>NC_141876.1:468955969-469559094 GCF_056163025.1 Triticum urartu
ACGGCGGACAAACCGAAGAAGGCAAAGGAAAAGGCAAGCCACAAGGTCGTGGTAAGGCAGACCGATCTAAAGAGCGGAAGCCACGGAACTTGGATATGTCCGAGATCAAGCGCTATAACTGCAACGAGATGGGTCACTATGCGAAGGATTGTCCGGAGCCTGACAAGCGGGAGATCAATGCAAATTTGGCGAAGCAGGAAGACGAACGTCCAGGTCATCTGATGGCTGAAGTTTGTGATCTCGTGAAGCCTAACAAAGGGGAGATCAAGGAAAATTTGGCGAAGCAGGAAGACGAACGTCCAGGTCTTCTGATGGCCAAAGTTTGTGATCTCATCCAAACGGTGGTTGTGAAACCAAGCTGGAAGGTGCTACTTCATGAGAAAAAGGTAAAACCAAAGTTATCCGGAAGCCAGAACGTGTCGTGGTATCTAGACACGGGTGCCAGTAATCACATGACAGGGTGCAAGGAGAAGTTCCTCGAGCTAGAATATGATGTTCAAGGCTCGGTCAAGTTTGGTGATGGTTCAAATGTGAAGATTTCCGGGCAAGGCTCTGTCCTCTTCGAGGGTCTCACAGGAGAACATCGCCATACTCACTGGAGTGTACTACATCCCACGGCTTCGCAACAACATCATCTCTGTCGGGAAACTTGATGAGAATGGATGCAAGGTGGATATTGAGAACAGAGTGATGACGATCTCCGACAACCTCCGAAACATGCTAGCGCGTGTGAATCGCACGTGGAACAGGCTCTATATCCTCAGCCTTGATTAATCTCAACCGGAGTGTTGGCTCGCCAAGAGTGATGATGATTCGTGGTTATGGCATGCTAGATTTGGACATGTTAACTTCTACGCCTTGAAGAAGATGTCGAAGATGGAGATGGTATCTGGGATGCCGTTAATCGACCATGTTGATCGAGTATGTGACGGGTGATTGGTTGGAAAATAGCACCGCAGGCCGTTCCATGCTCAGTCTACCTATCATGCAATTGATGCACTCGAGCTGCTTCATGGTGATCTTTGTGGCCCTATCACCCCAGCAACTCATGGAGGAAAGAAGTACTTCTTCCTTGTGGTAGATGACTACTTGAGATACATGTGGGTCGTTCTCCTACGATCTAAAGATGAGGCATTTGAAGCATTCAAGAAGCTGAAGGCTGCAACGGAGATGGAACACAAGCTGAAGGTTTTCGCTCTACGGACAGATCGCAGCGGAGAGTTTACGTCAAACGAGTTCAACGACTACTGCGAGAAGATTTGCATAAAGAGGTTCCTCACGGCACCTTATATGCCACAGCAGGACGGGGTTCTTGAAAGGCCCAATCGAACCGTTGTTGACATGGCGAGAAGTTTACTCAAGAGCAAGAACTTACCAGGGATTTTTTGGGGAGAAGCTGTCTCGACGGCGGTCTATCTTCTCAACCGGGCTCAAAAGAAGGCGGTGATCAGCAAGACTCCGTATGAAGCAATTTACGGACGGAAGCCGAATGTGTCTCATCTACGGACATTTGGGTGTGTGGCACATGTGAAGACGGCGAAGCCGCATCTCTCAAAGCTTGCCGATCGTAGCACCAAGTTGGTGTTCATCGGATACGAGAGGAGTTCCGGCACCAAGGCATACCGCTTCTACGATCCACGTACCAAGCATCTACGGATTTCACGCGACGTCGTGTTTGAAGAAAACCAAACGTGGAATTGGAGCGCAGCAGCCGACGATGCTCCAAACGGTAACACATTCACAGTTGAATTTCTAACTGATGATGATGCAGGGGAGGACGTCCAGGTGGTTGGCAAGACGCCCAACCAAGGTGACCGCAATGCCAGTGATCACCATGGTGCCGACACCGATGACGACGCGCATAGGTCGCAACGTGATAGCAACAACGACGTGCGTGAAACAGGGAGAGATCTCGGCATTGACATCGACAACGAGGCGCATAGTGACAACGACAATCAAGATGATAGTCACGGTCACAACGACTACGCCAAAGACGAGGATGTCAATGACACGGATGCCAACGACCCGACATCTACCACGCTCGGGACTCAACCATCTTCCTCAAGTGCATCGACGCCGACACAATTTGTGTCGCCCCCTTCTCAATCCACAACGGATTCTTCCGGGCCTCGTCGCTACAAGACCCTCAAGAAAGTCTACAAGTACACAAAGCCAGTTACACTCGAGTACTCCGATTTGTGTTTACTCGGAGTTGAGGAGCTGGCGAACTTCATAGAGGCAAGCAAAAGTTCAAGTTGGATGCATGCCATGGATGAGGAGATGAAGGCGATCGAGAGCAATGGCACGTGGACTTTGGTAACCCGACCTCCGAACCAAAAGGCCATACGTTTGAAGTGGGTTTACAAGTTAAAGAAGGACATGAAGGGTGCCATTGTGAAGTACAAGGCAAGACTCGTTGCAAAGGGCTACAAACAACGTCAAGGAGTTGACTATGAGGAGGTGTTTGCACCAGTTGCTCAAATCGAGACGGTGAGAGTGCTCCTAGCTTTGTCAGCACAAGAGGATTGGAAGGTTCATCAAATGGATGTTAAATCCGCATTCCTCAACGGTGATCTCATAGAAGAAGTGTACGTGGAACAGCCCCTCGGCTACGAGAAGAAAGACGAAGAAGGGAAAGTTTACAAGCTTAAGAAGGCACTTTACAGGCTGAAGCAAGGGCCAGGAGCTTGGAACACAAAGTTAGACCGAAGTTTGGTCTCGCGCGGGTTCAAAATATGTCCCCTCGAGGATCCAAAAGATAGTCTATCAAGCACCGAAGAACAGGTGAAGGTTGAAGATGTGACTGTCGGTGTCAAAACCGGTGGATCTCGGGTAGGGGGTCCCGAACTGTGCGTCTAAGGCGGATGGTAACAGGGGGCAGGGGACACAGTGTTTTACCCAGGTTCGGTCCCTCTTGATGGAGGTAAAACCCTACGTCCTTCTTGATTAATATTGATGATATGGGTAGTACAAGAGTAGATCTACCACGAGATCGGAGAGGCTAAACCCTAGAAGCTAGCCTATGGTATGATTGTATGTTGTCCTACGGACTAAAACCCTCCGGTTTATATAGACACTGGAGAGGTTAGGGTTACACAAGGTCGGTTACAAAGGAGGAGATACACATATCCGTATTGCCTAGCTTGCCTTCCATGCCAAGTAGAGTCCCATCCGGACACGAGATGAAGTCTTCAATCCTGTATCTTCATAGTCTAACAGGATATAGTCCGGCTGTCCGGAGACCCCCTTATCCAGGACTCCCACAGTAGCCCTTGAACCAGGCTTTCAATGACGATGAGCCCGGCACGCAGTAGTGTCTTCGGCATTGCAAAGCGGGTTCCTCCTCCGAATACACCACGGAAGAATTTGAATACAAGAATAGTGTCCAACCCTGCAAATAAGTTCCACATACCACCGTAGAGAGAATAATATTTCCACAAATCCAATTTGCTGACTTGTTTTGGCAACACGACATTATGTCACGGCCCGGTGATTATTCGAACCATTTCTTTTAACTAGCCCCGCACATAACGCAAGGCAGTTTTTTGACACGTCTCGTCAAAGCAAAGATCATGTCCCCATATCACAGGATTCTCATCAATACAGGCGTGGGTAACCCAACCGCGTCTAGGACTCCTAGATTATAGGCAAGCCCCAAACGGCCACGGAGAGGACGCTTGGTATTCACCCTCTTTATAAAGGGCCAAGGCTTTCACTTTTTTCCCTCCCGTGCTGAATCGAATCCTTCCCCCGCCTCGAGTTCTAACACCCAAAGCCCAGGTCAGGTGCTCCGGATCTTCAACCATGTCCGGATCCAGCCTTCAAGGCCGATGGATGCCCTCCTCCATTACGGAAGAAGATATCAAGAAATTGAGGGAGGCCAGATATCTGACCGCCGAAGTTTCGCATCGGCTGCCTGCCCAAGGGCAGGTCGTCCCTACTCCAGAACCCAACGAAGACGTCGTGTTCATCTCCCACTTCCTCTGAGGTCTAGGCCTCGCTCTGGATCCCTTTGTAAGGGGTTTGATGTTTTACTATGGGCTAGATTTCCACGATCTATCACCGGACTCCTTTCTCCACATCTCGGCATTTATTGTCATGTGTGAGGCCTTCCTCCGTGTTACCCCTCACTTTGGCCTGTGGCTCAAGACTTTTGATGTGAAGCCGAAGACCATCGAGGGACAGCACGCAGCGTGCGGAGGAGCATTAATAAGCAAGGTTGCAGGAGCTCCGTGGCCAAAAGGTTCCTTTCCAGAGGTGTCCGGATTATGGTAACAGGAGTGGTTTTACATCACAGCTCCCAGAAGTGCCAAGTGGGTGGCTCCCCCCACTTTCCGCTCGGGCCCCCCACCACAACTAATGTCATGGATTAGCAGAGGGCTGAGCTGGGGTCCAGCCAAGGATGTGCCTATACTGCAAAGCCGCATTCAAGATCTCTTCGAGGGAGATTTTAATTTGGTCATGGTAATGCAAGTCATGCTGGTTCGTCGAGTCCATCCTTGCAAACGTCGTCCCCTTCGCTTGTGGGAGTTCAACCTAGAAGGACCACGCACTATTCAAAGCTTCCTCAGCCTGACGCACGAGGAGATGTACAAGTCATTCTTCAGACCTCAAATAGAGTGTCCGGATACTACCGAGGACGTGGGCCTGAGCAGCAACCACGCTGCCGAACAAGTAAGTAATCCTCTAGCCGGACACACCTTCTTTTATTTACCATGACATCATTCCTGAGAAATTGCCCTTTGACCAGGACTGGCTAACAAAGGCAAAGATGATTCGGTGTTCGGCCCCCCTCCTTGAGGGTTTGGAAAACCCGGTACTGGAAAAGATGCTCGAGCTCGCACCCTGTCCGGAGCCCTCGAAGGAAGATACAGGGGGAATAATATGGGCGAAAGCGGGCCCCCATTGCTGCCAGTTCCAACCGAGGGAATGAGCGCCTCCATAAGGGAGGATGACCAGGGAGAAGATTCCGACCTTCTCTCGCTACGGGAGAGGAAGAGGACTGCCTCTGAGGATCCGGAAACCGAGGCCTCCAAACGGGAGAAGAAGTCTCCAACAGAGGGTCCTGCCTCGGGGGGTGCTTTTTCCACACAAAGTCCGTGCGGGGATCGGCCCTCCAACGAGTCGTAAGTGATCAAAAAATACTTTAATAGTGAAGGTATACTACCTTTCCTCTGAGGAAAATAACCGAAGCATATATCTTGCAGTTCGGACCTGAGCCCTTCTCAGCCGAGCTCGTCTTCGGGGGATCTTCTTCCGGAGATGATGGAGAGCGAAATGCCTCCCCCGGACTCCCCCGCTCAAGAAGTGGGCGACCTCGAAGTGTCGTCATGGAGGGCCTCTCCGGATCCGGTGAGGCCAGAAGATAATCCCATAGTCACCCGAAGTCCCCAGCGTCCGGCTCTCAAAGAGAGCCAACAAAAGAGTTCGGCACCATCTGGTATGCGGTCGGACGTTCTGAGGGAGCTGTTGGAGCGAGCGGCCATCTCAGAAGAACACCGTACGTTGATGGGTACGGTGATGGAAAGAATTTCATCCACCGAAAGCGGATTACATGAAGCCTTTATGAGTCTACTGACGGGCTTTGAGGTACATGAAATGATATACTTTTTGATAGTACCGCACATGTTAGGTGTGCCCTGTGTAGATAGTAGCCCCTAAGACTCTGGTTGTCGTCGAGAACGGCGGCGAACAGAGGATCATAGTCCCAGGTAATAACCAGTACTGCATTTATGTGCAGGTGGTGGAAGCTCCAGTGGCTAGCCGGACTAATGAGTTTGCCGAACTAAAGCTGCAACTGGATGTGGTAGACGCCGACATCGAGCTTGTTAACAAGCGGCTTGACGAGTCACAGGGTAAGTAATGTTTTCTGGTGAATGTCACATAATAAGAGCAGCATGATGCCAGTATCTTTAATATGTTGTGACTGTAGACGGAGCTGCCACCGTGGAGACCCTTCGGGCAGAACTTGCCCGAGCCAAGGAACAAGCAAGAGTTAGTAATGCGGTTGCTTTGAAGGCGGCCGAAGAGCTAAGAGACGAGAAGGCCGCGCATTGCGAAAGCAAAGAGAAGATGGCCAAGATGGCCGTAGAATTAAAAGACACTGCCGACCGTTGCCAGTTCCTTGAAGAAGAGAACCGAGTGAAGGCAGCGGACCTTGAAAAGGCCACGATGGAGACCAAAGACACTCGCTCTGCTATGAGGGCGAAGAAGGAGGAGCTGCGCGAAGCCGGGGATATTGCGGCTGGGAAGCCCTTTCTGCTGCAGAGGAAGTTCGGAGATCCGCGGTATGACCCTCTTGATCGGCTGTGGAGTTCGGCAGACACATATATGGACTTGGCGGCAAGCGCTGTCGTTGCGGTCGAATACTTCCGAGATCAGACAGATCAGGAAGTGGACAAGCCGTTCTGGTCACAATTTAATGTTCCAGAGCGTCCGCTTCCCTTGACTGATCAGCTAGCCGAATGGGCCGAACATAATAGGTTGTCCGGACTTGCCATGAGGTCCGTCGTAGATCATTTGTGGCCGTAGAAGCCGAAGCCGAACAGCTATTTTAGCTTAGTGCAGCAGTTCCTTGGTGCGGTGCCGCGCATCAATGCGATGAAGAGGTCGGCGTGCATAGAAGGCTCGCGGATGGCCTTTACCCGTGTCAAGGCATACTGGGCGGAGATGGATGCGGCCGCTGTTGCGGCGCAAGGTTCGGCCATAGACCGAGTAGCTGCTGAGCACTATTTTGAAGAGGTTCTTGAGGGTGCTCGTTTGATAGAGGCCCAGTGCTCGAAGAATATTATGTTTGAGTGACATGTATCCCCATTGTAAACACAATGTTTCTATGAAATGTAGTAAGGTTGTATTTATACTTTTGCCGGAAAGTAATATGGTGCCTCCTGTGCGGCCGTTTATGTATATATGTATATAACCTGAAAGATTGCAGTCGTCGGCTTCAACCCCCACGCATATAATGCGGAGGTGCTCGCAAAAAAACGCATGTTCACACTTAACCCAACGTCTTGGTCCTATTAAGGAGGTGATAGTGCAGCGAACGAGGCAACCGGACTATGATGCTTTAACACTTTCACTTGGCCATAGGAGTTTGACGGTGGGGCTACTATATAGCCCCTGGTGGCTCCGCACTCTCCCGAACTCGGGGTGCGTATGCCAGGAAACGGCCCTTCGTTAAAGCGGATGAATTCTAACATTTCGATAGGTCATCGAGTGGTTGACCAGTCTTGCGCTATATCATGACAATCAGTTTTCGGCTTTCTCTACTAAGGTGCTCGTCCGGACGAACTAGGGCACAGTCGCAGTAGTTCTCCTGGTGTTGCCTTAGCCGATAGAACGGAACGTAAGGCACGGAAACACAGGAGCCGGGCAAACCCAACATTTGACCAAAGACATGATTCGGAGCTGATGCATATAAGGCCAAACTCGCGACGCCGAACACTCCCTAAGGTATTCAGTCTTTATGGTATAAACCGGGCCTAAATAGTGCCCTTTGTAAGAAGCCCCTTGTGTCCGGGTACGTGCGTTATTCTGACGTGGCCACATGCCAAGACGTCAGCATACTTCTCAATTTGTACTGAGAATCTGAGGGATGTATATCAACAAGAGACAGTAAAAAAGGTTTCGGCGTCCGGACAGTCGACTATTTGGTTCTTTTTAGTAAGAAACATGTTCCAAAGTTTTCGGGCTGACTCTCCGGGCTGTTGAGTTATATGACTCAAATCGTCTGCGTCCGGAGGTCGGACGTAAGTCCCCTGAAAATTTGCCCGAAAAGCATCTTCGAGCTCTTCCCAGCTTCCAATGGAACTTTCTGGGAGGCTCTTAAGCCAGTGCCGAGCTGGCCCTTTGAGTTTGAGGGGTAAATACTTAATGGCGTGGAGGTCATCTCCTTGAGCCATATGGATATGGAGGATATAATCCTCAATCCAGACACCAGGGTCTGTGTTCCGTCGTATGCCTCTATATTTACGAGTTTGAATCCCTCTGGAAATTCATGATCCAGCACTTCATCGGTGAAACATAGGGGGTGTGCGGCACCCCTGTATCCGGGTGTACCGCATTCTTCGGATGTTTGTTGTGTTGCGTTGTATGCTGGAGCGCGCTTACGTGGTCCATAGATGGATCTGGTTGTGCTGTCCTTTTGATGCGAGTCCTCGCGTGGATCGTGTATTGGCTTATGTGCGGCGTTGTTTGCCGCTCTATGTTGGCCTGAGGTCGCCTATCCGGGCAGATGGCTGTTTTGATTTTTGGTTGTGGGGGATCTAAGGCCTCCTCATTGAATTCAGGTAGAAACTTCCGCTTCGGGTAGCCCTTGGTGGGGCGATTACTGCCGTACTTTGATGCTGTGTTGAGTACTTTGCTCCATCTGATTTGGAGTGTGTCTTGCACAGCTTTGAGCCTTTGCTTATGCTTTTTAGACTCCTCACGGTGGCAATGAGCCTTTGATGGGCATTCTGTTGCTCTAGGTGTCTGTCCGGTGTGACGTCATCTGGACTATGATCTTTGACAGAGTCGGGTTGTTCGGCTTGATTCTCCGTGTTACCGTGGTCCGGCAATGGTTCCCCTGCTCTAACGCTGGGTCTGTATGATCGTTATTTCTGCCGAGGCGGGATTTGGGGCGGCGCTTACATCGCCATTTTGACTGCTTCTTGAGGTAACAACCCTTCGTTGCATCCTTCCGTTCCTCGTCGTCGTTTTCCTTTGGTGTGTCCACCATGTATACGTCATGTGGTGAAGTGGGCGTCCAGTGCCCTGGGGGCAGTGGTTCCTGTTCGTCTCCTGTATCCTCGTCCATACCATCGATGTATTCGGAGTCGGAGTAGAGCATGTCGGTTAAGTCTTCGACAGTGGCTATTAAGTGGGTGGTGGGTGGGCAGCGAATTTCTTCGTCATCCGCATCCCAATCCTGCCGGGCATAGTTCAGCCAGGATTCTCCTGACAAGGAGAGAGACTTTAATGACTTCAGTATATCGCCGAAGGGCGAGTGTTGAAATACATCCGCGGAGGTAAACTCCATGATTGGCGCCCAACCGGATTCGATCGGAACGGGCGCAAGCGGTTCGGAGTCCGTGGCCGGAGAAGTATCCGGCAGTTCAACAACACGGCTCTTGTGCAAGGTAAAGTTGATGTTCGGCTCGATCGCCGCTGAGGGTAAGGCCTCCGTGGCGGGGTCCATCCACCCGTCCGCGGAAGGCGCAACTGGCTCCGAATTGAGGGTCGGAGCGGTCGCCGGTGCGATCTCCTTAACACTGTCTGATGGTAGAGCTAAGTCGTACTCATCGTGACCGCGTGACGCACAAGGCAGAGGCTCGAATCCGTCGAAGATCAAGTCTCCACGGAAATTGGCCGTGTAGTTTGAGCTTCCAAACCTAACCTGGTGGCCAGGGGCGTAACTTTCAACCTGCTCCAGATGGCCAAGTCTGCCGAACACGAAGATCTGTCCGGGGAGAAAAGTCTCACCCTGGACTGCATCGCTGTCGATGATAGTAGGAGCCATCAAGCCTAACGGCGACGACACAGAGGAACTCTCAATGAAAGCACCAATGTCGGTGTCAAAACCGGCGGATCTCAGGTAGGGGGTCCCGAACTGTGCGTCTAAGGCGGATGGTAATAGGAGGCAGGGGACACAATGTTTTACCCAGGTTCGGGCCCTCTTGATGGAGGTAAAACCCTACGTCCTGCTTGATTAATATTGATGATATGGGTAGTACAAGAGTAGATCTACCACGAGATCGGAGAGGCTAAACCCTGGAAGCTAGCCTATGGTATGATTGTATGTTGTCCTACGGACTAAAACCCTCTGGTTTATATAGACACCGGAGAGGTTAGGGTTACACAAGGTCGGTTACAAAGGAGGAGATACACATATCCGTATTGCCTAGCTTGTCTTCCATGCCAAGTAGAGTCCCATCCGGACACGAGACGAACTCTTCAATCCTGTATCTTCATAGTCTAATAGTCCGGCCAATGGATATAGTCCGGCTGTCCGGAGACCCCCTTATCCAGGACTCCCGCAGCGACCAAGAAGAAGTGTTGCCGTCAAGCTATGGATGAACTGACGATAGTAAAGGTGATCGCTGAAATGCTACGAAGAACGGCAAAAGCAATGCCAAGGATAATGCCTATGAGTAGCAGTTATCGCATTTGGGATCCAGGTCGCAGCGAGGACGTCATGTTTAAGGGGGTGAATGTTAGAGCTAAACATGCCATGTATGTACTGCGTCCGAGTAGTACTCCGATCCTGGGAGTAAACCGAGTAGGAGTAGTAGTACATGTACCGACTAGGTTTGATGGTGCTGGCTAGCTCCTATATATGTTCACGTATACCCTTGTAATCTTTGTACCACAACGAAAGCAATACAAAGCAAGAGCAAGGCTCGATACGAGCCTTTGGCGATCACACCGATCAGTTTTATCGTTCGCAAGTTTTACGAGGGTCTGTGAGATCGATCGATCCTGTCGTCGCTAGTCAAGCCAAGTTTGCGTGTACGTACGGCTAGGTGTGCATGTGCTAAAGCACTGTTCATCGATTAACCTGCTAGCTAGCTTGGTTCAGTGGATTTGATCCGGTGATCAAAAACCAACATCCGCGGGTGAGCTTGCCTCTTTAGCACCAAAGAGGAAACGAGAACACTACGCGCGCTAGCGCCTGCCTGGTGCCCGCCTGGCCTTGGTCGTCATGGATTACGTCACGGGGACCTCGCGAGGTCTCCCTTTCCTTGATCTCTCCGCCCCTCGCAAGCCAGCCTGGTGAGGCTACCCCCGAGGAGGCCTTAGGTCGTCCGCCTCGCAAGGCTTGGCCCCTCGCGAGGGTCTTGAGTGCTTGCTGGTGAAGATGGGCCGCACAGGGCCGCTGGTGGAGCCATGCCGTGGGCCGCAGGCAGGCAATTCTGGGGACCCCCGTTCCCAGAACGCCGACACATATCTAGACAATCTATTTTATTGTTAACCCTAATTTGATTAAAAGAGCAAAAAATTGATAGTTGCCTCTTCACCCCACCCCCTCTAATCGATCATATCGATCCTTTCAGTGTTGCTTGAAGAGAAGAATAAGCTTTAGATGATTCTTCCACCAACTAGAACCAACAAATCTTGAAGTGTGCAATTTCACAGGTGGCTTGGATGTATCTATTCTAGCTAGTACTTCTATTATTTAGTATAGTATAGTGTATACTAAATACTTATCTATACCAATATAAAAAGACCCAAAGCGGCAGATCCAACTGATCTTGCCCGTCAAACTAAGTCAATCCAACGACGTAGACTGCTCCAATGGCGAGCGTTCAACGTGTTTAACATGCAATTAATATCATACCAAACATTACACTAATCACAGAATTAACACATAAATAATAGCATACATAATATCCGCGTGCAATTAATGTTATACCAAATATTACACTAATCACAAAATTAACACACAAATAATAACATACTTAATATCCGTGTGCAATTAATATATTTCCTAAATATTAACGTGCATTGCATGTGCGTATTTACTAGTACTAATTAGAAAAGTGAGTTGCAGAAATCCAATACATCTTACCCGTTCAACCGCATTTATCCAATGGTCTACATCGCTTCGATGTTTAGCAGTAAACGTGTTTGTCACCCTCCCCTAATTGATATCATACCTAATATCAGCACTAACCAGTTAATTATATCCTCTCTAATGTCAACGTGTAATTAATATCTTGCCAAATTTTAATATCTTGCATGTTAATATTAGATACTCTCTCCGTTCCTAAATATAAGTCTTTTTAGACATTTCAAATGGACTACAATATACGGATGTATGTAGACATATTTTAAAGTGTAAAATCACTGATTTTGTTACTTGTTGAAATCTCTAAAAAGACTTATATTTAGAAATGGAGAGAGTATCTAATGTTAACGTGCACTGCACTACTACTAGTTATACAAAAGCCCATAAAGAAGAGTTGCTACACTGCAGCTGTATCCCATGAAGTGCGACGTCCTGTGGGTCCAGCTCACAAACATAAAAAATAGCATGTAGGTTGTAGCTGCGAATTTGTAGTAAATTAATGGGTATATGCTAGTATTATTGATCAGACGGCAATATCTTTGATCGACAAGAATGGTGTGGAGGGTAATATTTTTCTACTCTTACAGACCTAATGGATGTCGCATACAACTTCCAAAAATGTATATTTGCTTCTTTACTTCTAATACAATTGAACCATCATTTAATTTTATGATTAGACTACCAAGTACAGTAGTTCTATCTCCCGTAAAAAAAAGTTCAGTAGTTCTATCATTGGCTTGGGGGCCTGTGATGTGAAGTATACGTGCGGTCGTGCCAAAAAGATAACGTCCGCCAAAAGAGCCAACAACAAGATCCATAACGTACTGGCTAGGGCATGAAAATAAGCAAAGGCTAAACGGGAATGGGTTGCCACGCTGTGTGAGGGATCTTTCCATCTTTGGCACTGTGCATCGAATAATTTCATGCCCTACAGTGTCGCGCTCTCCATGTTGCATAATATCCTCATGAGGTGATGGCATTTTCTTTCTATCTTTGGCACTGTACTTCGAATATAAGCCAGGCTCAATCAATAATAAGGCCAATCCGGACGTACCCAGATCTGAGAAAGCGAATCACGCTGCCGGCGCAGTCTATAATAAATTAATTTGGCGCACCGCCCTGCTCACATGAGCTTAACTGCGATTTTGAAAACATATGATGCATTGACGACAATATCTGCGGATGATTGGTAAAAATAATTGCACGTGGACCGACAAGATAATACAGTACTACACTGTGATTTGGTCTTATATATAACTCATGTGTGTGGATGGACACGTTTGGTGGACCCGTTAGGGCTGTAGCGCCTTTCTAATTCTGGTGGCTATCATCAGACATGCAGCTGGATACATCGACCAATGCGGAGTTAGGTGCTTCCTCCCAAAATAAGTATAACTTGTGTTGCTGACTAAAGTTGTACTAAATTCACAACACTTATTTTGAGACCGAAGGAATATTAAAAAGATAATTTAATTATTCTTTTTCCGGATGAAAAAAGTTAATTTAATTTAGGGTACCGTAATCTTTAGGCTGGGTTGACTTCTTTGTGGCGATTTTTGTTTTACTTTATGGAACTTGATTTTTTACTATGTTATATAATTTGTTGCACGTGAAATCATTTTTCGTCCGCAAAAATAAATACAGTACCACTTTTTTGGCAACCATAACAGTAGGGAAGGCCCTCCCCACTGTGAAGTACATGCACTATGGTGGCCATATATATATATATATATATATATATATATATATATATATATATATATATATATATATATATTCCGCAAAAAAATGGGTTCATATATATACACATAGGTACTTAATAAGCAAAAAAATGGGTTCATATATATAAGCAGGTACTTAATAAGCAAAAAAAAATGGTTCATATATATATACAGGTACTCCCTTTATAAACTAATATAAAAACGTTTATATTACTATTTTAATGATCTAAACGCTCTTATATTAATTTACAGAGGAAGTACTTAGTAAGCAACATTTTATAGTCTATGTGTGTGTTTGCTTTGCGAACTAAGGGTTGCTTAGGTGAGAACGTATCATATGAAATGGGTCCATCTATGCACCGAGTGCACCCCTTGATTTCAGACCATTGGATACAAAGTCAATGGACAGTGTTAAGATAGAGACAATGATGTGAACATACTTTCCAAACGGAGCCTTATACTTCAACAGAATTAACAGGCAGTTCATTTTCGACCTTGGTTTCATTGCAGTGGGTTGATTTTGATGAAATACAAGGTCCTACTACAAATATTCTAGCCAGTGGGATGCAGCGGGTTTATTGTGAAGTACTTGGTCATTTTTGCAAATGCGCCACCAACTTGTTCTCCAGGCAAATTTACCCTTTGATTATCTATCCAACAACCCAAAATCAATTGGTGCACTAGGCTAACAAATAGCCCAGTTTCACTGGATGCATACTCTAGCATAGGTTTCTTGTGGAGAAATTAGCCCAAGAGAGGTCAAGTCCTAGACTTAGTATTGATGCTCACATTTTTTAGATTTGTTTAAGGCTTTTTGACGATGTTCACATATGTGCGTGTATGCGAACATTTGTGTTTGCGCTATGTTTCTCAAAAAATAGTGTGTAAGTTCATTTAGGGGTAAACTTAATGATAATCTGACATACGCTCAAATATGAAAAATTAAAATCAACTTAAACATTACCGATGTCAAGGATTTATGCAGGCAGTAAAAAGATCATTGTTACATAAATTATTTAACCATAGTATTCGATGATACAGTAGGTATCATCATGTGGGTTTCACACAACAAATCATTCGTGATGAAGCTCGATCTTGTCACCTCAGACCACAAAAGTTATCGCTACTTACTCACGTAGCCCATAATCTCATGTAAGTGTGCACTTTTGCAGGAGGCTTAGAGCTAGCAGAGTCTCCATATTCATATGGAGCACGCTCTATATGTATGTGTATGGAGGCTGGAGAGGCAACACACAACGTCGGAGTCTTCGTATTGCTGCTACATAATCGTGGGACTCACTCGTCATTTAGATATTCTTTCCCCTAAACCCCTTGTCATCCCACATGAGGTGGGGCTACCTAAAGTTTTCTTCGCGTCACATAAATTTTACATGCAACTGCTATATAAAGTGGGCTCCAAAAGGTAGCCTAGCAATGTCACATGTGGCGACTGGGACCATAAAAGGAGGACTCACAATAAATTGTGACGAACATGAGGTATATGTCAACTCAAATAAAGTGCCTTTTTGGCTAAAATCATCATAATTAATTACGATGATTTTGGTGATCAACTTGATATGGCGGCTCTGCTACAACAACTCTAAGGGGAACTCTAGCAGGGTCACCAAATCAGCCCGATCGACATAATAACCGCCAAATATGTTAGTAGTGGCTGAAAAGTCCACTCCATTAGAGCCGAATCACCATAATTTATATAGCGCAATCCATATACGTCCTACAAGACTCCATATTTGGCGTATTTGGGCATTGATATGGAGAGCGCGCCATCTTCCAACCGCTCGCGCTGGAGAGAAGTATCAGTTCCCTCCTCATCCTCTCTTGTGTCCTATCACCTCGCCTGTTAATGGCGTAGTAGGCGAAAGACGCCATGAAACCGGAAATTGTGCAAACTAATGGTGGTTGGTCGCGCGGCTAGTCCTACGCCCATCAACACCACGTTTCCCGACATGTTTTCCCACAGAAATGAAAAGGTTGACACCGTGGCCGCATATCTCACCAGCTCTAGCTCGAACACCATCGCTCACAGCCTCCACTTCTCTCTCCTTGTAGCCATGTCTTTTCTCGCGCAGCCGGACTGGGTGCTGCTCTAAAAGAAGGAGGAGCGGAACCTGGACGAGGCGGCGGTGGAGTAGGGGGTTAACCTCGTCGATGAGGAGGAGGACCACCTTTACACGCCAAAAAACACGCGGGATCCAACCCTCGATGAGTCACCGGGTTGGAATCGGAATGCACACTCCATCGAGTCTGAATCATATGGCTGGTACGAGCTGACCCCACATCTGCAGGAGAGTCCTCACCTAGGAATCTCATACCTGCCATCACGTGCCCCCTCCCCTCGCCTAACTATTAAGGAGGCATGGGATGAGCGCAACCAGGCCTTCACCTTAGCCGTCTGTCCAAGCGAAATATTCGAGCATACCTCCGGCGAGAAGGAATTGTGGGCGGGAAAGGACCACACCGTCTGGCTCAATTACGTCCAGAAGTAGGCTGACTTGGCGCAAGAGAGGGAGCACATCAGATTGCGCAAATTCGACATGGAAATGGTGTCATGGACCGAGACATATCGTGGCATATTGGGTCTTCCCTCCTCGACGACTGCCGACAGGAATGCGACGAGGAGGAGATCGTTGGACTGTCACACCGTTGTGCGTGCACGACGACTGGACTTGTAAGCATATACCGCCGTTGTGGTTAGGAGCGAATAATGCTTCTATCAAGACATAAAAATCATTAGTTTCGTAAATAATTCGCTAATCGACTTTTCCGCCCCTAATATAATCACTATGTAATGCAATGTTATCTCAAATTTAGCATTTAAATTTCTGAAATTGAGTGTATGTTTATTGGGTTGGTAAAAAAAATATGGAGGTCGAATATGGCGACTATGTTTGCGGACAGCCGCCATGACTATGTTTATTGGGTTAGTAAAAAAAATATGGAAATCAGCAACATATTCAAGTGTCGCGTCAAGATTGTGGGGCCTTGGAGAAGACACCCATGAGATATTTGGTGGTGGTGCAGGTTTTCTTTAGGAAGTTTTGCTCTGCTTAGATGAACCAGACTTGGAGGTCTTGCTAGATGTATTGGGGAATTGGACATTTGAGTTAAAGATATAAAAATTGAATTAATAAAATCGAAATTCATGTGATATTATTTTGTCATATCATTTACCTCTCATGTTACTTTGGAGCCTTATTAGTTGATTATGTAATTTCAGTATGTTACATGGTTTTTCTAAGTTTTGAATTACTATGTTATGCAATTGAATTGTAATGTTATATTGTGATTTATTTTCTGCCTTGCATGTTTGGAATGTGGAGTAGAAATGTATGTATTAATGAAGATGTGCGTTGCACGTGCACGCTTACTAGTCATATGTCGAATCTGTTACATTATTAAGATGTAATTATTTAAGTGTCCAATGTTACACGCGTCCATCGAGCACAGACGTCCTCACAGACATCAACAATATACTAGCATGTAGGCTGTAGCTACGAATTTGTCATAAATAAATGTGTGGTATATGCTAACTGTACTATGAGGGATCAAACCAATTGTTTTTTATAACGGCCTGTTAAAAACAAAGGTAATAATAGCATGCTTACGTAAGCAACCAACAAAAAGTTGCCATTTCTGAAAGAAAATTAATAAAGGAACAAGAATAGAGTGGGATGAATCGGGGTAATACTGTCAGCTCATACGACCTAATGGATATCACACACAAATTGCAAGAATGTTAAATGTTTTTACTTCTAATATTAATAGAACCATCATCTAATTTTATGATTAGGCTACTAAACAGTCCTATCATTGGGAGGCCTGTGCTGCGCAGTATTACGTGCGGTCCTGCAAGAAGATACCGTTTGCCCCAAGATCCAATGACATGGTCCATGGTCTACCGGGTACGGCATGAAAATTTACAAAGGCTAAACGAGAATGGAGCACAACGTAGGGTGCTTGATCTTGTCCCCATGGAGTGATAGCATATTTTTCTATATATATGGCAGTGCATTCGTAGATTTGTCCACATCGAATATTATAGTCCACGTTCAATCAATGATAAGACCAACTCCGGCATACCCAGTTCTGACCACGCGAAGCACGCTGCCTACGTGTTCTTGCCATACCCAGATCTGACCACGCGAAGCACGCTGCCTACGTGTTCCATTAAGTAATTTGCTACACGAGGTGTATTGCCTCCCGGGAGCATTTCCTCCGGGATGAACAGTAACTCCAAAAATTGTTAATATTTTTTTTAAAAATGATTTGTTGTTGATGTCCATGTTAGTGTCGCAAGCATGCTTGACAATTTTCATGTGAAATGGAGCTGTAGTGTTCTATTGGTTAAAAAAATAAACTCAAGATGACATTTTGGGGTAACATTTGGGGTTTAAATTTGTTTTTGTTTTTGTGCAGGCCGACATGTTTAACCTTTTTGTCTAAAACTTTGCAGATAGCATTTAGATGTGACTATGAATACATAAAAAAACTGTTGGGATTTTTTGATATTTTAAAAATTATTTTTCACGAGCAGGAGCACGTGCTCCCGGGAACCAAATTGGATTTCCTGCTGCACCATCAGCTACTGTGCCTGCATAGCCAAACAGTACAATCGTTTTTCTGAATCAACAGACAACTTTGATAAATCCTGACATAAAACATGGTGCTATGGAACTCGGATAGCCACATTTGAAAAGAATTTCTAAGGCAGGCGCTGCCCCAGAAAATTTCAATTTTTTAGTGCCGCCCTGGGTGTGTACTTGATGGTGCACTAAACATGCCGTTTTTTTTCCTTCCGTAGAACCGTAAGATGACTAACATCGAATTGTTATCATTATGCGCTGTATATGCAAATCTTGGTACCAATATCAGTACTAATGTAGCACTCGTAGTAAAGTAGTCTTGTTTTGCTAAATGGAAAACTGGAAATAGCTAATATCACCCGTGGGCGATGACTGAGGGCGATCGGGGAATTAACCCACGGCTGCCTGAGGCGCGGCCACCCACGTCTTTGCCGCCGGCGCTCCCTGCGTCGCCATCGCCGCATCACCCCTCGTCACCACCGACGCAGGGGGCAGGGGGGGGGGGGGGCGGGGGCGGCGAGGCCGGTGGATGCAGATCTCGGAGGGGGATCCACTAATGATGTCGGGATCCAGGCAAGGGCGCAAGCGGAGCAGTGGGGAGTCCATTTATCCGACATGCGTGTCTCTGGCGGCTGGATTGAGGGACGTCTTGAGCACACTCCGGCCTCTTGTTGGGCGTCACTTCGTGATATGGATAACGACATCCTTGCCGGCGATTATCTGGCGGCCGACGTTCAGATTGCGGTAGGGCTTCGTTTATGTATTAATGCGTATGACGTGCTTGTTGATTGTTGTATGCAGGTTGATCATAGGGAGGCGATTGAGCTGATCGACTTGATGGCAACACCCAAGAACGGGAGATCGGATCGGCGATTTGGAGGACACTTTTGGGTTCTAGCAGATAGCGACGATGAGGAGGAGCAACAGGACGGCCTTGGTTGGATGGAGGAGACAAAGGATGGCAATGATGAGATGAACGCACAAAAAACGGTATGTGAGATGGCGTCGCCGGCGTTGGGATCTTTACCTGCTCATCGGAAGAGGGAGGTTAAGAAGTCGGCGTTGCTAATGAAACCTTGGATTGGACCGTTCCCGAAGGTAAACCGCACACACATCACTCCGTACGACTTCATTCCAGATTCGTGGACGCTCGTAACAATGAAGAAGAATGGAAAGAGGGGCTGACCGTCGAGGCCGCTGATGGTGGCTAGGGAGGCCAACGAGATTCGAGCGGCCAGATGGGCACGCTTGAATTCGCTGTTGGGCCGCGAGGGGGGACCCGTTGCTGCGTTGGTCGTGGGCTCTTCTCGAACTTGGTATGAGGCCCATTTGAAGTCCCAAGCCTAGCACACAGTCACGTCCGATCCACCGACATTGCATGGGACATCGATCCACAAGCCAACGCCTAATCGAACAGTTTCGCCCGCTAGGGTTTTCCGCCGGCCTGGGTTCCCATCGCTCGGGACTCATCGGGCGGCAAGGATCTGCTGCGGCGCCGGTGCACTAAGTCCTATGGCGGGGCGAGGAATTCCAACGCTTGCAAATCAGGGGCCTCCGCCCCCTGCGGTGCCACCAGCAAGGGCCAATGTTGCCCAGTACCCTGGTTGGGCTGTCGCGCGGCAGCAGAAGGTGCCAAGGGAAGCTAGGCCAACGACGGCTGCTACGAGCCAAGCCGCCGGGCAGGGCCGGGATGGCGCCCCTGGTCGGGAAGGTTACGGCGACGGTGGTCGGGATTACGGTGGGGATGGATACCGCTACAATCGACATGGACAGTGGGGAGACGATGGATATGATGCGTACGGCGAGGGCCAACACGTGGTTCTTCATCGGAAGGTGGCCATGGTTATGGGTGGTACAATGGCGGAGGAATGGGATGCGGTTTTCAAGGACCTTCCGACAACTTCGTCAAGGGGGTGGCCGGTCCTACTAATCGGTATAACCGGGAAAGTCATCGTGGTTTCCGTGGTGGGAGAGGAGGGGATCGGCGCCCGCCTCCACCGCGACCTCCACCACCACCTGTTGATGCATCTGCTGTGGCCCAAGGCGAACCAGTTGCTACGGTGGTGACGGCCTCGCCTGCTCTTCCCACGGTGGCTGTAGACACATTTTGGGAGATTGCACTAGCGAAAGTATGGACCCTAGGCCTTGATTTTAAGCATTGCAATACCGTTTTTATGCCCGTTTACTATTTGCTACCTTGCTGTTTTTATTTATTCAGATTATATAAATATATTTCTACCATAAAATATCACAGTTTTATCACCATCTCTTCGCCGAACTAGTGCACCTATACAATTTGCCATTGTATTGGGTGTGTTGGGGACACAAGAGATTTCTTGTATTTGGTTGCAGGGTTGTTTGAGAGAGACCATCTTCATTCTACACCTCCCACGGATTGATAAACCTTGGGTCATCCACTTGAGGGAAAATTGCTACCTTGGAGGCCCAAAACGAGTCTACAAGAATAAAGTTGTATAGTAGACATCAAGCTCTTTTCTGGCACCATTGCCGGGGAGGTGAGTTCTTGAAGGTATATCTTTAGATCTTGCAATTGAATCTTTTAGTTCTTGTTTTATCACTGGTTTGGCTTATAAAAGAAAACTACATAAAAAATGGAATTGAGGTTGCATCATATTATTGATCATCTTTATAATATCTTTCTTGAAATTGATGGATCGGAAAATTGTGCTCAACTTTAGAAGAAGAAGTCAATAAAATGTTTGGCACAAAATATTTGAATGATGAGCATGATTGCAATGTTGTTAGTGTGAATTCTTTGAATATCCATGATGCTAATGATATGCAAATCCACAAGCTTGGGGATGCTATATTTGATGAATATGATATTTTTAGTCCCCCAAGTTTTGATGAGAAAATTTATTATGATGATTGCATGCCTCCTATTTATGATGATTATATTGATGAAAGTGGATTTTGAGAGTTCGTGACTTTATTTAATGATGAATCCACTATTTCGGAGGAGGTTGCAATTGATTATGACAACGAAGTTCCTATATATGATGATTATGGTGATGACATGTATGCTATATTTGATAATGATAACCATGAAACTTGTCATCATGATTTTAATTTTCAATCTCATGATAGTTATTTTGTTGAGTTTGCTCCCACTACTATTCATGGGAATAAATTTGCTTATGTGGAGAGTAATTTTTTTTTATCATTTTGCATCATGAGAGTGTGCCTTGTGTGATGCTTATATTGTTGAATTTCGTCATGATGCTACTAAAAATTATTATGAGCGAGGAACTTATGCTTGTAGGAATTGTAATAATATCAAGTTTCCTCTTTATGTGTTGAAAGTTTGAAGTTATGCTTGTTTTGCCTTCCTATGATTGTTGATTCTTGCTCCCGTGAATTGTTTGCTCACAAAATACCTATGCATAGGAAGTGGGTTAGGCTTAAATGTGCTTGCCATGTGTTTCATGATGCTCTTGTTATGTTTCAATCCTTATCTTTTATGCGAGCATCATTGAAATCATCATGCCTAGCTTAAAGGCATAAAAGAAAAGCGCTTGTGGGGAGACAACCCAAAAATTTTACCTACTGTTTTTGTGTGATCACATGATTATGCTACTGTATTGATCATGTTTTATTGCTTTTGTTTCAATAAAGTGCCAAGTAAAGCCTTTGGGATCATGTTGGGTGATAGTTGATTTGATCTTGCTGAAAAACAGAAACTTTTGCGCTCACGAAAATAATTCTCATTTTTAACAGAAGATTGATAAAATGCTGATTATTTTTGAAGAAGATTAATAGAAAAATTTCCCAGGTTTTCCTATTTGTTCAGGATTTTGGAGTAGCAGAAGTATGGTTGGAGTACAGATTACTACAGAATGTTCTGTTTTTGATAGATTCCGCTTTCAATGCATAGTTTGCTTGTTTTCTAGTTTCCATGGCTTATATTGCTCAATATAAATTGTGTAAATGATATGCTATAGTAGGAATTGTGTGGGAAAAATTACGAATCTTGTCTTTGATAGTACCAAAGTGAAATGGTTTGCTCTTTATCATACTAACCTATCTCACGAAGTTCTGTTTAGTTTTGTGTGATTGAAGCTTTCAAGTTTTGGGTGAGATGTCGATATGAGGAGAATAAGGAGTGACAAGATCCTAATCTTGGGGATGCCCAAGGCACCCCAAGATAATATTCAAGGAAGATCTAAGCAACTAAGCTTGGGGATGCCCCGGAAGGCATCCCCTCTTTCGTCTCCAACATTATCGGCAGCCTCACTTGGAGCTATGTTTTCATTCGTCACATGATATGTGTTTTTCTTGGAGCATCAATTTATTTTGTTAGGATTTGCTTTATGTTATTTATAATAATGTTTTGCATCTTTTATTTCAATAAAAATGTCAAGTATAGCCTTTTCCATGCTTATTTTGCAAGTCTATATGTTGCTGTTTCAAAATAGAAAGTTTACCGCTGTTGCAAAAATTGCCTAGAAAATTCAGAATGTGATAAAATGCTGAAACTTTTTGCATATTAAGATCTGTAAATTTTCTACAGTGTGGCAAACTTTCATAATTTTTTGGACTTAAATAAGTATTGATAGTCTTGCAGTCTTTACGGACTGTACTATTTTGGCAGATTGCTGTTATGTTTGCATTGTTTGCATATGTTTGCTTTTTTGATGATTCTATTTGAGAATAGGACTATTAAATATGCAGATGCATTTAGTATGCAACGTTGAATAATAATTTTAGTGATTTCTTGAGTTCTTGTTGATTTTTGTGTGGATGAAGTTTTTGAGATTTAGGAAAACTGTGATATGAGAGGAATTAAGGAGACACAAAAGCTCAAGCTTGGGGACGCCCAAGGCACCCCAAGAAAATATTCAAGAATTCTCAAGCATCTAAGCTTGGGGATGCCCTGGTAGGCATCCCGCCTTTCTTCTTCAACAATTATCGGTTAGTATCGGTTGAGCCTAAGTTTTTGCTTCTTCACATGAGTTGTGCTATTCTTAGAATGTCATTTTATTTTCATTTTTCTTGCTATTTTAATAAAATACTTAGATTTGAAGGTTTTTAAATAAAATAGAGTCCTCAAATAGTTGCCAGGGAGGCTAGGTAAGCAGCATTCACATCCCGTCAACGAAGCTCTTTTCCATGGAATTGCTCTAGTGATTCACTTATATCTTTTTGAGCATGGTGTGCTTTAGTATTTTTGAAGAAATTATCTCTTGCTTATCTTAAATTAATTTGAGAGAAAGAAATATTATGCTCATGATCTTCACTTATATCTTTTTGGAGTAGCTTGTCATTTACTCTTGTGCTTCACTTATATCCTATGAGTAAATTGTTGAATGAATTGAATATCATGAAGTTGAAATCATATCATGCCTAGTGGTAGCTTCACATTTGGTTTTGAAAGTTAAATCTTTTGAGGCTTGACAACCAAAATATTTGTCATACAAGCAATTCATGAATAATTAGTATAAGGAAGAGAACTTTCACATGCAAATACACTATCTTGGAAATCTTTTGTGATTGTGAGCCCCCATCAAAATATTATATGCCAAAATTGTTGATGTTGGACAAGGAAGACAACATAATGGTTTAAGCTTGTTCATATTCACATAGAAGTTATATTTCCATAGATCCTTCAACATGTGGTGCTTGCCCCCATCTCTGCTAGCCAAAAATTCCGCGCCAAGTAGAGATACTACTTTTGCATCAAAAACCCTTAAACCCAAATCTTATTTTCAAGAGTCCATCATACCTACCTAAGGATTGAATAAGATCCTTCAAGTAAGTTGTCATTGGTGCAATAAGGCAATAAAAATTGCTTCTGAAAATGTTAGATCATTTAGTGTAAGATAAAATTGAGCGTTGTACGAACTTGTGATGGCAAAGAATAAAAGCGACAGACTGCATAATAAAGGTTGCTATCATAAGGGGCAATATAGCGTGGCATTCTTTTGCACTAAGGGGTTGAGCATACATACAAATAGGCGCATGGAAACCTCTGCTTCCCTCTGCGAAGGGCCTATCTTTTATTTTATGTATTTACTTTCATGCAAGAGTCAAAGTTTTTATCTCTATTCCCTTTCATTTTTTCTCTTTTAGTAAGCATCATGTGGTGAGGAAAGATCTAGGCACATATATCCAGTTGGATATGGGTAGCATGAGTTATTATTGTTGACATCACCCTTGAGGTGAATACATTGGGAGGCAAAATTATAAGCCCCTATCTTTCTATGTGTCCGGTTGAAACGTGCTCATGTGTATGCGGTGAGTGTTATCAATCATAGAAGACTATATGATGGTTGAGTATGTGGAGCTCTTACTTAAACTCTGTTGAATAAGTTGAATTACAATTGCTTGGTGATTGAGAACATAGGTTGTTGAGTTTCAAGAGAATTCATTGTTTGAACCTTAACATGTGAATTGGTTGCTACTTTAACATGGGAAGTTTTATAAGAAAGAATTGTTGTCATGATGCTAGGAAAAGTGATTGAAATTATCATTGATCAAACTTATGCACTTTCCTAGCATTCACACTTCATAAATTATTTCTTTTATCATTTACCTACTCGAGGACGAGTAGGAATTAAGCTTGGGGGTGCTGATATGTCTTGAACGTATCTATAATTTATGAAGTATTCATGTTGTTATATTATCATTCTTGGGTGTTTTACAATCATTTTATAGCAACTTTATATCATTTTTTGGGACTAACCTATTGACTCAGTGCCCAGTGCTAGTTGATGTTTTTTGCTTGTTTTTTACATCGCAGAAAATCAATATCAAACGGAGTCCAAACACCACGAAACTTTTTGGAGAATTTTTATGGACCAAAACACCCAGGATGGGCCAAAGCAGCACCTGGGGGGTGCCCCGAGGGGGGCACAACCCACCAGGGCATGCTTGGGGGCCCAAGCGCGCCCAAGTGGGTTGTGCCCACCTCCGTGGCCTCCTGCACCCCCTCTTTACCCAATAAATTCACAAATATTTCAAAAACCCTCGGGGTTAACCTAGATCAGAAGTTCTGCCACCGCAAGGCTCTGTAGCCACCGAAAACCAATCTAGACCCCGTTCCGGCACTCTGTCGGAGGGGGAAATCATCATCGGTGGCCATCTTCATCATCCCGGCGGCCACCACGATGAGGAGGGAGTAGTCCACCCTCGGGGTTGAGGGTTTGTACTAGTAGCTATGTATTTAATCTCTCTCTCTCTCTTTTGTTTTCTTGAGATGTGACGATCTTGATGTATCGCGGGCTTTGTTAATATAGTCGGATCATATGGTGTTTTCCCCTCTCTATCTTGTTGTGATGAATTGATTTTTTCCCTTTGAGATTTCGTTGTTATCGGATTGAATACTTTTATGGATTTGAGAACACTTGATATATGTCTTGCAATTGAATACTCGTGGTGACAATGGGGTATCATATTGATTCACTTGATATATGTTTTGGCACTCAACTCACGGATTCCCGAGGTGACATTGGGGTAATCTATGCATAGGGCTTGATGCACGTTCTTGTCTTTCTTTCACCGGTAGAAATCTTGGGACACTTTTGAAGTTCTTTGTGGTGGATTGAGTATTGTGAATATGAATTTGCTTTGGTGTTATTTTAGTATGAACTCTTGGTTAGATCGATCGGAAAGAATAGCTTTGTGTTGTTTTAGTACGAACTCTAGGATAGATTGATCAGAAAGAATAGCTTTGAGGTGGTTTCGTACCCTACAAACAATTCGGTCTTATGTTCTCCGGTAGATAGGAACTTTGAAGTGATTCTTCATTGCACGTTGAGGGACGGTTATATGATCCAATTATATTAGCACTGTTGGGAGATTGCACTAGCGAAAGTACGGACCCTAGGCCTTGTTTTTAAGCATTGCAATACCGTTTTTGTGCCCGTTTACTATTTGCTACCTTGCTGTTTTTATTTATTCAGATTATAAAAATATATTTCTACCAGCAAATATTACACTTTTATCACCATCTCTTCGCCAAACTAGTGCACCTATACAATTTGCCATTGTATTGGGTGTGTTGGGGACACAAGAGATTTCTTGTACTTGGTTGCAGGGTTGTTTGAGAGAGACCATCTTCATCCTACACCTCCCACAGATTGATAAACCTTAGGTCATCCACTTGAGGGAAAATTACTACTGTCCTACAAATCTCTGTGCTTGGAGGCCCAACACGAGTCTACAAGAATAAAGTTGCATAGTAAACATCAACGGCATCAACATGTGGAAGGCCACCTTTATGTAATCGGCCAACCAGTGACAGGTCCTCCGCAACAGTGACCTTTTCTTGTTCTGGCTCAGGGGTGAAGTCGGATCCACTATCGCTGTCTACTTCAATGTTCTGGGTGAAGTAGAGCATTTCTTGAAGTGTTTTTTTGGTAATATGTGTTTCTTCGAAGAATTCACCTTCATATGTGTCTGGGTTAATGTGAGGTTCATAATCCTCTTCATTGGGGGAGGTGGTCTAACACGTGGCGGCACTTCATAAACGACATCCCAACCATTCAGATTTGGATCAGTTTGGCAGGCCCATGATAGATAGAAAACTTGGGTCGCATGTTGAGCCGTAATATAGACATAGGGAACATCTAAATGGGTGCTTTGTTTGATTTCGACTAGCCCTATATGTTCATGAGTCCCTCTAGTCTCCTCGCCTAGAACCAATAACATTGGAAGACTACGACGTTCGGTGGGTTTTCACCATAGAATAAAACTTCATAAATTGCTTCAACTCTCCCATAATACTCGGTACCTCCTTCGCCGATAGCAGAGACTCAACAATTTGTAGACTTTCGGTCGGCCATAGATAGATCTTTGCCGAAGGTACGAAAGTGATACCCGTTGATGTCGTATTTGTCAAATGAACGAACCTTATAGTCAAAATGATTAGCTACTTGTCTCAATTCGGCGTCCATAGACTCTGAATTAGCCTACAAGTTTAATATGAAAGGATTGTTCCATTAATTAGCCGCAAATTAGACGAAAAAATGAGAATGGTCTAATGGAAATTACCGTTTGTTTTAACCAAGAGATGAAACCGGGAAAGCCGCCTCCATGCTTTGCCAGAAGCTCATAATCTTTGGTGGATTCTTTTTCGATCTCCGCTCCATCAGAGAATTTAGTGACATATCAAATGTATCAAAAAATATCCTAGAATAAGAGCAGTTCAAAGGAATTAGATTGCGAAACAATGTACCGCGAGAACTTACTCGATGTACGGGCACACTTCTAATAGGTTGTTGAAGATATATAACGAAATGGTCCGCCATTCTTCGACATCCAATGATATTGGTTTCTAAGCACCGGCTGGTGCGAGATTCCCTTTGAATAGGCTGAGGTTGGATCCACCTTTTTTAGGGTCGCCAACATTGTACCGAGGCTTCAAATTATGCAAATGACAATTTTTGGCTTCGTAGTGTGCTGTCATGAAGTTTGCCGCCTCCTCAGTAATGAATGCCTCGGCCATCGATGCTTCAATTCTACGTTTATTTTTACATTTTGCTTAGAGCGTCTTCTGCATCATCTCAGTTGCGTAGCACCAACGATTTTGCACGCCCCCCAATCTTGCCTCGGTCCGGAGATGCAAAATCAAGTGTTGCATTGGATTAAAGAAGCCCGGCGGAAAGATCTTCTCTAACTTGCAGATCAACTCCGGCGCCAACTCTTCCACTTCTTCTAGCATGCCAGGTGATAGTTCTTTCGCACAAAGAACTCAGAAGAAATAGCTCAGCTCTGCCAATACTAGCCATTCATCCTCAGGGATAAAGCCACGCAACATCACTGGCATTACCCGCTCAATCCATATGTGCCAATCATGACTCTTGAGACCAAATATTTTCAATTTTTCAAGACTCGCTCCCCTCTTTAGATTCACTTCATACCCATCGGGGAACATCAACTGCATTTTCACCCAGAAGATAATTTCCCTTATAGCTGGCCTTCCAAGATTGAACCATGCCTTTGGCTTCATCCAGTTCTGATTTCCTTTCGGTTCACGCATGTTTTGTAACGGTCTATCACATAGCGCCTCTTGATCGACTCTAGCCTTAGTATTATCCTTTGACTTGCCCTCTACACCGAACAATGTACCAAAAAGGGCCTCGGCGATCTTCTTTTCAGTGTGCATCATGTTGATGTTGTGTGGGCAAAGGAGGTCTTTGAAGTAAGGCAAATCCACAAGCATGTATTGTGAGTCCAGGCGTGTTCCGAATTATACCCCTTGAAATACTTTGGACGCTCTGGATCTGGCTCGAGAGCGTTTAACTAATCCAGGGTCTTTTGGCCTGTCCATGTAGGTGGTGCAGAGTTTTTGACAACTCTACCTTTGATGAAGTTCTTCTTGTCTTTCCTGAACATATGGCGAGGATCCATGAACTATCTATGCAAGTCGAAGCAAGAATACTTGCGACCCGCCTGCAGCCAACAAAACTCAAGAGCTGCCTTGCATGTGGGGCACCGGAACCTTCCATGCACACACATCAGCTAACGAATAGCGCATACGCCGACAAGTCATGCATCAAGTACATGTACCAGACATGCATTATGAAGTTCATTTTGCTAGCGGTGTCATACGTCTTGACCCATTATCCCAAGCTTCTTGCAATTCATCTTTGAGCGGCTGCATGTACACATTCATATCTTCCCCAGATAGTTGGGCCCTGGAATTATCAACGTCAGGAAAATGTTCTTTCTTTGCATAATCTGTCTGGGGGGAGATTGAGTGGAATGACAAATACGGGGCAACAACTGTATTTGGTTGCCATCAAACCAAACACATTGAACCCATCCGTGCTGATGCGACTCGAGAATGCCTTGGATCTGCCTTTTTTGCTCATGTAATTCATCGAAGCACTTCCACACAGAACCATCTGATGTGTGTACCATCATCAGATTCCCGTGTGCATCTAGTTCAGTTCTTTTGCGCATTTTGTGCTATGTCATCTGTCTTGCCGTCTCTTCGACCATGAAAAGACGGTGAAGTCTTGGTACGATTGGAAAATACTGAAGAACATTAACTAGGATTTTTGTCTACGTATTCTCACCCATACCGTTGTCTACCACAACATACTTGGAAGACTTGCAAATGGGACAATAGTTCAAGTCTGCATACTCAAGCCTAAATAAGGCACACCCTTTCTCATAGGCATGTATCTCCACATAGGGCATCTTAAGTGCACGGAGAATTTTGTCCGACTGGTATAGATTTGCAGGCATTACATGGCCTTTGGGTAGAAAGCGTCCAAATACTGTCATCATCGCGTCGTAGAATTCTCTTCCCAAGTTGAATTGAGCCTTCAGAGCCATTACTTATGAGATGGCATCCAGCTGCCAAAGCTCAGTGTGCTTGTGGAGAGGACGTTTTGAGGACTCCAACATTGCATTGAAGGCCTTTGCAGATTCCTCCATCTCATCATCCGAATCCTGAGCATCATCAAAGTCTTGCACCATGGTTTCCATCCCGGTACCATGCTTGTCGGTGCGACGACGAACCACCTCAGCTCTGACACGTTGGGCAGATTCACCATGAAATGTCCACATCGTATATCCGGGCGTAAAACCACTCTTCTGCAGGTGTTTGCCCATTTCTTCCTCTGTCCTCTTGTGGCAATTGTCGCACTAGACATAGGGGCACCAGGTTTTCTTGTGGCCATTTGAAAATGCGGCTCTCACAAACCCCTTGGTTTTTGTTAACTATTCATTGGTCATGTCTTTCTGACTAGTGTGACCGGTGTACGTCCACGCATGATCACTCGTCTTGCCTACCTACACTATAATAGGTAAAGATAGGTCCATCAGCATGTATATTCATCAGTTAATCTAGTTTTTCAATTTTATTACGTCCATGCAACCTACACTCTAATAGGTAAAGATAGGCCTGATCCCACCCGAGTATGTGTAGATTGAGTACGTTCTCCATGCTCTACCCCATTATGAGACAAAATTTTGGCAAAACCTCCCCGCTGTTCTTCAAATACACGTCTCGGCAAAAAGCCGAGAGAATGTGCATCCGAAGAACAACAGAGAGGTGCTGCCGAAATTTTGTCTCGGAATGGGGTAGAGCATGGAGAACGTACCTAATCTACACATACTCGAGCTTTCCATGGAAATCACTGGACAATCCGAATGAGCTATGGTGATAAATATGCAACTGAATGCATATTTATCGATGCAACCCTTTCGGACAGGAGACACATACTGGTTACGCGGCTGTAGTTATCTAGCTAGTGTCATCGACACGAAGGCCGGAACAAAGCAAATAACAAAGGGGGAGGAGGAGATGTCATTTGTGCTCATCCACGAATGTAGGGGCGGAGCTTGTCGAACACCAGACCCTCGCAGCGACGAAACAACTGCACATTTAAATCGAAATATGAGTAACACAACACTATTGTTTTTGCCATCAACCTAACTAAATATTTACAATAGCATGCCACCGAATTATATGTCATTAAGGGTTCCGTCGACATCGAGGCACCCCTCTTCTTCTTCTTCTTCCTCTTCTTCCTCCTCTTTTTCTAATTATTCTTATTTTTTCTTATTTTTTCAGAACTAGACCTAAAACTAAATCTAAACTAAACATAAACCTAAAACTAAAAAAATAGAAAAAAAGAGGAGGAGGAGGGCGGCCCGATGGAGGAGGTCCGCCGCAGGGGAGGGGGCGGTGACGCGGCCTTCCTCACGGCGGGGCTCGGGCGGCCGCCCAGGGGAGGGGCGTCGTGGCCGGGGCGACGGGTCGGGACGGCGGGGGCGCGATGGGGGCCGGGCGATGGGGGCGCGATGGGGGCGGGGGTGGGGCGGTGGGTGGTCAATGGCGGCGGGGCCGCGGTGGCGGTCCGGGGCGGGGCAGTAGGGGGTCAGCGGCGGCGGGGGAGTGGTGGGGGCCAGGGGCGGGGCGGTGGGGGTCGGGGGTGGGGCGGCAAGGGCACGACGCGGTTGGGTTGGGGGACGAGAGAGAGAGGGAGAGAGAGAGAGAGAGAAGAGAGAGAGAGAAGCATGGGGGTGTGCCGAACTGGCTGATGGCAAATTCCTTGATTCCAGTAGTGCTTCTGGCTGAATCACTATGTGATAAAATATGAAATATCCATCAACATAACAGAAATGTGAATTCTTAGCCAAACTTTGAAGCATCTCATCTCATTTTATATGTGACAAAATGTGAAATATCCAAAGGGGGAACGGATAATGGTCCTTGCAAGCTTCTTTATTCAGCTTCATGTAATCCACACACATTCGGTACCCAGTAATAGTTCTAGTAGGGACTTTTTTTGTTATCTTCATTATCCACAATTGATAATCCTCCCTTTTTAGGGACACAATGAATAGGACTAATCCACTTACCATCGATAGGAAAAATAATCCCAACTTTTAGTTGATTTTGATCCTTCTTCGATAGGTATATTATGGGTAAAAATAGAGGGGATTATGCCTATAATGTCGTTCAACGAATATCCCAATGATTTACAGAGTTTTCAATATTGTCGTCAGTTTTCCTTCTACTTTTTTTTCCTGAAAGATAACATTTATAATAATAGGAAATTTTTCTGTGTCATCAAGAAATTCATACCTTAGGCCCTCTTAGTAGTGGTTTTAGATCTGGAGGTGGAAGTTCTTTGTCCCCACTTCTGTTAAAGTAATTCGTAAGCTTCATTTATGAGGGGATCTACACGTGGAGTTGCATCCATTATTTGATCAAGTTCTTCCTTTTCTTGATCTACAACCCCTTGTTCTTGTTATGTCAACCTCCTCGCCAAGTCATCTTTGGGGGTGCTGAAACAAATTGCAGCTAGCTGGCTATAGTCGTTTCTTCTTCTTCCTTATATTCTTCTGGATAAGGTTTGCTTTTAAATGTTGAAAAGGGAAATCCTAGCTTCCCCTACCAAAGCTTGAGATTAATAGTGTCCTTTTGCGGTCTATGTTTGCTCCTGCAACATTAAAAAAAGATCTGTCGGATATGATATGATGGAAATCATCTTGTAGCATTCCCAAGACAACAAAAGATCAATAGGATAGCTAAAAGAACCGAAGATAACATTGCCATTTATATGGATACCATGAGGCTTCCTATCGGTTCTATTAGCTAGTATAGTGATCATTTCAGTGGTTTCCAGTACTGAGAGAGAAATATCATTATAAATATTAGAATAAAGGCTATCTAGTATAATACTAATCTGGGAAGTAAGGTTGCACAAGACGAAGTATGACGTGCTTCCAAAGAAACATGAAAAAATGGTTTCCTGCATTCTTACCTTCCATACATCCCTTAATGAAAGTGGTTGTGTGCTTATGCAAGCAGATGCCATTATCAACCACTACTTTAAGTGTGGTGAGTTTCTTAATCATACTTATGTGAAGTTTAATATTGCACTGACTTAATTCCACCTTCTTATGATTTTGCATGGGACTATGATTTTCCCATGGCACCTTCTTCTAAGGATTTTTCATTTGGGGTGCTCCTGGATTCTTGCAGTTTTTATCCCCTATGAATGGTTTGCTATGCAGCATGTTGAGTAAACTTGGGTTAATTTTGTAAGTTTCACCATAATGTCTCGGGCCAATACATATGAAGGTATCTGTGATAGGTGGTCCCGAGATATTGATTGTGGTGAGTTGATACAAATGCTAAAACTCCACCATGGTTGCTTAAAACCTGCAAAATAACTTAGCACGCAAAAATAAACCAAAACCTAAAACAAATACCAAAAGCACCTGACTCCCCATGGACAGTGCCAGAAAAAGCTTGATGTTACACAAGTGCATAGAGTTTAATTTTAGCTTATCTGAAGTAAGAGTATCGGTCCCATAGTGAGCACAGGAAGTGGTCTTTGGCTCTTGTAGAGGGTTATTGCAATGTGCCTGCAAGTTAATTGAGGTACAAAGCAAAAGCACATGCGATGTTGAAATGTTGCAAGTGTTTGGTGACTAGAATTAAAAGTGCGAGAATAAAATAAAAGAACAAGAGAGCAAATGAAAGCAGTTGGAACCAATAGTAGGGCTAAGGCATTCTCAAAAGATATGTATTGACCATAAGCGTGTATCTAACATTAGGCAAATGCATAAATCCTGGTTCAGATCAAAGTCACCTCACATTATTTCTATAAGTGGGCATAGCCTGGTACAACATACATGCATACATGTGTTGCTATGTGCTATTTGTGAGCTGCATTGGGATTTCATCAAAGAGGAGAGGATAAAGCAATACATTAGAGATAAGTATTTCCCTTAGTTAAGAACCAATATTATCAATCCAGTAGGAGAACCACAAAGAACCTCATTAGCAGCACCTGCACGCACGAAAGCAAATACTTGCACCCAACGCAAATAAGGGGGTTGTCGATCCCCTCAAAGGTTATTTCCAAGGATCAAATCTCATAGTGCTAGGTCAATAGATAAATTAAAAAAATAAAATAAAGAAAACTGCAACAAGGTATTTTTGTGTTTTTATATATGATAAACGTAGACTCGGGGGCCATGTTTTCACTAGAGGATTCTCTCTCGAGCACATACCATACGGTGGGTGAACAAATTACTGTTGGGCAATTGATAGAAAAGAGCATAGTTATGACGATATTCAAGGCAATGATCATGTACATAGGCATCACATCCGAGACAAGTAGACCGACTCCTGCATGTATCTACTACTATTACTCCACCCATCGACCGCTATCTAGCATGCATGTAGGGTATTAAGTTAATAAAAACAGAGTAACACCTTAAGCAAGATGACATGATGTAGATAGAGCAAACCCAAGCAATATGAATAAACCCCATATTTTTATCCTTAATGGCAACAATACAAATATGTGCCATGTCCCTTACTGTCACTAGGATTTAACACCACAAGATTTAACCCATCACAAAGAACCTCTCCCATTGCAAGATAAATCAATCTAGTTGGCCAAACCAAATAGACAGATCAAAGAAAAATACAATGCTATAATACTCATGCATAAAATAATTCAGAAAAGACTCAATTAATATTCATGAATAATTTGATCATAAACCCACAATTCATCAGATCCCAACAAACACAACGCAAAAGAAGATGGCATCGAATAGAACTCCAAGAACATCGAGGAGAACATTGTATTGAAGATCAAAGAGAGAGAAGAAGCCATCTAGATACTAGCTATGGACCCATAGGTATGTGGTGAACTACTCACGCATCATCGCAAGGAATCAAGGATGATGTGTAAGCCCTCCACGATTCATTCCCCTCCGACAGAGTACTGGAAAAGGCCTCCAGATGGGATCATGAAAGAATAAAAACTTGTAGTGGTGGAAAAAGTGTTTGGGGTGGTATCTATTGGTTTCTTGATTTTAGAGAATTTATAGAGGTGGAATTAGGTCAGATGAAGCCATGACGGGCCCAAAAGGCATCAGGGCATGCCTACCCCCTAGGCGCGCCCTGTTGCCTTGTCGTCTCCTCGCTTCTCGTCTGGTCTCCTCTCGAAGCTTCTAGGGTCTGTCTTGTCCAAAAAAATCATCAAAAAGTTTTGTAGCGTTTGGACTCCGTTTGGTACGGATTTCCTAGAAACCAAAAACAAGCAGAAAACAGCAACTGACACTTGGCACTGGGCTAATAGGTTAGTCCCCAAGAATGATATAAAATAGCACAAAAAGTTATATAAAATATCCAAGATTGATAATATAATAGCATGAAACAATAAAAAATTATAGATACGTTGGAGACGTATCAAGCATCCCCAAGATTCATTCCTACTCGTCCTCGGGTAGTTAAATGATAAAAACAGAATTGTTGATGTGGAATGCTACCTAACATGTTCAACATGTAATCTTTTTTATGGTATGAATATTGAAGATCTGAATGATTCATAGCAATAGCCTATAATTTGACATAAATACATCAATACTCAGGCATACCAACAAACAATTATGCCTTTCAAAATATAAATGCTAATGGAAGCTATCCCTACAATCCTATAGCCTTGTCATGCCCCATCTTCTTTAATACAAAATATAATCATGTACTACCCCGGTGTCAACCAAGTAATTGGTTCATACCTTTTAACGCGCTTCAACTTCTTCAAGACGCACACAATACATGAGCGCAAGCCATGGATATAGCACTATCACTACTAGAGAAAAGCCTAGCAGCAGCGCAGGTTTTAGGCCTATCAGTAGCACTGGGCGATGCGCTACTCATAAGGTGCTACAGCTAACGTATAGCAGTAGCGTGCCTCCAACCACACTACTACTAAATCGACATAGTAGTAGCGACTTCCCGGAGGAGCGCTACTGGTAATTAGTAGTAGCGCTTCTCCCTGCCCGCGCTGCTACTATTATTTCGTATTTTATTTCTTTTTTATTTCATGTTATATTCGTACACCTTTACACAAGTTTTCATGCAACAGGAATTTAGAAATTGTTTTCACATCATAATGAGTTATTACATCACGGGGTGAAAGAACCGTGGACTAGTTTCAAGTGCATGGACATCCACTTGAAACTAATCTGCGGTTCTTTCACCCAATGATATAATAAATATCATCATCATCATTTCATTAACAACTTATCATCCTAATACATCATTGTCATATAACACCTCCTCAAGATCATCGTTTTCATCAATGAGACATCACATAGCAAATTGGTCACTAGTCGTAATCACAAGTACTCCTCATCATCAACTCTAACACATTGTATCACATAATAAACATATTGTACCTCATAGGACCTACTACATTCTCTTAGGACCTACTATATTCTCTAAGGTAAAATAGCAAAAAACAAGATAGCCCCTGACTCTCCATAATGGAGAATGGAGATTATCCTGTCTCCAATTCTTGCCTTTCGCTTAATGTTACTTCCAAGAACCTCCTTGCGAATGTCCAAATATTTTTTCCATTCTTTGATTAGCATGTGTTCATCGGTTTTAGAAATCTGATATGCACAGGTGAGCTCCTTAGATTGACCTGGCTGTATGTTCAGAACTGCAAGGCGACCATTCTGATACATCAGATGAGGCACACAATCCATCGGGATTTTCTGTTGAAAAACATAGTAATAACTTCGTAGTTAGCAAAGATGTACTAGTTTTAGAAGTTTTCAAAAGATGCACGGATGTCGTAATAGTAAAAAATCTTACCAGGGTATCTCCATAGAAGTTATCGTGGTTCAACACGTGCACTAGTGGCAAGTATTCACCATAATTTGGAGGAGTTCGATAATAGGTATTGTAATTCTCAAGATAAGTACAATAAGCAATCAGATGACTTTTCTCCTTATAAGTTAATTCGGAGCCATCAGTGTAGTGGGTTTGTCTACCATCTTCTGCACATTCTTTGAAGATTCAAAATAAGCTGTCAATGGAAATAAGCTGTCAACTATTTTGAAATAAACAATATAAATTTGTTAATAACTATGTTTAAGAAACTCACATTGCGGTAGAATCGGAAGCGTATCAACAAGGACTCAAATATCCATATTGTCTTGCTCGATGTCAGGATCACCAAGATCGATGGTGACAATCATACCCTCATAAAAACCATACATTTTGCAAAGTGCTTCCCAATTTTGGCAACCAAAATGGGTTACGCTCTTACTTCAAAATCGATATCATGATGGGTCCTTAGGTGTACTTTCTTTGTTTGAAAATTTTCATGGTCTTCAAAAGCCATCCTCTTCAAGACATAGCGTCTTGCATGGCATGGGATAAGCTAGTCGAATTGTAAAAGATGAAAATTAGACATTCAAATAGTTGAAGTCATGCTTAATTATGAAAAAAAACACTTGTATTTGTTGCGTACCATTTCAACATCGAAGGTCTCCTCGAGCTTAATGCTGAAGCGCCGATCTTCGTCCAGCTCAATGAACATGTCGCACATACCTCGATTGTCGTGGCACTAGCTGCACTCCCTTGGGAGACTGTCGTCGTCCGAGTACGACATTTCCTACGTTCATAATTCAAAGATTAAACTTGTACAATTAAATATATGTACTAAAAAACCTAAATTAGATCATTATTTTTGAGAAAATCCAGGCCACTCGATATTTCCTACATATTCTAGCACAAGTCATGCTAAAATTCACGGAAAAATCCGGCATGACCTTTGCTAAAAAAATACATATCGAGCGCCTAAAATTTACTGGAATAGAAATTAATCAACACTCCGGCAAAACATAGGCCACTCGGTGGTGTAAACTGAACATGAACGGCCACTTGGGCAACCACATATCCTATTTGAGCAAATATGACATGTTCAACTAGTTTTATTAATTCAACTAGTTCTTACTAAATATAAGCTTACTATAAATAGAAAAAAACTAGTTCTTTCTAAAAATAAAGTAGTTCAACTAGTTATATTAATTATCTTACTAAAAATACATTAGTTCTATTAATTCAACTAGTTTATTAATTTACTTACTAAACTAGTTCAACTACAACTAAAGTAGTTCAACTAGTTTATTAATTTACTTACTAAAAATAAACTAGTTTTTACTAAAAATAAACTAGTTCAACTAGTTATATTAATTTTCTTACTAATTCTATTGAACACTAAAACTAATTCGATGAACTCTAAAACTAATTCTACTTAACAACTACTGCCATAATTAGCATCTAATTTGATGAACCCTAACTAATTAGATGAACTCTGAAATTTAACCCTAAGAACCCTAGATAGGTAGAGGTAGGGGAGGAGGAGGAGGGCGTGCTCACCTCTGGCGCCGGCGGAGTTAGGGACAGGGGCACGCGGTGTCGAGGTTGGGGACGGGGTCGGGGCGGCGGGCGCACGGCGGAGGGCGGCGATGTAGGGGGAGGGGTTGTCGAGGTCAGGGTCAGGGGCGGCGTCGAGGTCGCGGTCGGGGGCGGGGGCGGCGTCGAAGGTGTGCGGAGAGCGACGGGTCACGCGCGGCGGCCGTCGACGATGCAGGATGGCGACAGCGGAGGAGTAGGGATTAGGGGGAAGTGGCCGTGGGGGAAGAACGAACCGCACGGTTAAGTTAAAAGTAGAAGTAGCGCGTTCCAGGAAGTGCGTTGCTGCTACGGTAGCTATAGCGTGTTTCCTAACAAGCGCTACTGCTATTCCTTCTCTTTCTTAATTTGCTTTCCATTTAATTTTATTTTCATTAGCATTAGCGCCTTTTGTCTGTAAACGCGCTGCTATAAAACAAGTAGCGGTAGCGCGGTTCCACGTAGATCGCTACTACTATGTGTAGCCTATCGGCTAAGCCATGGGAATTTTAGTAGTAGCGCTTTTGTACTCGGGCGCGCTACTACTATAACTGTATCTATAGCGCGGTTTTAAATACCGCGTTGCTGCTAATTAGCACCAGCGTGCGTTTTTATCCCGCGCTACTGCTAATGTTCTGTGTATAAGGTTTTCCCTAGTAGTGTATGGGTGGAATATAATGCGGTGGTAGAGATTAATACGGAGTAGTCAAAAAAGGAAGAAAGTCTCACATCGACGCACCTAATCCACGAGCTATGGAGATGCCCATCAATTGATGTCAATGCGAGTAGTAGAGATTGCCATGCAACAGATGCACTAAGAGCTATAAGTGTAGGAAAGCTCAAACTAAAAACTAAGTGGGTGCGCATCCAACTTGCTTGCTCATGAAAACCTCGGGCATTTGAGGAAGCCCATTGTCAGAATATACAAGTCAAGTTATATAATGAAAAATTCTGACTAGTATATGAAAGTGACAACATAGGAGACTCTCTATATGAAAAAACATGGTGCTACTTTGAAGCACAAGGTGGAAAAGGATAGTAACTTTGCCCCTTCTCTCTTTTTCTCTCATTGTTTTGTTGGGCTCTTTTTGGCCTCCTTTTATTTATTTCTTTATTTATTTCCTCACTAGGACAATGCTCTAATAATGATGATCATCACACTTTTATTTACTTACAACTCAATATTACAACTCGACAAAACTAAAACATATGACTCTATATGAATTTCTCTGGCAGTGCACCGGGATGTACAATGATGCTAGCATAACATGTATGATAATGATGAACGGTGGCTGGGCAACAAATACTATGTCATCTACATAATCATGCAAAGCAATATGACAATGATGATGTGTGCCATAATAACAGAACGGTGGAAGTTGCATGGAAATATATCTTGGAATGGCTATGGAAATGCCATGATAGGTAGGTATGGTGGCTGTTTTGAGGAAGATATAAGGAGGCTTATGTGTGATCGAGTGTATCATATCACGGGGTTTGGATGCACTGGTGAAGTTTGCACCAACTCTCGAGGTGACATAGGGCAATGCACGGTACTGAAGTGGCTAGCAAATTGCGGAAAGGTGAGAGTGCGTATAATCCATGGACACACATTAGTCATAAATAACCCACATACTTATTGCGAAAGTCTATTATCCCTTGAAGCAAAGTACTACTATGCATGCCCCTATGGGGGTGGTTGGTATGAGTTAACCATCGCGCACCCCCGACCTTCACGCAAAGGAAGACACTCAATAATAAATCATGCTCCAACTTCTTGGCATAATGGGAGACTATACCTGCATGCTCCGGGAATCACAAACCTTAACACCAATATTCTTACTAAACCACAATTATTCAGTAGTACAACCCCCCATATCACCATCTCTATATCACAAAACTATTGCAAGGAATCAAACTTGTCATACTAAGTGATCTATATGAAAGTTTTTATTTTACGCCTCTAGAATACCTATCATATTAGGACCAAATTCATAACCCGTGCATATTGCCATTACTATTTGTTATACTCTCAAAAATATATAAGTGAAGCATGAGAGTTCAACTAATTATTTAAAATATAACCACCGTCGTGCTCTAAAAGATATAAGTGAAGCACTAGAGCAACTTCCTAGCTCAAAAGATATAGGTGAAGCACATAGAGTATTCTAACAAATCATGAATAAATGTGTGCCCCTCACAAAACTAAAAATCAAACAAATCAAAGACTCATATAATACACAACTCTCCAAGCAAAACTCATATCATGTGATGAATAAAAATATAGCTCCAAGTAAAATACCGATGGATTGTAGACGAAAGAGGGGATGCCTTCTGGGACATCCCCAAGCTTAGATGTTTGTTTGTCCTTGAATATTACCTTGGGGTGCCTTGGTCATCCCCAAGCTTGGGGTCTTGTCGCTCCTTATTCCTTCATCCATCGTGATCTCACCCAAAACTTGAAAACTTCGACGCACAAAACTCAACAGGAACCTCATGAGATCCATTAGTACAACATGACAATCATAAACTTTACGTACTATTGGAAACCCATTCATATTTTATTATTGCATAATACCTACTTTATTCTAAATTCTCCATGACTTATACCCCAGATACAATCCATAGATTCATTAAAACAACCAAACTATGCAACAAAATTAGAATCTGTCAAAAACAGAATAGTCTATAATGATATGAACAGACGCAATACTTTTGTAACTCCAAAAATATTTAAAAAATACTACAACATGGGCAATTTTTATATGAATCATGTGTAAACACTTCAGAATTTTGTTACGTTCCAGTGAATTTTAAAAATTCTTCTACTCGGTGCAAAAGTTACTATTTTTTCACAGAATCAAGTCATCTATCAACCAAATCATCCCAAAGGTTTTACTTGGCACAAACATTAATTAAAACATAAAAACACAATCATAATAGTAGAATAATTGTGCAGACACAAAAAACATAAAAGAAAAAGGGAAAATAAAGATAACTATTGGTTTGGCTCCCAACAAGCACTATTATTTTACGCCCCTAGCTAGGCGTAATGCATAGTTTCAAGTATTACCATCCTTAGTTTCTGAATCCTTTTTGATCAAGTCATCCATAACTTTCCTTGTTAGTTTTCTACTCACTGGTACAACGACGTGCTAAACAAACGGTTTTTAACCCCTTTCCACGACGGCACTTGGAACCGTCGCCAAGTGAGTGTAGGCGATAGGGGGGTCCTTCCCACACGACCCAAAAATTGTCAGGGATAGGCCCTCCTGGGACCCAGGCTGGGGCCGTGTGCGATCGGGCGAGCCATCGAAACCCAATCATTTCCGTAGGTATGTACATCCCACACGGTGAATCCCAGAAATCATTTCCGTAGATATGTACATCCCACGCGGTGAATCCCAGAAATCATTTCCGTAGGTATGTACATCCCACACGGTGAATCCCAGAAATCATTTCCATAGGTATGTACATCGCACACGGTGAATCCCAGAAAATCATTTCCGTAGTTATGTACATCCCACACAGTTCTTATGTGGAAATGTTTGTGCAAGGTGGCCTAACGCAAACAGTTAACTGCCGGAAGCCGTGTGTGATTGTTAGTTGATCGAACACGCCTACTTTTTAGAAACCGTGCGGGTTGTTTGAGTTCATCGCCCATGGTGTTGTCCGAGTAACCGTTTGCAATAGAAAACCCCAATAAGAAGGGTAATTAGCCAATTATTGATAATCCACGTACTAATCAAACTGATATTTCTTATAAAACACGCCAGGTATTTCATATCCGTATGAAAGCAAACATAATTTCATAATTGAATTACATCAGATAGCTTCGGCACTCAGTTACGCCATTACACAACAGCACCAAGTTCCACATGCAGCATCAAAAACCTTTGGAAAGTAGCAACATACACGGTAAACAGACAGATGAATCTCATCTGGGAAACTACAGAAGCGGAAGGCAAATATTGAGCCTTCGGTGATGTTGAATGTCCTTGCAACTTTAGGCCAGTGGCTATGGATAATTGCCCGCCCAACCTTCGTTCTCTTCAGCAAGACTTCAATATTGTACTGTAGGTGTTGAATGAATACCTTCCTCGCCTCTTGACCATGCAAGTGGTTTGAGAGGTAATCATCGGTGAACTGCTTTGAGAAGTACTGAAAACAAAGCTATGCATAAATCACTGTTCTAATTTTTGAAATGGCGCAAGGGGTAAAAACAAGGTAAAAGAGTTGGTACCATCCTATAGTTGACTGATGTCTTCTTCATTGTGCAAAGAAAGATCTTGCTGTTATTCGTCGCAAGTTTCTTCATCCTAACAATATTTCTGAGTTTCTTGACTTGACTAGTATTCATGGACATCTCATTTCCCCATACGCAAAATGGGTCGAACAGTGGGTCTAAGCCTCTGACAGCAGGACCTACATGTGCAAGACCAAATTGTAAGAAACCTAAATATTAGAATGATTAGAGCAACTTCACAATAATGTGCTATTAGCCAAAGGACCCTGCTTGAACAAACCTTGATGGTAAACCGCAGTGTCTCCCATTGTTTCCCTGCAACACACATAAGGAAGATCTTGATCAGGTTAACTGAGAGTTGCCATACTATCAGTAGAATATGTATTGAGTACAGCCAAATTGCAGAACTGAACCAAACAGTTAAGTGGCAACAGAGCAAATGAACCAAAATAGTTAACTGAGCACGACATTGTAGAGTAGAAACATGTATGAGAAGATAAGACAGTTAACAAAACAAAGAATGCTTGAGAACAGTACTACGAAATGTAGCAATTGTTGGACAAAGTGTTAACTGAACATTACATTTCAGAGGTCCAAACTGTTGACTGAACATCAGATTGCAGATCAACATTACAAAGGGCAAATCACTAGTAGGCATTGGTGGTGGCCTCGAGAAAACATCACGAACTGTATTTTAAAGTAGACAACCGCGCGGCGGTGTCGAGGGTGGCCTCGATGACGAGGTGCTCCTCCAAGATCTGACGGTCGACACACATGTCAGCCATAGCGACCTCGTACGCGCGTGCGCCCGCATGCTACTTAGCTCCACGTTATACTGCGTGTAAAATGGCTATGGGCGGCGCTTAATTGGAGGAGGGGGGTAGTGATTTCGGTGGAAGGTGTCACTCCGTGAGTCGGGGCATGTGGGATAGGAATGGAGGAGGATGGTGTGGGTGGGTGTGGATTACCTGACCATATCGACGAGGCCGCACAACAAGAAGAAGGGTCGGCGACGAGGAGGCCGCACAACAAGATGTCGGTGGGAAACGACACCTATGGGGTCACTTGGATCCCTTCTACAGTTGGCGGGCGCGGGGTTGTGCGAAGAGCGGGTCTGGCTGTCAGCACACAAATTGTTTACCCAGGTGCAAGCCGCGGAGACGTGTAAAACCCTAGCCCTGCTTGTATGTGTACTGAGGTGTTCTTGTGTTCTTGAACTAGCTGCAGTGGCTCTCTAGTCCAAAAGATCTGGATCCCCCTCCAGTACGCCTCGGGCCTCCTTTTATAGAGAAAAAGGGGTTGCCACAGTGCCACACATGAGGTGGAAAGGTGTATAGGGGCCGAGTCAATCCCCTGGCACCATCGGACAAACACATTTAATGCGCTGCCGACGTGCCCCTCTCGCTTTATTGGGGATGGCAAGGAAGCTCGTCCCAGCTGTCATCGCCTCGCCTCGCTCCGACACGCGTCCAAGCTGACGAGGAGTTGTGGCGCCATGTTGACCGGTCGCTGGGCTGGCGCGGTGGTGCAGCCTTCATGAAGATCTGCATGCCACCATGCAGGTGCTTGATGAGTTGTTGTAGAGGCCACGCGCTGCCACACAGATGCCTGCTCAGTTGGTCGAGCTGGCAGCTGTATGGGAGCGGCGGCGGAGTCTTTGTCAGACGCGGGCCTGGCTGCAGCCCCGTAGGCATCCTCGACAAGGGTATTGCCGAGGGCCCAACAAGGGTCTTGCTGCAGCAACACGGTCGTCCCTGGCAAGGACGTTGTTGGGGTTCTCGTGGATTTCCTTGGCAAGGATCTCGCTAAGGATCGTCGGCTTCTGGTTTCCATCTGATCTTGCGTGTCTATGATCTCTACAAAGATCTGCATGCCACCATGGAGGCGCCTCCCGAGCCTTGGTTCCAATATGGGGTAGGAACCCCTTAGGATCAAGGGTGGCGTGCTCTGCTGGCGTCAGGCAAGTTGCCTCGGCAAGGATCTTGCCGAGGTTGCGGAAGCCACCCCAGCAAGAGTCTTGCCGGGGGAGTCCACCTCGCCCTCTTGCTCTCTTTGCGTCTCTGGTCTTGGCGTTGCTCCGACATCCCTCCCCTACCCTGCTTAGTGTGGCCGTGGGCGTGGCTCTAACTGCCCGTGCATAAGTTAAGGGGTGCAAAAGGAGAGCCCCTACTTTTGTACACCGACAGGAGCCCCCGGGCCTAGGCCACACATAACTATGACGCATTGTTGGGCTAGGCCCAGAACATTGCGTGGGCAGGTGGGGCAGGTTTTTACGGCAGTAATTTCCCGTCCGCTGCGCTTCCCCACGACTCGCGTTGAACGCGCGGCGTGGAGGGTCATGCGTGACGTGGGGGTCGTGCATGGGGCGGTTTCCGCACAGATGCGTCACATCATGGTAAAGAGGCAGCTCGCGCCTTCCCCGTAAAAAGAGGAAAATGCAGAGGCGCGACTCATTTACTGAATGGGCTCGGGTCGTGGTCTTCAAGGCACCCGCGCCCGACGACCACGAGGTGGAGAATAGCCGCCTCATCTGTCCCTTCGGTTTCTGCTCGCCCGTCACGTGTCCCCCTTGCTTTGAAGGTGGTAGGCGGTGGGTGTGGGCCTTGAATGGCGAGGCGGGGAAACAGGACGCTGCTGATTGGGGCAGTGGGTCGGCCTTGATTCCCTGCACCCCTGATGGTTGGATTGGCTGAGTGGGGAGGCCGAGTCCCGATCCTACCCCTTTATAAGAAGGGGGAGGGGGATGGCCTCCCACAATCTTTCGTCATCCCTCTCCTTCCACCTTGGCTCCACTCTTTCATCTGTCATGGTGAGAGGGGGCGCCGGTCCTTCGACGGTGGCGGCGAGGGTCTCTGCTCGATAGCGCGTCCCTCCTTCCCAAGAGCCCGTGGTGGAGGAGCCGGCCATGAGAGGAAGGGGGTGGGGGCGAGGCCGAGGCCGGCATGGCGCTCGGGGAAGAGGGGGAAGGGGCGGCGCACCGGCCCTGCCTCTGCCAGCGATGCCTCCTCCGATGGAAGGCCACGTCGGGGACCAGCCTCACGAGTTCTTCATCAGGCTGCGTCGGTCACCGTGCCATCGCCTTCGCCTTCCCACGCCATTCGGTCGGGAGATGGAGCTTGATCCGCCCCAAACCCTGAGGCTGCACATGAGGGGCTGCGAGAACGGCAGCACGCGGGTCGACGTCGACTTCCCCGCCCCTCAGGTCATGTATCTTCGCCACAGATGGAAGACCTTTGCTCGCATACATAGCCTGACGTCGAGGCTTGTTCTCTATTTCAAAATAATGGAGAACAACCTACTCTCCATCAAGGTCTTTTGATACTCTGGGACTCGCCTAAAGTGCTACGTGGAGAGCTCGTCCGACGATGAAGACTCCTCCTCAAGCGGGAGTGATGAGGAGGACAGCGACAGCGACGACGAGAGTGTCGAGCGGGGGCACGTCGACCTCATCTCCGACTGACCGTGTCGCCCCTCCCTTCGCCGTGCGCTCCACCGAGGGCCTTCCTTGTCAAGCTCTCCATCGGCGGTTCCCGGTCCCTTCCTTTTTGCCTTTACCTGCCGCACCTGGGAGGATAGGGGCAAGAACGGTTATCACGGGGCACTTATCTTTTCTAGTTTGTAAGCCTGCGGGCACTTGTTAGATTTCAAAATTTGTAATCCCCTTTCCCGTGTACCCATTATGTATGAATTGTACTTGTTTGCAACGTATGAATGAAAGGAAGGGTGTTGCCGGGTTTTATTTGCGTGTGGGCGAGGGCCACACCGAGGAACACATCGCCGTTATCTTAAGATAAACATGGTCTCCCAGCAACAGGTACTTGCCGTCCTCCTGCTCTACGACCCGACTACTCTCATGCTCTTGGCGGAGGTAGCAGCCGAGTAGGATTAGGCCTTTCGCTCGCCCTTTTCCCACCGCACTACAACCAAGTTCCGGCCCAAAGTAAAGTTTTCGGGCACGGAACGGAGGGGGCAAGATGGTACGAGAGCGAGTGAAGCCTTATACGTTCAAGGTCCACACGGGCGCACGGAGATGGGGGAGAAAAACTTATCTGACATTGCAGCCCCGACAACCTTGACCTGCCATGGTTGGATCCTCGTGTCCGCAGCCCCCGGCAACCTTGGTTTGCCGGGGCCGGAGTGCCGGCCCATTCTTTCTCCTCCTAATAGCTCAGCAGAAACGTCCATGTACCCTGTGAACCAAAAAGGACGGAAAGAAATAGAATGACGCACACTCGACCTCTATGCTAGGGGTTAGCCGCCGCTAAGCACTATCAACCCTAACCGAGGGAGAGACTCAACTAGCATGCATGCTATAACTTAGGGCACCAGCGCTTCAGTTATTTATGCTCAGGGTCTGCGCCTGGCTTTGTACAAAGGGTCACATGCCTTGCTAGCAAGGCTTGTACAAAAGGTGGTTTGCCGGGAGGGCCCGGCAACCACGCCTTATGGGTAGAACTTGCGAAGATGTTCGATGTTCCAGGAGTTGCTCACTGGAACGCCATCTTCGATCTCCAGGTGGACTGCACCAGGCCTGGTGACTCGTATTACCCGATAAGGGCCTTCCCACTTCGGTGTCATCTTGTTGGAACTCTTGGCCGACTGAACATGCCGAAGAACAAGGTCGCCTTCTGTCGGGTGGTAGGTGCGACATATGCCAACTGGTGGCTTATCATTGTGGGAGCCAATAAAACATTGCCGGTGCCTGGAAACGGGATAAGGCGAAGACATGCACGCCGGCTGATCTTACCCAGCTTCGGGGCTCTCCGTGGAGATAACACCCCTACTACTGCTCTGCGGGGTCTCCGCATGGTCACTAGATCGACAAGTAGCTACAAGAGGCTCCTTGAGCTGTTCGGTGAAAGGATGAAGAAGGGCAAGGCTAGCCCGCTTCTCCTCTCGATGTGGTATCTAAAACTACTGTTGGGGATATTACTACTGGAGGTAAACTAGCCTTATGTAGCCGGATTGACTCTTTGAAGATTAGAAGCCCATGAAGATGTGAGGATAATGGCGCTTTAAGGAAGGCCCAAGGCCCAAAGGCGGGTTATAGCCTGTAAATGTAAACCGACCTAGTCAAATAACTTGTATGATAAGATAGGGAGAGTAGAGACCGAACCGGACACGTTTATGATCTGGCTTCGGGGCTCTATAGTCCGGCGGGCGTCAACCTATGTATATAAAGGGACGACCCAGCCGCGGTTTAGAAATAGACAACAACAACTCGAGAGCCAGACAAAGCGGATTCGCTCCCTGGCCTTTGAAACCCTAGCAATACCAATCACAACTAGACGTAGGCTTTTACCTTCCTCGAAGGGGCCAAACTAGTATAAAATTCCCCGTGTCCCTTGTCCGGTTTAACCCCTTAAGCTAACCCATAGCGATGGCTCCATGACTAAGTCCTTTCATGAGGACATCTGCCATGACAACCCCACAACAGTTGGCGCCCACCGTGGGGCTATCGCACGATGGTTTTGAGTTCTTGAAGGGCAGCTTCGATGGACTTAAGGGATATGCTGTGGGCCGGATGACGAAGAGTCGTCGCGGCAAGCTCTACATTGACAACGCAGGATGGGGTCCCGAGGCCGATTTAATCGAATACGGGTACGGGGTCCCCTTTGGTGGGGTACACGTCTTCATTGGCAAGATCGGCGAACTGGCCCCCGAGCCAGACATCTACACCGACATCATCGCAACGGCTCGGCGTGCAAGTTCTTCGCCGGTTCAGCCCGAGGCAAGGCATGTTTTCATAGGTGTCATCCATGGATCGAGGTACGAAGATGAACCGGTGTCCGATGGAGAAACCGTAGTCTGTTTTGATAACGAGTCTTCTGGAGAGACCGAATCACTTTACCAGTTGCAGGACGGCTGGATTGAGGGAGGATCTGAGGGCAACAGTATTCTGGATTCTCCCGGTCTACCAAACCGGGCCACCATCTTCATGGCCGGCACACAATCGGTGCCTCATTCATCTACCGCCGTAGCAATGCTCTCCGGTTCAATGACGGCCACACCAGCAGGGACAGGAAGCTCGGCGCCGCCTCCGGCCCAAGTCTTGTCTGATTTGTTCGACGCTTTGGCAGCGTTGATGTCCGCGGAGGTGGATGCAGCAGCCAGGGATCAGCACAATGCGGAGATTGCAAAGGTGAAAGATTAGATAGCCCAGGCTAAAGCGGACCTGGCAACAGAGAATGCTAGGATGGCTACAGAGCGGGCTGAATTGGAAGCACAGGCCTACCGGATTAGACTGAATCAGAATGCTTCGGAGGAAGTCCTGAGAAGAAGGTATCGATCACGTCTCCCGTCGGTTTATGAGCTGCATAATCTTTTCAACACACCAGGTGCAGGAACTAGTAACCAACCCACGCTAACCCGGGCGGGGGTGCCGGGAACAGGAGCGCCGGTTCAGCCACGCACGACGGACCCGCCTCGCCAGAGCAACATTGTGCCATCGACGCCGCACAGGCATTATTCCAACCCGTTGGACAACATTGTGGCCACCGCTTCATGCCTGGCGGGCCTCCCAACGGACGGCGAGTCACCAGTTGCTGTGAAGCACGTCGGGCCAGGGATCTCCTTCAAACAGCACTAAATCAACAGCAGGCATATTCACACAGTCGTGAGAGGATCCATTCCACTCCCTGTCCAAGCCGGAGTTATAGCAGACACATGGAGGACGAACCGTCCGTGTCTAGTAGCGCACGTCGCTGAAATTCACCATGAGGGGACAAACCGGCCGGGGGAGGCGCTAATGCGCAAGATGTTGTGGACCATGGCCGCGCACGTCGGGAGGCCGAGTTGACGGCTCGACACGGAGCACGACAGCATACTCCGGTTCAGCCCACGGCCTCCGTGGAGCCAGGGGTGATGTTTAGTTCCTTAGGGGTGCCGTGTTTAACTCCCGCTTTGCGTAATGTGAGGCTGCCCAAGGATTTCAAGGGACCTCATAAGGTACCAAATTACACCGCCGATTTGCAACCAGAGGCGTGGGTGGAGAGCTATGAGATGGCAATGGAGATGTTAGATGTGGATGAGGCAGTGTGTGCTAAATATTTCACCATGATGTTGGAAGGAACAGCTCGCTCTTGGTTGAAGAGCTTGCCGACCAACTCTATTGGATCATGGGCCGAATTGAAGCACCGGTTTATCCAGAACTTCAAGGATACGTGTAAGCAGCCAATGTTAATCGTAGATCTGGCCACTTGTGTCCAAGAGGAAGGGGAGTCCACGACCCATTGGGTCAAACGGGTCTCGGCGATTTTGCATTCATCAGATCGTATCAATGCAGACACTGCAGTGTTAACATTAGAGGGCAATTGCCGTTTCAAACTGTTAAAACAGAAGTTGGGAAGGCTCAAACGTCACTGCAATGACATGTCAACACTCATGGCCGCTTTGGTTAAATATGCCGATTCAGATAATACCAAGGATCCGGATTGAGAGGTGGACAAACCAGAGAAAGGTAAGAAGAACGGCAATGCCAAAGGTCAACAACATAATCCGGCAGGTCATGGAAACAGTGGTAAGCGCAAGGCCGACAATAGCTTGGACTTTGTTGCAAATACCAATGCGCAGGAGAATGGCCAGCGCCGTAAAGGCAAGCAGCCCCAGAGGGATGGAGGTTGAAGCAACAATTTGGAGCGCTTGTTAAATCGGCCGTGTCCAAAGCATGGATCGAAGGAGAAGCCGGCATCACATCTTTGGAAAGACTGTTATATCATGCGGGATTTCAAGAATTCCAATATGCTCCAATATGACAATGGCCTGCCCGACGGTTCAGGAGGAGGTTTCCACGGACCGGGTTATGGAGGTGGTGGCTCCGGTTCAGGGTTTCCAGGCAACCAAACCGGACACATCAATCAATGGCACCAAGCCAACCAGGGAGGTTACAACCATCAGGGGAGTCAGCAGCAGCAGCAGTCGGGTTATCAGAGCAATCCCAAGCAGCTGAACAGCGGGCAATATCATGTCTTCACTACTAGTTTGTGCAAACGTGATCAGAAGCTTCACAAAAGGGCAGTAAATTCTGTTGAGCCGGCAGTACCTCAGTATTTACGCTGGTCTGAGCAACCTATCTTGTGGAGTAGAGATGATCACCCCCCGGGTTGATAATCCAGGTCACTTGGCCCTGGTGGTAGCCGCTGAAGTTGGGGGATACAAGTTCACTAAAGTGCTCATGGATGGGGGAAGTAGTATTAATATTTTGTATTTATGATACATTCCGCCGAATGGGGTTGACAGATAAGGATCTTAAACCGTCAAATACGGTCTTTCATGGTGTGGTGCCTGGTAAGTTTGCATATCCTGTTGGCAAGATAGCTTTGGAGGTAGCTTTTGGAGATGACTATGATTCAAGGTCAGAAACATTGACGTTTGAGGTGGTAAAGATCAAAAGTCCGTACCACGCCTTGTTTGGGCGGCCGGTTTATGCTAAGTTTATGGCAAGGCCATGTTATGTTTATCTACAACTTAAAATGCCAGGTCATAAAGGGACTATCATAATACATGGAAGTAGAAAGATTGCTTTGGAGTGTGAAGAAGGTGATGCGGCTTATGCTGAGTCGGTTTGTGCCAAGGAGGAGTTAAAATTCTATAAGGAGCAAGTTGATCCGGCAGACATGACCTCTTTAAAAAAAGCCAACTACGGAGCATGATCAAGCGTTGAAGTTCAAATCGGCTACAGACACTAAGATGGTTGACTTTGTTCCTGGCGATTCATCCAAACAGTTCAGCATCAGCGCTAACCTGGATCCCAAATAGGAAAGCGCGCTCATCGAGTTCATCCGTGAGAATCGGGACATCTTCGCATGGAAACCTTCTGACATGCCAGGTGTACCGAGGGAACTTGCTGAGCACACACTCAACATTGATCCTAAGTTCAAACCGGTCCGGCAGTTCCTCCGCCATTTCAATGAGGAGAGACGCAAGGCTATAGGTGAAGAGGTAGCCCGTCTGTTGGCTGCTGGGTTTATTGTCAAAGTTTTTCATCCAGAGTGGTTAGCCAATCCGGTGCCGGTTCTTAAGAAAAACGGCACTTGGCGCATGTGTGTGGACTACACAGATTTAAAGAAGGCTTGCCCTGCAGACCCCTTTGCTCTCCCTCGCATTGATCAGATAATTGATGCTATGGCGGGTTGTGACCATTTGTGTTTTCTGGATGCTTACTCTGGTTATCATCAGATCAAAATGGCGGTTAAGGACCAGGAGAAGACAGCCTTCATAACTCCCTTTGGAGCCTTCTGCTATGTTTCCATGCCCTTTGGACTCAAGAGTGCCCAGGCGACTTACCAGCGATGTGTTCAGAATTGCCTTCATAAACAAATTGGGCGCAATGTTCATGTGTATGTGGATGATATTATGGTCAAATCCAGAAAGGAGGGGACATTGATAGATGATCTACGGGAAACCTTTGACAATCTCCGGGTTTACAAGATGATGCTCAATCTGGAGAAGTGTGTTTTCGGTGTCCCGGCAGGCAAGCTCTTAGGCTTTCTGGTTTCAAACAGAGGCATTGAGGCTAATCCGGAAAAGATTGCAGCAATTACATCCCTGGCTAAACCAGCGTGTATCAACGATGTTCAACATCTGGCCGGCCGGATTACAGCCTTGAGCCTGTTTATCAGCCGCCTTGGAGAGAAGGCCATCCCCTTATATCAGATGCTCAAGAAAACAGATAACTTTGTCTGGAGTGAGGCAGCTGATAAGGCGTTCGAGGATCTGAAGAGGCAGCTAGCTAAACCACCCGTGCTTGCAGCGCCGATTGATAAAGAGCCATTATTATTATATGTGGCTGCTAGTGCCCGGGCTGTTAGCGTAGCCATTGTGGTAGAGCGCAAGGAGCCTGGCAAGGAGTATCCGGTTCAATGGCCGGTTTATTTATATCAGTGAGGTGCTCATTGAGTCAAAACAGAGGTATCCACATTGGCAGAAACTAGTGTATGGGGTGTTTATGGCAAGCCGGAAGCTTAAACACTATTTTCAGGGCCATCCCATCACAGTGGTCAGTTCATCTCCTCTGGGCGACATCATTCAAAACAGAGAGGCAACTGGCCGGGTTGCCAAGTGGGCCATTGAGCTTGGACATCATGGGCTCAAATATATACCCCGCACGATGATCAAGTCCCAGGCACTCGTGGATTTCATCAACGATTGGACAGAGTTATAGGCACCTCAAGAGAAACCAGATAATACATATTGGACTATTCATTTTGATGGGTCCAAATAGTTGGAGGGCTCGGGGGCTGGAGTCATATTAACTTCCCCACGAGGTGACAAGTTTTGTTATGTCCTCCGTTTAATGTTCCCTTGTACTAACAATGCAGCTGAATATGAGGCTTTACTCCACGGTCTTCGGATGGCTAAAGAGATGAATTTGAGCCGGGTTAAGTGCTTCGGCGATTCAGATCTAGTGGCTCAGCAGGTGTGTGGCACTTGGGATTCTAAGGACCCACTCATGGCTGCATATTGGCGAGAGGTGGACGCAGTGGCTGGTCACTTTAAAGGTTATCAGGTGGACCATATAGACCGGCGGAAGAATGAAGCAGTGGACGCTTTAAGTCGCATTGGTTCCCAACATAAACCGGTTCTGCCCAATGTCTTTCTTGATGTGTTGCACAATCCGTCAGTCAAAATACCAACCGAAGAAGATTTGGCTATTCCCGATCCGGAGGATCAGTTGGTGGCAGCTCTGCATGCCATACCGGATTGGACGATCCCATATCTAGATTACATGAACCGGGGCGAGTTACCAGATGAGGAAACGTTGGCTCGACAGATAATCCGGCGTTCCAAGTCCATGACCATACTCAACGGGGAGTTACATCGTTACAGTGTTTCAGGAGCAATTCAGCGCTGCGTTTCTCCTCAAGAAGGTCGTGAGATTTTGCGAGAAATCCATGAAGGGGATTGCGGTCACCACGCCGGTTCAAATTCGTTGGTTGCCAAAGATTTTCGCCACGGTTTTTACTAGTTGACGGCGCATGCTAATCCGGAGGATTTAGTCAAGAGATGTGATGGATGTCAAAAATTTGTCCGACGTGCGCACGTTCCGGCTCAAGAGTTGCGGATGATTCCAATTACGTGGTCGTTTGCAACTTGGGGCCTTGATATGGTTGGACCCTTCAAGCGCTCTAAGGACAAGAAGACCCACCTGTTAGTAGCAGTTGATAAATTCACTAAATGGGTGGAGGCAGAGCCAGTCAGCAAGTGTGATGCAGCCACGGCGGTTCAATTCATCAAAAAGGTGATATTCCGGTTTGGCTTTCCACACAACATTATAAGAAATAATGGTACTAATCTATCAAAAGGGGAGATGGAAGAATTCTGTCAACGTGAGCACATCCGGCTTGATCTAGCATCAGTGGCTCACCCCCAATCTAATGGTCAAGCGGAAAGGGCAAATCAAGAAATTCTACGGGGTATCAAACCAAGGCTTATGGTTCCCTTAAAGCGGACGCCGGGTTGTTGGGTTGAGGAGCTACCTTTTGTGTTATGGAGCATCAACACCACACCCAATAGATCTACGGGTTACACACCTTTCTTCATGGTTTATGGAGCGGAGGCAGTTCTTCCTAGTGACACCCGTCACGATTCGCCCTGTGTGGCAGCTTATGTTGAAGCTGATAATGAGAAGGCACATCAGGATTCTCTCAACCTGTTGGATGAAGAGCGTGATCTTGCAGCAGCACATTCGGCGATTTATCAACAAGATCTTCGACGTTATCACAACCGCCGGGTTAAAACTAGAACCTTTCAAGAAGGTGATTTGGTGCTTCGGCTCATCCAGGATCAGACTGATATGCACAACTTATCCCCCCCTTGGGAAGGACCCTTTGTGGTCAGCAAAAATCTACACAACGGATCTTACTACCTCATTGATGTTCGAGAGCATGAAGACTCACGTCAATCGGAGGAGGAGACAAAGCGGCCATGGAACATAGCTCTCCTTCGGCCTTACTATACTTGAAGCCATAGGATCTTCGTCTGTACATATTTATGACAGTGTATATATCATATAATAAACCAGAGCCTCCGTTATAAGCGGGGTATCTGTTCTTTCTTATATCATGTGTGTGCTTTTACAAGTTAACTGACAAAGCGGAGTCTTTGTTAAACCGGCTTTAGCAGTTGCATAGAGATAAAGAAAATCACTAGGGGGCTTGGTCATGTTTGAACCACAGCTACTCCTCTTGATAGGCATTTCAGCCACAAAAGGAAAAACTTGTGGAGCCAAAGAGAGTGTTGTACACAGTACAGACTCAAACATAGGCGCACACTGAGCATCGCTCACAAAGTTACTTGGTGGCTCTTTTTTGCAAAGCAACAAAGAGTTTGGAAGGACCCTCGTAATTGGCTATCAAGCCACGGCTTGGAAGCCTGGTGTATTCACCTAAAAGCCCGGGTTAGCCTGCCTTCATCAAGTAAGCCACTCCTATCCAGGTAATGTTGGTATGACCCATCGAACGTTTGGCAAGTCAATCTTTTACAGACCCTGAACTTGTAACAGTTAAAACGATGATTGGTTAATTGGAGGCCCATCTTAAAAGGCTTTGTTAAGTGGTTTAACTTAGAGGCCTGGCAGCCCATGAAAAGCCTCGATTTGGAGCCTGGCAGCTCGTAAAAAGCCTCGCATATTTTCGTATTTGAATTTTGTTTATTGAAAATCATAAGTATTTTTTGATGAATCGGCGTCCTTGACCCGGCTTGCTTTTCAACTACCAGTTGTTGGCACATGAGCAATTATAAACCGGTGTTCATTGACCCGGTCTGGTTTGACTAAATCACCAGTGTTATAAAGAAAATCCGGTAGTTATATCGGTCCGGTTTAGTATATAGACCAGCATTATGAAGATGAAATTATCAAACGTCCCGGATTGGTGTTAACACCTTTGCTGTATACACGTTTGGTCAATCAATGAGGTATGTTCTGTACATTATTTTTTGTACAAACATTTGATTATTCATCTAAAGTACTATATACTTCTTGGATATTATGACATGTCTAGCGGTAAACCGCTAGACACTTTTAATTTTTTTGTACCCAGGAAGGCAATTCATCATGGGTTATGCATAAAATATATCTCGAAGGGCGCATAGATTGTCACAAAGCATTACGAAACATGCTCGATGGCATGGCAGATAAACATAGTTTCAGCTATCCTATTACATGAAGCTTCAAAGCGGCTCAAACAGTGCCATTGCTTTTCACTGTAGCCATATAAACCGTCAACCGGATCAGGACTCTTCATCATGACGGTTTGACAACTGCGGATCAGTTGATGTAGGCACTTCATCCCTCCCCAGACGCTGGAAATCAGCCGTTGACCAATCGATTCCGGTTAAAGCTTGGAACACTGCTTCCTCATGGATAAGATCAGAAGGGTTAATATCAGGGGCGTAAGTGTGCTTACGAATCGGAGGCACAAGTTCTTCGACTTCATGGATGTCGGTCGGCTGTCTTTTCCCTTCTGCATCATAAAACGGTTGAAAATGGGACAAATCGGTATCCTCAGCCAACTTGCTGGCCGCTGGCCGCATCTGTTTGGTCAGCCGCCAAAGATCATCATTGTCGAAGTTTGAACCATCTTCTTTAACGCCTGGATATCCTTTAACGATATCCTCCGCTTCAAGGTCTGGAATCCAGGCCTTGGCTCGAATAAGGGTGGTTAAAGCTCCTGCTCTAGCAGCGGCTCTCTTCAACTCGGCAATACGGGCTGGTAACATGCCCAGCTTCTCAAGGGTCTCCTTAATCAAAGTTGGAGCCAGTTTGTTATAAGCCGCCGTACTAATGGCCCGCTGAGACCCAGAGTATAGCTGCTCAACCAATGTATATGCCGCTTTGTGCTTCATCCGCATATCTGCACCAAGATGGGTGATCCGAGTGCCTGCCAAAGATTTTATCAACATTTTGATCAGTTTTAAGATTCATTGACTGGCGCAACATACATAAGCAGACACTTACCAAAGATAGCAGAGGTCATAGCATTGATTTGGCGCTTCAAACCGGTTAGTTGTTCAACCACTGGTTTCAGGGCTGCTTCGGCGTCTAGATCTCTTTTGGTTAAACCGGCTTTTTCGGTTTCCCATTCAGCACGATCTTGGTTGAAGGATTCTTTCAACTTTTCCATTCCGGCCAGGGCCTGGGTCAGCTCCTCTTTGGCTTTTGCAGCTTCGGCTTGTTGAGACTTCACATTTTCTTGCAAGTCAGAATTTCAGGCATCTTTGCTTCTCAGTTCAGCCTGCAACATTGAAGGTATATTCAACAAACAACATATTTATGCACTAAGTATAAAGCATATAACAAGTTATACACTTCATACTCGGGGGCTAATGCCTATTTGCTCTAAAATACTACATTTTATACAAGTCTCCAGAACAATGCAAGCATTATCCTTGACACTTGGGGGCTAATGTGCGTCTGTTCTAAAATGGTTGTGTGGATTAAAAACCAGATTAACTTGCCAAGTTAAACTAGCCTTTGGGGGCTATGCTGCAGAAAGTTATCTAATTTTTTCAAGATGAGTCTTATCTATTATTAGCGACACGCCATTGCAAGGATCAATGATGGGATGCTTGAAGTGTTACAAAGACCCGGTTTGTGATTAACAATCATAAAACGGCCCTTGGGGGCTACTTGGGATATTGTTTCAGCTATAAATCAATATACAAAGGGAGAAGAATTTACCTCATATCGCTCTTTCATCAAGTTCACCAAACCGGCTTCATAATCCCGGTTTGAGTGCAGATGGTTCAAGAAGCCGGAATGAAGCTCATCAGCGTTAAGATGAGCATAGTTTGATAAGTCGCTGTTGCATTTACCTTTATCCCTGGCAATTTGCTCTTCTTTGGCACTATGCTGAGCTAAAATGACGGGATGGCCAGGAGAGCTGTGGCCTATTCCAGTAATAATAACGTCATCACCTTGGCCTTCAGGATTTTTGGTGGATGATGATGGAATTTCAGTGTCTTTCATCGGACTAGCCCGGTTTGGTTCTGCCGGTTCAGTATCGGGTGCGGCAGGCTCATTATCTGTTGGTTCGTCGGTATGTTGGCCTTCAAGGGGCAGATCATCAAAAGTAGTTTCAGGATGGGGGCCTTCTGGTTCACCAGTCTATTCTGGTTCACCTCTTGGTTCTTCTTCTTCGGCGACAGGGTCTTCTGGCGGATTGGTGACCCGAGCCTTCTTGCTGGGTCTGGCTTTGGCCCTACAAATAGAATAAAAAAGGACTAACATCCTATTTAAAGGATGTAGGGCGCATTGAAAGGAAAGGTTTTTACAACTCACCTGACAACAGTTTTCAAAGGGGGGAGTTGAGTTGCTGTCGATTCACCAGAAGAGGAAGGAGGTGTCACCTGATAATTTGAATCGGACGGATTAAGAGGCCGTCTGAAATAACCTGCCTTGGGTTAAGAATGGTCAGAAGTAGAAGAGACCTCAGACCGGCGCTTCCGAACCAGAGTGTCAGGTAAACCGGTGGAAGTGACCAGTTGGCCACTGTGCCGGGTTGTCCGGCGAGCTTCATGCTGTTGAGTCTTCAAAATAAATGTTGGATCCAAGTGAGCAAGAGGATGAGAAAAGCTTGCTTTCCAGATTGCTTGGCGAGTTTTTTGTGTTAGCATAGAGTCTGAACCGGAGGAAAGTGTAATTACCTCTACGTCATCAGCTTGACTAGCTTCTGCATCCTCATGAGGAAGATCATTGTTAGCAAGATGCATAAAAAGAGAGCCAAGTGAGTCAAGTTCTAACTCAACTTCTGGATCATCAGTATCATCATCAAGTTCCATATTAATCCGGTCAGCCATTTTCCGCTTTGACGTCCGTTTTACGGCTTTGGTCTTTGGGCGGGATGGCTTGACCGCTTTGTCTCCAGTTGGCTTTGCCGCTTTCTCTATGGATTTCTGTTTCCAGAAGGGGTCATCACCCTATATATTTAAAGAAGAAGGGTCACATACTGTATAAGTTAAAGATATTAGAGATGAAGAGGAAGTGTAATGCTTACAACAGGCGGTTTGTTCTTGGCATAGATGGGACTCAGACCGGTTTGACTATAGACCAGTTCCGATTCATTCAGAATCTTCTTTACACCTTCATTAACTTCTTCTTCAGATAATTGGATGTTGCGATGGCGTTGGGGGTCGTCAACCTCACCGGTATATTCGCACATTAAACCGGGACACCGGCTTAGCGGCAAGATACTCCAGGATATCCAACAGCGCACAAAATCCACGCCTGTTAAACTGTTTGCCATAAAGGCCCGGAGCTTGGCGAGTTGAGGAGCATATTTCGCCCTTTCTGAAGAGCTCAGGCGTTGTGGCATTGGGTGAGTATTGGATAGTCTGTGATCATGAAAGCCGGGGAGGGGATTTTCATCCTCAGGCGAAGTGTCTCTACAATAAAACCATGTTTGGTTCCATTCCTTTGGGTGACTATGATGTTTGGCGTGAGGAAATTCCACTTCTTTCTGCTTCTGAATCGAGACACCACCAAGTTCTATGTTCGGGCCATTTACAAACTTTGTGCACCGGTTTAAGTGAAAGAAATCCCGGAACAGTTCTGCAGTTGGTTCTTCTTGTAAATATACTTCACAGAAGACCTGGAAGTTGCATAAGTTGGAAACTGAGTTGGGACCAATATCTTGTGGATGCAGTTGGAAGCTGGCAAGCACATCACGATAAAACTTTGACCCTGGCGGTTTGAAACCACGGCCTATATGGTCAACAAAGACTACCACCTCGCCCTGCCTTGGGGTTGGAGGATTTTTTGTTCCTCGTACTCGCCATTTGATCTCAGTTTTGTTAGGCAGAGAGCCGATGCTAACCATCTCATTCAACTGAGCCTCAGTGACCCGGGAACGAGCCCAGTTGCAGGTAGTGAATTATTCGGCCATTGCAAAGTGAACAAACTGAAAATGAAAGGCCGGTTTATAAATTACGCAAGATTATATACAAGAGACAAGGGAGTAAGAAACATACTGATATGTGAAATGGTACAACCCGGAGACCAATGCAATAAGAAAAAAGGGTATACTAGCACAGGATTGCTCAGACACTATTAAACCGGAGCATAATTGTGAAGGTAAAATGCTCCTCCAGTTTATTAGAGGGCTAATGGCATAGACTGTTTATACAAGGTCAAACCGCCTGTATTGGTGCGAGGAGAAACGGATCTCATAGGAACATAGAAACAGATCTCACAGTGACATATAAAACTTTCGGATCTAAGATAAGACAGAAAATCAAAAATAATGGGATCTTGAAGGGGTGAAGAACTGAACCAATTTATGACCGACTAGATCAGTTCTTTGCGCATAAGGATTTGTGATGACCATGGTAGGTTGGCTACGGCAAGAGATATGTCAAGCATGAAGTGTTCATCTACATACTAAAGGAAGAACAGGGAAGAACAGCACTGATGAACTTCGGAAGAACTGCGAAGAATGTCGAAACCCTAGAACATATATATGGCGAAAAAAGCAGAGAACTTACCGGAGCTGGCGAGGAAGCGGAAAGGCACCACAGTATTCTGGTGCGTTCAGGGTGATGCAGCGGCCAGGGTTGGAGCAGAGGCGACGGTCGACGGTGGTGGCGGAGCTCCAGAGGCTGAGCGGCGCAAGGAAGACGACGCGAAGAGGCGCGGGGGGGAGGTGAAAATGACCCCTCGTCCCTATTTATAAGGTGAAGCGATAAAACGGCAAGCACGGGAATCGAGGAGTCCAAAAAATGGATAAGTTAATAAAGGTGTCGCCTCGATGACTGAATATATATTAAATGAAGGTAATCTCCGACATCAACGGATGGATGACATCAGGGCGGTTTATCATAATTTTGAAATATGACTTCATGGCGGTTTACAAGATCAAAAGTGAAGATAGGAGAGAAGATTTTTTCTAAGTATGGAAGATTGACATGAACAAGTTCAAACCAATCTGGGCCTAATGTTGGGGATATTACTACTGGAGGTAAACCGGCCTTATGTAGCCGGATTGACTCTTTGAAGATTAGAAGCCCATGAAGATGTGAGGATAATGGCACTTTAAGGAAGGCCCAAGGCCCAAAGGCGGGTTATAGCCTGTAAATGTAAACCGACCTAGTCAAATAACTTGTATGATAAGATAGGAAGAGTAGAGACCGAACCGGACACGTTTATTATCCGGCTTCGGGGCTCTGTAGTCCGGCGTGCGTCAACCTATGTATATAAAGGGACGACCCGGCCGCGGTTTAGAGACAGACAACAACAACTCGAGAGCCAGACAAAGCGGATTCGCTCCCTGGCCTTCGAAACCCTAGCAATACCAATCACAACTAGACGTAGGCTTTTACCTTCCTCAAAGGGGCCGAACTAGTATAAAATTCCCCGTGTCCCTTGTCCGGTTTAACCACTTAAGCTAACCCTTAGCGATGGCTCCACGACTAAGTCCTTTCATGAGGACATCTGCCGTGACAAACCCACGACAGGATCCCTGTGCATCGCTGCCCTGGGGGTTTATATAGGCCTACCCCCAGGGGTACAATGGTAATCCGGCTGGGCGTGGGCCCTAGCCGTTTGTGTATACGCTCACCAGCTTCTCTGCCGACCGATGGGGCCCATCGACTGGTGGACCCCGCCGGCTGCCGGCCTTCTGGTTGACAGGCCGGTCCCACCGCTCGGGGGTCTTGTCGGAGGCTGGTTACTGTTTCCTCGCCTTTGGTGACGAGGGCTTGGTCGTGGTAAGCATGGCTACAGTGTTGCTGCCGGGCGGCTTATCGCTGTAGCCTTACCTCGTCTTATCTCCTTAATGAGGTGCCTCCTTCGAGGGAGTGAACTAGACGGCTATTGGGAGTCGGCCATACCCTAGGCTGACTGGGGGAGGCCTGGCTGCCTTTAGGCGTCTCCCTGACTGAGGGGGCCCGCCACCCATGGGTCGTACTGACAGCTCGCCGTGGGTGACGTCATGGCCAGCATGGCAACAGTGCCGCGCCGGACGGGTGATGGACGCCCCGTACGGTGTACTGTGGTCATGCGCGTCCCAGGATTCGGGGATGACAGGCTTCACTGTAGCCACGCCCCATCTGATCGCTGTTATGTTGGCGCAGACCCTGAGGGCACGATCTTGGCCGCCTGCTGGGGGGCCGGCTTCTTGGAGTCGGCCTTCTCGTGGCCGGCTTCTTGGAGCCGGCCCTCTCATGGTTTTCTTCACGAGGATTTTAGGGCTGGGCCGCCTTCGTGCAGCCGGCCTGAGAGGTAGCCAGCTGGGGGAAGGCGGCCCCCATGTCTTGGATGCTTGAAGGCTCGATCGACCTATAATTTTTCTAAAGAGCAAGGGGGAGCTGGCTAGGCTACCCGTGGTCATTTACTCCGACAGTAGTCCCCGAAGCTGGTTGGGCTCCGAGGCAGAAAAAAGACGAGAAGCTCAATCAGCTTCCTATCTTGAGGATCCGGAAACCAGGAGCCGGCTTTGATTAGGTGCGCCGGCTTTTGGAGGTTTCGAAGCTTGAAGGCGGGAACCAGGCGGCGCGCGAGTCAGGCTGCGAACTGACCACTCGTCGCCTGTGTGCCATTACCGGGCCTTGACCCACGCACGGATCTTCTGCGGCCCGGATGGACCACGCACCTCCCAGCGGCGGTTACCGCACGCCGTGAAGGCACACTAATCGCGGGGCATGGGGGAGTGGGCGCAGTTAACCCCACGTCCCCCACGCTCTGCCTCCTCGGCTTCGCCGCATGAGGCTATAAGTAGGGGGAGAGGAGGGGAGCGGCAGACGCTCGCATGCTCGCCCTCGCTCCGCCCCTTCCTTCTTCTTCTTCCTCCTCTCCGTCGCCACAGCTACCCGCCACCACTCGGCTTTCCCTCCTCTCCGTCGCCGCAGCTACCCGCCGCCATGTGGGGGAGTGGGTGAAGTTAATCCCACACCCCCCACGCCCTGCCTCCTCGGCTTCACCGCACGAGGCTATAAGTAGGGGGAGAGGAGGGGAGTGGCAGACGCTCGCACGCTCGCCGTCACTCCGCCCCTTCCTTCTTCTTCTTCCTCCTCTCCGTCGGAGGAGGCTGGCCGCGGCCAGCCGGTGATGGAGAGGGAGGCGGTACCGTCACCGCCGACTGGAACGGGCCAAGGAGGCCGGCCCGATGCGCCACTCGTGCAGCTGGCTGGAGGCGAGCCGACTGTGGGGGCGGATCTTGTGGTCTCATCGCCATCGCGTCGACGCACGGGGAAGGCGACTTCGGCGCCGGAGCCGCAAAAAACTGTGGGCGCCAGCTCGTCGGCCCAGGACCTGGAAGCGGCTAGCGATAGCTCGTCCGGGTGGACAAGGGGCGGTGGGACGGCCGTGCTGAACATGGCGGCGCAGGACGTCCGGAACCGGCTTCAGACCCAAGCTGCTGCGCTGAAGCAGTACACTCAAGAGTTTCTCTCGACGCGAACGGTTATTCGGGTGAGTCCTCCTTCTCTTCGTCGATTGCTCCTGTTTTCTTCCGTGGGGACGCATCAGCGCACCCACTGGGTGTAGTCCCCGAGTTCCGAGTCGGCTGCTGAGCAGGCGGCTTGGAACTTCTTGGTAGACTTCGATTGCCGTCTTGTTCTTACTCGCATCTCTTATCTTATCTGCAGGAGTATCATAACCTCCGCGCAGCTGCTTTCAACTCACAGGCCCAGGAGTTGAATCAGAAAGCCACTGATCTGATCGAGAGCTGGAGTAAGTGCTTCATCTTTTATCTCAAGTGGGGGCGCGTCAGCGCACCCACTGGGTGTAGTCCCCGAGATTTGGGCCGACTTCTGAGCAGTCAGGTCGGATCTTTTCCTGATGACTTCTTTCTTCATATCTGCAGGGGCCAATGCAGACTTGAGGGACCAGCTAAGCGGAGCCCAGTCCGCCCTTTGCGCCAAGGAGGCCGAGTGCGCCGCCCAGGCTCAAGAGCGCGATCGCCTGGCCAAGAAACTGGCCGTCCAGGAGGAGAGCCACAAGGAGGCCCTGACGGCGGCACAGGACAGCGAGGCTTCCCTCAAAGCCGAATATGAAACCGAGGCGGCGAACTGGGCCGAGGCAAGGCTACAGCTGGGTGGAAGATTTAATCGACAGTAGGCCACCTTCTTCTTCGTTTCTTTGCCTACCTCCTGCCATCTGGTTCGTCTTTTGATTTTGTGCTACAGCTTTCTTCTTTGTGCAGATTACTTTCCCGGTTACTCTGTTGCCGCTACCCAAGCAATCGAGGCCTACAGCGACGCGCAACGGCAGGCAGGGGCCGAGATCGCACCGGGTGCCGGCCGGTCACTTGAGGAGCAGCTTCTGGCGCTTCAAGCCCGCATGCAGCCAGCCCACCGCATGCTCCGCCATCTTCAGCGCGCCAGGACACAAGTTCTGGCCGCCCTCTGGCCCGGCAAGGTGGTTCCCCGCACCCCAAGTCGGACTGCCGACTGGCTGGAGGTCGCAGTCGGCCGCTTCGAGGCTTGGAAGGCGTCAGCGGCCCGGTCCAGCACTGGGCGGGCGCTGGAATTTGTCCGAGCTTGGTATCCTGGGCTAAACTCGGACCAGTTGAGCACCTCGCGGCAAGAGGCCGACGAGGAGCTGGAGGCGGTGCGGCCGTCTATCGTCCAGCGCGCCTCGGCGATCGCCTAGTACACCGACACCAGCGTCTTTGCCCCGGAGGTGGATAATGCCGGCGTCGCTCAGCTTGAGGAGTGGTTCGGGCTGAACCCGGTAGAAGGTGAGGACTCGGCGGAGGAGATTGCTTCCAGTGATGGGGGCGAAGAAGAGGAGGGAGAGGATGGTTAAGACGTTGTGCCAGACAGTGAAGCAACCAACCCGCCTCAGCCTGATCGTGCCTCCAGCAATGAGGCGTGTGCAAGCGCGCCGCCTGCAAGAGGTGATGATCATGCCGAGATTCGCCAGCCGATCACTCCTCCAGCCGGCACTGCCATCTCCACCAGCCTACCCAACTCGCGCGTCGTTCCCTTGGCCTGATCCGCCGTCCTTGCTTTCCTGCTTGTTACTCTTTTGAACAACTTTTATTAAATTTGCGCAGTTCCACCCACTGGGGGTGTATTCAAACTATGCTGAATGCTGGCCTTTTGAAGGTCTTTTGTGTAAATATAATTATGCATGTGTTTGGCTTCCGTTCATGTTTGCTTTTCATCCTTTTGGCTTTTTCCTTTGCCGCCTTCCCTTGGCCACCGCCTTCCCAGCCGGACAGCTGCTCTGCAGTATGGGGCTGGAGAAGGACTTGGTCGTTTTGGGAAGACAAGTACTCGAGCTTTCTTAGATTGTAGCAAGGTGAATGGGAAGCCGGCCAGCCGGCTTCTCTGGTAGCCGGTTGGAGGGGCGGGAGGCCGGCTCGCGTTATATAAGTTCGTTAGTCCTTAGCCGTTTTTTGTGTGGGCTTCCTTTCCCGCCCTTGGCTCTTGCCAGTTGGACAGTCGATTCTTGGAGCTGTAACTTTTGACAAGAGGGGGCTTGGGTGCCGACACACTACTTGTCTGACTGCAGGCAGAACTTTAGATATAACTCGAGGCGGCGAGTCCCCGGGCCGACTGGTCGAACCCAGTGCTGGACGAAAAAGCAAATGTAGTAACATAATCACAGGTATGATACTCATCATTCATAGATAAAAGAGGGTAGTCCCCGAGTGCTCCTCGGGGGACCCTTTGTCTCGTACTTAGTACAAAAGGTAGCATGGTACATACTGCTTTTTAACTATAAAATCTTCGGAGGAGATTGGCGTTCCATGGTCGTTCCGACTCCTTGCCGGAATCATCTCTCTTGCGTGCCTTCGGCTTCTGCGCATCGATTAGGTAGTAGGAGTTGTTGCCTAAAGCTCTGCCGATGACGAAGGGGCCCTCCCAAGGGGCCGAGAGCTTGTGCTGGCCGGTTGTTCGCTGGATCAGCCGAAGCACAAGATCGCCCTCTTGGAACGATCTTGGCTTGACCTTCCGGCTGTGGTAGCGGCGCAGACCCTCTGATAGATGCGGACCGGCTGAGGGCTAACAGCCGGCCTTCTTCCAGCAGGTCGACACCGTCTTCTCGTGCTTCCCTGGCCTCCGCCTCTGTGTACATGGTGACCCGAGGTGAGTCGAACTCGATGTCAGTTGGGATGAAAGCCTCGGCACCATATACAAGGAAGAAAGGGGTGAAGCCGGTTGACTTGTTTGGGGTAGTGTGCAAACTCCATAGGACGACCGATAGCTCGTCGAGCCAACAGCCGGCCGAACGCTCCAGTGGTACGACCAGTCGGGGCTTGATGCCGGAGAGGACGAGGCCGTTTGCTCGCTCGACCTGGCCGTTTGACTGCCGGTGGGCAATGGACGCTAGGTCCAGCCGGATGCCTTATGTTGCGCAGAAACGTGCCAGTGCTCCCTTTGCAAAATTTGTGCCATTGTCGGTGATGATGCTGTGCGATACGCCATACCAGGTTGTGATATCTGCGATGAACGTCACGGCAGTCGGCCCATTCAGCTTCTTGATCGGCTTTGCTTCAATCCACTTGGTAAATTTGTCCACAGCGACGAGCAGATGTGTCATGCCGCCGCGTGCCGTCTTGAATGGGCCCACCGTGTCCAGCCCCCAGACGGCAAAAGGCCAGGTGAGGGGGATGGTCTTGAGTGCAGAAGTCGGCAGGTGTTACTTGGAACTGAAAACTTGGCACCCTTTGCAGTGTTTGACTTGTTCCTTGGCGTCATCCAAAGCAGTCGGCCAGAAGAATCCATGGCGGAAAGCTTTGGCGACGAGTGATCTTGAGGCCGCGTGGTGGACGCCTTCACCTTGGTGGATGTCCTTGAGGATTGCTATGCCCTTCTCTGGCTCGACGCAGCGCTGGAAGACTCCAGTGACGGCGCGCCTAAAAAGCTCTCGGTTTACTATTGTGTATGCTCTGGCTCGGCGTTGGACTTGTCTTGCCGAGATCTCGTCATTTGGCTACTCTCTATTTACTAAGAAGTTGAGGATGGGATGGTCCCATGATGGAGCTGTGACTTCTTCTACTATCAAAACTTCTACTGTGACTAGGGCGGGTGGGCTGGGTGGTGAAGAGTTGGAGTCGGCCACCGCCTGTTGTGTCGATGCAGTCCCCGGGCCGGCTGCAGTAGCCCCCGGGCCGAGTTCCGAAGTTCCCGGGACGGGTGCGACTATGGAAGTCCCCGGGCCGCCTGTCGAAGTCCCCGAGCCGCCTGCTTGGTTCCCCAAGTCGGATCCGACTGCGTCGGGGTCAGGCGGCATGAAGATGGAATCAGATTCTGGAGACGGCTTTATAGACGGCTTGAGGAGGCGGTGGAGAGAAATGCCGGCTGGTATAGCTTGCCGGGTGGAGCCTATTCATGCCAGGGCATCTGCTCACACGTTGTCGGCCCGTGGTACATGAAGGAACTCGCATCCTTCAAAATATCCACTGATTTGCTGAACGAGGAAGCGGTAGCTCGCCATGTTCGCGTCCTTGGCATCCCAGTCGCCAGATGACTGCTGGACCACCAAATCCGAGTCGCCATAGCACAGGATCCGGCGGATGCCGAGCCCTTTGGCTAGCCGGAGTCCGTGTATGAGCGCCTCGTACTCGGCCACATTGTTGGAGGCGGCAAAATGAATTTGCAATGTGTACTTGAGCTTGTCGCCCTTGGGAGAGGTGAGGATGATGCCGGCTCCCAAGCCGGTGTGCATCTTGGACCCATCGAAGTGCATCCGCCAATGAGTGGAGTCGGGGGCCGGTGGCAGGTATTGGGTTTCAGCACAGTCGACGAGCAAGTCGGCCAGTGCTTGCGACTTGATGGCGGTGCGAGGTTGGTAGAAGATCGTATAGGGAGCTAGCTCAATGGCCCATTTTGCCACCCGTCCGGATGCATCCCGGCTAAGACAGGCAATGTAAAGGAGAAATGTAAAGGAGCATGGGCTTCCTCGTCAATGTAAAGGAGCATGGGCTCTTTCTCAGTCGGTGCCGCCAAGACAGGCGGCGTGGTCAGCATCTTCTTTAGCTCGTGGAAAGCTTGGTCTGCTTGGTCATTCCACTCGAAGTGAGTGGACTTCTTCATGAGTCAGTAGAGGGGGAGAGCTTTCTCTCCGAGCCGGCTGATGAAGCGGTTTAGGGAAGTCAGGCATCCGGTGAACTTCTGGACGTCTCGTAGCTTGGTGAGAATCTTCATTCTCTCTATGGCCTTGATCTTCATCGGGTTGCATTTGATGCCGCGTTCGGAGACCAGGAAGCCTAGAAGCTGGCCGGGTGGTACTCCGAACACGCATTTCTCGGGGTTGAGCTTGATCTGAAACCGATGCAAGTTTTCAAATGTCTCTCTGAGGTCTTCCAGCAAGGTGTCGCGCTTCTCCGTCTTCACCACAATATCGTCTACATAGACGTGGGTATTTCTGCCGAGCTGCTTGAGGAGGCATTTCTGCATGCAACGCTGAAAAGTGGCACCGGCATTTCTCAAGCCGAATGTCATAGTCAGGTAGCATAAAGCTCCGAATGGTGTGATGAAGGCAGTCTTCAGGCGGTCAACTGGATCCAACATTATCTGGTGGTAGCCTGAGTAAGCATCCAAGAAGCTCAACAGCTCGCATCTGGCTGTGGAGTCTATTACTTGATCAATCCTTGGCAAGGGGAAGGGATCTTTGGGGCAGGCCTTGTTGAGGCTAGTGTAGTCTATACACATGCGCCCCTTGTTATTTTTCTTCAGCACGAGGACCGGGTTGGCGAGCCACTCTGGAAAGAAAACTTCCATAATGAAGCCGGCTGTCAGAAGCCGGGCTATCTCTTCTCCTACAATCCTTTTCTTCTCTTCCGATAGTCGGCAGAGGGGCTGTTTGACTGGTTTTGCACCTTCTCGGACGTGTAGCTTGTGCTCGGCGAATTCCTTCGGAACACCCGGCATGCCCTTGGGGGATCATGCGAAGATGTCCTGATTCTCACGGAGGAAATCGACGAGCTCGCCTTCCTATTTGTTGTCCAGGTTTGCCCCGATGGTGGCAAACCTTTCTGGGTGCTCCGGGTCCAGAGGTATCTTCTTTGTTTCTTTGGCCGGCTGGAAAGAACCTTGGGCATCACACTCCTTGGGGTCGGGGGACAGGGCCAGCTGCTTGCCGGCCATGGCCATGACTCGATCCAGTATCTTCTTCTCTTTGACAATCACGGGGGACTCGGCCAGCCGACTACTAGCTGTCGCACACTCGGAGGATTTCTTGTAGTCTCCGGCTATGGTGATGATGCCCTTGGAACTCGGTATCTTCATCTTGAGGTAGGCATAGTGAGGTACAACCATGAACTTGGCCAGAGCAGGTCGGCCAGGCAACGCGTGGTAAGGGCTCTCCAGTTCCACTACCTCAAACCACACTGCCTCTCGGCGGAAATGATCCTTGTCCCCGAAGAGGACATCTATCTTGATCTTGCCGATTGGGGAACAGGACAGGCCGGGTATGATGCCGTGGAACACAGTCCGACTAGGCATGAGCTGCCTCGTCTTGATGCTCAGCTTCTCCATGGTGTCATGGTACAGTATGTTGATGCTGCTCCCGCCATCTATCAACATGCGGGAGAAATGGGAAGCTCGCCTTTCTATTGCGAGGGTGGCGTCCAAAACCAATGCGTAAGAGCTGGGAGACGGCATCACCTCTGGGTGATCAGTCCGGCTCCAGCTGATAGGCCTTTCTGACCAGTGCATGAACTCGGGATTATTGGAGGCAACTGCGTTGACTTCTTGATGCTATCGGCATATGCTATGCCGGTCTTCTGGTTGGCTTGTAAAGACGACGTAGACGGCCTGCTCATCGGGGAACTCGTCTTGAACAGCCCCGACTGCTGGTCGAGCGGCCGGCTACGGAGGGGCCGGAGGCGGCGCTACCCCCTCGCCCTTGGATATCCGCATGAGCCAGTGGTATTTCCGGGTCGTGTGGTTTGAAGGCTTCGCGCCTGTAACGCCCTCGATGCGGCTATATCTCCTACGTGTCGAAGCACGACTTAGAGGTATAACCGCATTGAAAGCAATGTCGCAAGTGAGGTGATCTTCACACAACCCATGTAATACATAAGGGAAAGAGAAACATAGTTGGCTTACAATCGCCACTTCACACAAATACATGAATAAAGCATTACATCAACCAGATACAAACAAGGTCCGACTACGAAACCAAAAATAAAAGAAGACTACCCCAAATGCTACAAAGATCCCCGATCGACCCCAACTAGGCTCCACTACTGATCAACTAGAACGAAACAACACAAAGGACAAGATCTTCATCGAGCTCCTCCTAGAGCTTGGTTGCATCATCTGCACGATATCATCGGCACCTGCAAGCTGGTTTTGGAAGTATCTGTGAGTCATGAGGACTCAACAATCTCACACCCTCGCGATCAAGACTATTTAAGCTTATAGGAAGGGTAAAAGGTATGAGGTGGAGTTGCACCAAGCGACTAGCATATATGGTGGCTAACCTATTCGCAAAAGAGAGCGAGAAGAGAAGGCAAAGCACGATCGAGAAACTATGATCAAGAAGTGATCCTAGAACAACCCACGTCAAGCATAACTCCAACACTGTGTTCACTTCCCGGACTCCGCCGGAAAGAGACCATCACGGTTACACACGCGGTTGATTTATTTTAATTAAGGTCAACTTCAGGTTTTCTAAAACCGGACATTAACAAATTCCCATCTGCCCAACACCGCGGGCACGGCTTTCGAAAGTTCAAATCCTTGCAGGGGTGTCCCAACTTAGCCCATCACAAGCTCTCACGGTCAACGAAGGATATTCCTTCTCCCAAGACATTCCGATCAGACTCGGCATCCAGGTTACAAGACATCTCGACAATGGTAAAATAAGTCAAGCAACACCGCCCGAATGTGCCGACAAATCCCGATAGGAGCTGCACATATCTCGTTCTCAGGGCACACTCAGATTGTCCAAACTTCCGGTAGGCCAGCCCAGAGTTGCCCTGGGTGGCCACCGGCGGCTGACAGTTTGGACCAACACTCAGAGGAGCACTGGCCCGGGGGGGGGGGGGTTAAAATAATGATGACCCTTGAGTCTGCAGAACCCAAGGGAGAGAAAAGGCTAGGTGGCGAATGGTAAAACCAAGGTTGGGCATTGCTGGAGGAGTTTTATTCAAGGCGAACTATCAAGGGGTTCCCATTATTACCCAACCGCGTAAGGAACGCAAAATCCGGAAACATAACACCGATATGACGGAAACTAGGGCGGCAAGAGTGGAACAAAACACCAGGCATAAGGCCGAGCCTTCCACCCTTTACCAAGTATATAGATGCATTAATTAAATAAGAGATATTGTGATATCCCAACAAGTAAACATGTTCCAACAAGGAACAACATCTCCATGTTCCAACAAGGAACAAACTTCATCTTCACCTGCAACTAATAACGCTATAAGAGGGGCTGAGCCAAGCGGTAACATAGCCAAACAACGGTTTGCTAGGACAAGGTGGGTTAGAGCCTTGGTTCAACAATATGGGAGGCATGATAAGCAAGTGGTAGGAATCGCAGCATAGGCATAGCAAAAGAGCGAGCATCTAGCAAGAAAAGATAGAAGTGATTTCGAGGGTATGGTCATCTTGCCCGAAATCCCGCAAGGAAGAAGAACGATCCCATGAAGAAGACAAACGGACGTAGACGAACAAATCCTCACAAATGCAACGTTATCGGAACCAACCCGAAGAAGCAACACCGGAAAGGAGCAAACAACATAGTAAACAACCATCACATAAGCATGGCATGATGCACAAACAAGTATGATGCATGTCCGGTTTAATGAAGCATGGCATGGCAAAGTGCACAAGCAAAACTACAAGTTAAGTGGAGCTCAATATGCAACAAGTTGCATATTGACGAAACACCACGGGACTTATTTAGTTCTCTCTCATTTAGGTACCCAACAATATTAAATGTTGTTAAACATGGCAAGAGGTGAGGCATAACAAAACTATACCATCTAAACAATTTAAATAGGGACGGATATAACAAACAACAAACCCGGTAAATCCCCATATGCATTAGTAATTTATTGCAACAACAATTTAAACATTTTAATTGTTGTTATCATGATGCGGATGACATGAACAAGTTTATGCAATTTTTATTAAAAGTTGACAAGAGCATTATGAAGCATTTGCCACCATGGTGGAAAAGAAAGGGGTGCAACGGCAACGATAACGAAAACGGTGCCTCGGCAATGTTCTGGTTCCGGTAACTCGATTGAGATACCGATGCAAAGGAGAAGTGTGCGGATGCGTGCAAAAGATGGTGGGGCGCTCCCGGATTCCGGGTGTCCCACGAGTTGGCGGCAAGGAAATGAGTGAAAAAGGACACGTGCAGACACGAGCATCTCAAACATCGCAAGCATTCATTCACGGACGTCGTCTCGAGGTTATACCTTCGAAGCGTACAAGCGGGACAATTCAAGTTCGTAGCGGAAGTAGGCGTTCTCGCGACGGTAGAGGAAGTAGTGGTACACGTCTCGGAGAAGGCCTTGACGGATTCGATGTTTCCGAGGGGACGGTAGGGGAACTTGGCATTAGTGCTACACGGGTCTTCGGTGACGGTCGATGTACATGGCAAATGTAGAGGTATTATGCTTCGGTCGTCGTGGTACTTGGCGATAGTAGTGGTACAAGGGTTGTAGCCGGCCTTGGCGGTTCATCATGTAGTCATAAACGTTTCGTAGATGTTCATGTCGTCGTAGCCGTTCGGATCTTGGAGCGATGGTAGTCGTTCACTTGATGGTCTTGAAGGATTCGAAGGAGTACTTGGCGGTCTGTTGTGGTACTTGGCGTTGTTCCCTGTTCAGTGGTCGTTGGACTTGGCGTCAAAAGCAACGACAATTGGAGGTGCATGATGATAGCGGTGCGTCGTGGTCCGGCACGAGTGCAGGAGGTCGGGCCGGATGATGCAGATGGGCCTCGCTGGGGAGGTCCATGGCAGAGGTGAGCGCTGGTGGTGGATCGACCCTCTGCCTGCTTGAAGCAGGAACACAGCGGCGCAGCAGTAGCTAGCGAGGCGTGAGCGAGGTCTAGCGCGGCGCCGGAGACGGGGAACGGGTGCAGGAAGATGGACCCAGCCAGTCTTGAAGGAGATCGAGGCGCAGGATGCAGCTCGATGCAAAGGAGGCGGCATCGGGCGACCCACGGCCCTGGCGGCTCGATGTAGGGGCGCGGGGGCGCTCGAGGCAGGGCCGGAACCTGCGGGTAGCGACGTGAGAGGAACCGGGCGGAGGAGACCCGAGGCGGCGGGACGCTCCAGTTGGGTAGGCAGGACGGCGGCGGCGGCCATGGGAGGTGGAGCTTGCGGCAGGAGGGAGCAAGATGGGGCTGCAGCGGCGCGAGAACAGGGTTGCCGAGGACGGGGTCTGGTGTTGACCGGAGCAGGGGAAGAAGATGGAGGAGCGGCGCTGCTATCTCTTCCTCTCTAGCGGCGCATCGAGGAATGAGGGATTGAGCACGGGGCATGCGCTGGAGGGAGATCGAGAGGGAGGTCGATGAGAGGGCTGCGAGCGCTTGCGTGGTTGGTGGCGGCGGAAAGGGAACGAGGAGGAGCCGATGGGATCTAGGCCTTACCTGCGGCTAGGGTTAGCAAAGAGTGGGCCTTGGAGGCCCAGTGTGGAGGGCGCCGGCTGGGCCTTAGAAGGTCACGGATGGCTGCTGAGAGGCCCAGCTAGGCTCTCTCCCTCTCTCTCATCTTATTTTCTTTACCAGAAAACAAGAGAAGAAAAAGAAAGAAAGAGGGGGGGGGGGGTTAGGTAACGAAGTTGGAATCGCGGATAAATTTCCCGGACTCACAAAAATGAGTTTGACCCAATAAAAATAGAAACGACAAGATTGAAAGATATAAATTCAAACTCATTTGAATTTAATTCAAATGGGTTTGAACTGGGACTTGGTAAAAGGAAGGTCCAAAAATGTTCGGATTTTTGGAGGAGCCTCGGTAAAAGGGAAAAGAAATATTGGGCAAGGTTTGGAGATCAACTCGAAGCAGAGAAGGCATGGGGTTATATTTGCAAGTGTGTTCCGGTGAATTCCAACAAATGGAATATTTAATATAGCTCCCTACTATCGAGAGGGTATGTTATAAAGAGAAGTCACCAGGTGAATTCCCTCGGTTTAAATGGATCAAAGGTCCATGCCATTTATTTAGTTGAGTTAAGAAAAGAAATGACATGATGGCATGATGACATGATGCAATGCACATGATGCAATGATGAATGCAAAGAACCAAACAAAACACACGATGAAACCCGGAAACCCTGGAAGGCATCTGAAGCTCCGGTCTTGGGGCGTCACAACACTCCACCACTAGGAGAGGATCTCGTCCCGAGATCTAGGATGGCACCGGAGGGAAAACAGAAGAGAAAAGAGAAGAGGTAAAACTAAGTTGCTTCTTTGACAAACGAGCAAAACCAAAGAACCTTGATAGGTTACGCCATTTTGAGAAAAGAATACAACAAATATGAACGGAGTTGAAAACACTCCGGTAGAAAAGAGGAACAAGGAAGAACAACTTCAGGCAGCACTCTGATTGAAAAGAAAAAGGAGTTGAATAAGAACTTGGTAAGATGAGGAGATACTTGACGAAATCACAACATACTGCCTCCGGAACTATTGAATGAATGGAACAAGGGGTAAGAAAGATCTTAGAAAGCACTCCGGTTGAAAAGAGATGCAAGGCTTGATAAGGCGAAAAGAACTTGACCAGAGGACACAACGCTCCGGTTAAATGGATAAGCAAAGGAAAGAAAATGATCTTGACAAAACAAGAAGATGGGTTGAAGAGAGCAATATCACGAAGCCTCCGGAAGAAATGAGAGGATGGAATGGAATGAACGGAGGAGAAAACAAGATCTTGGTAGAACGCGCTTACAACAAATGCTAGAACGGAGTTGTTGGAAAACCAACAATGGAAAGAATAATCTTGATATGGTCTTATGGAAAAAGAATTGGATTGATATGAACAAGGAGACGAGAAAATATTTCACCGGGAGGGTAAAAGAAGAACTTGGGTCATTTATAAGCACCATAGATAGCAACAATCCTTAGGGAAGGCTTTAGGTGAAACATGACACAAGATAGCTCCAACTAGTTGGTTGGTGGATTTAAAATACCTCATTCTTAATAACATGTGAATCATGAAACATGAACTCAAATTATCAAGAATGACATAATATCACCTCCAATGATAAGGTAGAAAGAATTGTACTCCGGATTGCAAGATGAAGAATGCTTGAGCTCCTCTGAAAAGAATGTTGATGAACCCTTCGAGAAGGAATTAAATCTTTGATGAACCATCATGTTGAGCCTCCATGAAGACCTCCGGAAAACAAAAGGAAGATCAAACGGAAGGAAAGAGAAGTTGAAAACACAAGGTGAAACCTTGCGATGATTTAGATGAATCTTCGTGGTGGCATACTTGAAAGAGCTTGGAACTCCGGGAAAAGAAAGGAATAAAGCATCTCAAGCCGAGAATGTGATATGATGAACCACTCCGAAAAGAAGAAATTAGAATGCTTGGATGAAACAAGAATAAGAATTATGTTATGCATATCCTTCACCAATTTAGATTGATGACAAGCAATGGATTTGTCATACTACTTATTCTCGTAGAAAGGATTAAGATAGATATGGAGCAAACTTGAGAAGGTGTTGAACGAACCACCGGAAGGGTTGAAACAACGAATAAATTGATATGGTGACGAAGGAAGAGAACTCTTGAACGGACCACCGTAAGAATTGAAAATGATCGAAGTAGGGGTGAATCACCGGTAAAAATTAGCAAATGAATGAAGGTTCTTGAGACAAACTAGATACGTGAGAACGAAGGGATCACGAACTGAATAAAGAATATTTGAATGATGCACAGGTAAAATTGGAGAATGACAACTGAAAACTGAGAATGAATACACCTGAATTGATGGACTCTGGATAATCAAACTGAGAAGACTCTTGAATTGCTCCGGATAGGTGAAAAGAATTCTCACAATCAAACAATTATGAGAGGATGGCCTCGAACTAGAACCACGAATCTCTGAGAGAACAGATAAGATTTTGAGGAAAACTCTTCTTCGGTCTTCAAAATTTGAGAATAACGATGAGAAACAACACCATGAATCGTTTAGACACTCCAGAAGAATCAAAACTAATAGGTTGAGCCAACGATGAAAAGAATTTGAGAGATCTTAGAGAAAGGCATTTGACTGATGATAACTCATTCTTACGTCAAAATTGAAAAAAAAGAATTTGAGAGTAACTCTGGGAAAATAAGAAGAGCCAGGTAAGATTCTGGCAAAGACCTATGGGTTAGGGCCCACTGAAAAGATACACCATTGAACTATTTAAAAGAGAAAACACCGGTTGAATTAAATGGTTAGAATGAGATAACATCCTCGAAATATGTTTGAACGGAACTTGAATGGAAAGACGAGCCTTCCGAATGAATAGCGAGAAGTGAATTATTATGAGGTGCACCGGCAAGAGAAGGTGTTTGAAATAAGGAAAAGAATATGATCAAACACCGAAGGCTTGAGTTGAATCCACCGGAGAAGGTAAAAGAACAAGGAATGATAAACTTGAAGCTCCATAAGAATCTTCATGAAAACCACCGGATAATAACATTGACGGAAAAGGAATGGAGAGGCTGCACAACAATAAAATGATACTTGAATAAGAAATCTGAGTCCTTCGAGAAAAGGGTGGGTGGGTGGGAAAACAAAGGCAAATTTGGGGTGGATGAGATGACCACCGTTGAAAAGAACTGATAATTGATCTTGCGGATGTTGAAAACGCTGGGATTCACATGAAGAGAAACACGCCGGTTGAAAGGAGTGATATGACGCACTCGATTATCATGAAGGATTAGTATTCACATAGAAATGTGAGAGCACCACTTAGGAAAGGTATGGAATCAACATTTGACTTCGAAGCAACTCGAATACCACAACTCAAAACAAAAACAAAGGGTTGACTTGCAGAATAAGCCGGAACAAACATATGATAGAGATTTCGTCCGAAGTTTTCGTGGTGGGGCCTACACGGGCTCGATCATACAGCACCATCATGTACAAGGCAGTGCACATGACATACGAAGCGTCCCCGAGTCGGCATAGCCAAGGACTCTTTAAGACACAACGAGACCACTGTAAAACCAACCGTGGATAGACGGACCACTAGACGTCGAACCCCAATTTCATATCATACATCTGTCGGAAAAAATATCCTAAGAGCTACTTGAATTCCCACTTATAAACTCCCAAAACTTTTCCAGTTATGCAATCAGGTGTTGGGGATACAGGGGAAGCATAATATCTCACCCAAAACTAGCAAATCCTACATCCAGCTGTATCCATCCTTCAGCACATAACCAAGAAACCTTCGAAAATCATCTACCTCAACCTTCGAAAAGCATCCGTTATACGAGTTATGTCAATACTCCCGAACTCCCGCCCCAGTACTGGGTGGCGTCGAGGTTATCTCACCAACAACTGCATAAAACAGATTTTCAATGTCGGCGAAACTAAACTCAGGTATTCCAGAACTGCAACGATAAAATTGTGACGACAACACCTTGGAGCTCAACTCCCCGGGACACTGCCACAACCCCTAAATGACAAGAGGCACCAAGAACAATGTTCTCGTCACAAATCGATCGGAACGATTCCAAGATACCCGCGTGATCCTAATTTTTTTTAGTGAAATTTGAGAAGAGGAGAGTCAAAACTCTACGTCAAGATGCCTTACGAGGGCGATGAAGGGACTGGGGAGTAAACAGAATTCCTAAACTCTCCGATATATATAATTCCTAAATGACTCAAAACATTTTTCTAGACTCAAATACGCCAGCGATTCGATCAAGCAGGGGGCTCCTAAGGTCGGGGAAGGCTCTAATTACCAACTTGTAACGACCTCGATGCGGCTATATCTCCTACATGTCGAAGCACGACTTAGAGGTATAACCGCATTGAAAGCAATGTCGCAAGTGAGGTAATCTTCACACAACCCATGTAATACATAAGGGAAAGAGATACATAGTTGGCTTACAATCGCCACTTCACACAAATACATGAATAAAGCATTACATCAACCACATACAAACAAGGTCCGACTATGAAACCCAAAATAAAAGAAGACTACCCCAAATGCTACACAGATCCCCGATCGACCCCAACTGGGCTCCACTACTGATCAACTAGAACGAAACAACACAAAGGACAAGATCTTCATCGAGCTCCTCCTTGAGCTTGGTTGCATCATCTGCACGATATCATCGGCACCTGCAAGCTGGTTTTGGAAGTATCTGTGAGTCACGGGGACTCAGCAATCTCACACCCTCGCGATCAAGACTATTTAAGCTTATAGGAAGGGTAAAAGGTATGAGGTGGAGTTGCACCAAGCAACTAGCATATATGGTGGCTAACCTATTCGCAAAAGAGAGCGAGAAGAGAAGGCAAAGCACGATCGAGAAACTATGATCAAGAAGTGATCCTAGAACAACCTACGTCAAGCATAACTCCAACACCGTGTTCACTTCCTGGACTCCGCCGGAAAGAGACCATCACGGTTACACACGCCGTTGATGTATTTTAATTAAGGTCAACTTCAGGTTTTCTACAACCGGACATTAACAAATTCCCATCTGCCCATAACCGTGGGCACGGCTTTCGAAAGCTCAAATCCCTGCAGGGGTGTCCCAACTTAGCCCATCACAAGCTCTCACGGTCAATGAAGGATATTCCTTCTCCCAAGACATTCCGATCAGACTCGACATCCAGGTTACAAGACATCTCGACAATCGTAAAACAAGTCCAGTAACACTGCCCGAATGTGCCGACAAATCCCGATAGGAGCTGCACATATCTCGTTCTCAGGGAACACTCAGATTGTCCAAACTTCCAGTAGGCCAGCCCAGAGTTGCCCTGGGTGGCCACCGGCGGCTGACAGTTTGGACCAACACTCAGAGGAGCACTGGCCCGGGGGGGGGGGGGTTAAAATAATGATGACCCTTGAGTCTGCAGAACCCAAGGGAAAGAAAAGGCTAGGTGGCGAATGGTAAAACCAAGGTTGGGCATTGCTGGAGGACTTTTATTCAAGGCGAACTGTCAAGGGGTTCCCATTATTACCCAACCGCGTAAGGAACGCAAAATCCGGGAACATACCACCGATATGATGGAAACTAGGGCGGCAAGAGTGGAACAAAACACCAGGCATAAGGCCGAGCCTTCCACCCTTTACCAAGTATATAGATGCATTAATTAAATAAGAGATATTGTGATATCCCAACAAGTAAACATGTTCCAACAAGGAACAACATCTCCATGTTCCAACAAGGAACAAACTTCATCTTCACCTGCAACTAATAACCCTATAAGAGGGGCTGAGCAAAGCGGTAACATAGCCAAACAACGGTTTGCTAGGACAAGGTGGGTTAGAGCCTTGGTTCAACAATATGGGAGGCATGATAAGCAAGTGGTAGGAATCGCAGCATAGGCATAGCAAAAGAGCGAGCATATAGCAAGAAAAGATAGAAGTGAATTCGAGGGTATGGTCATCTTGCCTGAAATCCCGGAAGGAAGAAGAACGATCCCATGAAGAAGACAAACGGACGTAGACGAACAAATCCTCACAAACGCAACGTTATCGGAACCAACTCGAAGAAGCAACACCGGAAAGGAGCAAACAACATAGTAAACAACCATCACATAAGCATGGCATGATGCACAAACAAGTATGATGCATGTACGGTTTAATGAAGCATGGAATGGCAAAGTGCACAAGCAAAACTACAAGTTAAGTGGAGCTGAATATGCAACGAGTTGCATATTAACGAAACACCACGAGACTTATTTAGTTCTCTCTCGTTTAGGTACCCAACAATATTAAATGTTGTTAAACATGGCAAGAGGTGAGGCATAACAAAACTATACCATCTAAACAATTTAAATGGGGCCGGATATAACAAATAACAAACCCGGTAAATCCCCATATGCATTAGTAATTTATTGCAACAACAATTTAAACATTTTAATTGTTGTTATCATGATGTGGATGACATGAACAAGTTTATGCAATTTTTATTAAAAGTTGACAAGAGCATTATGAAGCATTTGTCACCGTGGTGGAAAGGAAAGGGGTGCAACGACAACAGTAACGAAAACGGTGCCACGGCAACGTTCCGGTTCCGGTAACTCGATTGAGATACCGATGCAAAGGAGAAGTGTGCAGATGCGTGCAAAAGTTGGTGGGGTGCTCCCGGATTCCGGGTGTCCCACGAGTTGGCGGCAAGGAAATGTGTGACAAAGGACACGGTGCAGACACGAGCATATGAAACATCGCAAGCATTCATTCAGGGACGTCGTCTCGAGGTTATACCTTCGAAGCGTACAAGCGGGACAGTTCAAGTTCGTAACGGAAGTAGGCGTTCTTGCGACGGTAGAGGAAGTAGTGGTACACGTCTCGGAGAAGGACTTGACGCATTCGATGTTTCCGAGGGGACGATAGGGGAACTTGGCGTTAGTGCTACACGGGTCTTCGGTGACGGTCGATGTACATGGCAAATGTAGAGGTACTATGCTTCGGTCGTCGTGGTACTTGGCGATAGTAGTGGTACAAGGGTTGTAGCCGGCCTTGGCGGTTCATCGTGTAGTCGTAAACGTTCCGTAGATGTTCATGTCGTCGTAGCCGTTCGGATCTTGGAGCGATGGTAGTCGTTCACTTGACGGTCTTGAAGGATTCAAAGGGGTACTTGGCGGTCTGTCGTGGTACTTGGCGTTGTTCCCTATTCAGTGGTCGTTGGACTTGGCGTCAAAAGCAACGACAATTGGAGGTGCATGATGACAACGGTGCGTCGTGGTCCGGCACGAGTGCAGGAGGCCGGGGCGGATGACGCAGATGGGCCTCGCTGGGGAGGTCCATGGCAGAGGCGAGCGCTGGTGGTGGATCGACCCTCTTCCTGCTTGAAGCAGGAACACGGCGGTGCAGCAGTAGCTAGCGAGGCGTGAGGGAGGTCTAGCGCGACGCCAGAGACGGGGAACGGGTGCAGGAAGATGGACCCGGCCAGTCTTGAAGGAGATCGAGGCGCAGGAGGCAGCTCGAAGCAAAGGAGGCGGCATCCGGCGACCCACAGCCCTGGCGGCTCGATGTAGGAGCGCAGGGGCGCTTGAGGCATGGTCAGAACCTGCGGGTGGTGACATGAGAGGAACCGGGCAGAGGAGACCCGAGGCGGCGGGGCGCTCCAGTGGGGTAGGCAGGACGGCGGCGGCAGCCATGGGAGGTGGAGCTCGCGGCAAGAGGGAGCAAGATGGGGCTGCAGCGGCGCGAGAACGGGGTTGCCGAGGACGGGGTCCGGTGTTGACCGGAGCAGGGGAAGAAGAGGGAGGAGCGGCGCTGCTATCTCTTCCTCTCTAGTGGCGCATCGAGGCATGAGGGATTGAGAACGGGGCATGCGCTGGATAGAGATCGAGAGGGAGGTCGAGGAGAGGGTTGCGAGCGCGTGCGTGGTTGGTGGCGGCGGAAAGGAAACGAGGAGGAGCCAATGGGATCGAGCAGAGGCCTTACCTGCGGCTAGGGTTAGCAAAGAGTGGGCCTTGGAGGCCCAGTGTGGAGGGCGCCGGCTGGGCCTTAGAAGGTCACGAATGGCTGCTGAGAGGCCCAGCTGGGCTCTCTCCCTCTCTCTCATCTTATTTTCTTTATCAAAAAACAAGAGAAGAAAAAGAATTAAAGAGGGGGGGTTAGGTAACGAAGTTGGACTCGTGGATAAATTTCCTGGACTCACAAAAATGAGTTTGACCCAATAAAAATAGAAACGACAAGATTGAAAGATATAAATTCAAACTCATTTGAATTTAATTCAAATGGGTTTGAACTGCGACTTGGGAAAAGGAAGGTCCAAAAATGTTCAGATTTTTGGAGGAGCCCCGGTAAAAGGGAAAAGAAATATTGGGCAAGGTTTGGAGATCAACTCGAAGCAGAGAAGGCATGGGGTTATTGTCAGATTTCGGCTTCCGGCAGACCCTTGAGGTTCGAACACTGGGGTGCGCACGGAGATTTCGCCTTCTACCTACCTGCACCCCTCCGCCCTGCTAAGATCTAAGCTATGGAAAGAACAGTATAAGAGACACAGGGTTTATACTGGTTCGGGCCACCGTTGTGGTGTAATACCCTACTCCAGTGTGTGGTGTGGTGGATTGCCTCTTGAGCTGATGATGATGAGCAATACAAGGAAGAACAGCCTCGCGAGGGTCTGTTCTTGGTTGGGAGGATGAACTCCTAGGGGGAGTTCAGTCACCCTTCTCTCTCTCTTCTGGATTGCGACCCTAGCTAGTTTCTGGGTTGGCCGATTCTGGATCCTGCCTACCCTGGGGGTGGCTAGTCCTATTTATAGGCAAAGGCCCTAGGCCTCTTCCCAAATATTGAGCGGGAAGGGCGCCAACAATTGGCCATTTTGAAGGGGAACATCTGGTACACTTATCCTGACTAAAGTTAGTCCTCGCCTGCCAAAGACTCTGGTGGTGACGCTGGGTTGGGCTCCACAATGACTTCCTCCATGCCATTGGACTGGTCTTGGTCTCGTTGCATCGAAACGGGTGCCTTTGCTTGATGCTCTCGCCTGCGCTTGCTCCCTTTGCACCAAAGAGGAAAGCAGGACACTGCGCAGGCTGGCGCCCGCCTGGCACCCTTGGTCGTCATGGCTTGCGTCACGGGCACCTCGTGAGGTACCCCGCCTTGATCTCTCCGCCTCCTCGCGAGCTAGCCTGATGTGGCCGTGCCTGAGGAAGCTCCGTGTCGTCCACCCCGCGAGGGTCTTGGGTTTGCGTCGATGAAGGTGGGCCATGGTGGGCCCCCTTTGAGCCACGCCGCAGGCCGCAGGCAGGCAAGTCTGGGGACCCCCATTCCCAGAACGCCGACAGTAGCCCCCGGGCCCAAGGCGCGCCCGGACTTGGCCGCGCAGGGAGGCGAAAGGGCAAGGGTGAAGCGCCACGGGCCCTAACAGCCTGCGGCCTTGGGCGCCGCGTGGTGGTTGATCGGACGTGGCGCCTCAGCAACCGCGCGAGTTGATAAAGGTGCGGCATCTACCCAGGCTTTGCTTTTTGCTTTCTCCGGTTGCTGCTCAGATCCCCTTTCTTGCGCCTCTCCTTCCTTCCTCCAAAATTTCCAGATCTACTCCGACCACATGACCTAGGAAGCCATGGCGCCTCGTCAGTCCCCGGCCGGAGCTTGGTACTCGTCTGCCCTGGAGTCGCCGAATGTGCTGGAGGCGAGCCTCGCCCGGTTGCGCTGGATGGCGGCGGCGCAGGGCATCGATGGGGCGAAGGTGTTCAAGGCCGGCTCCGCCACCCCTGAGGGCCAAGGGAGCACCTTCTATCCGTTCTTTGTAAGCGCCATTGCTGCTGGCCTGGTGCCTCCCTTCTCTGAGTTCTTCTTCTCTGTCCTCCGCCATTATAAGCTACAGGCTCTTCATCTCCACCCCAACTCCGTCCTTCTCCTGGCAATCTTCGCCTATTACTGCGAGGCTCACGTAGGGGTGCAACCCTCGGTGGCCTTTGCTGCACCACTATTTCTACCTCCGGACCTCTCGCGGTCCTGCTTCCGCGTGCGCGAGCTTCATCGCGTACGGCGGCGCCATTGCCATTTCGAACCCCGGGAAAATGATTGAGGGCTTCAGGAGCAAGTGGGTCTTGGCAGATGCTGGGCGCATCCACCCTCGGCTGATCTTGCCCACGGAGCAACCCATGAGCTCCAGCGATTGGGGTCGAGCGGAGCTCGCGGACCCCCGCGCGAAGCTGGTGTTGGAGAAGATGGACGCGGATCTGAGGCCGGCCAATATGGCGGCGGCGAAGCTGACTGGCGCGTCGCTGCTGACGGAATTCCTGGAGCACCAGCTGGCTGCACTTCGACAGTACTCACTTCCGATGTGGAGGCCCCATCCGAGCCCCGCGGCCTTGGCCGACGGAGATCTGGCTGCGGTCCTCCAATCTCTGGTCGAGGGCGATGTGGCGAGGTTGGAGGGCGCCACTACGCCCTTGTTCCTCCGCGACGACTGGGAGCAGGTAGTGGAGTCCATGCCCGTCTTCAACGGGGATGGGCCCGTGCCCATAGAAACTCCCGGGGAATCGGTGGACGTGTCCTCCGACGACTCCAGCGAAGAGGAGGAAGGAGGGGAGAGGGACAAAGGGCCTGACTCCGAGGCGACTGACGGAGAGTCGAGGGCTCCCCTCCCCCGGCGCAGGTCCCGCGTTCTCCGTCTCTCTCCGAGTGATGACGACGAGGATGATGACGAGCAGGACGGCGGAAGCTTGCCCTCGATCCCGAAGAAGGACTGGACCGGGCTGATCTCCCGCGGGTCTGCCCTGGCCCCGAGGCGGACCGCAGATGCGCCTTCCGCTTCCAAGCTTCCCGAGGTTGACCCTTCCAGCCGGCTTTCGGGCTTCAAATTTGGCCGGAGGCCGCTTGAGCTCACTGGCGACAACCCGTAAGCGCTTGATTCTTGTCTTTATTTCCTGTTCTGCTTCTGAGGCTTGACACCCGCATCTCTTGGATAGGCTGGCGCCCGCCGCAAAGAAGCCGAAGTGAGCTCCTGAGGTTCCATCCGTGGCAGCGCCTCTGCCCGCGAAGGAAGGTGACCACAACGCACGGGCTTCTCCTGCCCGGTCGTCCTAGCGAGGCCTGGCTGAGCCGGCTAGGGCGGGCTCAGCTCCCATGGCCCAAGTGACTCCCAAGGTGCCTTTGCCTACTGCCGCCACCTCAGCCGTTGGGGCGCAGCAAGCTTCGCCTCAGGATGCTATGGTCGCCCTGCCGCCTTCTCCTCCTACTCCACCGACTGCTGTCTCTCCAACTCCTCCTGTCGTTCTGGATCGTGCTGCCGCTGAGCTGGACCGGCTGCGGCAGGATCTACTTGGCGCCGACCCTCGCTTGGTGGCCGGGCGCTTGGAGCTGGCTTCAGGATGGATTCGCTCCGATGCTTCGATTCGGGCGGCGCTGGTCTAGGCCTCGACGACTTGCGATGAGGAGAGGCAGGCCGTCCTTGAGGCGAAGGCTGTATGTGACGCAGCCCTGGGGGAGGTGGTCGACGTCCCTGGTCGCTGCAAGGCGCTGGAGGACGAGCTGCAAGGCCTGCGGGACCAGCTCGCGAAAGAGGTCCGCCTTCGCCAAGAGCAGGAAGAAGGCGTGAAGGCTCGCGAGGCGGCCGTCGAGGGCCGGGAGGCCAAGCTCAGGAAGCGCCGCGACCGCCTAGGCGCGCTGGAGTAGGAGTTGGGGGCGAGGAAGGTCGAGCTGGATGACAAGGCCCAGGTTCTTGCTGAGGACCGCGTGGCCTTCCCGGAGATGGAGGCGAAGGCTCGCTCCTCGCTGAGGATGCTTTACGACAGCGGCCTGGAGAGCCTGCTGGCTGGCGCCGAGGACGGCCCCGCCAAGCTGCTTCCCTTCCTGGTTCGCGCTCTTGAAGATGTCGCCCTTGGCCTTGTCCCCACGTGTAACACCCCGGATGTAACTTTCCAAATATGTATTCCAACTCTTGCCGTTTCCGGCCTTAAGTTATTTTATTTTCTCGGGTTCGGGTTTTTGTCTCCGTGTGTTGTTGTCGTTGTCATGCATCTCACATCATGTCATCATGTGCATTGCATTTGCATACGTGTTCATCTCATGCATTCGAGCATTTTCCCCGTTGTCCGTTTTGCATTCCGGCGCTTCGTTCTCCTCCGGTGGTCATTTCTACCTTTCTTTTGTGTGTGGGGATTAAACATTTCCGGATTGGACCGAGACTTGGCAAGCGGCCTTGGTTTACTACCGGTAGACCGCCTGTCAAGTTTCGTACCATTTGGACTTCGTTTGATGCTCCAACGGTTAACCGAGGGACCGAAAAGGCCTCGTGTGTGTTGCAGCCCAACACCCCTCCAAGTTGGCCCAAAAGCCACCTAAACCCTCTCCATCATCTAGAGCATTCGATCACGATCGCGTGGCCGAAAACCGCACCTCATTTGGACTCTCCTAGCTCCCTCTATGCCTATAAATAGACCCCTCATTCCAAATTCCGGATCCCCTCTTCGAAACCCTAAAATCCTAGATCCGCCGTGCCGGACAATGTCCGTCCCGGGCCGGACACACCGCGCCGCCGCGTCCAGCGAGTGAGGGGCCGCCACCTGTCCCGCGCGGGGCCTCCCTCCGCCGCCGGCCCGCGAGGCCCAAGGCGGGCCCTCCTCCGCCGCCGCCCGGGCCGACCGCCTACCGCGTCCCGCTGCCTTCTTCCCGCCATCCGGCGACCCCGCGCCACCGCACGGAGCCGACGTCGGCCGACGCACCCTCGCCGGCGACCGCGCCGCCCCACCAGAGCATCGCCCGCCGCCGCCAATCCGCGCTGGCGCCGCGCCCAACGGCCGCCGCCGCCGTCCTGTCCATCCTCTCGCCGGCTCCGGCTTCCCCCGCGCCGGAGCGGCGCCTCCTCTTCGCCGGAGTAGGGATCCTCACCGGCGACCTCGGATTCCGTCGCGGGTGAACAGTGCATCTCGCGGGTGAACAGTACACCCTAATCCGCGAGGTGGTTTTTTTCTTCTTCTAAGTCCTCAAAATCTCAGATCCATATGCTCCTGTTCATCGTGCTATAACTCCGCATCCGTAGATCCGTATTGGGCATATAGCATATCAAAATGTTCGTCGCAGAGAGTACATCATTTCATTCCAATGCATCATTTTCATTTGAGTTCATCTTAATGCCCGAAATGCTGTTAGAAGAGTGCTACTTGAGATAATTGTCAGATCTGCTCTTCCATTTAGATATTTGTCATTTTTGCCATGATTATTGTGTGCATGATATGCCCATGAGCTCTACATATGTTTTGTTAAGGGTTTTGCCATCTTTCCAGAGGTGCAAACCATGTATTTTTGTGATGTCTATGGTGACTACCACAAGCTTGCAAACTGAGGCACTTGGTAATGCAGATTTCAGGGACTTAGCATTTCCACTAAGTCCTTGAGCTGTTTATCTCATATGGCCATATGTTCATGTTGTTTCCTAGTGATCCGTGCCTCTTTTGAGGATGATCATTAAGGATGTTTTGTTAATATTGTAGTGCTCTATCCATCCATGTCTTTGTTTGCATTTATGGAGCAACCTAGCTTGAGTCAATCGAGCTCTACTTTTGCTACTTCGTGAATCTGGGCAGATTGTCTACTCGTTAGCGATTTTGCCGATGATGTTGTAGTTGTTCCGTGCATGCTATGCTATTGTTCTTGCCATGTCTAGCTTGAATTTTGTGTATTATTTATGGGTGTATGCTTAGTTTGTCATGACTTGCTCTGTAGTGAGTGCATCGAGCTCGTAAACATGCCTACTTGATATCTGTTTCAGCATGCTCCAGTTTTCTGATCCCTTTTAGCTAGAGGTCACTAAGGGACTTTTGTTAAGCTCGTTGAGTACCTCCATGCCATGCTTTATTTTGCCATGTTCAGGTCCTGTAGCATATAGTTTTGTTACTCCAAAGAGTGCTATCTGATCTGAAATTCCAGAAAAGTGTTAATTTCACTAAGTCTGAGATCTGTCTGCCATATGCATTTTTGCCATGCTTGTTTGAGCCTGTTAATGGATGAATTGGCCGTAGCTCAGTGCTAGACTTTTGTTAAGAATCATTAATGCATCCCTATAATGTATTTTTGTGCCATGTTTGAGTGCTGTAGCATGTTCATCTCGTTGCATTTAGATGGCTACTTGCTGTAAAACGCAGAACATGGTCATATTTGAATTGCTTGCCATTTCCAAACCGTAACTCCGATTCTGGCGTTCTTTATATCGTTTTCAAGCGATTTCATCTCATATTTCCAGTGGAACACTTGTATTTCCAAGTTGAGGCCAGGTTCATGCATCCCTTGTCAAATCTTGCATATGCATCCCGCATCGCATCCCGCATAGCATACCATCTTTGCATCATATTGTTCGAGCTTTGCACGTGGTTGATTGTGTTCCGTTGGCTTGTTTGTCTTGTTTGGCTAGAGCCGGGAGACGAGTTCGCTAACGAGGAGCCCGTTGATTTTGCTTTCGAGGATCCAGTCAACTCTGACAACTTTGCAGGCAAGATGATCATACCCTCGAAATCACTACTATCTTTGCTATGCTAGATGCTCGCTCTTTTGCTATGCCAATGCTACGATGCCTACCACTTGCTTTCAAGCCTCCCAAATTGCCATGTCAAACCTATAACCCACCATGTCCTAGCAAACCGTTGATTGGCTATGTTACCGCTTTGCTCTGCCCCTCTTATAGCGTTGCTAGTTGCAGGTGAAGATTGGAGGCCGTTCCATGTTGGAACATTTATTTACTTGTTGGGATATCATTATATTGCCATGTTATCTTAATGCATCTATATACTTGGTAAAGGGTGGAAGGCTCGGCCTCTCGCCTAGTGATTTGTTCCACTCTTGCCGCCCTAGTTTCCGTCATATCGGTGTTATGTTCCCGGATTTTTTGCGTTCCTTACACGGTTGGGTTATAATGGGAACCCCTTGATAGCTCGCCTTGATTAAAGCTTTTCCAGCAATGCCCAACCTTGGTTTTACCATTTGCCACCTAGCCTATTTTTCCCTTGGGTTTCCGGAGCCCGAGGGTCATCTTGTTTAAACCCCCACCCGGGTCAGTGCTCCTCTGAGTGTTGGTCCGACTGAGCTGCCTGCGGGGCCACCTCGGGGCAACTTGAGGGTTGGTTTTACTCGTAGCTAGTCTCATCTAAGTGTGCCCTGAGAACGAGATATGTGCAGCTCCTATCGGGATTTGTCGGCACATTTGGGCAGTGTTGCTGGTCTTGTTTTAACCTGTCGAAGTGTCTTGAAGAACCGAGATACCGAGTCTGATCGGAACGTTTCGGGAGGAGGTCTATTCCTTCGTTGACCGTGAGAGCCTGTCATGGGCTAAGTTGGGACTCCCCTGCAGGGATTTGAACTTTCGAAAGCCGTGCCCGCGGTTATGGGCAGATGGGAATTTGTTAATGTCCGGTTGTAGATAACTTGAACCTTAACTTAATTAAAATGAATCAACTGAGTGTGTTACCGTGATGGCCTCTTCTCGGCGGAGTCCGGGAAGTGGACACGGTGTTGGAGTAATTCTTGCGCAGGTTGCTCTCTAGTTTTCTCGCTCACGCTTTGCCTTCTCTTCTCGCTCTCTTTTGCGAACAGGACAGCCACCATATATGCTAGTCGCTTGCTGCTGCTCCACATATTTACCTTGCCTTTCCTATTAAGCTTAAATAGTCTTGATCGCGAGGGTGCGAGATTGCTGAGTCCCTGTGGCTCACAGATTACCTATTACACCAGATGCAGGGCCTGATGATTCCGCTCCAGGTGACGTCCTCGAGCTCAAGTGGGAGTTCGACGAGGACTCTCAACGATACTATGTTTCCTTTCCTGATGATCTGTAGTGGTGCCCATTTGGGGTGATTGGGACCGTGTCGCATGTTGGGTTATCTTTTATTTTGGCGCCGTAGTCGGGCCATGAGTGTTTGGATGTTGTAATGCTATTTATGTACTTGATTGACGTGGCAAGTGTAAGCCAACTATGTTATCTCCCCTTTATCATTTATATTACATGGGATGTTGTGAAGATTGCCTAACTTGCGACATATGCCTTCAATGCGATTATGTCTCTAAGTCGTGCCTCGACACGTGGGAGCTATAGTCGCGTCGAGGGTGTTACAAGTTGGTACCAGAGCCTTCCCCGACCTTAGGAGCCCCATTGCTTAATCGTTTTTAGCGGCCGAGTTGTGTCTAGAAAAATGTTTCGAGTCATTTAGGAATTATATATCGGAGAGTTTAGGAATTCTTTTACTTCCCAGTCTCCTCATCGCTCTGGTAAGGCATCCTGATGTAGAGTTTTGACTCTTCTCTTCTCAAATTTCACTAAAAAAATTTTAGGATCATGCGGGTATCTTGGAATCGTTCCGATGGTTTTATGATGAGAACATTGTCTTGGTGCCTCCTATCAGGGGTTTTGTGGAAGTGTCCCAGGGATTTGGGCTCTGAGGTGTTGTCGTCATAATTTTATCGTTGCAGTTCTGGAATACCTGAGTTTAGTATGCCGACATCGAAAATCTCTTTTATGCAGTTCGTTGGTGAGATAACCTCGACGCCACCCAGTACTGGGGCGGGAGTTCGGGAGTATCGCCATAACTTGTATAACGGATGCTTTTCGAAGGTTGAGGTAGATGGTTTCCGAATTTTTTCTCGGTTATGTGTTGAAGGATGGATACAGCTAGATGTAGGATTTGCTAGTTTGGGTGAGATATTATGCTTCCCCTGTATCCCCAACACCTGATTGCATAATCGGAAAGGTTCGGGAGTTTCATAGGTGGGAATTCTAGTAGCTCTAGATCTTCTTCCACGGATATTTGGTTTGAGATTGAGATTTCTTACCGAGTATTCGTTCTTGATTCGTACCTTGTTGATTTATTTCTCTACCTAAATTCTACGTGGCTTCTCAATTTATGGATATGTAACCATTTCAAGAGGAATGCATTCGTTCATTTTGTTCGGATGTGAAGACTTTATGTTACAATTTTCATTCCGTTGGATTCAGCTTCATTTTATCTGTCTATGTGCTAATGGTGGTCAACCTCTTCAGGATGGCTCCCGCTAAGAGCACCAATCAGAATCAGAATCAAGATCCGCCACCACCTCCACCTCCTCCGGAGGCATGGCAAGCTGTGATGGCCGCAACCAATGAAAACACGCAGTTGATCATGCAAATTCTTCAAGAGCGCAATCAAGGAAACCAAGGGAACCAAGGCAACAATCAAAATCACTTTGCTACACTCAACCAGTTCCTTGCTAACGGGCCAAAGACTTTCAGCAATTGTGTTGAGGCAACCGATGCTGATGATTGGCTCATGGATCTGTGCAAGCATTTCGAGTGCAGTAACGTCAGGCCCGAGGACTTTGTCAAGTTTGCTTCCTTCCAACTCAAAGATCAAGCTACAGAATGGTTCCAGCAGTACAAGGATTCCAGAGGTGGACGTGTCATTACCTGGAATGAATTCCGTCAAGATTTCAGAGCTCACCATATCCCTCAGAGCATGGTTGAAAGCAAGCGTGAGGAATTCCGCAACCTGAAGCAAGGCTCTTTGTTTGTCTATGACTACAACAAGTTGTTTCAGAAGCTCGCCCGCTTTGCCAAGCAGGACGTCCCTGACGAGAAGAGCATGATATACCAGTTTAGGGGTGGTCTCAGAGAAGAAATCCAGCTCGCTCTTGTTCTCTTTAAGCCCTTGAGGTATGATGAGTTCTACAACATGGCATTGAAGCAAGAGGCCGCTCAACTGAGGTGTGATGCTTCCAAGAAACGAGTCAGAGATGCTACTCCTTCTTCCTCTACTCAAGTGGCCAAGCAGCAGAAGTTTTGGCTTCCTCCTCCTCCGTTTCGTCAGCCGTATCAGCAGAAGAGCAAAGGTGGCAGTGGTTCTTCCGACCCACCCAACCCTGGCTTTCAGAACAAGACTTCGTCTCAAGCTCCAAGATCAAGTGCTCCGTATCACCGTCCGCTTTCAGAGGTCACGTGCAACAAGTGCCAACAGAAGGGTCACTATGCCAACAAGTGTCTCAACCAGAGACGTCTTCCTCCTCCTCCTATGAGATCGGCAAGTACAGCTGTGGTCAAGCATAACCCCAAGCACGCCAAGGTCAATATGATGAATGCAGCCCAGGCAGAGGACTCATCAGATGTCATCATGGGTAACCTTCCTGTTAATGATATTCCAGCAAAAGTACTTTTTGACTCTAGTGCATCGCATTCCTTCATGTCATTCCCATTTGCATCGGAGAACAATTTTAGTACTAAGGCATTACCTAGAGTTATGTAAGTCGTCTCTCCGGCTAAGCGTCTGAGTTCTAGTATGATGATTCCGGATATTTCTATCATGATGGGTGATTTCAAGTTTCTGGCTTCTCCGATGGTTCTTGGTAACTCGGATATTGATCTTATTCTCGGGATGGATTGGCTCTCTAAGCACAAGGCTCAGCTTGATTGTGCAGCCAGGCAGATTTAATTGACTCATTCGTCTAAGGATGTAATTGTCTTTGCCGCTCGGGATAATACCATCCGTCTGTTTTCTCTCAATGAGAAGGGTGAACTGGATGCCATCTCGCAAATTCCAGTCGTTTGCGAATATCAAGACGTCTTTCCAGAAGAGCTTCCAGGAATGCCTCCGCACCGGCCAGTTGAATTCGTCATCGATCTTGAGCCCGGTACGGAACCAGTGTGCAAGTGTCCTTACAAGCTTGGACCTGAAGAGTTGAAGGAGCTAAAGAAGCAACTCGATATTCAAGAGAGAATGGGTCTCATCCGGCCTAGTTCTTCTCCGTGGGGTTGTGGTGTTCTTTTTGTGAAGAAGAAGGATGGAACGGACTGACTTTGTGTTGATTACCGTCCATTGAACAAGAAGACCATCAAGAACAAATACCCACTTCCCAACATAAACGAGCTGTTCGAACAACTCAAAGGTTCCCAAGTATTCTCCAAGCTTGATCTCCATATGGGTTATCATCAGATTCGAATCCGTGAGCAAGATATTCCCAAGACGGCTTTCAGGACAAGCTATGGTTCATATGAATACACTGTCATGTCTTTTGGCCTCGTCAACGCTCCTCCGACGTTCTCTCGCATGATGAACTTCATCTTCAATGCCTACACCAATGACTTCGTTTTGGTCTATCTCGACGACATTCTGGTTTTCTCGAAGAACAAGGAAGATCATGCCAAGCACTTGCGTTTGGTACTCGATAAGCTGAGGGAACACAAGTTCTATGCCAAGTTCTCCAAGTGCGAATTTTGGCTCGATGAGGTTCTTTATCTTGGTCATATAATCTCTGCCAAGGGCATTACGGTGAATCCTGAGAAGGTATCTGCAATTGTGAATTGGGAACATCCTCAGAACGTGAAGCAACTCCGTAGCTTCCTCGGTCTCGCAAGCTACTGTCGAAGATTCGTTGAAAACTTTTCTAAGACCGCGAAGCCTCTCTCAAATCTTCTTCAGAAGCACGTCAAATATGTTTGGTCTCCGGAGTGTGACATTACTTTCAACACTTTGAAAGAGAAATTGATCACTGCTCCAGTTCTCACTCTGCTTGATGAATCCAAGCCGTACGAGGTCTTTTGTGATGCCTCTCTCCAAGGTCTTGGCGCAGTATTGATGCAAGAGAAGAAAGTTGCTGCTTATACCTCTCGCCAGTTGAAGCCCAATGAGAAGAACTACCCCACTCATGATCTCGAGTTGGCGGCAGTTGTGCATGCTCTTTTGACTTGGAGACATCTCCTATTGGGAAGAAAAGTGGACATCTTCACTGACCACAAGAGTCTCAAGTACATCTTCACTCAGCCTAATCTCAACCTCAGGCAAACTCGATGGGTCGAAATGATTCAAGAGTATAATCCGAGTATCGAGTATACTCCAGGCAAGGCCAATGTGATTGCTAACGCATTGAGCAGGAAAGCTTATTGCAACAGTCTGATTCTCAAGCCTTATCAACCCGAGCTTTGTGAAGCTTTCCGCAAACTTAATCTGCAAGTTGTTCCTCAAGGTTTCCTCGCCAACCTTCAAGTCTCTCCTACCTTGGAAGACCAGATTCGCCAAGCCCAGCTTCTTGATGCTATGGTGAAAAAGGTGAAGATTGGGATTGCCAAGAGTCAACCCAAGTACAAGTGCTACCGCCTTGATGACAAGGACACTCTCTTCTTCGAGGATCGTATTGTTGTACCCAAAGGTGACCTCCGTAAAGTGATCATGAACGAGGCTCACAATTCTCTCCTCTCCATCCACCCTGGGAACACGAAGATGTATCAGGACCTCAAGCAGGCTTATTGGTGGACTCGAATGAAGCGCGAGATCGCTCAATTCATGAATGAATGTGATGTCTGCAGAAGAGTGAAGGCAGAACATCAAAGGCCAGCGGGTCTCCTCCAACCTCTTGTCATTCCAGAATGGAAGTTTGACCACATTGAAATGGACTTCGTAACTGGGTTTCCAAAGTCCAAATGTGGCAATGATGCTATCTTCGTTGTCATCGACAAACTCACTAAAGTGGCTCACTTTTTGCCTATCAAAGAGTCAATCACTGTAGCTCAATTGGCGGAACTTTATACCTCTCGAATTGTCTCTCTGCACGGTATTCCACAAGTGATCTCTTCAGACCGTGGCAGCATCTTTACCTCCAAGTTTTGGGATTCCTTTCAGAAGGCCATGGGCACGAACATCCGTTTCAGGACAGCTTTCCATCCTCAAACTAGCGGCCAAGTCGAGCGTGTCAACCAGATTCTTGAAGATATGCTCAGGGCTTGTGTGATCTCCTTTGGCATGAAGTGGGAAGATTGCCTTCCTTATGCTGAATTCTCCTACAACAACAGTTTTCAAGCAAGTCCGGGCAAGGCCCCATTTGAAATTCTATATGGCAGGAAGTGCCGTACCCCTCTCAACTGGTCTGAAACTGGTGAACGTCAGCTGCTGGGTAATGACTTAATCACAGAGGCAGAGGAAATGTGCAAAGTCATTCGAGATAATCTCAAAGTAGCCCAATCCTGCCAGAAGAGCTACTATGATAGTAAGCACCGTGATTTGGCTTTCGAGATCGAAGATCACGTTTACCTCCGCGTCTCTCCTATGAAAGGTACTCGTCGCTTCAGTATCAAAGGGAAGCTTGCCCCTAGATACGTGGGACATTTCAAGATTGTCAGCAAGAGAGGCGATCTCGCCTATCAACTCGAGCTTCCTTCAAACTTTGCAAATGTTCATGATGTGTTCCATGTCTCTCAGCTCCGAAAGTGCTTCAAGACTCCTGACCGCACTGTCAACTTCGAGGACATTGAGCTCCAAGAAGATCTCTCATATCGTGAGCACCCAGTTGCTATTCTTGAAGAGACTGAACGCAAGACTCGCAACAAGTCAATAAAATTCCTCAAAGTCAAGTGGTCACACCATTCCGACCATGAAGCTACCTGGGAACACGAGGATCACCTCCGTTCTGAATACCCGGCGTTCTTTCAGTCCTAGATCTCGGGACGAGATCCTTTCGTAGTGGTGGAGTGTTGTAACACCCCGGATGTAACTTTCCCAATATGTATTCCAACTCTTGCCGTTTCCGGCCTTAAGTTATTTTATTTTCTCGAGTTCGGGTTTTTGTCTCCGTGTGTTGTTGTCATTGTCATGCATCTCATATCATGTCATCATGTGCATTGCATTTGCATACGTGTTCATCTCATGCATTCGAGCATTTTTCGCATTGTCCGTTTTGCATTCCGGCGCTTCGTTCTCCTCCCGTAGTCATTTCTACCTTTCTTTTGTGTGTGGAGATTAAACATTTCCGGATTGGACCGAGACTTGGCAAGCGGCCTTGGTTTACTACCGGTAGACCGCCTGTCAAGTTTCGTACCATTTGGACTTCGTTTGATGCTCCAACGGTTAACCGAGGGACCGAAAAGGCCTCGTGTGTGTTGCAGCCCAACACCCCTCCAAGTTGGCCCAAAACCCACTAAACCCTCTCCATCATCTAGAGCGTTCGATCATGATCGCGTGGCCGAAAACCGCACCTCATTTGGACTCTCCTAGCTCCCTCTATGCCTATAAATAGACCCCTCATTCCAAATTCCGGATCCCCTCTTCGAAACCCTAAAATCCTAGATCCGCCGCGCCGGACAATGTCCGTCCCGGGCCAGACACACCGTGCCGCCGCGTCCAGCCAATGAGGGGCCGCCACCTGTCCCGCGCGGGGCCTCCCTCTGCCGTCGGCCCGCGAGGCCCAAGGCGGGCCCTCCTCCGCCGCCGCCCGGGCCGAGGCGCCTACCGCGCCCTGCCGCCTTCTTCCCGCCGTCCGGCGACCCCGCGCCACCGCACGGAGCCGACGCCGGCCGCCGCACCCTTGCCGGCGACCGCGCCGCCCCACCGGAGCATCGCCCGCCGCCGCCAATCCGCGCCGGGGCCGCGCCTGATGGCCGCCGCCGCCGTCCTTTCCTTCCTCTCGCTGGCTCCGGCTTCCCCCGCGCCGGAGCAGCGCCTCCTCTTCGCCAGAGTAGGGATCCTCACCGGCGACCTCGGATTCCATCGCGGGTGAATAGTGGATCTCGCGGATGAACAGTAAACCCTAATCCGCGAGGTGGTTTTTTTCTTCCATGTCCTCAAAATCTCAGATCCATATGCTCCTGTTCATCGTGCTATAACTCCGCATCCGTACCTCCGTTTTGGGCATATAGCATATCAAAATGTTCGTCGCAGAGAGTACATCATTTCATTCCATTGCATCATTTTCATTTGAGTTCATCTTGATACCCGAAATGCTGTTAGAAGAGTGCTACTTGAGATAATTGTCAGATTTGCTACTCCATTTAGATATTTGTCATTTTTGCCATGATTATTGTGTGCATGATATGCCCATGAGCTCTACATATGTTTTGTTAAGGGTTTTGCCATCTTTCCAGAGGTGCAACCCATGTAATTTTGTGATGTGTGTGGTGACGAGCACAAGCTTGCAAAGTGAGGCACTTGGTAATGCTGATTTCCGGGACTTAGCATTTCCACTAAGTCCTTCAGTTGTTTATCTCATATGGCCATATGTTCATGTTGTTTCCTAGTGATCCGTGCCTCTTTTGAGGATGATCAGTAAGGATGTTTCGTTAATCTTGTAGTGCTCTATCCATCCATGTCTTTGTTTGCATTTATGAAGCAACCTAGCTTGAGTCAATCGAGCTCTACTTTTGCTACTTCGTGAATCTGGGCAGATTGTCTACTCGTTAGCGATTTTGCCGATGATGTTGTAGTTGATCCGTGCATGCTATGATATTGTTATTGCCATGTCTAGCTTGCATTTTGTGTATTCATGATGGGCGTATGCTTAGTTTGTCATGACTTGCTCTGTAGTGAGTGCATCGAGCTCGTAAACATGCCTACTTGATATATGTGTCAGCATGCTCCAGTTTTCTGATCCCTTTTAGCTCAAGGTCACTAAGGGACTTTTGTTAAGATCATTGAGTAGCTCCATGCCATGCTTTATTTTGCCATGTTCAGGGCCTGTAGCATATAGTTTTGTTGCTCCAAAGAGTGCTATCTGATCTGAAATTCCAGACAAGTGTTAATTTCACTAAGTCTGAGATCTGTCTGCCATATGCATTTTTGCCATGCTTGTTTGTGCCTGTTAATGGATGAATTGGCCGTAGCTCAGTGCTAGAATTTTGTTAAGCATCATTAATGCATCCCTGCCATGTATTTTTGTGCCATGTTTGAGTGCTGTAGCATATTCATCTCGTTGCATTTAGATGGCTACTTGCTGTAAAACGCAGAACATGGTCATATTTGAATTGCTTGCCATTTCCAAACCGTAACTCCGATTCCGGCATTCTTTATATCGTTTTCAAGAAATTTCATCTCATCTTTCCAGTGGCACACTTGTATTTCCAAGTTGAGGCTAGGTTCATGCATCCCTTGTCAAATCTTGCATATGCATCCCGCATCGCATCCCGCATAGCATACCATCTTTGCATCATATTGTTCGAGCTTTGCACGTGGTTCATTGTGTTCCGTTCGCTTGTTTGTCTTGTTTGGGTATAGTCGGGAGACGAGTTCGCTAACGAGGAGCCCGTTGAGTTTGCTTTCGAGGATCCAGTCAACTCTGACAACTTTGCAGGCAAGATGATCATACCCTCGAAATCACTACTATCTTTGCTATGCTAGATGGTCGCTCTTTTGCTATGCCAATGCTACGATGCCTACCACTTGCTTTCAAGCCTCCCAAATTGCCATGTCAAACCTATAACCCACGATGTCCTAGAAAACCGTTGATTGCCTATGTTACCGCTTTGCTCAGCCCCTCTTATAGCGTTGCTAGTTGCAGGTGAAGATTGGAGGCCGTTCCTTGTTGGAACGTTTATTTACTTGTTGGGATATCATTATATTGCCATGTTATCTTAATGCATCTATTTACTTGGTAAAGGGTGGAAGGCTCGGCCTCTCGCCTAGTGTTTTGTTCCACTCTTGCCACCCTAGTTTCCGTCATATCGGTGTTATGTTCCCGGATTTTTTGCGTTCCTTACGCGGTTGGGTTATAATGGGAACCCCTTGTTAGTTCGCCTTGCTTAAAGCTTTTCCAGCAATGCCCAACCTTGGTTTTACCATTTGCCACCTAGCCTCTTTTTCCCTTGGGTTTCCGGAGCCCGAGGGTCATCTTATTTAAACCCCCACCCGGGCCAGTGCTCCTCTGAGTGTTGGTCCGACTGAGCTGCCTGCGGGGCCACCTCGGGGCAACTTGAGGGTTGGTTTTACTCGTAGCTAGTCTCATCTGAGTGTGCCCTAAGAGCGAGATATGTGCAGCTCCTATCGGGATTTGTCGGCACATTCGAGCGGTGTTGCTGGTCTTGTTTTAACCTATCAAAGTGTCTTGAAGAACCGAGATACCGAGTCTGATCGGAACGTCTCGGGAGGAGGTCTATTCCTTCGTTGACCGTGAGAGCTTGTCATGGGCTAAGTTGGGACTCCCCTGCAGGGATTTAAACTTTCGAAAGCCGTGCCCGCGGTTATGGGCAGATGGGAATTTGTTAATGTCCGGTTGTAGATAACTTGAACCTTAACTTAATTAAAATGAATCAACTGAGTGTCTTACCGTGATGGCCTCTTCTCGGCGGAGTCCGGGAAGTGGACACGGTGTTGGAGTAATTCTTGCGCAGGTTGCTCTCTAGTTTTCTCGCTCGCGCTTTGCCTTCTCTTCTCGCTCTCTTTTGCGAACAGGATAGCCACCATATATGCTAGTCGCTTGCTGCTGCTCCACATTTACCTTGCCTTTCCTATTAAGCTTAAATAGTCTTGATCGCGAGGGTGCGAGATTGCTGACTCCCTGTGGCTCATAGATTACCTATTACACCAGATGCAGGGCCTGATGATTCCGCTCCAGGTGACACGCTCGAGCTCAAGTGGGAGTTCGACGAGGACTCTCAACGATACTATGTTTCCTTTCCTGATGATCTGTAGTGGTGCCCAGTTGGGGGTGATCGGGACCGTGTCGCATGTTGGGTTATCTTTTATTTTGGCGCCGTAGTCGGGCCATGAGTGTTTGGATGTTGTAATGCTATTTTATGTACTTGATTGACGTGGCGAGTGTAAGCCAACTATGTTATCTCTCCTTTATCATTTATATTACATGGGATGTTGTGAAGATTGCCTAACTTGCGACATATGCCTTCAATGCGATTATGTCTCTAAGTCGTGCCTCGACACGTGGGAGCTATAGTCGCATCGAGGGTGTTACACCACGGCCGAGGCCGAGGCGCATGTCCTGTCTTCTGCAGCGCTGACGCGGGTCCTCACCCACATCTACCTTCGCGATCCCGGCGTCGACCTCGACAGCCTGCTGGAGCCAGTAAGTGGCGAGCGTGCCGCTGCCGCTGCCGAGGCCATGAAGGATCGCACGGAGGCTCTGCTGGGGAAGTTCCGGGCCTTCAGCACCAAGCCGAAACAAGGCGCTGCCGACCCCGCTGCTCCATGAGGCGAACCCACTCCGCGCTGCTCCACCGCCGACAAGTGACTCCGTTGTGGCTCCTGTCCTGCCTTTAATTCCTGCACATGTATCATGCCTCGGGGAGGCATTTAAACTTGCGTTTGGCATTGAGATAACAGTGTGGAATGTAATATTTGCTTTTGAATTCCTTGAAGTTTGCGCTTTTCCTTCCTACTTGCTTATGTTCTATCCCGACAGAGCCCGGCCCCACGCATACCTCACCCAGCGTTAGTCCCGACCGGAAACCAGGACGGGGCCAAGGAGTGAGGGGCTACATGACAAGTTAGGCTCCTAAGTCACGATGCTCAGGAGTCCCCCTTGGCGCACGAACAACAAGTAGGGAGGTATGATGTGGGTGGATCTACCGTTCTACGTCTGTAGAGCCCGGCCGCGTGCATACCTCAACCGCCGTTAGTCTTTCGGAACTAAGGAGTGAGGGTCTACATGACTAGTTAGGCTCCTGAGTCGTGATGCTCAGGAGTCCCCCTTGACGCTCAAACGGCCTTCGTACGTTGGCTCCGCTCGGGAAGAGACGCGGGACGAACCAGGCCCGGGGGGGGCCTGGCTGGGTGGCGTGTGACTGGGCGTGACCCAGGCACAACCCCCGTGCCCAGCCCCCTCGCGTGGCACTCCCGAGGGGAGGCGTTACGATGAGTCTAGACACTGAGCTCTAGGCTCCCTGAGGTTGATGCGGCCCGGGGGCTGCCCTCAGTTGTTTATCACCAGCGCGGAGCATAGCGCTTCCGTATGTGTACGGGCATAGCCGCTCCTCGGCAGTGTCGTCAGCCAGCACAGAGCATGGTGCTTCCACTGGTATGTGGGAGGGGGCTCCCCTCCGAGAGGAGCCCCCGGGGCGTGTACAGCCCCGCCCTGACATGTGGCTGGCACGGTAGGGCCTGGCGAGGTGTATCTGGGCACCCGTGAGCCAGCGCGGGACTCACGGGGCCCTACCTCTAGGCGGGTAGCGCCTGGCACTAGGCCTTATCTTGTGATGTGTCCCTGCAAATTTGGTTAGATGTCGGCACTCTACGTCCTCGGGTCCCGGCCCTCGAGCTGGTCTCAGCCGTCACTGGTATGCCAGGTCACGATGCCGTGGACAAGGCCAGAGGGTGAGGGCTGGAGAGCCAGTAAGAGCCCTGAGTCACGATGCTCAGGTACCCCCCCTTTAATGTGCAAGTGGTCGGCATGGAGAAGAAGAGGTGCCGTGGACAGGCATCAAATAATCAAGCATGGTGGGTCGAACGCATAGCCGGAAATAAACGCAAAAGGGGTACATGCCGCTCGGTCTGGCCCGAGCGACTTGGGGGATGATGCAGCCCGAGGGGCGCCCCCAATAAGGTTAGCTAACAACATGGAATAAAAGGGATACATGCCACAGGGACGGACCCACGCGGCCTGGGAATAATGCAGCCCTGGGGGGGCGCTCCCAGCTGGAAGTGAAACTTGAAAGATGTCACCTGATGATGTTGAGGATGAAGGAGTGTTGGTGTAGCAGACTCGGTGGGTTGCGGAAGCCGATCCTCACGAGCCCCCAGGCCCAGGGGCCTCGGGAGGCTCCGGAGGCGCTGGTGGTTCCTTGCGGACCATCTCCATCTCTGCCAGGGATGTGGAACGCCTGGCCTCTTGAGCCTCCATGATGCCCCTCGTGAGGCGCTGGTACGTGGCAGCCGCGTCCGGCAAGCCGTAAGGCATGCGAACTTAGCTATGGGCTGGACCTTCGCAGTGCCCCACTCGCGAGGGCCAGAGGCGCTCCAGAGAGGTGACTCGATTGAGCCCTGGCATGTCGATGCAGACGCGCATCCCACCATCCTCGCCTGGGTGGGGAGCCACAGCTGGTAGGCGGCTGCCGCCTCTCATGACTCTTGACTCCCGTGGCTCCTGAATGGCCTTGCTGACTAACTCCTGAGGGTCTGGCTCTCCTTGCTTTACTCCTTCCTGAGGGAAACATGCTTCGAAACACGCCTCCATGTGGTGCCCAAGCGCCTCCCTCGTGACCTTAGCCAGGTCGGTGGCCCTCCAGGGGAGAGCCCCCGAGCCCTGCCTGAGGAGGGCGCCGGGAGCGCTTTCCTATGCGATGGAAGGAGGTTCCCCCTGGGCAGGCGCGGGCCCTAAGGGGTTTGCCTCCTAAGGGGCCGGGCTGGACGATGTCTTCTTCTTTATGGGGGCGGTCTCGGGAAGCCTCCTGCTTCCACGATCCGGGTCTTCCAGTGATGCAGCCTGAAAGGCTCGTTCCCGGGAACACACCGCGTCCTTCTCTTCACAGGGCACCGTGATGACTCCGCCACTTCCTGGCATCTTGAGGACGTTGTAGCCGTGGTGAGTTACGACCATGAACTTGGCCAGCGCTGGGTACCCAAGGATGGCGTTGTACGGCAGGCGAATGTGAGCGACGTCGAAGTTGATGAGCTCGGTGTGGTAGTTGTCGCGTGTCCCGAAGGTGAATGGGAGGCGGACCTGCCCAATCGGGACCGTGGAGCCGTCGGTGACTCCGGAGAAAGGCTTGGTTGGCTGAAACTGGTTGTAGGGCACTTGGAGATTGTTGAATGTTTCCACGGACAGGACGTTGAGCCCTGCCCCGCCATCGATGAAGGTCCTGGTGACCACCACATTGCTGATGATTGGGGAACAAAGCATCGGGAGGACTCCGGCTGTAGCTGCACACTTGAGCTGATCTGCTGAGCTGAACGTGATGGCGCACGCCGACCACCTAAGAGGGCGCGTGGCTTCCAGCTTGGGGAGGACTGCATTCACTTCGCGGGTGAACTGCTTGAAGATGCATTGAGAGGCTGGGGCTTGAGCCCCGCCCAGGATGCAGGCGACTGCGCGCGGCTCCTGGAAGCCCCCAGGCCCCTTGTCCTGATGGCGGTCCTCGTTTCTCCTTGGCTGCGGCGGTAGCGGAGGGAGGCCTGCATTGCCTTGCGGGCAATCCTCGCGAGGCTGATCCCTCCAGTCTCCCTCGCGAGGCGGGTCTTGCTAGTGATCCTCGCGAGGTTGATCGCGCCACCCTTGGCGCGGGCCACGGTCTTCCCAACGCCCTGCATTCCTTCCTCCTCCTCGACCGTAGCCCCGGTCACCGCGGTCGGGGCGACGGCCGATCCTTCCTTCTCGCACGGCTGGGAGCTCATGACATTCGTTGGTGTTGTGGGTACACACAGTACCGATTGCCCTTGGGAGGTTCGAGCAGATCTCTGCCCCGCTTGGTGTCTGTTTCTGCCATGAGCACGGCAGCCCCCTTGCGCTTCACATCCTTGGCCTTGGGCTTCTTCTCTTCTGGGTCTGCGGCAGGCAGCTCGAGGAGGGAGAGACGCCCTTCCTTAGCCCTGGCACACTTGGTTGCCAAGTTGAACAACTCCAAAGAAGTGCACAGGTCTTCATGCATCGCCAGCTCCTCCTTCATCTTGACATCGCGCACGCCGTCGGAGAAGGCTGAGATGATGGCCTCCTCGGTCACCTTGGGAATCTTGAGGCGTGCATTGTTGAAGCGCTAGATGTACTTCTGCAGGGTCTCTCCGGGTTGTTGCTTGATCCGGCACATGTCGCTCACGGCGGGTGGCCGGTCGCGAGTACCTTGGAAGTTGGCGATGAAGCAGGTGCGCACCTCGTCCCAGGAGGAGATTGTGCCTGGGGCCAGGTTCAGGAGCCAGGTGCGGGCCCCGTCCTTGAGCGCCATGGGAAACCAGTTCGCCATGACCTTCTCGTCTCCGTTGGCAGCTTCGATGCCCAGCCCATAGAGCTGGAGGAACTCCGCAGGGTCGGCCGTTTCGTCGTAACAAGGAGGCAGGTCTGGCTTGAACTTGTCAGGCAACGCGACGCTGCGTAGCTCAGCGGTGAATGCACGACAGCCTGCTGTGGCCACGAGAGGCCTTGGGTGACGAAGAGCTTGGTCTTGCATGCCCCCATGCACTGCAGCTGGGAGCAGCACGGGGTCTTTACGCGCGAGAGCAGGAGCATGGTCGCGACGTGCTGGAGCAGGGAACGCCCAAGCAGCTCCTTGCGGGCGAGGGACTTCTTGGCAGCTCTGCTCTTGTCGCGCTGGCACCTGACGGAGCGGGTTCCGCCCAGGGGCCACACGCCTTGGAGCCATGGCGCCTTCTTGAGGAGGAGGCGGCCGGGGCGCCGCCGGAGCTTCGTCGCCCGCGCGGGGCGGGGTGCGGTGCAGCGGAACGGACGGCGCAGGAGAGCCTCCTGCGGCGCGGACGAGCTCGGTGACGCGGTCGAGCCATTCTTCGTAGACGTCGTCGACGGGACGGTAGCGCAGGATCTCGTTTGCCGCGATGAGCGCAGCTCGAGCCTCCATGGGTGCGCGGAGCGCGCGGGACGAAGAACCAGCTGGGGTGAGCGAGGGAGTAGCGATGCGGCCGTCTTGCCGCACGGACGGATGCTGAGACGACGCTTGCAGCTCGTCCCCCGCTGGGCCGGTGGCGGCATTGACGGCAGGTGACGGGGAACGGCGAGGACGCCCGCCGACAGGAGCCGTCTGGGCGACACGGGAAGCGAGAGCGGCCCGGCGCTCGGCGCGGGCCCGACGAGCGTCAGACATGGACGCGGTGGTCGGAGGAGAACGGGGTGGTGGAAGACGAATTTCGGTGCACCCCTACCTGGCGCGCCAAATGTCGGGTTTCGGGTTCCGGCAGACCCTTGAGGTTCGAACACTGGGGTGCGCACGGAGATTTCGCCTTCCACCTACCTGCACCCCTCCGCCCTGCTAAGATCTAAGCTATGGAAAGAACAGTATAAGAGACACAGGGTTTATACTGGTTTGGGCCACCGTTGTGGTGTAATACCCTACTCCAGTGTGTGGTGTGGTGGATTGCCTCTTGGGCTGATGATGATGAGCAATACAATGAAGAACAGCCTCGTGAGGGTCTGTTCTTGGTTGGGAGGATGAACTGCTAGGGGGAGTTCAGTCACCCTTCTCTCTCTCTCTTCTGGATTGCGACCCTAGCTAGTTTCTGGGTTGGCCGATTCTGGATCCTGCCTACCCTGGGGGTGGCTAGTCCTATTTATAGGTAAAGGTCCTGGGCCTCTTCCCAAATATTGAGCGGGAAGGGCGCCAACAATTGGCCATTTTGAAGGGGAACATCTAGTACACTTATCCTGACTAAAGTTAGTCCTCGCCTGCCAAAGACTCTGGTGGTGACGCTGGCTTGGGCTCCACAATGACTTCCACCCTGCCGTTGGACTGGTCTTGGTCTCGTTGCACCGAAACGGGTGCCTTTGCTTGATGCTCTCGCCTGCGCTTGCTCCCTTTGCACCAAAGAGGAAAGGAGGACACTGCGCGGGCTGGCACCCGCCTGGCGCCCTTGGTCGTCATGGCTTGCGTCACGGGCACCTCATGAGGTACCCCGCCTTGATCTCTCCGCCTCCTCGCGAGCCAGCCTGATGTGGCCACGCTTTAGGAAGCTCCGTTTCGTCCGCCCCGCGAGGCTTGGCCCCTCGCGAGGGTCTTGGGTTTGCGTCGATGAAGGCGGGCCATGCTGGGCCCCCTTTGAGCCACGACGCAGGCCGCAGGCAGGCAAGTCTGGGGACCCCCGTTCCCAGAACGCCGACAGTTATATTTGCAAGTGTGTTCCGGTGAATTCCAACAAATGGAATATTTAATATAGCTCCCTACTATCGGGAGGGTATGTTATAAAGAGAAGTCACCAGGTGAATTCCCTCGGTTTAAATGGATCAAAGGTCCATGCCATTTATTTAGTTGAGTTAAGAAAAGAAATGACATGATGGCATGATGACATGATGTAATGCACATGATGCAATGATGAATGCAAAGAACCAAACAAAACACACGACGAAACCCGGAAACCCTGGAAGGCATCTGAAGCTCTGGTCTTGGGGCGTCACAGCGCCGCTGTGGAACTTGCAGGGGGCATCAAGTGCTTGCTCGTAGGAGAAAGCCGGCTGCCAGGCCGTCCTGCTGCCTTTCTGCTTCATGGGCGTGGGCCGCCCTTCGGGTTGTTCGTCTTCGACTGTGGCCACCTGCCGACTGGCGGAAGGCGGCATGGGTGCCTTGCGCTTGTGGTCATTATGGTATGGGCGTCGGCTGGAGTCTCCTGCCAGCGTCTTGGGACTCAGAGCGAGCACCTTCCCGGAGGCGTCTACTCGGAGCTCAGTCTTCATGGAGGAATCGGCCGTGGCGTATTTATCAGCTATGACCAGCAGCTCATCGAGGGTAGTCGGCTTGTTGCAGAGGAGTCGGTGCTTGAGGAGGGTGCCTTCTCAACACCCGGTGGTGAAGTACTCTATAGCCTGAACCTCGTGCACCCCCTCGCAGGAATTGTGCAGCTCGGCCCAACGCGTGAGGTAGTCGCAGGTCGATTCACTGGGCCCTTGTACACACAAGGAGAGCTGTCGGGGCTTGGGAGCCCGTTTGTAGGTGCTGGTAAAGTTGCGGATGAAGGCTTCTGTGAAGTCTAGCCATCTGTTGACACTGTAAGGCTTGAGGCTGTTGAGCCAGGTGCGCGCCGTGCCTTGGAGCATGAGGGGGACATACTTCACGGCAACACGCCTGTTGCCGTTCGCGATGCTAACCGCAGTGGAGTAGTCGATCAACCAGTCTTCCGGCTTTACGGAGCTGTTGTACTTGGGCGTGTCTCTTGGGAGCGAGAACCCTTTAGGGAAGGGCTCGTCACGGATGCGGGGGCCAAAGCAGGGCGGGCCGACATCATCTTCTTCTTCTATTGCCAGGGATCGCGCGAGGCGGTCAATCCGGTGGCCGGCGTCATTTTCGCCGACTCCTTCACGGAGGCCCAGTCGGACGCTGAGAGTCGGATGCGTGACAGGCGGCGGAGTAGGATATCTCTCCCCACGAGGCGGAGGAGGAGGCGGGTCGCCCCGCCACCCCACAGCTCGAGGGCGGCCTTTTGCGTCACGATCGATGGAGATTCGAGTCCGGCTGCGGCTGGTAGCCGGGTCCTTTTCTTTCCTTGCGCGGGTGTTGCCCATAGTCGGCGTTCGGGACGTCGCACTGTGCTCTCGGCGTGGACACCGGCTTCATGCCGCTCTGTGGCCGCGTCGATAAGTTGCTAGATGCGTCTGGTCATGTAGGGGAGCTTGTCGGGCCCCAGTCCATTCAGCTCGTCTGCGGCCGCTTGGGCGGCGCGTAGGTTCTTGAGAGGCGTGGCATAGACTGGGTGATACCCGCATGTCGGTGATACCCGCGCCGCGTTTCTTGATGACGCTGACGCGGCTCAGCCCGTCGGGAGGCAGCGTGCCGAAGGTGGCGTGGTCGACTTTGCGCTGGTGAGCCTCGGTGAGGCGTCTCATGGAAGCTAGCTTCTGGCCCTCCGCAACGAGGGCGAGGCGGCGCGCCTCTAGTGTCTTGGCGTCGTGGGCGTTTTCGCCAGAGGCGGCGTCGTGGCTGATGACTAGTACCTCGGTGATGGCGCTGCCGCTGCTGTCGGCTCGAGGAAGAGGGTCGTTGATGATTACCACGTTGGTGGGGAAGGCGTCAAGCGACGCCGTGTCAGAGTCGACAAGCATCGGGTCGGTGGAACCAACCGACTCCAAGTCCACTTCAAGATCGCCGGAGACGTGGAGTTGGTCGAGGAGGCTGACGAGGTGGCTCTCGGGGCAGACTGTGCCCACGTCGGATGTGGGCTTGTCAGAGATGCGAGCCTCGTCAAGAAGATCGGCGAGGCAGCTTGCCGCGCAGGCGTCGGCGACACCTTGCAGCGCTTCGGGGCAAGCGCCATCGGGCGAGCCGGGCTGGCTGCGCACGATGGGAAGGAAGAGGGTTCCCGTCCAGAACAGGTCTCCGGACGACGGTGCACCTGGCCCCACGGTGGGCGCCAAATGTCGGGTGGTAGGTGCGACATATGCCAACGGGTGGCTTATCATTGTGGGAGCCAATAAAACATCACCGGTGCCTGGAAACAGGATAAGGCGAAGACATGCACGCCGGCGGATCTTACCTAGCTTTGGGGCTCTCCATGGAGATAACACCCCTACTGCTGCTCTGCGGGGTCTCCGCATGGTCACTAGATCAACAAGTAGCTACAAGAGGCTCCTTGAGCTGTTCGGTGAAAGGACGAAGAAGGGCAAGCCTAGCCCGCTTCTCCTCCCGATGTGGTGTCTAAAACTACTAAAAGGGGATCCCTCTGCATGGGTGTCCTGGGGGGTTTATATAGGCCTAACCCCCAGGGGTACAATGGTAATCCGGTTGGGCGTGGGCCCTAGCCGTCTGTGTCTACGCTCGCCGACTTCTTCGCCGACCGATGGGGCCCGCCGACTGGTGGACCTCGCCGGCTGCCGGCCTTCTGGTGGACAGGCCGGTCCCACCGCTTTGGGGTCTTGTCGGAGGCTGGTTACTGTTGCCTCGCCTTTGGTGACGAGGGCTTGGTCGTGGTAAGCATGGCTACAGTGCTGCCGCCGGGCGGCTTATTGCTGTAGCCTTACCTCGTCTTATCTCCTTAATGAGGCGCCTTCTTCGAGGGAGTGAACTAGCCGGCTATTGGGAGTCGGCCATACCCCAGGCCGACTGGAGGAGGCCTGGCCGCCTTTAGGAGTCTCCCTGACTGTTGCGACCAGACCTCAAACGGTCCAATCTCTGTGCTCAGGTGTCATCCCTGGATCAGTAATGCTGACACCACACAATACTTGAAGGATTTATAACAGAGTAGCAATCACACACTTATTACATCGAGTGTCTCAAAACAGAACTTATTACAATAAATATGGCTTAACGCCATCTATGACGATAACAGCGGAAGGCTTGGAAGATAAGTGAGTCCATCAACTCCAACGGCATCACTGAGTATAGAACCACGACCTAAAACTCCTTAATCATCGTCTGAAAAGTCTGCAACATTAACGTTGCAGCCCGAAACGGGTCAGCACATGGAATATGATGGCAAACTAACACATAGAGAGTAATGGAATGAAACAGGCTATTCTATATGCATATTTGGCTGGTGGAAAGCTCTATGGTTATAGTTTTGCATAAAGCAAATTTTTCCCTACTGCAAAGGAATAAATTTTATTTAACTATCATGGTGGTTGTTAAACATTGAGAATGGTTGACAGCATTCTCAATCCCAATTAAGCATCATCATTAAACAAAACCCAACAAAATTAATTTTAGAGTAACATGTTGAGATTCACATGATAATCCAGGTACTAGATACTCAAGATGTCCATAACTGGGGACACGGCTAACCATGATTAGTTTATACACTCTGCAGAGGTTTGCGCACTTTTCCCCACAAGACTCGATCTCCTCCGTTGGATTTCTCGCACTACATGGTGTTTGAGAAACGGATGACCGAGACATAGTCTTTCAGAAGCGCTAGCACCTTACGAACGGGTAGACCGTACCAACCTACATCCCCTACATCTGCTAGTCTACCACTTTAAGAGTTCGCACAACTTAGTCAACTATGCTAGAGCCCATAATAGCTTGTGGCTGCACACAGAAGTTTCTAGCATGAATAATCTCATGATCCCTTTGAGCCTGGGTGGCGGTCCAAAAGAAAACAGGCAATCACTGGAATACCCAGGTGCCTCAATCCACCCAGATGTGTATTTAAGTTGCCACCTTAAGTAAACCATTAATTAACATCTCACATCTGTCATGGATACACTCACCCAATCCACGTCTACTAGCATAGCATGGCATAATAAGCAAACGTAGAAGTAACTCCCAAAGGTTTGATAATAACAGGTAATAGGTACTACCTCATCTACTTCCCAAACCCACGATTTAATTAGATCCTAATCATGCAATGTGTGAGGATTGATCTAATGCAATAAAACTGGGTAGAGGGGAAAACATGATCAAAGTGTTACTTGCCTTGCTGATGATCCGGGAAACCTAGCGATTCGAAGTAGAAAGCGGCGCACTCCGGGTACTCTATCGCAAACAAACAAGCATACAATAAGTACTCAAGTAATGCACAGGTAAAACTCACATAAGAGATCTAACCAGAAAGTTCAACTTAAGAACTCCGGTTGGCAAAAAGAATCAAAACGAACGAAGCAACGAAAGACAAACGGCAAAAGAAACAGGCTTCATTTACTATTCTGTATGTAGGGCAATTTTTACAGTGTCAAAAACTTGTTTTAGTTGGTTAAACGGAAAGAGGGTTTCAAGACGAAACTCCAAGCGCTTGAATCGCCTGATTCCGATAAATGAGCGAAAAGTTAGACTAAAACGAAAATCGGATCAGAAATCACGATCAGAAAAATCGAGGATTTAATCCGAGAAAAATAAAAATGATGAACGTTCATTAAAACGAACGAACGGGCGAACGCTCGCTATTTAAATAAACCGGAAAACCCGATCTATTAAAAAAATCGAATCTAAAAGAAACGAGCAAAACCGTCGGAAAAACCAAACGATTTTTTTGAGAAAAACTACCTTCGGCGAACGGCGGCGGCGGCGGCGCGGCGGGGCGGCGCGGGCGCGGCGGCGGCGAGGGGCGGCGGCGGTGGCAAGGGGCGGCGGCGGCGCAGCGCGGTGGCGGCAGCGGCGGCAAAGGCAGCGGCGGCGCGGGGCTAGGGAGGCTAGGGTTTGGGGGGGTTCGGCTGGGCCTCCCCGGCTTATAAAGCCGGACGGGCCTAGTGTCTGGGTCGGACACGACCCGTTAGGTCGGTTGCGTTTTTTTAAAATATTTACGCTCAGAGAAAAAAACAAAACGAATACTAAACGAACTCCAAAAATCCCGAAATAAATTTTCCCAGGCTCCTAAAATCAAGCCGCACAGGATGAACATTTATTTTGGGCCTAAATGCAATTTTGAAAAACACGCATTTTTCCTAAATTCAAATAAAATAGCAAATAAAACCAAAATAAATCTTAATTGATTTTTTATTAAATCCTCAATATTTCTTTATTTTTGGGAAAGTCATTTTATTCCCTCTCTCATATTTTTGTAATAGAAATAATTAAAGATAAAATAAATAAAATCAAGTGATCCTATTTTCTAAATTTGAGACAACTCAAATATGAAAATAACAAAATCCGCAACTCTCTCCGAGGGTCCTTGAGTTGCGTAAAATTTCTAGGATCAACCAAAATGCAATTAAATATGATATGCAATGATGATCTAGTGTATAACATTCCAAATTGAAAATTTGGGATGTCACAATGACTGAGGGGGCCCGCCACCCACGGGTCGTACTGACAGCTCGCCGTGGGTGACGTCATGGCCAGCATGGCAACAGTGCCGCGCCGGACGGGTGATGGCCGCCCCATACGGCGTACTGTGGTCACGTGCGTCCCGGGATTCGGGGGTGACAGGCTTCACTATAGCCACGCCCCGTCTCATCGCTGTTATGTGGGCGCAGACTCTGAGGGCACGATCTTGGCCGCCTGCTGGGGGGCCGGCTTCTTGGAGTCGGCCTTCTCGTGGACGGCTTCTTGGAGCCGGCCCTCTCGTGGTTTTCTTCACGAGGATTTTAGGGCTGGGCCGCCTTCGTGCAGCCGGCCTGAGAGGTAGCCAGCTGGGGGATGGCGGCCCCCACGTCTTGGACTCTTGAAGGCTCGATCGGCCTATAATTTTTCTAAAGAGCCAGGGGGAGCCGGCTAGGCTACTCGTGGTCATCTACTCCGACACCTTCCTCAAAGCTTCGGGCATGAACCTTGCGGCTATGGTAGCGGCGCAAGGCTTGCAGGTAGCGCGCTGCTCGTACAGCCGCCCAAAGATGATCTTCCTCAAGGTGCGTCACGTCATCTTGCCGCAACTGCTCTTGCTCAAGCTCATCATAAGAGAGCACTCGAGGTGACCCGTATGTGAGTTCCGTGCGGAGAACTACTTCTGCCCCGTAAACGAGGGAGAAGGGTGTCTGACCGGTGGCTCGATTTGGCGTCGTTCTGATCGACCAAAGAACCGCCGATAATTCATCAATCCAGCGTCGTTCGCACCTACGCAGCCTGTCAAAGGTCCTTGTCCGGAGGCCTCGCAACACTTCAGCATTTGACCTCTCAGCCTCGCCGTTGCTTCGTAGATGTGCAACAGAAGCAAAACATACCTTGCTGCTGAGGTCCTGGATGTACTGCATGAAGGCGTGGCTCGTGAACTAGGTGCCGTTGTCGGTGATGATCCTGTTTGGCATAGCGAAATGGCAAACTAGCCCCTTAAAGAATATGATGGTCGATTGTGCTGTCACCTTTCTCACTGTCTCCACTTCCGGCCACTTTGTGAACTTGTCAATTGCAATGTACAAGTACTCAAAGCCCCCGATAGCATGGGGAAAGGGGCCCAGTATGTCGAGCCCCCAGACCGATAATGGCCAGGAGAGAGGGATTGTTTGGAGTGCTTGAGCCGGTTGATGAAGCTTCTTCGAATGGAACTGACACGCTTCACACTTGGTTACTAATGTCGTTGCATCCTGGAGGGCGGTGGGCCAGAAGAAACCTTGCCGGAATACCTTGCCGGCAAGGGCCCTTGACCCTATGTGGGAGCCACATATGCCTCAGTGTATCTCTACCAACAACTCTAGTCCTTCCTCCCGGGGAATGCACTTCAATTTCACACTGTTCGGTCTTTTTCTGTACAGGACGTCATTGACGAACTGATACATGGCAGACCTGCGAGCTACTTTCTCCGCTTCTTCCTGCTCCTCAGGGAGTTCCCTTGTTTGGAGGAATCAGACGGTATGTTATGCCCATGCCGGAGCCCAAGGCTCGACGACAAGGACTAGAGGCACATCCTCAGCCATGGGAGCAGCTGTCTCTACAGCCAGGACTTGACGCCCCGCCCGAGCCGGTTGCCCCACGGCTGGCTCAATGCCCACGGCAACATCCTCACCGGCGGCTCCTGGGAGCTCGGCGGAAAGTACTTGTCGGTGCCTAATTTCCTTCACTTGTTCTGCTCTGTTGATGGTTCAACGGATGGTTGAGTCAGCCAAAGCACAAAAGTACCTGGTTCCACAGGTAGTTTGAAGGCAGCGCGCTTCGACAGGTTGTCGGCGATGTCGTTCTCCACTCGGGGAACATGCTCCGCCTGTATACCGTCAAAGTGCTCCTCGAGCTTCCTCATCTCATCCACATAGGCCTCCATCAATGGGCTTTGATAATCTTTGTTGACTTGTCTGACAACAAGCCGCGAATCACCCTTGACGATGAGCTTCTTCATCCCGAGGTCCACTGCAATCCTGAGACCGGCAAGCAACCCCTCGTATTCAGCAGTGTTGTTTGTGGACATCTCCCAGGGAAAGTTCATATGGATTACATACTTGAGGTGCTTTCCGGTGGGTGCGACGAGCAGCACACCAGCACTGGTGCCATGCAGCGAGAATGCCCCGTCAAAGTACATAATCCAGTTGCGACTTGCCTCCTTGCCGGGGAGGGTGCTCTCCTAGATCTCTTCGTCTGGCGTCGGGGTCCACTCGACAATGAACTCTGCAAAGACTCTGCTCTGGATTGTCGAAGTACTTTGAAACTTCAAAACAAAGCTTGACAGCTCCACAACCCACTCCACAATCTTCCCGGTTGCATCTGGGTTGTGCAATATCCGTTGCAACGGGAGGCGGGTGACGACGGTGATTGACGTAGCTTCCTCGAGGCCATAAGGAGGCCTAAGAGCAATTTCTGCACACCGGAGTACCTTGACGTAGCCCCCTGCAAGAGGGAGATGACAAAGTAAACCGGGTGCTGCATCATTTTCTTCTTCGGCATCACTTTGTCTGGTTGCGGAGGCCTTGCCCCGCCAGCGTGGGACCCTGCCGGGGTCCTTGACTCTTTGTCGACCTCCCTCTGCGCCACTAGTGTGGCACTGACCACTTGGTTCGTCGCCGCCAGGTACAGCAGCAACGGTTCTTGGTGTTTGGGCGCAACCAGTATCGGTGTAGAAGAGAGGTATTTCTTTAAATCCTGCAGCGCTGCTTCGGCCTCTTGATGTGACAACTGGTTCCAAAGATATTGTTTCATGTCCACAAATATTTCAGGTTATTTCATGCTCTAAACAGAAGGACAAGAACTTGGATCACTGGAATTCGATGCCACAAGTATCAGAAAAATGTATCGCGGAGAAGAGAAATATGGCCAAGGTACAAGACGTCCAAGTGCAGCCAGTCAGTGAACATGTGTTTTATATTGTATCTGTTCTCGTAAAGTTTCCATCAACAGCTGAACCAAAGGAAGAGGCGATCAAGCCTAATTTCAGAACGCCCCCGTGTAGTTGGTTTTCGTTGGAAAGAATTCCAATTCAGTCTCTACATGGCAACATGAGGGTCAAGTTTATATTTTATCCAGTAGTCCTACTTATGTAGACATTCTTTTGAGTCCTAGGTCCTTACATGATCAATCTTGCCGGTTTATTAATTAGGTAAGCTTCATTTAGTTTAACTAGAAAAGAGAGATAGATCGTTCGTATCTTGCATGTTGGGTCGGTTCCATCAGGTGTGTGGCGCCTATAAAAGGGGCAGGCTACGGCCAATGTACGGAGGCTAGTTTAGACAGAATATTGTATCCATTATGAAGCGGCCCTCTTTGGGTGTCCCTGCTATTTATCTCGAATGATTTTTTGTGTGGAAGTTGCGCTTGGCTCGAGGTCCGTCGTCACCGACGGGTTGCGTGCTGGCAACGTCTACTACGACGGAAGTTCCTTGTGTGTCGAGGGATTGTCCGTTGGTCGTCGTCACCCCTGCTTCAGGTTACGCGTACTTCTCGTGTAATTGGGAGTATTTTTTATCGGTGGATCTTGGAGGTTATTGCATCGTAAAAGATCGGGAAAAATCATCGGCATGCCTGAGGTCGTGCTCTCATCAGTTGGTATCAGATTACTGGGTTTATTACGATGCAAATTTTCTCTTTAATTTGTTCATACAGATTCTAAAACTGCGATGAGGATGGAGTATTATTTTGATGGTGAGATGTCCCAATGTGAGAAGGATCCGTCACGAGCCCTTTCATGGTTTCAAATCTACACAAGAGGGAAGGTTGGGCCAACTACTTGTGCTGCAATGTTTGACCATTCTTCAAAAATAAATTTGGTGAGTCAAACCTTGGTTGATGCATTGAAGCTAGTAGTAATAGAGCATCCAGACCCATATATGCTCAAATGCCAGGGAAAATTTGTGACAATAAAACATCAAGTAGAGGTGATATTTGGATTTTGTGGATTTACCAATTCAGTTTTCTGTGATGTTCTTCCATATCATATGTATATGTGTAGCTTGATACTTTGTAAATCTTGGACAAAAAAGAGGGAGCTACAGATTGATAAATCTGGCTATTTTTCTTGGAGGAAATTTCGGATTTTTCCTAATGGTCGATGGATTTATTTTGAAGCATACTCTTCCGAACAATATTTGGAAGATCGTAAGAGAAGAGAACGAGCACATGCTGCAATTAACGTAAAGAAAGAAGTAGAACAGATCTTGCTAGAAACGAAAAAGGAGGAGGATAATCTTGTTGGAACTAAAAATATTTCTTCACATGAGAAGAACAAAGAGAAACCAGCAGTACCAACGAGTGGGCTGAATATGCAACTTACGATGGTACATGATGAAGATGACTTGACAGTGGACAAAGGTCAGCGCATGAGTTTATTTCAAACTCAGTGTGACATTAAAGGTGTGGCGTGCAAGTTAATTATTGATGGAGGCAGTTGCACTAATGGTATTAGCAAGATGTTGGTGGAGAAGCTTGGTTTGTCCGCATGGCGATATGACGAACCATATCATTTAGAGTGGTTGAACAATTGTGGGAAGCTCAAAATTACACATAAAGTGCATGTACCATTTTCAGTTGGACAGTATGTTGATGATGTGGAATGCGACGTTTTACCGCTGGAAGTTTGTGGTTTACTACTTGGACGACCATGGCAGCACGATCGTAATGCCATGCATGCTGGCAGGTCCAATACTTATACATTTGTTCATTCCGGGAAGCAAATGACACTTAAGCCGATGGCAGAGAAATAAATTTGCTCAGATGTGATATTAACAGTGGAAAAGGAGACGGCTGACAAGAAAAATAAGAAACCAATGATGGTGTCTCTTCAAGTGGAGGGGGGTGATATTCTTTCAGTAAATAAGAAGGTCCATAAAGCCACCACGAAGCCGAGGACGACTTCGTTTCAAGCGGGGGAGGATGATGTGACAACTGGTTCCAAAGATATTGTTTCACGTCCAAAAATATTTCAGGTTATTTCATGCTCTAAACAGAAGGACAAGAACTTGGATCATTAGAACTCGATGCCACAAGTATCAGAAAAATGTATCACGGAGAAGAGAAATATGGCCGAGGTACAAGACATCCAAGTGCAGCCAGTCAGTGAACATGTGTTTTATATTGGATCTGTTCTCGTAAAGTTTCCATCAACAGCTGAACCAAAGGAAGAGGTGATCAAGCCTAATTTCAGAACGCCCCCGTGTAGTTGGTTTTTCATTGGAAAGAATTCCAATTCAGGCTCTACATGGCAACGTGAGGGTCAAGTTTATATTTTATCCAGTAGTCCTACTTACATAGACTTTCTTTTCAGTCCTAGGTCCTTACGTGATCAATCTTGCCGGTTTATTAATTAGGTAAGCTTCGTTTAGTTTAACTAGAAAAGAGAGATACATCGTTCGTATCTTGCATGTTGGGTCGGTTCCATCAGGTGTGTGGCGCGTATAAAAAGGGCAGGCTACGGCCAATGTACGGAGGCTATTTTTTTGACAGTTTAGACAGAATATTGTATCCATTATGAAGCGGCCCTCTTTGGGTGTCCCTGCTATTTATCTCGGCTGATTTTTCCGTGTGGAAGTTGCGCTTGGCTCGAGGTCCGTTGTCACCAACGGGTTGCGCGCTGGTAACATCTACTACGGCGGAAGTTCCTTGTGTGTCGAGGGATTGTCCGTTGGTCGTCGTCACCCCTGCTTTAGGTTACGCGTACTGCTCGTGTAATTGGGATTATTTTTTATCGGTGGATCTTGGAGGTTATTGCATCGTAAAAGATCAGGACAAATCATCGGCACGTCTGAGGTCGTGCTCTCATCACCTTTGGGGTCCATTCCATTGGGCCTGCCTTTTTCAAGATTTTGAAAAAGGGGAGGGCATGCTGGGCAGACCTGGAGATGAATCTGCTCATGGCGGCAATGCACCCAGTGAGCCGACGCACGTCCTTGATCCGCTTGGGTGCCCTAATCTGCTCGATAGCCTCGATCTTGTCTGGATTTTCGTCGATCCCATGTTGTGACACAAAGAACCCGAGAAGTTTGCCGGACGGAATGCCGAAGACACACTTCTCAGGGTTCAACTTGAGGTTGATCTTGCGCAGATTCGCAAACGTCTCTTCCAGATCTTGTACAAGTGTTGCCCTGTCTTTGGTTTTGACCACTATGTCATCCATATAAGCTTCCATGTTTCTATGTAGCTGGGGCTCAAAACCAATCTGGACCGCCCTTGTAAACATCAAGCCAGCACTCTTCAACCCGAAAAGCATCCATAAAAAGAAATACGTGCCACATGGGGTGATGAACGCTGTCTTCTCTTCATCTTCTTTTGCCATGAAGATTTGGTGGTACCTCGAGTAGGTGTCAACGAATGATAGCAGGTCACACCCGGCCATGGAGTCGACAATCTGGTCAATGCGCGACAACGGGAAAGGGTCCTTGGGACAAGCCTTATTGATATGTGTGTAGTCAATACACAGCCTCCAGTTCCCATTCGCCTTGCGCACTACTACCAGATTGGCCAACCACGTCGGATGGAGTACTCCTCTCACCAAACCTGCTGCTTCCAACTTCCTGATCTCTTCCGTGATCAGCTCCTGTCGTTCCAAAGCTTGCTTCCTGACCTTCTGCTTGACGGGTCGCGCATGAGGACAGACAGCAAGATGGTGCTCAATCACCTCCCTGGGAACGCCGGTGATGTCGGATGCTTGCCACGCAAACACGTCGACATTCGCCCACAGGAAGGTGATGAGTGCACTTTCCTATTTGCTATCCAGGGTGGAGCTTATGGTGAAAGCCCCTCCCATGCCATGCTCCTCGACGGAAACCCTCTTGGTCTCTGGTGGCGCAGCTCTGGATTTCTTGCTCTTGTCGGTGGAGCTCTCTGGCACGTCCTCGACGGGAGCACAACACTCCGAAGAGGTGCGCTTGCCAGAGTGGGTGCAAGAGGTGTTGCCGATCTTCTTCCCTACTGGGGCTCCAGCTGCAGGAGTGAGTGCCTTGGCGGCAGTCCCTGCAACTGCTTCCCGGTAGAGTTGGTCGGCGCAGATTAGTGCATCCTTCTTGTCGGCGGGGACGGTGATGATGGTCATCGGCCCCGGCATCTTCAGTGTGTTGTAGGCGTAATGCGACGCCGCCATAAACTTGGCTAGTGCCGGGCGGGCGAGAATCCTGTTGTAGGGCAAGGGGATCTCGGCTAAATCGAAAAAATCCTCTCTGTCCTGTTGTTTAACTCGCCTCCAAACGTCACGGGCAACATGACCTTACCCTTAGGCTGGCTCCTCCCCGGGTTGACCCCTTGAAACGTGCCCGTCTCTTCGAGGTCTCCATCAGGAATCTGCAGCCTTTTGATCACAATGGGCGGGATCAAGTTCAGACCGGCCCCACCGTCCACCAGCATCTTCGTCACCTTGAGGTTGCGTATTGTTGGCGAGACCAACAACGGCAAACACCCGACCGTAGTCGTGCGGTCAGTGTGGTCCTCGGCGTCGAAAATGATAGGCGTGCTGGACCATTTCAGTGGCCTCTGAGCATCAAGGGATGGTTCTGTTGCTGTAAACTCATGTGCCCACTGCTTGAGTTCGCGTTGAGAAGTGTGCAACGAGGTGCCACCGTCGACGCACACGGCCTCCGTAGCCTTCTGGAATTCATGCTCGCCAGACTGGTCATCCTCGTCATGATCATCATCTTCTTGCTTCTTGTAACGGCCCCGGGCGGGACTCTCTTGCGGATTATCCTTCCCGCCGCGGCCTCCTTGGCTGCCACGCTTCTTGCCAGACCCCTCGGCACCACCCTGTCCCTTCTCCTTGTCCTACCTCTCATGCTCAACTTTTTGCTTCTCAGCAAGCAGCTCGACTTGCCGGCAGTTCTGGAGGTCGTGGCCTTTGGTACGGTGGATCTTGCAATATTGCTTGTCGGAGCCTCCTGGCTTGTCGGCGGCCGCCAAGGCTCGGCAAGCGGCGCATCCAGCAATTTCCTTGCCGGGGTCGTCTTCCTTGGCCTTCTTGGCAGCACCGTCGTCCTCGGATCCCTCGACGGCAAGCACGCTCTTGCCCTTGCGCTTCCTGTTGCGGCGCCGACCCTTTTTCGTTGGGGTGGCCGTGTCTTCGTCTGTGGAGTCGGTTTCCACGCCGGCGTCCTCGCCGGGGTACTTCCTCCCTTCTTCCGCTCGAGCGCACCTATCGGCCAGAACATAAAGTTCGGCCACATCCTTGACCTTGTTCATCGCCAGCTCTTCACGCATTTTGCGGTTGCGCACATTCTGATGGAATGCGCTGATCACGATGGCAGGATGAACGTCTGGGATGTTGTATTGCACCTGGCTGAACCTCTGTATGTACTTGCGCAGGGTTTCACCTTCCTTCTGGGTGGTGATATGCAAATCGCTTGCCTGGCCATGAGCTTAATGGCCTCCGGTAAAGGCACCAACGAACTCATGGCACAAGTCTGACCAAGTAGAAATGGAATCCGCCGGCAAGTGCATCAGCCATGACATGACATTGGGTTTGAGTGCTAGAGGGAAGTAATTAGCAAGCACCTTGTCGTTGCGGGCTCGAGCAGCTTGCATCGCAATGGTGTAGATGCTGAGGAACTCGGATGGGTGGGTCTTGCCATTGTACTTCTCGCCAACGTCTGGCTTGAACGTGCGGTGGGAGGGCCACTGGAACTACCGCAACTCACGGTTAAAGGCCGGGCAACCCACCTCATAGGGTAGGTCACCAGAGCCCCCCGGTGCTGGGTGGTCCATAGTGGGCCCCGCCTGCCTATCTGACTGGTGGGGCGCGTCACGCCGCCGTTCGATGGTGGTTCGAGCATCTTCATGGGCTCGCTCCCGAAGAACTTGGCACTGATCGCGGTGGGTCCGTGGGTCTGACGACGCTACGGAAACGTTATCACAGTGCCGTCATGATGGACCGACACCCGCGGTGGCTGGCGTGGAGGAGGAGAGTGCACCGTGGCTGCAGCGCTCCTGACCCTTCCACCACTGGCATGCAGCGGCTCAACGGAGCGCCGGCCAGAAGGCCCCACCGGTCGTGGCTCATCTCTATTGGCAAGGCCGACGAGGCTTCGGATGGTGGCTCTCCACTAATCGAGTCTCTCCACAGCAGGAGGAAAATCGAGGAGCAACTGGGCATGTGCCAAAGCTTCCGCTGGCGTGGGTGGTGGCGAAAGCTGCATGGACGGTGATGCGCTCCGAATTCTAACCACATTAGAAGGATCTCTATCACGGCCCAGCGGCTATAAGACGTTCCCGCCAGTAGTTCGGCGTGCCTGCAGGCCTTCTACGTCCCGCAAATGATGCACATGACTCTTCCCACGATGGTGCCCAGGGTCGCAAGAGTGGCGACGCTGCTCGTCACGCACAACCTGGGAAGAGCACGCCGGGGGCGCCGGCGTAGGCACTTCGGAAGTCGCCGTGCTGCCCATGGGTGGCACGACGCCGCCCCTGGAGGGCCCCGCACCGCCTACGGGGGGCCTGGCTCCATCTTTGGACTTGGTGGCGTGTGGCACGTCGTCTTGCGCACGAACGATGCCGCTCGCCAGGCTTTGGCTGCCAGAGTGGTGCGGGTGTTCGCGAGCCGCACCTCGGCTTCCGTCCACGACCGCCCCACCACTCGCCCGCACTGGTACAGGCCGTTCGGCCCCCGATGAGCTGATCGTCGTGATCGTATTCTTCTTGGGAGCCACGACGATGAAGAACTGCTAAACCGACCGCTAGACCGAATTCTCACAACTGCGCACCCCCTACCTAGCGCGCCAGAGATGTCGGTGGGAAACAACACCTATGGGGTCACTGGAATCCCTTCTACGGTTGGCGGGCGCGGGGTTGTGCGAAGAGCGGGTCTGGCCGTCAGCACACAAATCGTTTACCCAGGTTCGAGCCACGGAGACGCGTAAAACCCTAGTCTTGCATGTATGTGTATTGAGGTGTTCTTGTGTTCTTGAACTAGCTGTGGTGGCTCTCTAGTCCAAAAGATCCGAATCCCCCTCCAGTACGCCTCGGGCCTCCTTTTATTGACAAAAAGGGGTTGCCACAGTGGCACACAGGAGGTGGAAATGTGTACAGGGACTGAGTATATCCCCTGGCACCGTTGGACAAACACATTTAATGCGCTGCCGACATGCCCCTCTCGCTTTATTGGGGACGACAAGGAAGCTCGTCCCAGCTGTCGTCGCCTCGCCTGGCTCCGACGTGCATCCAAGCTGATGAGGCATTATGGCGCCACATTGGCCGGTCGCTGGGCTAGCACGGTGGTGGAGCCTTCACGAAGATCCGCATGCCACCACGCAGGTGCTTGCTGAGTTGGTGTAGAGGCCACGCGCTGCCACGCAGATGCCGGTTCAGTTGGTCGAGCTGGCAGTTGTATGGGAGCGGCAGTGGAGTCTTTGGCAGACGCGGGCGTGGCTGCGGCCCCGCAGGCATCCTCGACAAGGGTCTTGCCGAGGGGCCGACAAGGGTCTCGCTGTGGCACCGCGGTCGTCCCTGGCAAGGACCTTGCCAGGGGTGTCGTGGATTTCCATGGCAAGGATCTCGCCAAGGATAACCGTCTTCTGGTTTCCATCTGATCTTGCGTGTCTATGATCTCTACAAAGATCTGCATGTCACCATGGAGGTGCCTCCCGAGCCTTGGTTCCAGTATGGCGTAGGAACCCCTTAGGCTCTAGGGTGGCATGCTCTGCTAGCGTCAGGCAAGTTGCCTCGGCAAGGATCTTGCCGAGGCTGCGGAAGCTACCCCGACAAGAGTCTTGCCGGGGTAGTCCACCTCGCCCTCTTGCTCTCTTTGCGTCTCTGGTCTTGGCGTTGCTCCGGCATCCCTCCCCTACCCTGCTTGGTGTGGCCGTGGGCGCGGTTCTGACTGCCCATGCACAAGTTAAGGGGTGCAAAAGGAGAGCCCCTACTTACACCGACACAATAAGAAGGGTCGCCGGTGAGGAGGCGGCGCTGCAAGAACAAGGGTAGCCGGCGTGGAGGCGGCGCTGCAAGAAGAAGGGTCGCCGGCGAGGAGGCTGAGCTGCCAGTAAGAAGCAGTGAAGGTTTGACCTTGGAAAGCAAGGAGGAACAGTGGAGATGTGGCTTTTGGTAGGAGGGAGGGGGCGGGGAGATAGATATTTCTGCGGTGGCAAAAAAATTCGCTCGGTGCCGCGAGAAACTGGCGCGCAAGTGTTGTTCAAGCGGGGGCGGTAGACTGTAGACGACGAAGCTTCCTGCGTAAGCCAGACAAGACGATGCGCCAAGATGTTTTATATCGCATCCCACACGATTCTTTCTAGTAAACTGTTTGTGGTATACCTGATTTTTTTCATTATGTTTCAAAAGACAAAATGGTGTTACGCAGGGAAAGGATGGTGTTTGAATTGCTAGAACATTTACGTACAGCATGCAAGTAGTACATGAGTGTCGTGCTTAAATTTGGAATTATTCCGAGTTCGTTTGGCATTTTTATGCATTAATTGAGTTTTTGGGCATTCAATGTGCATAATTCAAATTTGAACTACAAGCACATGCTCCAATGCACCAAAGTTTGCTAAAAAAACCACATGTGTGTCTTTGGGTGAATTTATAGGTCCCATGCAAGAAATGGGAATAAGATTCAAACATCTGGGTGTCGTGGCTCAGCTGGAATGATTGAGAAACTTGGTTTTTTAATTCCTGTAAATCCAAAACACGGCTGAAAATCATGAAACTTGGCAGGGTGTCATGACATGGCACCAACATACTGCAGTAAATTTTTTGGCCGAATCGGGACAAGCTTTGGTGTAAGCTTCTTGCAAACCAGAGCTTCCTGCAAGAAGGCTCCTGGTTCCGAGAGGGAACGTGTCACCTTTGTGTGCGAAACGACATACATACACTGCCTTCCCCCGCCTTAATTTTTTTACACAGGCAGATTAGACCAAATAGAAGTATCGTGCTAAATTTTGGAATTATTCCATGTTTGTTTGGCCTTTTTTATACATTAATTGACTTTTTGGGCATTTAATGTGCATAATTCAAATTTGAACTACAAGCACAGGCTCCAGTGCACCAAAGTTGTTTCAAAAATCACATGTGTGTCCCTGGGTGAATTTCTAGGTCCCATGCAAGATATGAGAGTGAAATTCAAACATCTGGGCGTCGTGGCTCGGCCGAATAGATTGAGAAACTTGGTTTTTTTAATTCCTGTAATTCGAAAACACGCCTGAAAATCATGAAACTTGGCATGGTGTCATGACATGGCACCAGGATGCTGCGGTATTTTTTTTGGCCCAATTGGGACAAGCTTGTGTCGGCTTCTTGCAAACCGGAGCTTCCCTCAAGAAGGCTCGTGGTTCCGAGAGGGAACGTGTCACCTCCGTGTGCGAAACGACATACGTACACTGCCTTCTCCCACCTTAATTTTTTTACACAACCAGATTGGACCAAATAGAAGCACCGTGCTATGTTTTGGAATTATTTCGGGGTCATTTCACCTTTTTTATACATTAATTGAGTTTCTGGGCATTTAATGAGCATAATTCAAATTTGAACTACAAGCACGGCCTCCAATGCACCAAAGTTGTTTCAAAAATCACATGTGTGTCCTTGGGTGAATTTCTAGGTCCCATGCAAGAAATGGGAGTGAAATTCAAACATCAGGGCATCGTGGCTTGGACAGAAAAATTTAAAAAATTGGTTTTTAATTCCCGAATTCCAAAACATGCCTGAAAATCATGAAACTTGGCATGGTGTCATAACATGGCACCAACATGTTGCGGTAAATTTTTTGGCCGAATTGGGACAAGCTTTGGTGTAAGCTTCTTGGAAACCGGAGCTTCCTTCAAGAAGGCTCGCGGTTCCGAGAGGGAACGTGTCACCTCCATGTGTGAAACGACATACGTACACTGCCTTCTCCCACCTTAGTTTTTTTACACAACCAGATTAGACCAAATAGAAGTATCGTGCTAAATTTTGGAATTACTTCAGGTTTTTTTGGCCTTTTTTATACGTTAATTGAGTTTCTGGGCATTTAATGTGCATAATTCAAATTTGAACTACAAGCACATGCTCCAGTGCACCAAAGTTGTTTGAAAAATAACATGTGTGTCCTTGGGTGAATTTCTAGGTCCCATGCAAGAGATGGGAGTGAAATTCAAACTTGGTTTCTTAATTCCTGTAATTCCAAAATATGCCTGAAAATCATGAGTCTTGGCATGGTCTCATGACATGGCACCAACATGCTGTGGCAATTTTTCTGTCTGATTTGCAAAGGCGCACATATTAACAATCAATAAGTCAATTTGGAACAAGTGCTGTCACGTTACAAATTGGAAACACAAGTATTATTGAAACCGTGGGTGTTCGACTTACCAATTACGTGCAGCCACGCGTCCCCTTTTTTATTGGCTAGGAGGTGTCGTGCGGGGTAGCTATTTGAGTACGGGAGCTGTGCGATCAGACCCCTGCGCATGCTCATCAGGAGGAGAGCCCTTTTAACCTCTACCCGCCGTGCACCTCCCTCCCAACGTCTCCATTAATGGCGCCCGAGCACCTGTTTTACGGCATGGCTATATGTCTCACTGGACTGAGATTTAAGAGAGAAAAATGAAAATCTAAAAAGAAAGTTTTGCACGGATATTGATGTAAGATCCGACGGACCTATATAGCATCGACTGTGACTTATAGCAAGCATGATGAATATAAGGACGATGACATTGGATAATAATTGTCTTACATATTTATAAACATAATTAAAAAAAGCCACATGCGACAACGCCCGATATACACAAGGGCAAAAGAAGAAGGAAGACAACTAGTCTCCGAGGGGGGCGGCGATGAGCTCTTTCTTGTCCTCAAGATGCTGGTTGAGAGCATCCACGGATACCACCACCAGCCTTCTACGCTCGATGCACAACATGGCATTCTTGTCCATAAGTTTCTCGATGATGACGCCGGTCCTCTTCAACAAGGCAGTGGTATGTTCCTGCTGCTCCGCACTTCCGACGATCATCGCCCTCAGCAGGTCACGCTCGGCCCGGAGCTTCGCATTGCTCTCATTTAGTTGCCGGATGACATCGGTAGACTGTTCAAACGAGGCTTGCAGGTCATCCTGCAAGCACGCCCACCTGGAGATCTGATCCATCTGCCTAAGGACGAGGGCACGCATGGGCCTGTAAGAGTCCTCGCCTGCCCGTGAGGCATTTTCCCAGGCCATCGTGGTGTGGGAGGACATCTTTGCCACATTTGCGGCGCGGCAGGACATCTCTTCTGCTTTCGCAGTGCGGCCAGACCAGACAGCTGCTTCGACGGTGTGGTGGGTCCTCCGTGCTGCTTCGGCGGCGCAGCGGGACCTCTCTACTGCTACGGCCGTGCGGCGGGACATGTTGGCTGCTTTCGCAGCGAGGCGGGACATCTCTCGTGCTCCCGCTTCCAGGCTCGCCTCTCCCTGGTGGAAATCTCTCGACCCAGAACTCACGTTGGCCATGGCGGACGCAAGGGAACGATGATGAATGACTTGTTTGTTTTTGAATTTTTGTGGATGAGGAGTTGAGGAGGAATTGAAAGCACAAGTGCTCCTAGGTGGTTTTGGTAATTAATGTCAACATATCTCTTGTTGGACTAACATTTTTATCTAGTATGTTTCAGATAAGTTTAACAGTGAAGTGGCATGGACTAGAGGATGTGAAACCCCTTCAAGATGCTAAGGACAAAGGATTGGCTCAAGCTCAAAGCTTAAGAATCTACATTTTCCATTTTAGTGATCCAAGATCACATTGAGTCTATAGGAAAAGCCAATACTAGCAAGGAGGGATGAGGTGTTGCTTAATGAGGTTCTTGCTCAAAATGCTTAGTGATATGCTCCAAAACCCTCAACTACTTTCTCACATCCACATATGACCTAAACCAAAAGTCAAACTCGGCCCCACCGATTCTTTCTATCCGGCGCCACCAAGTTTCAAATTTCATAGCCACTGCCACAAACCCTAGGCAAATCGGTCTCACCGATAGGGATCTCGGTCTCACCGAGATGGGATTGCAAACTCTCTGTTGCCTATTGCAATACTTTCGGTCTCAACGAAACTTGCGATCGGTCCCACCGAAACTATAATGTAAACTCTCTGGTTCCCTTTTGTAACACTTCGGTCACACCGAAATGAGCGATCGGTCCCATCGAGATTACCTAACCAACTCTCTGGTTAGCTTATTACCAAAATCGGTTTCACCGAGTTTATGTCATCGGTCTCACCGAGATTACGTTATGCCCTAACCCTAATCATATCGGTCCTACCGAGTTGCATGTCAGTCCCACCGAAAACCCTAACGGTCACTAGCTTTACTAAATCGGTCAGACCGAGTTTAACCATTCGGTCCCACCGAGTTTCGGAAGTTATGTGTAACGGCTAGATTTTGTGTGCAGGCTATAAATACCCCTCCACCTCCTCCTCATTCATGGAGAGAGCCATCAGAACAAACCTACACTTCCAACCTATATTTTCTAAGAGAGAACCACCTACACTTGTGTTGAGACCAAGATATTCCATTCCTACCATATGAATCTTGATCTTTAGCCTTCCCCAAGTTGCTTTCCACTCAAATATTCTTTCCACCAAATCCAAATCCTGTGAGAGAGAGTTGAGTGTTGGGGAGACTATCATTTGAAGCAGAAGAGCAAGGAGTTTATCATCAACACACCATTGGTTACTTCTTGGAGAGTGGTGTCTCCTAGATTGGCTAGGTGTCACTTAGGAGCCTCCGACAAGATTGTGGAGTTGAACAAAGGAGTTTGTAAGTGGAAGGGGATCGCCTACTTCGTGAAGATCTACCGTTAGTGAGGCATGTCCTTCGTGGTCTACTTTGGGGAGTCTTAGACGTAGAGTGCCTATTCTTGATGGAGAATATTTTCATGAGTGGAAAAATGAAATGCTTGAGATTTTCAATGAATATCATTTGAACAAGTACATTGATAGCCCTTGTGCACCTCATGTTAATCCCTTGCATCCTACCCTTGATGAGTCTATTGACATGATCCGCAACCTTAGAACTGTTAATCTTATCACTAGAGGCTTGCCTAGAAACTTGATTGGATGTTTGCCAACTCTTAAGTGTGCCTACACCATATGGAAATTTCTTAAGGAACTCTTTCCAAATTATTCCTTGAAAGATCTAGATGAAATTCTCCATAAATCCATTGCCTTGATTAAGATGAATTCCAATGATCCCAATTTTGGTGACTGCTTATTTGAGCTCACTAATCTTATGAGTGCCAAAGGAGATGTTGGAATCATTAGCAATATCATTTCCAGACCTATTAGAATTCATAAAGATAACTATAGAAATGATCATTTATCTAATGAATTACCCTCTCTAGGAATTGATCAATCACAAGATGATGTTGAACATGGATACTCTGATGAGGATGATGATGATAGTGACTATGACCTTGATGATGCGATGAGACACTTTGGTCTTATGGAAAATCTTCGCAGCTACATGGCCGGAGGAAAAGAATGGGTTCTCGATAGTGGATGTACTGATCATATGACCGGAGATAAAGATATATTTTGTGAGCTTGCTGAAAACGACGGCCCTCAAAAATATGTCACCTTTGGTGATAACTCAAAGGGTAAGGTGGTTCGCCTCTGTAAGGTGGCCATCTCACATGATAGCTCCATACAAAATGTCATGCTTGTTGAATCTCTTGGGTACAACTTACTTTCAGTATCTAGACTTGCTGATTTCGGTTTCAATATCCTATTCACCGAAGTAGATTGCCAAGTGTTTCGTAGAGACAATCGTAAAGTGGTCTTTACCGGAATACGTAGAGGTGATCTTTACATTGTTGATTTGACTAAAAAGGCTCAACCTAGAACTTTCTTAATTGCTAAATCCTCTAACGGTTGGTTATGGCATAGACGATTAGGTCATGTTGGTATGCGAAACCTTGACAAGCTTATTAAAGGTGATCATATCCTTGGAGTAAAATATGTTATACTTGACAAGGATAGACTTTGTAGTGCTTGTCAGGCAGGGAAACAAGTTGGAGGAAGTCATCGAGCGAAGAACATCATGACCACGAGAAGACCACTCGAGCTACTTCATGTGGATCTCTTTGGTCCAAATGCCTACAAGAGTCTCAGTGGCAACTCATTTGGACTAGTCATAGTTGATGATTTTTCAAGATTTATGTGGGTGTTCTTTCTTGATGACAAATCACAGGTCCAAAAGATCTACAAAAACTTCGCTAGGAAGGCCCGAAATCAATTTGACGTGAAGATCAAGAAGGTTCGAAGCGACAACGGAACTGAGTTCAAGAACGCAAATGTGGATACCTTTCTTGACGAAGAAGGGATTTCACATGAGTTCTCGGCTACGTACACACCTCAGCAAAATGGAGTCCTTGAGAGGAAGAACCGGACTCTTATTGAGATGGCAAGAACGATGCTTGATGAGTACAAGATGCCAAAACACTTTTGGGAGGAAGCGGTTGAGATAGCTTGTCATGCAACAAATCACTTGTATCTTCACAAGCTACTCGGCAATTCGGCATACGAGCTCCTCACCGGTAACAAACCACAAGTTGGATACTTTCGAGTATTCAGCTCAAAGTGCTACATTGTTGATAAGCATCGTCGTTCTAAATTTGCTCCTAAGTCTCATGAAGGTTTTCTACTTGGTTATGGCTCAAACTCTCACACATACCGTGTCTACAATAATTTCACCCGAAAGGTTGAAGAGATGGTAGATGTGAAGTTTGATGAATCTAACGGCATGCAAGTAAAGCTATTGCCAATTGATGTAGGATAAAAAGACCCTTCGGAAGCAATCCAAGACTTGTCTATTGGCAAGATTCGTCCAATGGAGGTGAAGGAGAGTACCTCGTCCATCCAAGTGGAAGCTTCTACATCACAACAAGGTGAAGCAAGAGTTGATACGGAAGCATCCACAAGTGGGACACATCAAGATGAAGAAAACGAGGAAGTACATCAAGATGAATGCCAACAACCTCCTTCTACACCACGACAAGAGAATGAGAACGTCAACAACGAAGAAGGCCAAGAAGAAGAACAAGATGAAGAAGATGTTCAACCAAGATCCAAGCAAAAGATTTCACGAGTTCGAGAAAGAATTGCTAAAGATCATCCCGTCGAGCAAATCTACAATGATATCCAAACCGGGAGAATCACTTGCTCAAAAACACGTTTAGCTAACTTTTGTGAACATTACTCATTCATCTCTCGCATTGAACCTATGAAGGTTGAAGAAGCATTGGAAGATCCAGATTGGACAAACGCTATGCATGAAGAGCTACACAACTTTGAGAGAAATCAAGTGTCGACATTGGTTGAAAAGCCCGACAACAACCACAACATCATTGGTACCAAATGGGTGTTTCGCAACAAGCAAGATGAAGATGGTGAACTTGTCCGCAACAAAGCATGCCTAGTTGCCTAAGGCTACACTCAAGTCGAAGGTATGGACTATGGTGAGACATATGCCCCCACTGCTAGACTTGAGTCCATTCGCATCTTACTTGCCTATGCAAATCATCATGATATCACCTTGTACTAAATGGACATTAAAAGTGCTTTTCTAAATTGTGAAATTGAGGAGGAAGTCTATGTTAAGCAACCTCCCGGATTTGTCAATCCTAAGAAACCTAATCATGTTTACAAACTTCACAAAGCTCTTTATGGTCTTAAACAAGCTCCTAGAGCATGGTATAAATGCTTGACCAAGTTTCTTATTAAAAAAGGCTTTGAAATTGGAAAAATAGATTCTACTCTTTTTACTAAAAGGGTTAATTGAGAACTATTTGTATGCCAAATTTATGTCGATGATATTATATTTGGATCAACTAACCCTCATTTAGTGAAAAGTTTGGAAAGCTAATGTTGGAGAAGTTTGAGATGTCGATGATGAGCGAACTCAAATTCTTTCTCGGTTTTCAAATCAAGCAAACTAAGGAAGGCCCCTTTGTATCTCAAACAAAGTACACCAAGGACTTATTCAAGAAGTTCAATATGCAAGAATGCAAAGGTATGACGACACCCATGCCTACTAGTGGACATCTTGATTTAACCAAAGATGGTGAACCGGTTGATCAAAAGGTTTATCGCTCTATGATTGGTTCATTGTTATATCTATGTGCTTCACGTCCCGATATTATGCTAAGTGTGTGCATGTGTGCACGATATCAAGCTGCTCCGAAAGAATGTCATCTTAAGGCCGTGAAAAGGATAGTGAGATACTTAATCCATACACCAAATTTTGGCATTTGGTATCCAAAGAGGGCTTCCTTTGATCTTGTTGGCTACTCTGATTTGGACTATGTCGGTGACAAGGTTGACAGAAAGTCAACTTCGGGTACTTGTCAATTTCTTGGTAGATCTCTTGTCTCTTGGTCCTCCAAGAAACAAAACTCGGGATCCTTATCCACCGCCGAAGCGGAATACATTGCCGCTGGATCATGTTGTGCTCAATTACTTTGGATGACCCAAACTCTTAAAGATTATGGGATAAATGTGAAACATGTTCCATTGCTTTGTGACAATGAAAGTGCTATTAAGATTGCTCACAGTCCCGTGCAACATTCTCGAACTAAGCATATTGAAGTTCGTCATCATTTCATTCGAGATCATGTTGCCAAAGGGGACATTAATCTTAAGCATGTTCGCATCGATAAGCAATTGGCAGATATATTTACCAAACCACTTGATGAGAAAGTGTTTTGCTGGTTAAGAGGTGAATTGAACATCATTGATGCTTCAAACTTGGAGTAGGATCTCCATTTAATACATGCAAGGCATGAGCTTATGACTAATCCTTGATATTTCTCTTATGTTGACTATCTTATGTCTTGGATATATTTGCACCTTGCATGCTATCTAACCCGTGTAGGTACTTGGATGAATCGAAATCTATGAGATTGCAACTCACTCACATCCGGAGCAATTTCTATATCACCAAGTCACTACACAGTGGTGGATGAAGACAAGGAAGCACACAACCATTCAAACATATCCTTTGACAAATTCTATCATGATTGTCATTTTGGATACACAAGTGCTCTTCCTTGCAAGAACTAACCCATTTAGGTAGATGAACTCAAACTCCAAGTAGTGCTCCCAACTCTTGATGAGCTACATCAACCTTGAGCAACCCACACAAGTTCAACTACATGATCATGATCAACACCACCACCCAAGGTATGTTATTCCATCTTAGAGAAGCTTTACTACAAGTCATGGGATAAAGCAACTCAACAAGATGTAAATACATCAAGATGCTTTGACAAAAAATGGTAACCCCATTTTGAGCTTAAACGATGAGTATGACCAAAGATCAAGTGATCTCACTTGACTCCTAAGTCAATATACTCTAACACAGGTGAATTTGTCACCGCCCAATTCTAGATGAAGTTCTCTTGTGTTCTTTTCTGTGCTCTTGCATTTGTCTCATGCATATTTGTTTCCCTCTTCAACTTCATCTAGATTCTTTTTAGTTTCTTCTCTTTTATTTTCTGTTCTGCATCTTCTGCATTAAATACCTTGCAAATCCTTGTGAGATCTTACTTGTCTAGTAAGATGAGGTGACAAGTGTTTTCTCTGCGATGAACTCGGTCACACCGGGCTGTTTACTTCGGTCCAACCGAACCCTTTCGGTGCCACCGAAACACCAAACTCGGTGCTACCGATTTCACTGCAGGAAAAACATCTTGCCACTTGTTTCTAAATTCTTTTTGATCCAACTTCACTCAATGAATCTTGTCCTCGACCAGCATCCTACTCAAATTGCTGCTTTGCTCTGTGACTCAAGGACCAAACCCATCATGAAAAAAATCTAGAAGAACCCTTCTTGGAAACTGATGTCAAAGGGGGGGAGAGAGATCATCACATCAAAGCTTAATCATATCTATAGGGGGAGAGAATACTCTAGGAAAGAAAGATACCCTAGATGACTGGTGTTCAAGAGGAGAGAAGTCACATGTCTTCAAGAGGGGAAAGACATGTTCATATTTGCTCAACTGCATTAGCTCTGTTTATTTCCTTTGAGCTCTATTTTTGCTCTGATTTTATGTTCCCTATCTCCTCCCAATATCCCATGTTAGATTCAGGGGGAGCAAGACATCTAAGGGAAGGAAATCCTTGAATTTATTGCACTTCTTTACCTTTGGGGACATGTATTTATCCAATGTGGTACTTAGTACTCACTCTACATGTCATCCCAGTGTCGGTACTCTTGTGGTTTCTCTTGGTTGCTCTAGCCAGTAGGTGTATTTGTGTTACCTAACCTTATTTACGCAGGTTCATCCCATCCTAAGCCAACTCAAGACCACAAGGTAAGTATACGCATCATAGTCATGTGAATGAGAATTTCTTGCTGATGTACATACTGTTTGCAAGAAGGACTCATGAGCATGAAGGTACATTTCTCATATTTTCATCATTTGCTCTGATGCATATAGCCGAGATACATGTAACACATTGCTTACTCTGTCATGTTTATGCATTCACATGCTCCTATATTCCATAATCACATGATTGCATACATGTAGGGGGAGCCTATGCAAGTTACATGTCTTTCCAAAGCTTTACTTACTACTCTTAATATCTTGATATAAAAATTTGACGTATGTTGTCATCAATTACCAAAAAGGGGGAGACTGAAAGCACAAGTGCTCCCTAGGTGGTTTTGGTAATTAGTGTCAACATACCTGTTGGACTAACATTTTTATCTAGTATGTTTCAGATAAGTTCAACAGTGAAGTGGCATGGACTAGAAGATGTGAAACCCCTTCAAGATGCTAAGGACAAAGGATGGGCTCAAGCTCAAAGCTTAAGACTCTACATTTTCCATTTTAGTGATCCATGATCACATTGAGTCTATAGGAAAAGCCAATACTATCAAGGAGGGTTGAGGTGTTGCTTAATGAGGTTCTTGCTCAAAATGCTTAGTGATATGCTCCAAAACCCTCAACTACTTTCTCACATCCACATATGACCTAAACCAAAAGTCAAACTCGGCCCCACCGATTCTTTCTATCCGGCACCACCGAGTTTCAAATGTCATAGCCACTGCCACAAACGGTAGGCAAATCGGTCTCACCGATAGGGATCTCGGTCTCACCGAGATGGGATTGCAAACTCTCTGTTGCCTATTGCAATACTTTCAGTCTCACCGAAACTTGCGATCGGTCCCACCGAAACTGCAATGTAAACTCTCTGGTTCCCTTTTGTAACATTTCGGTCTCACTCAAATGAGCGATCGGTCCCACCGAGTTTACCTGACCAACTCTCTGGTTAGCTTATTACCAAAATCGGTCTCATCGATTTTGTGTAATCGGTCTCACCGAGATTATGATATGCCCTAACCCTAATCATATCGGTCCTACCGAGTTGCATGTCGGTCCCACCGAAAAACCTAACGGTCACTAGCTTTGCTAAATCGGTCAGACCGAGTTTAACCATTCGGTCCCACCGAGTTTGGGAAGTTATGTGTAATGGTTAGATTTTGTGAGGAGGCTATAAATACCCCTCCACCTCCTCTTCATTCGTGGAGAGAGCCATCAGAACAAACCTACACTTCCAACCTATATTTTCTGAGAGAGAACCACCTACACTTGTGTTGAGACCAAGATATTCCATTCCTACCATATGAATATTGATCTCTAGCCTTCCCCAAGTTGCTTTCCACTCAAATCTTCTTTCCACCAAATCCAAATCCTGTGTGAGAGAGTTGAGTGTTGGGGAGACTATCATTTGAAGCAGAAGAGCAAGGAGTTCATCATCAACACACCATTTGTTACTTCTTGGAGAGTGGTGTCTCCTAGATTGGCTAGGTGTCACTTGGGAGCCTCCGACAAGATTGTGGAGTTGAACCAAGGAGTTTGTAAGGGCAAGGGGAGAGCCTACTTCGTAAAGATGTACCTCTAGTGAGGCAAGTCCTTCGTGGGCGATGGCCATGGTGGGATAGGCAAGGTTGCTTCTTCGTGGACCCTTCGTGGGTGGAGCCCTCCGTGGACTCGCGCAACCGTTACCCTTCGTGGGTTGAAGTCTCCATCAACATGGAAGTACGATAGCACCACCTATCGGAACCACGACAAAAACATCCGTGTCTCCAATTGCATTTGAATCTTCCAAACCCTTCCCTTTACATTCTTGCAAGTTGCATGCTTCACTTTCCGCTGCTCATATACTCTTTGCATGCTTGCTTGATATGTATTGTGTTTGTTAAACTTGTGCCAAAAATCCACTTCAACCTAAAGAATTTAAAAACTGCAACTTTTAGCACGAAGTGTCTAATCACCCCCCTCTAGACACCTCTTCTCGATCCTTTCAGGAATGTACAATCATCTTGGAGTAGTAGTATTTATAATCGTGTAGTAATACGCTCCTAAGTGGGAAACCGTTTAGGTTTTTATAGGTATGAACAGGTTTGCAATTTGGAATGTGACGGGACGCGCTCACCCTGTTCTTCCAAAAGATGTGATGGGACGCATGCCCAAAATTTACTGACGGTTATAAGTGCGGCACTATTCCCGGAAGGCGTAACGTGGGCACCTACGCCTTCTCGGCCGCGTACATGGCGTTTGCACCATAGGGTGCACCACAATAGGCAATGTCAGCACCATCGTGCACGGTTCTTTTAATTAGAATGTGTGTGCATGTCTAGCGCACACACGTTGATCTATCTAATTGTTTCAGTTTGTTGTGGGTAATCGCAAATAGTTCATCCATGTGAAGTGTATGCCATCAATCGCAGACACTTTGATCTGGCTGACCCGTTTCTGTTCTATTGCCTAATCGCAAATAGTTAATCCTTCTGAAGCGTATTGCCTCAATCACACACACCTTGATTTGGCTGACTGTTTCTTTTGTGTTGCCTAATCACAAACAGTTCATCCGAGTAAAACGTATGCTGTGTATCGCACATGCCTTCATCTGGCTGCCCGTTTCTTTTGTTCCTCCTCATCGCAAACAGTTAATTGAACTGAACCGTATGCCCTTCATCGCACATGCAACTAAAACCTGAACCCTGTTTGATGCATCCGTCATTGCAAAAGTTTAATACATTTCTGACGGTTTTCATACAGCACCGTTTGCAATTATTGAATCACAAGCAGTTTCTCGAAGGGTCTCTGATCGTTGTGTCGCGTTAGTAGCATCCTGCAGTAGTGACTCTCATGTTCTTCTTTTCTAGTAGGAGAACTTAAATATTTAAAGGGACCTTGTTCAGTAATTTTAACATTCATTACTTCGAACTTCGAATCATCACGATAGACATCTTCATACGAACATGTATGTCATGGTCAATGCGATCTCTAGCTGTACTCTCAAACCAATCATCACTAAACCATTCATCAATCTCTACTCCTAATGGAGCAGTTGGTAGCCTGGTATGGTTTATTTTCGTCCCACCTCTCACCTCCCCGTAATAACCCTCGCACGAAAAAAACTGACGACGACAAAGGCCCCTCGCACCAAAAAAATGGACAAAGCGAAGGAGCGATGACCCCTCGATCTATTCGCAACGTGAATGATGCTGCCGCCGCCATTGCTTATCCCATGCGCTAGCTGCGTATCCCTTTGCCAGTGCGGAGGGGTTGTGGAGGCGCCGCCGCTGAGGTCATAAAGGAGGCGCCGCCGTCTAGGTCCTAAAGGAGGCACCGCCGCCATCGTTGTGGACCTCCGGGTCGCCATCGGGACAAGTCTGCTGAGGTACGCCTTCGCCTTCGCACGGTGATGGGCATGGTGGCGGAAGAAGGTCGTCTTCCCAGAGCACCGCACGCTGGCTGTCGTCTCCATCCGCGGTCGCACCAACAAGACAGGTACGCCGCCGCGCCCTCGACGTATTCCGTACTCCCGTGCACTCATGGAAGTCTGCATCGCTTCTTTTGCCCCATATGGCCTTGGTAGACTCCACTAGAAATTCCTATAAAGGGGATTTAGCTTAGAAGAAAAATAGACAAATTCTACAACTAATTGTGAAATTTTTTCTGTTATTTAGTGTTCCTGAATTAGGTCAAGAATGTACTGCTTACATTCCAGACTTTATAATTCGAATAGGTGTTCTTCTACATGGTGACTATTGACGCAAAGAAGGATTGCACTTCGTTCCCATCTTCTACATAGCCTATACGTACGTGATTAGTCAGATTTCAATTTAGCGTGAATAATCACTGTCATGATACTTGTCTACATCAAGATGAGTTTGTCAGTGCTTAATCTGAAATGGTTGCTGCTGTCCAGCCAGCAGCACCGTAGACGAGCCCATCAACAACACTATGGAGACCAGTCATACTTTTTGATCTGGTATCTAAACCATTGGTCGTCAGTGTTGCTACGAAAGGTGCGGAGGAGGGAGAAGGTTTTGCCGATAACTGGAACACCGAGGTTAGGTGTAGGTCTGGGCGCTGGTGCTCGTGGAGGCGCACCACTGGAGCTCGGCCATCACTCGGTCGAGCAGCACTTTGAGCCATTATAAAAATATCATGATCATCTTTTGGCGAATACAAAGGTGTTTATAACCTCATAAGCAAAGACGTATAGTGTTGCTTGTATATTTAGAGATACTATGGGAATTGATACACTCATCGCTTATTTTTCTTAGTTGTATGTTGTAACATCCCAATTTTCAATTTGGATGTTATTGTTTAGATCATTCATATGCATTCATAATTTGTGAATTTTGGAATTTTTTTGTTGGAAACAGATCCAACAAACCTTAAGCAACTCAAGGACCAATGGAGAGAGTTGGAGGTTTCCCCAAAAAATCATTTTTGAATTTTCAAAATTTGGAAAATTCGATCAAATTGATTTATTCAAAATTCTTTTCCAATTATTTCAAATAAATAAAATAAAGAGAGAAGATAAAAGGACTTCTTCAAAAACAGCAAAAAAATATTGGAACTTGAATTTTGAATGTTGGAATATTTTATTTGCAAGATTAATTATTTTATTGCGTAGTTTATTAGTATTGAAAATGAATTTTCAAAACTTGTATTTTTGGCCAGAAAAATGTTCACTAGGTCATTAATAAGGCCATAGATCTATGTGAATTTTTCAGGGATTTTTAGTTATATACTTAGTATGTTTTTCTTATTTTCATATTTCTAGAACTGGGCCTTGCCCAGCCCAGCTGGCCCAGCCGCCGCGTCGCTCGTGTCCGCGCTCAGGACGGAGTCCCGAGTGAGCACGGCCTCGCTGCCGTCTCCGATCGGGAGTCCCAGCCGCCTCTCTGTGAGGACCGGTTTCCAATAAAACATTTATTGAAGAACCGACCATTTATCGGAACAGTATAGAAGAATCCCCCTTACTGGTAGACAAATCCTTGATACAGAAATCCAGAAGTAGTAAATATTATACAAGGTTGAGCTGAGGCTGCTCAACAATTTTATTACAAGCACGTCGATATTATACATAAAGGCAGATGTGACACAAAGGGGTATGGTGGCATAACTACTAACTCGTAATAAAAGTGGTGGTGGGTATGTCACAGTGACGTGAGTGACATGACTCCAAAATCTTATAGCTCATCAAGCATCGGAGTGAGGCTCGATTATTTTATTAGGGTAGCGAAAGCGTATATAATACAAGTGACCAACTCTAGGATCACACGGGACTGACTGGGTCTCCTCTAGGCGTCGGACTCGCTATCATACTCTTCATCCATAAGATCGCCTTCGTCAACATCTGGCCAAATCAACAAGCCAGGTGAGTACTTTGAATGTACTCGCAAGACAGTTTTGACATAAGATATAACAAATGCAAACATGATGCACATGAGTATATTAGTAATGCACACTGAGGTAATAAATTTACACTGCATGATAAATGAAAGGAAGTCGCGCGGTAGTCCTCCCGAAATCCCAATAAAATAGCTGAAGACCGACCAGGTGTCTGAAGTGACGCCTCAAAAGGAAAAAAATAAAGTAACATGCCACAGTCGGGCGTCAAGGCGACACCACATAAATGGCTTATATTGAAATGTAAATGACAGTACGTGCCACAGTCGGACGTCTAAGCGACATCTCGAAAAGGGCTTATAATGAAAGTAAATAACAGGGTTGCCACAATCGGACGTCTGAGCGACATCACATAAAGGGCTTATATCAAAAGTAAATAACAAGAATGCCACAGTCGGACGTCTGAGCGACATCACATAAAGGGCTTATATCAAAAGTAAATAACAAGAATGCCACAGTCGGACGTCTGAGCGACATCACATAAAGGGGTTATATCAAAAGTAAATAACAAGAATGCCATAGTCGGACGTCTGAGAGACATCACATAAAGGGCTTATATCGAAAGTAAATAACAAGAATGCCACAGTCGGACCTCTGGATGACATCACATAAAGGGATTATATTTTGTCATTCGAATTGAAGTAGCTCATGAATTTAAATCATCCCAAAGAAATACTCAGTACATAATAATAAACTGGTTAATCCACCCACGGGAATACTTTCAGCCGGGATTACCGCTCTCAATTTCATGTTTATCCTCCGGAGACTATCACTGAGACTGACACTGAGACTGACACTGATATGTTGATCAAAGTCCTTGATCATGGACACGGTTACTCGGATGGTTTTGACTCTGAAGAGTTTGTACTCTTTACCCACAGCCAATGGATTTCAGTAGTCACAACAGACTAGTTCTGTTTTCGGTGTTTCATAAGTAACACATCTAACCAGGACACACTCATTCAACATTCTACTGCCAGGGATCACCCTAGGTAACGTTCAAGAAAAACTCTGAGGCGGGGAGGCTACAACCTCGAGTAGCATGGGATCAAATTTATATTCGCGCGCTCGAAGGGGTGCCCCCGTCTCGGTCCCAACCGGAAACACCCATGCCCCTGACCAGATGACGGGCTTTAATCCAGGGCCATGGAACCCTCATCATGGCCCCTCTATTTGGTGTGTACAAGGAAAGAGGTTAGCAACTGACTAGACCGCATTCTTTGCAGAAGACATGTGGCGGCACAACAAGGGGACGAACGGGACATGACTTGATCCACGTTAATACCGGAGTTAAACAGTTGACATAAGACTGGCACGCTTCAACAATACCAGCTTACCACCTATCATGCACCACATGATCAGGTTATATTACCATCATATGAACACATCATCTTTCGAAGTCCACTTGTAGCTTGCCTTGCATGCAATATAACATTCACAATTGCTTATATAAACATGCCATGAGAAAACTACTCAAGCAAACATGCAAAACACTCATCATATCAAAGGTTCAAACATGTTTGCCTGGTTCGGAGTAGTCGGAGTCTAGCTCGGCGAAGTTTGCGGTTCCGTCACCTCCTTCGGTATCTACGGTATAAAAGAAATTGGATACTAATGTAAATACCGTGCGTGCATTAAAATTGCTCCAAATATTTTCCAAATAAATATGATAAAAAACTAGAAAAAAAAATAAAGATGACAGAAAAAGAATCAACTCAAAATCATCTTTTGTTTAAAAGTTATAAAGGTTTTAGTACAGGGACTAATCTGTGATGAAACAGAAACTTTTCAGGGGCTAGTTTAGAAAAACAGAAAACGCTTCGGTTGGAAATATGCCAACCCAAAGGAAACACGTACTTTGCCAGAAGGCGTTTTCAGAAAACGGTTCGAATAAAGGAGGAGAGGCTGATGAGGGGGTCCCACCCGTCAGGTTTGAATTTCAGAACAGAGCACACCGGCGCCCGGGGACCGCGGTGGTCGCCGGTGTCGATCCACGGCGAGGTAGGGAAAACGGAAAGTACCTACGGACACACGAAGCTCTTCCGCATCTGTGGGTGGTCGAGTTGGTCGTCAGCAAGCACCATGTCGACGGCGGCCTCCACTCCGGCGGACGGTGGTTCGGGCGGTGATGGATCCTATTGAGGAGGGCTGCGAACGTCAAATTGGGGCTCGGGTTAGACTAGGTAGTGGACTAGGAGTTTGCTGACAAGGTTTGGGAGGTGGGGTGCCCCACCAGGTAAAATTTTGCGGGAGCCCGAAGCGGATCGGGGCGGCCGGAGTCACGGAAGAAGGCTCTCCCGAGGCCTTCTGATGCGCGTGGCGAGGTTCTGAGGCGAGGAGTGGAGGTGCTGGGTCGAGAACGAGCTCGGGTCCTCCATTTATAGCTGGCCCGAGGCGGTTGCCGAGAACGGGGTTACTCCGGTGAGTGATTACGGCGAGGCAGCGGGCGGGCAGGCGGTTTAGGTGACTGGGCAGCTGCGGATTGGTCCACTGGCACCATCCAGCGGCTAACCTTGGTCGGATTTGATCTGCTCCCGTGGTTTCGACGGAACGGCCTCACGGGCTCGTCGGCGGCAGAGAGCGCACTCTGCTCCTCTCAGGCCACGGCGATGGCTCTGTAGCACGCACATTGGGAAAGGACGGCCACGCGGAGGCTCCTGGTGGTGTGGGCGGTGCTGGACGGCGCCGTATGGCAGGGTTGGTCCCTACTGACCGCCACGGGCGGTTCTGCCACCATGAAAGACGCCGGCGCTGGCGAGACACGTCGCCATCGACGCTTCCGCCCGTCCAAACGACCGTGCAGTGCACTGGATAAGAAGGAGGAGCAGGGAGCAAGGCGCCAACGCGTGCACTGGCGAGATTGACGCCGCGGTTCTAAAGAAAACGACACTGTCGACTGAAACTGACCACTGAACTCTGAATTTTGAACAGAAACAGTGCACACCAACTGTTCGATGAAATGATTTGAGCACGTGGACAATTTTTCTTGAGCTGAAACTTGGTGAGGTGATATCTTGATGCATTTGGAGACTGTCTGAATTATCTCAGAATTTAGAAAAAGAAAAAAATGAATTTCACCAAAAATGGCAAATCTAGTCCAAACTTGCAGCAAGCAAATTTAGAAAATTTTGAACTGTGGACTAGTAGATCTTGATGGATCTAGGTTGAGGGTACTAAGGACTAGCCAGAGGAGTTTATTTGGGATCAAGATTCAAAAGAAATTTGGTAGTTCCTTTGTAAACCACCATAGTCCAAATAAATGACAGAAAATGATTTTGAGGTAAAAATAAATAGAAATAAAATTTAAAAGAGGTTGAGACTTGTTGGAATAGGATGCTTGGCTTGATCCAGAGTGGGGAGGTGGGTTTTGGAAAAAATATTCTACATAGGCCATGGCAAAAGAGAAAACTTTAAATGGAAAGAAATAATATATAATCTTATAGGAATTCTTTTAAATAGAAATGATTTGTAAAAACCCTTAAGACCAAAGATCAAGATTTGGAAGAACCCATAAAAAAACTTGTCACAAAATTTTGAGGAGGAGAGTCCTTTAGAAAAAAATTAAATGACCTCCTCCCACTTAAATAAAGAATTTGATAAAAACCAAATCAAAATTTTTGGACTGTTACAACACCTACCCCCTTAGGAAAAATCTCGTCCCCAAGATTTCAGCTGATCCTCAAATAGGTGTGGGTACTCTATCCGAAGAAAATCTTCTCTTTCCCATGTTGCTTCATCCTCGGTGTGATTGCTCCACTGAACCTTGAAAAACTTAACTGTTTTCTGACGGGTCCTCCTTTCGGATTCCTCTAATATTTTTATTAGACGTTCCGCGTAGGTGAAGTCTGGTTGCATGTCAATGTTCTCGTGAGATACATGCTTTTCTGGGTTGCTTACACATTTCCTCAACTGTGAGACGTGGAACACATCGTGGACGTCTGGCAGTTCTTTGGGTAGGTCTAGCTGGTAGGCCATTGTGCTTCTTCGTGCAACCACACAGAAGGGTCCAATAAACCGTGGTGCTAGCTTTCCTTTAACTTTGAATCATTGCAGGCCCCTCATAGGAGATACTCGTAGATACACATATTCACCGGGTTCAAAGCTGACTTCCCGATGTTTTTGATCGTAGTAACTATTTTGTCGGCTCTGGGCTGTCTTGAGTCGATCCCTGATTAGTATAACTTTCTCCTCCGCTTCCTTGAGCATGTCTGGGCCGAAGATACGACTGTCTCCTGTTTCTGACCAATTTAATGGGGTACGACATCTTCCCCCGTACAATGCTTCAAAAGGTGCCATTTGTACACTGGCTTGGTAACTGTTGTTGTATGTGAACTCGGCATACGGCAAGCTTTCTTCCCAACTGGTTCCGTAGGTGAGAACACATGCTCTTAGCATGTCCTCTAGAATTTGGTTCACAGGTTCAGTTTGCCCTCTAGTCTGGGGGTGGTATGATGTACTGAATACTAGTTGACTTCCCGGAGCTTGTTGTAAATGATCCCAAAATTTAGAGACGAATTGAGTGCCTCTGTTGGATATTATAGTCTTCAAAACTCCATGCAGACAAACTATATGGGAGAGGTAAAGTTTGGCAAGCTTCTGAGTGGTGTGGGTTGTCTTTACCGGGATGAAATGTGCCACCTTAGTTAATCTATCTGTGATGACCCATATGGCATCATTTCCGTGTTGTGACCGAGGTAGTCCGACAATAAAATCCATTCCAATTTCATCCCATTTCCACTCAGGTACCCTGTTTGGCTGTAATAGTCCTGCTGGTTTTTGGTGCTCGGCTTTAATGCGCTGACATGAATCACAACATGCAATGAATGTGGCTATATCCCTCTTGATACCGTGCCATCAAAATTTTTCCTGGATATCCTTGTACATTTTGGTTCCTCTAGGGTGGATTGAATATGGAGCGGTGTGGCCTTCGGCTAGAATTTGCTGTTTGAGGTCCTCTATATTTGGTACGCAAAGTCTGTCTCCGTACCATAATATTCCCTCATCGTCTATGACGAATTCTGAGGCCTTTCCCAAACTCACTTTTCTTTTTATGCCTTCGATGTTGGGGTGTCCATGCTGAGCCTTCTTAATCTATTCCATAAGGGTGGGCTGTATTTCCAAATTTGACACATTGCCTTCAGTGACCATCACCAAGTTGAGTTTAGCAAACTCCTGCTGAAATTCAGGTCTCAAGTTCTGTAGACTGTCATTGCCCGAGCTGGGGTTTCGACTAAGAGCGTCTGCCACTACATTCACCTTTCCTGGATGGTAGTGAATGCCAATGTCATAATCTTTCACTAATTCTAACCAGCGCCGTTGCCGTAAATTGAGTTCTGGTTGTGTGAAAATATATTTGAGGCTTTTATGGTCCGTATATATTTCACAACGATTTCCAAGCAAAAAGTGCCTCCACTCTTTGAGTGCATGAATGACCACTGCTAATTCCAAGTCATGAGTAGGATAGTTTTCTTCATGCTTTCGTAGTTGCCGAGAAGCGTATGCGACTACTTTGCCTTCTTGCATTAGTACGCATCCGAGGCCCTTCCGGGATGCGTCACAATATACTTCAAAACTTTTGTGTATGTCTGGTACAACCAATAGCTCTTGGAAACTTTTCTCGCAAGCTTCAGTCCATACAAATTTCTTATCCTTCTTGAGTAACTGTGTCATTGGTTTTGCTAGGGTGGAGAACCCCTCAATAAACCTTCGGTAATATCCAGCCATTCCCAGGAAACTTTGTACATCTGTCACGTAGGCTGGTGGTTTCCAGCCAAGTACGGCCTTGACTTTTTCTGGATCCACGGCAACACCTTCTTGGGTCAATACGTGGCCTAGAAAACCAACCTGTCTCAACCAAATTTTACATTTGCTGAATTTGGTGTATAATTGATGTTTCCTTAATTCTCCCAGTACAATTATGAGATGTTCATCATATTCTTCTGGTGTCTTAGAGTATACCAGAATATCATCAATGAACACCACCACAAATTTGTCCATGAATTTCATAAACACTTTATTCATGAGGTGGACAAAATATGTGGGGGCGTTTGTCAGTCCAAACGGCATTACTGTAAATTCATATAATCCGTATCTGGAGGTGAATGCTGTCTTAGGGATATCTTCTGTCCGTACTTTTATTGATGATACCCCGACCTTAAATCTATTTTTGAGAAAACCTTGGCTTGTGCGAGTTGGTCAAATAAATCATTTATCCGTGGCATCGGATATTTGTTCTTGATGGTGACCATGTTGAGTGCTCGATAGTCTATACATAATCTCAGTGTCCCATCCTTTTTGTTGGCAAATAATACTGGTGAACCCCAAGGTGAGGAGCTGGCCCGTATAAATCCTTTGTCCAGCAATTCTTTTATTTGCTTCTTTAATTCTACCAACTCGGAGGGTGCCATTCTATAGGGCTTCTTGTAAATGGGGGTGGTTCCAGGTGCTAGTTCAATGATGAACTCTATTTCCCGATCTGGTGGCATGCCTGGTAGCTCTTCGGGAAATACGTTAGGGAACTCACACACCACTGGAACTTTTCTTAACTCTGAAATGTCCACCTTGTTCAACCTTGGTTGCCGTGATACTGGCCTTTCTTGAGCTGCAACTTTTATTGTCTTCCCGTGATGATGAGTAAGAATTACAGTCCGATTGAAGCAGTCGATAAATCCTTTGTTGGTGGTTAACCAGTCCATTCCTAGGATAACATCCAGTCCCTTATTTTCCAATACAATGAGGTTTGCCTAAAACTTTAGTCCTTCAATCTCAATAACCACACCTTGGCAGTAACTCTGAGTGATTTGCTTAATCCCGGCGGACTTGATGGTCATGGATTTTTCCAGGGGTAGCATCGAAAAGACATGTTGCAAAGCAAATTTCTTTGAAATGAACGAGTGAGAAGCTCCAGAATCAAACAAAAACGTGGCAGGTATTGTGTTGACAGGGAACGTACCAAGTACGATATCTGGGGCATTCTGTGCTTCCTCCTTGGTCACATGGTTCAAGTGACCATTCCTGTGATTGTTATTGGGGTTGAAGTTGTTACGCTTGGGTGTTGAATTATTACCACTGTTGTTTGGCTTGGGGGCCAAGTTTCTTGGTTTTGGGCACTGTTTGGCATAGTGTCCTTCCTCTCCACAAGCGTAGCAAGTAACGCCTGGGCGATATGTAAAATCCTTGTCTCTTGCATGAAATTTTTTGTTCGGGCGTGGAGCACTGGTTGGGGATTTGTTCGCTCCAATTTTCTGAAAATCAGTCTTGTTTCGATTGTTGCGAGCATGAGTAGTTTTGTCCCTTTTGCACTTGCGAAAATCCTCCAAGATGCGGCGCTCATTTTCCAATGTAATAGCTTTGTGCACAAGTGTTTTGAAATCCAGAAAGGTGTATACGACCAACTGGCATTTAAGTGTTGGTGCCAAACCGTCCAGAAATTTTTCCATCTTTTTATTCTCAGTCATATGCTCTTCGTTGGCATAACGAGATAATTGAGTAAACTGACTATTGTACTCAATCACTGTCATGCTTCTCTGCTTGAGGTCATCAAACTCCCTTTTCTTGATCTTCATAACGCTTCTGGGAACGTGCGCCCCATGAAAACCTTCTTCAAATTCTTCCCAGGTGATGTTATTTTCATTGGAGTGCATGTGTATGAAATTCTCCCACCATGATGTAGCTGCTCCAGTGAGGTAGTGAGGTGCATAAAGTACCTTCTCACGGTCCGAACATTGTGCAATAATTAACTTCCTTTCAATGTCTCGAAGCCAATCATCGGCCTCAAGAGGTTTATCAGTGTGAGAGAATGTTGGGGGACGTGTATTTTGTAGCTCAGACAATTTGGAATGTTGTTGATATGGTTCACGGTGATTTCCCATATTGATAACATGGTTCATCATTTCTTGATGCTGATGCTAGCTTTGCTCATAAAGGCGGCATATTTGAGAAAATGCTGCTTCACTGCCTTGCGGACTTGATTGCCCCTTGGTGAAATTGTGACTGGTCCGGGTACCGTAATTTTCCTCCGGCGGACTTGGCATGGAACGAGTCCAGGGACGAGGCATTTTCCACTCTGGGGTATTTTTGCAGAATTCGTGAGAAAACTTATTGGAAAAAATAAATAATTTTTGCAAAGGCAGAATTTTAAGAACTCAAAAAAATTGCAAGAAAATATTTGATTGCGCATGGAGAAGGACCGCTCAGTACATATCTTACACGCAAGCCATAATTATACAATACATCACTCAGGATGTGAGTACACCTTCCTGACATGTTATTTAGGCTAGTGCACTCCTCCGAGTTCCTACATGATGCGCACACAAACTACTTCTCACCAAACCTATATACATATAAACATTTCATACAAGCTGGTACATCACACGACTGCTTAGCGCACTCAGTCGGAGATGGTAAAAACTTCCCTTTGCCTGCCGAGGGTGAGACCCAGTGATGCTGGAGACTCAACCTCCTCCTCACTAATAGGCACCAGGCGCAAAGTACTGGTTTGAGGAGCTGGTGCGGGAGCGGCAGGTGGTGCAGCACTGACTGGAGTAGGAGCAATGACTTGGTCAAACTCCTCAGTGGTAGGCAGGCGGCGAGCGATGGCTAAGATGGCAGGTGCATAGGATGCTGAGGACGAGACGTAAGTCAGTGGCGGTGCTGTACGGAGGAGCTACCTCTTGTTGGCGGAACAGCCCTGAACAAAGTCCATACGAGCAGCCACAAAATCACCCACGAGGTTATCAAAGGCTGCCTCAAGAGCTTTGAGATACTCAACTAGCATCTCAATAGCCTCATCTCTCTCTCCCCTAGTGCAAGCAAATGCATAGTGACAAGTGTATGGCACGTGGCTTGGGAGGTAGCGGTAGCGACGAGTCTTCATCGAAGGAAGAGCATCCCGGAGACGAGCTATTGCCTCACGGGCAGCCATCTGCATGGCATGCCTCTCCGTAGGCATGGCCCTTCCAACAAATCGGAAGCGGCATGATTCGGAACGTCCTCCCTTGAATTGCACCACGGCCTGGTGCATAGACACGCTGTTGCTGAGCTTGTGTTGGTAGAGTGTGAACTCCGGACCAGTCGATGGCCCGATCGCGACCTTGGTGATGGAGACGAGAAGTTTGATAAACCCCTCAGGTACATTGGTGAACCCCTGTGACTCACAGTCGCTGCCAGCCATCTACAAAGGTAGACAAAAATTCCAGATAGTCAATTCATAAATTTATGATGACTAACAGAAAATTGCTACAATTGTAAAGTGTTAAAATAGCACTCATTACGCTAATAATCGACTAGCGATCGCACCTAGTGGCTTCCTACAGTTAGCCTGGCTCTGATACCAAGGTTGTTAGGACCGGTTTCCAATAAAACATTTATTGAAAAACCAACCATTTATCGGACCAGTATAGAAGAATCCCCCTTACTGGTAGACAAATCCTTGATACAGAAATCCAGAAGTACTGAATATTATACAAGGTTGAGCTGAGGCTGCTCAACAATTTTATTACAAGCATGCCGATATTATACATAAAGGCGGATATGACACAAAGGGTGACATGAATCCAAAATCTTACAGCTCATAAAGGTGGCATAACTACTGACTCGTAATAAAAGTGGTGGTGGGTATGTCACAGTGACGTGGGTGACATGACTCCAAAATCTTACAGCTCATCAAGCGTCGGAGTGAGGCTTCATGATTTTATTAGGTTAGTGGAAGCGTATATAATACAAGTGACCAACTCCAGGATCCCACGGGACTGGCTGGGTCTCCTCTCGGCGTCGGACTCGCTATCGTACTCTTCATCCATAAGATCGCCTTCGTCAACATCTAGCCAAATCAACAAGCCAGGTGAGTACTTTGAATGTACTCGCAAGACAGTTTGGACATAAGATATAACAAATGCAAACATGATGCACATGAGCACATTAGTAATGCACACTCAGGTAATAAATTTGCACTGCATGATAAATGAAAGGAAGTTGGGCGGTAGTCCTCCCAAAATCCCAATAAAATAGCTGAAGACCGATCGGGTGTCTGAAGCGATGCCTCGAAAGGAAAAAATAAATTAACATGCCACAGTCGGGCGTCAAGGAGACACCACATAAAGGGCTTATATTGAAATGTAAATGACAGTACGTGCCACAGTCGGACGTCTAAGCGACAACTCGAAAAGGGCTTATAATGAAAGTAAATAACAAGGTTGCCACAATCTGACATCTGAGCGACATCACATAAAGGGATTATATCAAAAGTAAATAAGAAGAATGCCAAAGTCGGACGTCTGAGCGACATCACATAAATGGCTTATATCAAAAGTACATAACAAGAATGCCACAGTCGGACGTCTGAGCGATATCACATAAAGGGCTTATGTCGAAAGTAAATAACAAGAATGCCACAGTCGAACATCTGAGCGACATCACATAAAGGGCTTATATCAAAAGTAAATAACAAGAATGCCACAGTCGAATGTCTGGGCGACATCACATAAAGGGCTTATATTTCGTCATTCGAATTCAAGTAGCTCATGAATTTAAATCATACCAAAGAAATACTCAGTACATCATAATAAACTGGTTAGTTCACCCACGGGAATACTTTCAGCCGGGATTACCACTCTCAGTTTCATGTATATCCTCTGGAGACTGTCACTGAGACTGACACTAAGACTGACACTGATATGTTGATCAAAGTCCTTGATCATGGACACGGTTACTCGGATGGTTTTGACTCTGCAGAGTTTGTACTCTTTACCCACATCCAACGGATTTCAGTAGTCACAAAGGACTAGTTCCGTTTTCGGTGTTTTAGAAGTAACACATCTAACCAGTACACACCCATTCCACATTCTGCTGCCAGGGATCACCCTAGGCAACATTCAAGAAAAACTCTGAAGGCAGGGAGGCTACAACCTCGAGTAGCATGGGATCAAATTTATATTCGCGTGCTCTAAGGGGTGCCCCCCTCTCGGTCCCAACCGGAAACACCCATGCCCCCTGACCGGATGATGGGCTTTATTCCAGGGCCATGGAACCCTCATCACGGCCCCTCTATTTGGTGTGTACAAGGAAATAGGTTAGCAACTAACTAGACCGCATTCTTTGTAGAAGACAAGTGGCGGCACAACAAGGGGACGAACGGGACAAGACTTGATCCACGTTAATACTGGAGTTAAACGGTTGACATAAGACTGGCATGCTTAAACAATACCAGCTTACCACCTATCATGCCACCACATGATCAGGTTATATCACCATCATATGAACACATCATATTTCGAAGTCCACTTGTAGCTTGCCTTGCATGCAATATAACATTCACAATTGCTTATATAAACATGCCATGAGAAATCTACTCAAGCAAACATGCAAAACACTCATCATATCAAAGGTTCAAACATGCTTGCCTGGTTCGAAGTATTCGGAGTCTAGCTCGGCGAAGTTTGCGGTTCCGTCACCTCCTTCGGTATCTACGATATAAAAGAAATCAGATACTAACGTAAATACCGTGCATTCATAAAAATTGCTCCAAATATTTTTCTAATAAATATTATAAAAAACTAGATAGAAAAATAAAGATGATAGAAAAAGAATCAACTCAAAATCATCTTTTGTTTAAAAGCTATAAAGGTTTTAGTCCAGGGACTAATCTATGATGAAACAGAAACTTTTCAGGGGCTAGTTTAGAAAAACAGAAAACGCTTTGGTTGGAAATACGCCCATCCAAAATAAACACGTACTTTGCCGGAAGGCGTTTTCAGAAAACGGTTCGAATAAAGGAGGAGAGGCTGACGAGGGGGTCCCACCCGTCAGGTTTGAATTTCAGAACAGAGCACACCGGCGCCCGAGGACCGCGGTGGTCGCCGGTGTCGATCCAGGGCGAGGAAGGGAAAACGGAAAGTACCTACGGACACACGAAGCTCTTCCACGTCTGTGGGTGGTGGAGTTGGTCGTCAGCGAGCACCATGTCGATGGCGGCCTCCACTCCGGCGGATGGTGGTTCGGGCGGTGATGGATCCTATTGAGGAGGGCTGCGAACGTCAAATTGGGGCTCGGGTTAGACTAGGTAGTGGACTAGGAGTTTGCTGACAAGGTTTGGGAGGTTGGGTTCCCCACCAGGTAAAATTTTGCGGGAGCCCGAAGCGGATCGGGGCGGCCGGAGTCAGGGAAGAAGGCTCTCCCGAGGCCTTCTGATGCGCGTGGCAAGGTTCTGAGGCGAGGAGTGGAGGTGCTGGGTCGAGAATGAGCTCGGGGCCTCCATTTATAGCCAGCCCAAGGCGGTTGCTGAGAACAGGGTTACTCCGGCGAGTGATTACGGCGAGGCAGCGGTCGGGCAGGCGGTTTAGGTGACTGGGCAGCTGCGGATTGGTCCACTGGCACCATCCAACGGCTAACCTTGCTCGGATTTGATCTGCTCCCGTGGTTTCGACGGAATGGCCTCATGGGCAGACAGCGGCAGACAGCGGCGACCATCGTCAGCGGCAGACAGCGCGCTCTATGCCTCTTAGGCCACGGTGACAGCTCTGCAGCACGCACAGGGGGAAAGGATGGCCACGCGGAGGCTCCTGGTGGTGTGGGCGGTGCTGGACGGCGCCGTATGGCAGGGCTGGTCCCTGCTGACCGCCACAGGCGGTTCTGCCACCGCGGAAGACGCCGGCGCTGGCGAGACACGTTGCCACCGATGCTTGCGCCCGTCCAAACGACTGTGCGGTGCACTGGATAAGAATGAGGAGCAGGGAGCAAGGCGCCAACGCGTGCACTGGTGAGATTGACGCCGCGGTTCTAAAGAAAACGACTCTGTCGACTGAAACTGAACACTGAACTCTGAATTTTGAACAGAAACAGTGCACACCAACTGTTCGACGAAATGATTTCATCACGTGGAAAATTTTTCTCGAGATGAAACTTGGTGAGGTGACCTCTTGATGCATTTGGAGACTGTCTGAATTATCTCAGAATTTTAGGAAAAATAAAAGAATGAATTTCACCAAAAATGGCAAATCTGGTCCAAACTTGCAGCAAGGAAATTTTTAAATTTTTGAACTGTGGACTAGCAGATCTTGATGGATCTAGGTTGAGGGTACTACGGACTAGCCAGAGGAGTTTATTTGGGATCAAGATTCAAAAGAAATTTGGTAGTTCCTTTGTAAACCACCATAGTCCAAATAAATGACAGAAAATGATTTTGTGCTAAAAATAAATAGAAATAAAATTTAAAAGAGGTTGAGACTTGCTGGAATAGGATGCTTGGCTTGATCCAGAGTGGGGAGGTGGGTTTTGGAAGAAAATATTGTACATAGGATGGCAAAAGAGAAATTTTTAAATGGAAAGAAATAATCCTTTATCTTATAGGAATTATTTCTAATAGAAATGATTTGTAAAAACCCTCCAAAGTTATTTGTGTTGAGCCAACATAAGATGAAAAACCCTTAAGACCAAGATCAAGATTTGGAAGAACCCATAAAAAAACTTGTCACAAAATTTTGAGAAGGAGAGTCCTTTAGAAAAAAATTAAATGACCTCCTCCCACTTAAATAAAGAATTTGATAAAAACCAAATCAAAAATTTTGGAGTGTAACACTCACCTTGCGTTGCCCCCTCCCCCAAGTCGCCGCCTCCCGCGCCTTTATAAGCCGCTGCCACCGACCCCCTCTCTCCCTTAAAGTAGCAGCACCAGTAGCCACCACAGCCACAGCCGTCGTCGAGCGCCGCGGCCACCGCCCGCTTCACCGATGACCTCCGCCGACGCCGCCACCGCACCTGCCGCTCCACGCCGCCCCTCCCGAAGCCCTTCGCCTCCCTCGACGAACATCGGAGCTGCTGCATCGATCAGACCCGAGCCGCCGCCGCCGTCCCGCCTCGCCGGCTTTGCCGCACCACCACGGTAACTCCCCGCCCCTCTTCCACCGTCCGATCTAGATCCAAGGGCCCAGATTAGATCGGGTGTTTTTTATAACGTTTTGTTTTATTTATTGGACGTTCGCTTGTTTAGCCTCTGTAGCGAAAGAATTCGTCGGTTTAGGTTCTGTAGAGAATGTTCTTTCGTTAGATTTATTCTTTTTCTTTTATTTTTCTGCCAGGGACCTATTCGCTAGTTTTCTTTTACACATTAGCCCCTGGTCTTATTTTCTTCGCTACTTTTTGCTTGCTTGTCCAAATTCGATGAAACCAATTCCGACTTCTTCGTTATGATTCCCTCTATCCAGATAACCAACTTAATAGTATTTTTTGAAAGTTTAAAATTTGAATTCAAACATATTTGAATTTTAACTTCTTTTGATCGTATCTTGAGTTTTTGAACTCCGAGTTAATTGATTCTTTTTGCAAATCGAAGCTCTTGACCTAAGCTTTTTGTTAAGATCTAATCGACATAATTTTTGTACTGTTGAAAATTGTTTTATGTTCACAAGAGTTATATGCTTGTTTTTGAAGTTTTTCAAGATCTTTTCTTTGAATCTTGTGCATGAGTGCTTATGTATGTTATTGCTTGCTCACGCTAGATTACCTGGAGTGCCAAGAGTAGAATTGTCAGGACTTTGAGTGTGAACTACTGTCGATGTCAAAACCGGCAGATCTCGGGTAGGGGGTCCCGAACTGTGCGTCTAGGATCGATGGTAACAGGAGAGTAGGGACAAGATGTTTACCCAGGTTTGGGCCCTCTCTATGGAGGTAATACCCTACGTCCTGCTTGATTGATATTGATGAATATGAGTGTCACAAGAGTTGATCTACCGCGAGATCGTGATGGCTAAACCCTAGAAGCCTAGCCTTTATGTCTATGGTAATGAATATATGCTTTGTGATGTAATTAGTACGTCGAGGCATACTTTGTGCGAGTAATGTGATAAGCATGTAAATCTATTTAACATGTCACAACCAAGGGCGAGCTACTTGGGGGTCTGTAAAACAAGTATGGCAATCGTTTAATAGAGACCACCTGGGGATTCCTTTGCATGGCCGCTCTGTTCTTCTGCTGCTAGGGCTGCGGTGTGCTCCTCTGTGTAGAGGGAACATTCCGTGTTTCCATTTACTATAATGACGCCGCGTGGACCGGGCATCTTGAGCTTGAGATAAGCATAATGCGGCACCATGTTGAATTTAGCGAACGCGGTTGGTCCGACCAGTGCGTGGTAGCCGCTACGGAAGGGGACGATATTGAAGATTAGCTCTTCGCTTCGGAAGTTATCCGGGGAACCGAAGACCACCTCCAGCGTGATCGAGCCCGTACAACGGGCTTCTATGCTTGGTATAACTCCTTTAAAGGTAGTTAACGTGGGCTTGATTCGTGAGGGATTAATGCCCATTTTGCGTACTGTATCCTGATAGAGCAGGTTGAGGCTGCTACCACCATCCATTAGGACTCGTCTCATGTGAAATCCGTCGATGATTGGGTCGAGTACCAATGCGGCCGAACCGCCATGACGGATGCTAGTTGGATGATCACGATGATCAAAGGTGATCGGGAATGACGACCATGGGTTGAACTTTTGGGCGACTGGCTCTACCGCGTAAACGTCCCTAAGTGCGCGCTTGTGCTCCCTTTTGGGGATGTGTGTAGCATATATCATGTTCACAGTTTTGACTTGAGGCGGGAATTTCTTCTGCCCCCCGAGTGTTCGGCTGCCGGGGCTCCTCGTTTTCGTCCTCGCTCTGCGATTCCTCTTCCTTGTTTCCTCTATTTACCTTGCTGGCTTGCTTAAAGACCCGACAATCTCTGTTAGTATGGCTGGCCAGTTTGTCTAGAGTGCTATGTATCTAGCACAGGCGATCGAGTATGCGGTCCAAGCTGGATGGTCCTCCGCTGTTCCTTTTATAGGGCTTCTTTCGCTGGCCGGATTTGGAGCCGCTGAATCCAGCGTGAACTGTGGTGTCATCGATGTTATCGCCATTGCTTCCGCATTTGTGTCTGTTTCACCGGAGCTTGTTGGTGCTATTTTTGGCCTCGAAGGGACCTGCTTCGTTGGCTGTGTTTGTACTGCGAACTAGTCAACTATCCTCTCCCGCGCAAAAGCGGGTCATAAGTGCCCTGAGGGCTGCCATGGACCTTGGCTTTTCTTGGCTGAGGTGGCCGGCTAGCCATGCGTCATGGATGCTGTGTTTAAAGGCCGCTAGGGCTTCGGCATCCGGACAGTCAACGATCTGGTTCTTTTTAGTTAAGAACCTAGTCCAGAATTTTCTGGCTGATTCTCGGGGTTGTTGAACTATGTGGCTTAGGTCATCGGCATCGGGTGGCCGGACATATGTACCTTGGAAGTTATCGAGGAAGGCTTCTTCCAAGTCCTCCCAGCTGCCAATGGAATTTTTAGGCAGGCTGTTCAGCCAATGGCGATCTGGTCCTTTGAGCTTTAATGGGAGGTATTTGATGGTGTGGAGGTCATCTCCTCGGGCCATGTGGATGTGGAGAATAAAATCTTCAATCCATACTACGGGATCGGTTGTTCCGTCGTATGATTCAATATTGACGGGTTTGAACCCTTCGGGGAATTCGTGATCCAGCACCTCATCTGTGAAGCAGAGAGGGTGTGCGGCACCTCTATAGCGAGCCGCGTCATGGCGCACCTCCGATGAAGTCCGTCTGCGGTTATCGGCCCGGGTGTAATTAAGTTTGTTACCTTTGAGTAGGTTGCTGTCATCCCGAATGGGGAAGCGTCCTCGCGATCCGTAAATTGATCTGGTTTTTCCTGCCCTGCTATCCCTGTTTTGCGAGGTGGTGGGGCCACTTGTTGTTCGGCCTGAGTTGCCGTTTTATCCCGACCGCGGGGTGGTCGGTCTGCCGCACTATCCCGACTGTATGGTGGTCATTTTGCGCTACGCGAGGGAAGTATGGGATTTGGTGCCTCCTCATCAAAATGAGGTAGGAGTCTGCGCTTTGGGTAACTCTTGGTTGGGTGCTTGAGGCCGTCTTATTCGGCTGCTAGGACATCGGTCCATCTATCAATTAGTAAGTCTTGATCGACTTGGAGCTGTTGCTACTTTTTCTTTAGGCTTCTTGCAGTAGCTATTAGCTGGCGCTTGAAGCGGTCCTGCTCTAGGGGTGCCTCAGGCACGATGAAATCCTTTCTGCCGAGGCTCTCGTCATCCTTGGAGGGTGGATGATAACTATCGTCATCTGGGTCGGTCGGCATGTCCTGTTTATCAGGGTTAGCTTGCTCATTGTCCTGTTCCTCCTGTTCGGATGCTGCTCCAACAGGGTCTTCGTTGTTTTCGGCGTCATCCGGAGTGCTATTTTCTCCAGTGCCAGTGTTGCCACCTTTTGTGTGGCGTGGCTTAGAGCGGCGTTTAAAGCGCCAGCGCTTGGACTGTGTCTCAGAAGGTTTATTCACATCTTGGTCTTTAGGTGTATCAACCATGTACACATCGTATGAAGCGGTGGCCGTCCACCGTCCCGTGAGTTGCGGGTCTTGGCCTTGCTCCAAGTCGGCATCGTCGTACATACCATCGATGTCTTCGGAGCCGTAATCGAGCACGTCGGTTAGGTCATCGACAGTGGCTATGAAGTGGGTGGCGGGTGGGAAACAAAATTTCCCATCATCAGCCTCTGGCTCGAACCGAACATAGTTCGGCTGTGATTCCTTTTCCAAGGACAAGTTCTTTAAAGAGATTAGCACATCACGCCCAAAGGTGAGTGCTGGAAGATGTCTGCGGCACTAAATTCAAAAATCAATAACCGATCCAGCTCGGTTTCCGTAGGCGTACATGGTCTGGAACTTATAGCCAGAGATGAATCCGCAGTTCCATTGACGCAGATATTGCGAGGTGCCGAGTCCGTGTGCGGCTCCAACGCTGCGGACTCTATGGCTTCGGATGGCACGATCTGCTCCAGTTCTAAGGCCGTTGCAGCAACAGGGACCATCCACTGGATGTGATCTAATGATAGATTTAAGTCATGTTCGTCGGAGCGAGGGGGAGCGATTGCTGCGGTCTCAAATCCATTGAAGATCAAGTCTCCACGGATATCCGAGACATAGTTCAAGCTTCCAAATCTGACCTGGTGGCCAGGGGCGTAGCTATCGATCTGCTCCAGATGGCCAAGTGAGTTGGCCCGCAGTACAAAGCCGCCGAACACAAAAATCTATCCGAGGAGGAATGTTTCTCCTTGGACAGCATCGCTATAGACGATTGAAGGGCCCATCAAACCGTTCGTCGACGACACAGTGGAACTCTCAATGAAAGCACCAATGTCGGTGTCAAAACCGGCAGATCTCGGGTAGGGGGTCCCGAACTGTGCGTCTAGGATCGATGGTAACATGAGACAGGGGACAAGATGTTTACCCAGTTTCGGGCCCTCTCTATGGAGGTAATACCCTATGTCCTGCTTGATTGATATTGATGAATATGAGTGTTACAAGAGTTGATCTACCGCGAGATCGTGATGGCTAAACCCTAGAAGCCTTGCCTATATGACTCTGGTAATGAATATATGTTTTTCGTACTAACCCCTCCGGTTTATATAGAGACCAGGGGAATCTAGGGTTTACATAGAGTCGGTTACATAAGAAGGAATCTTCATAATCGATCGCCAAGCTTGCCTTCCATGCCAAGGAGAGTCCAATCCGGACACAGGTACAGTCTTCGGCCTTCATATCTTCACATCCCATCAGTCCGGCCCATGAATAGCAGGCCGGACGCCCGATGACCCCTTATTCTAGGATTCCCTCAAGTACTTCATCAACTTCAACAGGCAAGTTTGCACTTTTCATCATACCAATCATATGTTTTTATTATGCATGTAGAGCCCTCTATCAACACAGTAGTATGCATGTGTAGGACTACTATGCTATGTTAAACCCAGATAGGCTAGTCATATGTTTAGCCTGATCCTGATAGTCTTTGCCGCCACTTTGGGAATCGTTATAGTGTAGTTATTGCTTAGCCATGCTATGGTAGACGTGGTTTGGGTACTATGATTCATGAAAGTTGCGAGAGAACTTAAGCAATGCCTACATTAATAACTTACATGTATTGTATTTCCTCGGAGGCTCTGCAATACTAATTAATCAATCATCTGGGCAGAAAGGTTTGCCGGGACCAGTTGACAGGTATGTATCCTCCGGGAGGCTCAGCATTACTCAGGAAAAAGGTAGGTAATGCCGCCCAGGTTCAAAAGGGTTGGACATGTTTCATATCAAGTAGTGATACGTCTCCAATGTATCTATAATTTTTGATTGTTCCATGCTATTATATTATCAATCTTGGATGTTTTATAAGCATTTATATGCTATTTTATATGATTTTTGGGACTAACCTATTAATCTAGAGCCCAGTGCCAGTTTTTGTTTTTTCCTTGTTTTTGAGTTTTACAGAAAAGGAATACCAAACGGAGTCCAATTGACGTGCCAATTTTTGATTATTTTTTATGGACCAAAAGAAGCCCCCGATGTAAAAAGAGTTGGGCCAGAAGAGCCCCAAGCTATCCGCGAGGGTGGAGGGCGCGCCCTATGATATGTCTCCAACGTATCTATAATTTTTGATTGTTCCATGCTATTATATTATCTGTTTTGGATGTTTAATGGGCTTTGTTATGCACTTTTATATTATTTTTGGGACTAACCTACTAACCAGTGGCCTAGTGCAAATTGCTGTTTTTTCCTATTTCAGTGTTTCGCGGAAAAGGAATATCAAATGGAATCCAAACGGAAAGAAACCTTCGAGAGAGTTATTTTTGGAACAAACGCAATACAGGAGACTTGGAGTGGACGTCAAGGAAGCAAGAAAGGCAGCCACGAGGTAGGAGGGTGCGCCCAGGGGGTAGGCGCGTCCCCACCCTCGTGGGTCCCTCGTGGCTCCGCCGACCTACTTCCTTCACCTATATATACTCATATACCCCAAAAACATCCGAGAGCACCACGAAACCCCATTTCTACCGCCGCAACCTTCTGTACCCATGAGATCCCATCTTGGGGCCTTTTTCGGTGCTCCGCCGGAGGGGGAATCGATCACGGAGGGCTTCTACATCAACACCATAGCCTCTCTAATGATGTGTGAGTAGTTTACCATAGACCTTTGGGTCCATAGTTATTAGCTAGATGGCTTCTTCTCTCTCTTTGGATCTCAATACAAAGTTCTCCTTGATTCTCTTGGAGATCTATTCGATGTAATTCTTTTTGCGGTGTGTTTATCGAGATCTGATGAATTGTGGGTTTATGATCAAGATTATCTATGAACAATATTTGATTCTTCTCTGAATTCTTTTATGCATGATCTAATATCTTTGCAAGTCTCTTCGAATCATTAGTTTGGTTTGGCCTACTGGATTGATCTTTCTTGCAATGGGAGAAATGCTTAGCTTTGGGTTCAATCTTGCGGTGTCCTTTCCCAGTGACAGCAGGGGCAGCAAGGCATGTATTGTATTGTTGGCATCGAGGATAAAAAGATGGGGTTTATATCATATTGCTTGAGTTTATCCCTCTACATCATGTCATCTTGCCTAATGCGTTACTCTGTTGTTATGAACTCAATACTCTAGATGCATGCTGGATAGCGGTCGATGTGTGGAGTAATAGTAGTAGATGCAGAATCATTTCGGTCTACTTGTCGCGGACGTGATGCCTCTATACATGATCATGCCTAGATATTCTCATAACAATGCGCTTTTCTATCAATTGCTCGACAGTAATTTGTTCAACCACCGTAGAATTTGCTATCTTGAGAGAAGCCACTAGTGAAACCTATGGCCTCGGGTCTATCTTCCATCATATTATTTTCCTATCTACTTGCTATTTTTGCCGCCTTTTTATTTTGCAATATTTATTTTCCAATCTATACAACAAAAATACCAAAAACATTTATCGTATTATCTTTATCAGATCTCACTTTTGCAAGTGGTCGTGAAGGGATTGACAACCGCTTTATCGCATTGGTTGCAAGGTTCTTGATTGTTTGTGCAGGTACGAGGGACTTGCGTGTAATCTCCTACTGGATTGATACCTTGGTTCTCAAAAACTGAGGGGAATACTTACGCTAGTTTGCTGCATCACCCTTTCCTCTTCAAGGGAAAATCAACGCATGCTCAAGAGGTAGCAAGAAGGATTTCTTGCACCGTTGCCGGGGAGGTTGCACCAAGTCAAGTCAAGATTTGATCTCCCAGCAACTAGCCATTTCTGGCGCCGTTGCCGAGGAGATCTACGCACAAGTAAAGACATACCAAGTACCCATCACAAACTCTTATCCCTCACATTACATTATTTTCCATTTGCCTCTCGTTTTCTTTGACTGTATACTGGAAGGCAACAGCCTCACAGTGCTTTATTAAAACTCAAATAAAAAAGTTCTAGGTACAAGATAATAGAAAAGAACAACTATCTATCTAGGGTAAAGAGGCTAACCAATCTAGAAGTTTATCTCTATGTTTACAAATGATCCCATGAGTTAACAAGGTCATATCAGGAACAAAGTTCCTTCTCCAGGCTCTGAAGCTTGGTGTCTCATTCCTAAAGATTTTACCATTCCTTTGAGTCCAAATGTTCCAAGTGGCAGTAAAAACTACTTCAGTGAAGATTTGCCTCTCGTTTTCCTCTCCCCACTTCACCTTTGCCGTTTTATTCGCCACTCTTCTGTTTGTCCTTCTGTTTGCTCGTGTTACCATGTCCCTTCTTTTAGCTTGCATCTTCGCTTGCTAAATATCTATTGATATGGATCCTCATCCGCTTGCCAATCTTTTTAAGAGATCCAGTTATGATGAACCAATTGCCAGTGAGTTTTGTGCACTACATTATCTTTATGAAGTTTTGCTTGAAATTCGTGAATCCGGAAATTTTGATGAACTACTTTATGAAGTGATTCACGATAAATCTTTGAATAAAAATAATGATTGCAATGATGTTATTATAAATTCCATGAATGTCAATTGTGCTAATAATATGCAAAACCCTAAGCTTGGGGATGCTTGTTTTGCTATGTCCACTACTTGTTGCAATAATCATGATTGGGGTGATTCTTCTTATGATCTTGAAAATTTATTTAAGCCCCGTGACGAATATGAGATTGATAATAATGTTTGCAATAATATTGCAAGTGGGTTTGGAAGAGTATGAACTTTAGATCCCACATATTTGAGGAATGATGAATCTTATGAAGTTTTTGCTAAAAGTGGGTTTGGAGAGGTCATGACTTTAGTTAATGTTAATCCCACTATTTTGGAAGAGTGTCAACTTTTCATACATGTGGATTGTGTAGAAAATATTTTATGTGTTAGCTATTTTGTTGAATTTTCTTATGATCCCACATGTAATTATTATGAGAGAGGAAAATATGATTGTAGAAATTTTCATGTTACTAAATTACCTCTCGTTATGTTGAGATTGATATTGTTTCTTTCCGCTTCCTTGCGTATGCTAGTTTTTGCTTGCTATGATAATTTTTTTGCCTATAAAATGCTTATGCATAGGAAGTATCTTAGACTTAGACGTGTTTGTCACGTGTTTCATGATGCTCTCTTTGTGCTTTAATTCTTGTCTTTCATGTGAGCATCATTAAAATTATCAATGCGTAGCTAGGGGCATTAAACGATAGCGCTTGTTAGGAGGCAACCCAATTTTATTTTTGTTCCTTGCTTTTGTTCCTGTTTAGTAATAAATAATTAATATAGCTTCTGTTTAGATGTGGTTTTATGTTTTTAATTAGTGTTTGTGCCAAGTAGAACCTTTGGGAAGACTTGGGGGAAGTCTTTGCAATCTTGCTGTAAAAAACAGAAACTTTAGTACTCACGAGATTAGCTGCCATTTTTACTGGAGAGTGCGATTAGGTTGATTCTTTTTGAAGATAATTAATAGACAAATTCCTCACGTCCACCAATTTATTTCAGAATTTTTGGTGTTACAGAAGTATTCGAAACCTACTGATTACTACAGACTGTTCTGTTTTTGAAAGATTCTGTTTTTCGTGTGTTGTTTGCTTATTTTGATCAATCTATGTGGTGGTTTGTTTTCTTATACCAACGGAGCTCATGAGATTTTCTGTTGAGTTTTGTGTTGTGAAGTTTTCAAGTTTTGGGTAAAGATTTGATGGATTTTGGAATAAGGAGTGGCAAGATCCTAAGCTTGGGGATGCCCATGGAACCCCAAGGTAAAGTTCAAGGACAACCAAAAGCCTAAGCTTGGGGGTGCCCCAGAAGGCATCCCCTCTTTCGTCTTTGTCTATCGGTAACTTTACTTGATGCTATATTTTTATTCACCACGTGATACGTGTTTTGCTTGGAGCGTCTTGTATGATTTGAGTCTTTTCTTTTTAGTTTACCACAATCATCCTTGTTGTACACACCTTTTGGAGAGACACACATGAATCGGAATTTATTAGAATACTCTATGTGCTTCACTTATATCTTTTGAGATAGATAGTTTTGCTCTAGTGCTTCACTTATATATTTTTAAGAGCACAGTGGTGGTTTCACTTTATAGAAATTGTTGATCTCTCATGCTTCACTTATATTATTTTCAGAGTCTCTTAGAACAGCATGCTAATTTGCTTTGGTTATAAAATTAGTCCTAATATGATAGGCATCCCAGATGGGTATAATAAAAACTTTCATAAAAAGTGCATTGAATACTATGAGAACTTTGATACTTGATGATTGTTTTGAGATATGAAGATGGTGATATTAGAGTCATGCTAGTTGATTAGTTGTGAATTTGAGAAATACTTGTTCTAAAGTTTGTGATTCCGGTAGCATGCACGTATGGTGAACCGTTATGTGATGAAGTCGGAGCATGATTTATTTATTGATTGTCTTCCTTATGAGTGGCGGTCAGAGACGAGCGATGGTCTTTTCCTACCAATCTATCCCCCTAGGAGCATGCGCGTAGTACTTCGTTTTGATAACTAATAGATTTTTGCAATAAGTATGTGAGTTCTTCATGACTAATGTTGAGTCCATGGATTATACGCACTCTCACCCTTCTGCCATTGCTAGCCTCTCAAATACCATGCACCTTTCGCCGGTATCATACACCCACCATATACCTTCCTCAAAACAGCCACCATACCTACATATTATGGCATTTCCATAGCCATTCCGAGATATATTGCCATGCAAACTTACCACCGTTCCGTTTGTTATGACACGTTTCATTATTGTCACGTTTGAGGTGGCTTCGTACCCTACAATAATCTCTTCGTTTGTTCTCAGCTATTAGTGACTTTGGAGTGACACTTTGTTGCATGTTGAGGGATAGTTATATAATGCAATTATGTTATTATTGTTGAGAGAACTTGCACTAGTGAAAGTATGAACCCTAGGACTTGTTTCAAGGCATTGCAATACCGTTTTCGCTCACTTTTATCATTAATTACCTTGCTGTTTTTATATTTTCAGATTACAAAAACCTATATCTACCATCCATATTGCACTTGTATCACCATCTCTTCACCGAACTAGTGCACCTATACAATTTACCATTGTATTGGGTGTGTTGGGGAGACAAGAGACTCTTTGTTATTTGGTTGCAGGGTTGTTTGAGAGAGACCATCTTCATCCTACGCCTCCCACAGATCGATAAACCTTAGGTCATCCACTTGAGGGAAATTTGCTACTGTCCTACAAACCTCTGCACTTGGAGGCCCAACAACGTCTACAAGAAGAAGGTTGTGTAGTAGACATCAAGCTCTTTTCTGGCACCGTTGCCGGGGAGGTTAGCTCTTGAAGGTATATCTTTAGATCTTGCAATCGAATCTTCTAGTTTCTTGTTTTATCACTAGTTTAGTCTATAAAATAAAACTAAAAAAATGGAATTGAGGTTGCCTCATATGCTTCATCTTTTTAATATCTTTCATGAAAATAAGGATTCCGATAATTGTGCCAAAGTGGTAGAAGAAGAATGCATTAAAATGTTTGGCAGTAAATCTTTGGATGAGGAGCATGATTGCAATGTTGTTAGTATGACTTCTGTGAATATCCATGATGCAAATGATATGCAAAGCCACAAGCTTGGGGATGCTATGTTTGATGAAGATGATATTTTTTGTCCCCCAAGTTTTGATGGCAAATTTATTATGATGAAAGCATCCCTCCTATCTATGATGATTATTGTGATGACACATATGCTATAAAGAATAATGATATCCATGAAACTTGTCATCATGGTTTTAACTTTCAATTGGATTATGCCTCACATGATAGTTATTTTGTTGAGTTTGCTCCCACTACTATTCATGAGAAGAAATTTGCTTATGTGGAGAGTAATAAAAATTCTATGCTTGTAGATCATGAAAAGAATGCTTTATGTGATGGTTATATTGTTGAATTCATGCATGATGATACTGAAAATATGAGGGAGGAATATATGCTCGTAGGAATTGCAATAATACCAAATTTCCTCTCTATGTGCTTAAAATCTTGAACTTATGCTTGTTTTTCTTTCCTATGCTAGTTATTTCTTGTTCCCATAAATTATTTTCTCACAAAATCCCTATGCATAGGAAGTGGGTTAGACTTAAATGTGCTAGTCATATTCTTCATGATGCTCCCGTTATGTTTCAATTCCTATCTTTTATGTAAGCATCAATGAAACCATTATGCCTACCTAAAAAGGCATTAAAGAAAAGCGCTTGTTGGGAGACAACCCAATATTTACCCTACTGTTTTTTGTGTGTCCACATGATTAAGCTATTGTAGTAATCATGTTTTATAGCTTTTGTTTCAATAAAGTGCCAAGTAAGACCTTTGGGATGGCTTACGGTGATAGTTGATTTGATCTTGCTGAAAAACAGAAACTTTTGCGCCCAGGAGATTAGTTTTCATTTTTAATAGAACCGCGATAAAATACTGATTATTTTTGCAGAGGATTTAAAACAAATGGCCTAGGACTTCCAAATTTATCTGGATTTTTGGAGTTACATAAGTATTCGAGTATTACAGATTACTACAGACTGTTCTATTTTTTACAGATTCTGTTTTCTGTGTTGTTTGCTTATTTTGATGAATCTATGAGTAGTATCGGAGGATATGAACCACAGAGAAGTTGGCATACAGTAGATATTACAACAATATGAATTTAGAATGAGTTCACAACAATACCAAAAGTGGTGATTTGCTTTCTTATACTAATGGAGCTTACGAGTTTTCTGTTAAGTTTTGTGTTGTGAAGTTTTCAAGTTTTGGGTAAAGATTCGATAGACTATGGAATAAGGATTGGCAAGAGACTAAGCTTGGGGATTCCCAAGGCAAGCCAAGGTAATATTCAAGGACAACAAAGAGCCTAAGCTTGGGGTTGCCCCGGAAGGCATCCCCTCTTTCGTCTTCGTTCATCGGTAACTTTACTTGAGGCTATATTTTTATTCACCACATGATATGAGTTTTGCTTGGAGCGTCATTTTGTTTTATTAGGATTTGCTTGCTGTTATTTATAGTAATTTTTTTCATCTTCTAGTTCAATAAAAAAGTCAAGTGGTGGCTTTACCATGCTTATTTTGCAAGTCCATATGTTGTTGTTTTAAAAACAGAAAGTTTGCTGTTATGTTTTGAATATTTGTGAATAGTCAGAACATGATAAAAACTTGAAATTTTTACAAAATGAGTAACAACAAACTATCTACAGTGTGGTTGTCGGTGTCAAAATCGGCGGATCTCGGGTAGGGGGTCCCGAACTGTGCGTCTAAGGTGGATGGTAACAGGAGGCAGGGCACACGATGTTTTACCTAGGTTCGGGCCCTCTTGATGGAGGTAATACCCTACGTCCTGCTTGATTGTTCTTGATAATATGAGTAGTACAAGAGTTGATCTACCACGAGAACAGAGAGGCTAAACCCTAGAAGCTAGCCTATGGTATGATTGTATGTTGTCCTACGGACTAAAACCCTCCGGTTTATATAAACACCGGAGAGGGCTAGGGTTACACAGAGTCGGTTACAAGGAAGGAGATCTACATATCCGTATTGCCAAGCTTGCCTACCACGCCAAGGAGAGTCCCATCCGGACACGGGACGAAGTCTTCAATCTTGTATCTTCATAGTCCAACAGTCCGGCCAAAGGATATAATCCGGCTGTTTGGATACCCCCTAATCCAGGACTCCCTCAGTGGTAATTTTTCAGAATTTTTGGAGTTAAAGAAATATGATTCCTCTTGCATTCTTTACAAACTATCCTATTTAGATACATTGATGTTATGTTTGCATATGTTTGCTTGTTTAATGATTCTATTAGAGGATAGGACTCTTAAATATGCAGAGGCATTTAGTATGCCATGTCAAATAATAATTTTAGTGATTTGCTACAGTAGAGGATGATAAGGTTTAGCATGGATTTATACTAACTTATCTCACGAGTTCTTGTTGAGTTTTGTGTGGATGAAGTTTTTAAGGATTAGGGAAACCGTGATATGAGCGGAATTAAGGAGACACAAAAGCTCAAGCTTGGGGATACCCAAGGCATCCCTAATGAATATTCCAAGAAGTCTCAAGCATCTAAGTTTGGCGATGCCCCGGTAGGCATCCCACCTTTCTTCTTCAACAACTATCGGTCAGTTTTGGTTGAGCCTAAGTTTTTGCTTCTTCACATGATATGTGCTATCCTTGCAATGTCATTTTATTTTGTTTTGCTTGCTGTTTGAATAAAATACAAAGGTGTGAAATTCTTAAATGTTAGAGAGTCTTCACATAGTTGCATAATTATTCGACTACTCATTGATCTTCACTTATATCTTTCAGAGTAGTTTGTCATTTAATCTCATGCTTCACTTATATCATTTTGAGAGTCTCTAAATAGCATGGTAGTTTGCTTTGGTTATGAATTTAGTGCTAATATGATGGGAATCCAAGAGGGATATAATGAAAAATTTCATATAAAGTGCATTGAATAGTATGAGAAGTTTGATTCCTTCTGATTGTTTTGAGATATGAAGATGGTGATATTAGAGTCATACTAGTGAGTAGTTGTGTATTTGAGAAATACTTGTGTTAAGGTTTGTGACTCCTGTAGCATGCACGTATGGTGAACCGTTATGTAACGAAGTTGGAGCATGAGATATTTTTTGATTGTCTTCCTTATGAGTGGTGGTCGTGGACGAGGGATTGTCTTTTCCTACCAATCTATCCCCTAATAGCATGCGCTTAGTACTTTGTTTCGATAGCTAATAGACTTTTGCAATAAGTACGTGAGTTCTTTATGACTAATGTTGAGTCCATGGATTATACGCACTCTCATCCTTCCACCATTGCTAGCCTCTCTAGTATCGCGCAACTTTCACCGGTGCCATAAACCCACGAGATACCTTCCTCAAAACAGCCACCATACCTACCTATTATGGCATTTCCATAGCCATTCTGAGATATATTGCCATGCAACTTTCCACCGTTTTGTTTATTATGACACGCTTCATCATTGTCATATTAATTTGCATGATCATGTAGTTTACATTGTATTTGTGGCAAAGCCACCGATCATAATTCTTTCATACATGTCCCTCTTGATTCATTGCACATCCTGGTACACTGCCGGAGGCATTCATATAGATTCATATTTTGTTCTAAGTATCGAGTTGTAATTCTTTAGTTGTAAGTAAATAAAAGTGTGATGATCTTCATTATTAGAGCATTGTCCCATGTGAGGAAAAAAAGGAGAACGGCCAAAAAAGAGAAGGCCCAAAAAACAAAAAAAATGAGAGAAGGGGAATGCTACTATCCTTTTACCACACTTGTGCTTCAAAGTAGCACCATGATCTTCATGATAAAGAGTCTCCTATGTTGTCACTTTCATATACTAGTGGGATTTTTTTCATTATAGAACTTGGCTTGTATATGCCAATGATGGGCTTCCTCAAATGCCCTAGGTCTTCATGAGCAAGCAAGTTGGATGCACACCCACTTAGTTTTCTTTTTGACCTTTCATACACTTATAGCTCTAGTGCATCCATTGCATGGAAATCCCTACTCACTAACATTGATATCTATTGATGGGCATCTCCATAGCTCGTTGATACGCCTAATTTATGTGAGACTATCTCCTTCTTTTTGTCTTCTCCACAACCACCTTCTATTCCACCTATAGTGCTATGTCCATGGCTCACGCGCATGTATTGCGTGTAAGTTGAAAAGGTTTAAGAACATCAAAAGTATGAAACAATTGCTTGGCTTGTCATCAGGGTTGTGCATGATTTGAATATTTTGTGTGATGAAGATGGAGCATAGACAGACTATATGACTTTGTAGGGATGAACTTTCTTTGTCCATGTTATTTTGAGAAGACACAATTGCTTTGTTAGTATGCTTGAAGTATTACTGTTTTTATGTCAATATTAAACTTTTGTTTTGAATCTTATGGATCTGAATATTCTTGCCACAATAGAGAAGATGACATTGATAAATATGTTAGGTAGCATTCCACATCAAAAATTCTGTTTTTATCATTTACCTACTCGAGGACGAGCAGGAATTAAGCTTGGGGATGCTTGATACGTCTCTAACGTATCTATAATTTTTGATTGTTCCATGCTATTATATTATCAATCTTGGATGTTTTATATGCATTTCTATGCTATTCTATATGATTTTTGGGACTAACCTATTAACCTAGAGCCCAGTGCCAGTTTCTGTTTTTTCCTTGTTTTTGAGTATTATAGAAAAGGAATACCAAATGGAGTCCAATTGACGTGCCAATTTTGATGATTTTTTATGGACCAAAAGAAGCCGCCGAAGTAAAAGAGTTGGGCCAGAATAGTCCCGAGCCATCCACGAGGGTGGAGGACGCGCCCTAACCCATGGGCTTGCCCCCTATCTCGTGGATGACTCGGAGATCCCCCTGACGTGAGACCGTCGCCAAAAATTCTTTAAATACATAAAACCCCGAAAAGAAACCTAGATCAGGAGTTCCGTCGCCGCAAGCATCTGTAGCCACCAAAAACCAATCGGGACCCTGTTCCGGCACCCTGCCAGAGGGAGGATCCATCACCGGTGGCCATCTTCATCATCCCGGTGCTCTCCGTGATGAGGATGGAGTAGTTCACCCTCGGGGCTGAGGGTATGTTCCAGTAGCTATGTGTTTGATCTCTCTCTCTCTCTCTCTCTCTCTCTCGTGTTCTTGATATGGCACGATCTTGATGTATCGCGAGTTTGCTATTATAGTTGGATCTTATGATGTTTCTCCCCCTCTATCTCCTTGTGATGAATTGAGTTTTCCCTTTGAAGTTATCTTATCGTATTGAGTCTTTAAGGATTTGAGAACACTTGATGTATGTCTTGCATGTGCTTATCTGTGGTGACAATGGGATATTCACGTGATCCACTTGATGTATGTTTTGGCGATCAACTTGTGAGTGTTGTGACCTTGTGAACTTATGCATAGGGGTTGGCACATGTTTTCGTCTTGACTCTCTGGTAGAAACTTTAGGGCACTCTTTGAAGTTCTTTGTGTTGGTTGAATAGATGAATCTGAGATTGTGTGATGCATATCGTCTAATCGTACCCGCGGATACTTGAAGTGACATTGGTGTATCTAGGTGACATTAGGGTTTCGGTTTATTTTTTTCTTAAGGTGTTATTTTACTACGAACTCTAGTGTTGTTTGTGACACTTATAGGAATAGCCCAATGGATTGATCGGAAAGAATAACTTTGAGGTGGTTTCGTACCCTACAATAATCTCTTCGTTTGTTCTCCACTATTATTGACTTTGGAGTGACTCTTTGTTGCGTGTTGAGGGATAGTTATATGATCCAATTATGTTATTATTGTTGAGAGAACTTGCACTAGTGAAATTATGAACCCTAGGCCTTGTTTCAACGCATTGCAATACAGTTTTTGCTCACTTTTATCATTAAGTACCTTGCTGTTTTTATATTTTTAGATTACAAAAACCTATATCTACCATCCATATTGATATAGTATCACTATCTCTTCGTCGAACTAGTGCACCTATACAATTTACCATTGTATTGGGTGTGTTGGGGACACAATAGACTCTTTGTTATTTGGTTGCAAGGTTGTTTGAGAGAGATCATGTTCGTCCTACGCCTCCCACGGATTGATAAACCTTAGGTCATCCAGTTGAGGGAAATTTGCTACTATCCTACTAACCTGTGCACTTGGAGGCCCAACAATGTCTACAAGAAGAAGGTTGTGTAGTAGGCATCAAGTGGCTTCCGTGTGCAGCCACAAGCCATTATGCGCTCTGGCATAGTTGAGTAAGTTGTGGGAAACCTTTCCATGATGGGCTAGCAGATGTAGGGAAATTGTAGATGTACCAGCCTGGACCTCTTTAGAAAGATTATGTCTCGATCATCCAGTTCTTAAAAATCAGGAAGTGCGAGGAATTCAACGAAGGAGATCGAGTCTTGTGGGGAAAAGTGCGCAAAACTCTGTAGAGTGTACAAACTAATCATGATTAGCCGTGTCCTCGGTTATGGACAACTTTGAGCAACTGGACTTGCAACCTCTGGAAGATCTTCTCATCCCAAATAATTATTCTAATGTGGGTTTAATTAAACCATGATCCTCGGGGGCTCGCATGGAAATAAAAATTTGGGAACCTATGATCCTCGGAGGCTCTCATAGGTGGGTTAAGTTGGAGGCGTTCCAATTTAACAATAGGTTAATAAAAATGTAAAAGAATAAAATTTGGCTAGTGAGTAGAAGTAGGACAAAATTGGCTTTATGCAATATAAACCCTAGAGCTATCCACTTGATATATCCTTGCATGTAGATGATAGGTCTGTTTTCATACTTTGGGTGTGAGTTGCCAATACATTCAATGTATTGACCCTTTGTGGCTGCAACGTTTCATGTTGCAGATCTTTCATGCGTAGAGTAAGGTGCGATAGGTCATTGTTCTCCACTCAGTTTTGCCATGGAGTTGGATGGACTCATTTACCTTCGAAGCTTTCGTAGTTATTTTATTTAGATGTCCTACAGCCATGTTATTGTAATAAATACTCTATTGAGGAACTCGATGTAATAAAGTGTGTGATTGAACTTTGTTACAATTCCTCGAGTACTGTGTGTGTTAGCATACTGATCCAGGGATGGCACTTAAGCACAGAGACTTCGATCCATTGGGATCAGGTCGCTACATGATGGTATCAGAGCACACGCTGACTGTATGACGCGACCACTAGGAAAAGGAAAGACATAGGATGAAAACTATATTTACAACTTCCTTATATATATATTCGTTGGTCTATACTCTTTTATACTCATTTCTACCTCTTCTGTATTTCAACAAGATAGATCATGCCCTTTGAAGACGACCCTAACGTAGATGAAGTTGGAATTGACATTATTTTGAGGAGAACTAGTTTGACCACCACTACCAAGTAAAGTGACACCAATAAACGATTCTACGGTAGTATGATGAGATCATATCTCTTGTGGATATGAAGTTACTTGTAGGTTTTGCTTGTATGGTGTGCCTTGTGTGAATGGTGTGATTTGGAATTTATTTGCCTCATATGCATATGGGTAGTGTAAATTCTCATTAGGCACTTATTCTATTCTAGATTCTTATCCACTCTAAACCCATCAAATGCCTTCAAGACGTGACCCCGGATCCAACTTTCAGCCAGAACTCACCCAGTTGATCCAACGGCAGAATGCCTTGATGCAGATGCTCATCCAGAACCAAAGCAACAACAACAACCCACCACCACCACCCCCAGTTGATAACCTTACCCGTTTTCTGAGGCTGAACCCACCGGTATTCTCTAGCATCGCTGAGCCGATTGTAGTAGATGACTGGCTCCGCAAGATTGGAAGGGAGCTGACCATCGTAGGTTGCACTGATGCTGAGAAGGTGTTCTTTGCCGCACATCAACTGGATGGACCAACAACTTCGTGGTGGGAGAACTACACCACCACCTTCCCCGTGGCCAATGTGACATGGGATCGGTTCCAACAGGCTTTCCGCACTGCACATGTATCAGCTGGAGACATGAGTCAGCGTGAGTTTTGTAACTTACGCCAGGGAAATCATACAGTGGCTTAGTACATGGACGAGTTCAACATGTTGGCCAGGTATGCTCCCGGAGAGGTGGCCGATGATGTAACAAAGCAGGAGAAGTTCTTGGAGGGACTTAATGATGATCTGAGTTTCCAGTTGACAGTGGCTACCTTCAACAACCCTCATTCTGGAGAGAAAGCAGCAGCAGATGGAGAACCGCAAGAGGAAGCACAGACATGACAAGTACAACTCTGGAGCTCAATAGAAGCCTCGTACTTCATCAGCTTCTTCTAGATGCGACAAATCTGTAAGGGACGAGTCTAAAGGTCACAACCATCATAACCACACTAGCCATCCTCACGATGGAAATGGAAAGAACAACAATGGAGGGAACACCTGTCAGTTATCCAACCATTCTACACCCATGAAGGACATGAGCCAGATAAGATGCTTCAATTGCTAGGAGCCAGGACATTTTGCCAGAGATTGTCTGGAGCCAAGAAATGAGAATAGAAAATCTGGAATATCTTCTCATCCCAAATAATTATTCTAATGTGGGTTTAATTAAACCATGATCCCGGGGGCTCTCATGGAAATAACAATTTGGGAAGCTATGATCCTTGGAGGCTCTCATAGGTGGCTTAAGTTGGAGGCGGTCCAATTTAACAATAGGTTAATAAAAATGTAAAGGAATAAAATTTGGCTAGTGAGTAGAAGTAGGACAAAATTATCTTTATGCAATATAAACTTTAGAGCTATCCACTTGATATATCCTTGCATGTAGATGATAGGTCTGTTTTCATACTTTGGGTGTGACTTGCCAATACATTCAATGTATTGACCCTTTGTGGCTTCAACATTTCATGTTGCAGATCTTTCAGACGCAGAGTAAGGTGCAATAGGTCGTTGTTCTGCACTCAGTTTTGTTGTGGAGTTGGATGGACTCATTTACCTTCGAAGCTTCCGCAGTTATTTTATTTAGATGGCCTCCAGCCATATTATTGTAATAAATACTCTTTTGAGGACCTTGATGTAATAAAGTGTGTGATTGAACTCTATTATAATGCCTCGAGTACGTGTGTATTAGCATACTGATACAGGGATGACACTTAAGCACAGAGACTTCGATCCATTGGGATCGGGTCGCTACATATGTTGTGTTGTCACTTATCTTTCTGATCTCTGTCGTGCGTATGTTTGGAGTAAATTATGGTTGTTGTTTATGGTTGTCAAATTAAGCCATTGATAGAGATAAGCAAAAGCAGTTGTTGATTGAAAAAGTGAAGAGACAACTTGGAGACACTATAACAGTTATGAATTTAAGTAGCGGGACCAAATTATGTCATACTTTATAACATGTCATCGATTATTCATGTAGCTCACTACTTGATTCTAACACTTTTTCTTTGGATACAACAGAAATCATACCCCACCCATGCGGCGGCACGATGCAGAAGGGATACATGGGTCTATAGCGGCGCGTGCAATGGAAGGACACCTATGGGAACAAGCTCACCGAGGTCTTGGAATTCCAACCTATATAAAAAAGTGAACTTATTTGAATAGTTTCCCTTTTTTGTGATGCAGGATAGCTCATTCATTAAGGGCTACTCAACTTTGTTTTTCCCTCCCTTTGGAGATTGGATTATATGGTACTCTGTGTTGAAGGATCTGTTCATGCCAAATTTAATAAATCTTGTCATGTTTTCATAGGTTGCCTATTTTCTCACTCTGCATGGAATGGTGAACATTTGTAGCATGGTCACTTGGTCAGGTTTTGATTATTTCTATCACCGAACATACCTTCAGAAAATAACCCAATGAGGCTAGCTTGTCTTTCTACTTATACACCTACGCATGGGATGCTCTGTTACTTTGGTTGTGCAAATAATCATTATTCCTGTTGATGAGCAATGATAATGGCTCCCAAAACTACCACACTTGTTGCTTCATTGTATGTGTACTGAATCATAAAGGAATATGATTATATCTTTTGCTTTGTAGTGCACCTGTTCATGAGAATGATGCTGAGAAGGCAATAGGTCATGCTTGCTAGCTTTGTCATGGACATGCTTCAAAACTATCTCTGTCCATGGGGTTACTGATTACTTCTTGTGATGTTTAAGAGTGATGCACACTAACAGGATTACTTTTATGTGAAGGTGGATAGAAATAACTTTACATGAGAAGGATCTTTCCACTGCATCTAATTTGTACTATCAGTATCAAACTTCATTCCTGTGAAGTAACATTTGGGAAAAATGGGCAACATGTGTTTGGTCATTGCCGTGCTTTGTTTTTTAGGCTCGTGCTATGATAACTTGATGACACCCCTTTATAGATATTATAGTATAGAGCATTCTCATGCATTAAGTTCAGTGCAAGGAAAATGGATAAAGTCTGCTAACTGGAACAGGATAGTTGATCCTTTAAATGGAGAGTACAAATTTATTACAATAATCTATACATGCCCTGCAGAACCTCTACACCTTGCAATAGGTAGAGATGGCTAAATTTTGTAGCTTTTTGTTCCTGTTTTTTTCCTATCAAAATTATGGATTTGGAAGCTATTCATGGAGTGTTTCAGTTGCCTGCTATATTATGGATTTGAAATGAGCACAAGCCTGCAACCTTGAAGGAAAAGTTGTTGCCACTGATGACATGACACTGTGGGTGAGATTTTTATTATGTTAATACAGAGTACATACTGATATTATGTTGCAGCAACAATGTATAGAGCTTCAGAACTCATCCTTCTCCTCACATAAGGTTCAGTTTAGAGTTCATGCTTTGTGCTTATTAAAAAACAAAGAAAAGGAACGAGTTGCTTGATATATGGACATGTATATAGTGTAAAAAAACATGCTTACAGTTCTAACTTGAATTTTATTGAACTGAGAGTTGTGATATGCAAATGTTTTATGGTCGAAGGTTCTGTACCATCGGTTATATTGTATAAAAATGGTCTCTGCTTTCATATTCTTTGATGGCATATTTTCTTGTAAAAATTGAAATGCATTATGCACTGCTACCTCTTGAGCACTGCGTTGGTTTCCCTTGAAGAGGAAAGCGTGATGCAGCAAAGTAGCGTAAGTATTTCCCTTAGTTTTTGAGAACCAAGGTATCAATCCAGTAGGAGGCCATGCACGAGTCCCTCACACCTACACAAACAAATAAAATCCTCGCAACCAACGCAATAAAGGGGTTGTCAATCCCTTCACGGTCACTTATGAAAGTGAGATCTGATAGATATGATAAGATAATATTTTTGGTATTTTTATGATAAAGATGCAAAGTAAAGAAAGCAAAATAAACGGAAAAGGAAATAGCTTGTTCACGGAAGATTAATATGATGGAAAATAGACCCGGGGGCCATAGGTTTAACTAGTGGCTTCACTCGAGAGCATAAGTATTACGGTGGGTAAACAAATTACTGTTGAGCAATTAACAGAATTGAGCTTAGTTATGAGAATATCTAGGTATGATCATGCATATAGGCATCACATCCGAGACAAGTATACCGACTCCTGCCTGCATCTACTACTACTACTCCACACATCGACCGCTATCCAGCATGCATCTAGAGTATTAAGTTCAAAAGAACAGAGTAACGCTTTAAGCAAGATGACATGATGTAGAGGGATAAACTCATGCAATATGAAATAAACCCCATCTTGTTATCCTCGATGGCAACAATACAATACGTGCCTTGCTACCCCTACTGTCACTGGGAAAGGACACCGCAAGATTGAACCCAAAGCTAAGCACTTCCCCCATTGCAAGAAAGATCAATCTAGTAGGCCAAACCAAACTGATAATTCAAAGAGACTTGCAAAGATAACCAATCATACATAAAAGAATTTGGAGAATATTCAAATATTGGTCATAGATAAACTTGATCATAAACCCACAATTCATCGATCTCAACAAACACACCGCAAAAGAAGATTACAACGAATAGATCTCCACAAGAGAGGGGGAGAACTTTGTATTGAGATCCAAAAAGAGAGAAGAAGCCATCTAGCTAATAACTATGGACCCGAAGGTCTGAAGTAAACTACTCACACTTCATCGGAGAGGCTATGGTGTTGATGTAGAAGCCCTCTCTGATGTAAAAGGCCCCAAGATGGGATCTCACGGATACAGAAAGTTGCGGCGGTGGAATTAGGGTTTTGGCTCCGTATTTGGTAGTTTGGGGGTACGTAGGTATATATAGGTGGAATAAGTACGTCGGTGGAGCAACGTGGTCCCCACGAGAGTGGAGGGCGTGAATGGGGGAGGGGGGGTAGGCACGCCCTCCTACCTCATGCCCTCCTGGTTGCTTTCTTGACGTAGGGTCCAAGTCCTCTAGAAGATGTTCGTTCCGAAAATCACGTTCCCGGAGGTTTCATTCCGTTTGGACTCCTTTTGATATTCCTTTTCTACGAAACTCTGAAATAGGCAAAAAACAACAATTCTGGGCTGGGCCTCCGGTTAATAGGTTAGTCCCAAAAATAATATAAAAGTGTATAATAAAGTCGAATAATGTCCAAAACAGGATATAATATAGCATGTAACAATAAAAAATTATAGATACGTTGGAGATGTAGCTTGCATCTATTCTTTTCATGCTGGTACCATTTTTTGTCAATTTATAAACTTTTTATGAATAGTAATATAGACGCATGTTCTTAACCTATTTTGGATCTTTGTTCACCCTGAAATGCAATGTAGATCTGCCATTGACATTTTTTTGGAGCATTGGTTGAACATTTGCTGAGATGTTGATAGGAAAAGCCTTTGTTTCCTCATAAAATGTTTCCCATTAGTTAAACTTATTGGATACATGTAGTGGGCATGAGGACCATGTACAACTTTTTCCAGTTAGAATTATGTCTGTTGTTGATCTATCTTGCTTAATACAAAGAACTCTGCATGTTTTGGAAACAAGAGGTAATGCAAACATTTAATTCTGTTGTGAACTTCTGATTCAGCTTTGGGGCATGGATGGCGAGAAGCGTAGGCATGTGCCTAGCATACCGGACCATGATGGACTGATGAGCTGATGTCATGTGGCGGCTGGTTAACCGGGGGCGGCTGGAGCCATCATCGACCACGAGTTCATGCTAGGACCACACACTGGTACAACGACGTCCTAAACAAATGGTTTAAAACCCCTTTTTGCGACGGCATTTGGAACCGTCACCAAGTGAGTGTGGGCGATAGGGCGGGTCCTTCCCACACGACCCAGAAATCGTCGGGGATAGGCCCTTGTGGGACCCAGGCTGGGTCCGTGTGCGATCTGGCGAGGCATGGAAACCCAATCATTTCCCTACGTATGTACATCCCACACGGTGAAACCCAGAAATCATTTCCGTAGGTATGTACATCCCACACGGTGAATCCCAGAAATCATTTCCGTAGGTATGTACACCCCACACGGTGAATCCCAGAAATCATTTCACATAGCTATGTTCATCACACACGGTGAATCCTAGAAATCATTTCCGTAGTTATGTACATCCCACACGGCGAATCCCAGAAAATCATTTCGGTAGGTATGTACATCCCACACAGTTCTCTGTCTGGAAACATGTGTGCAAGGTGGCCTAACGCAAACAGTTTGCTATCAGAAGCCATGTGTGATTGTTAGTTGAACACGCCTACTTTCTAGAAACCGTGCGGGTTGTTTGAGTTCATCGCCCACGGTGCTGTCTGAGCAACCGTTTGCAATAGAAACCCCAATAAGCAGGGTAATTAGACTATTATTGATAATACATGTACTAATTAAACTGATATTTCTTATAAAACACGCCAGATATTTCATATCCGTGTAAAAGCAACCAGGATTTCATAATCGAATTACATCAGATAGCTTCGGGACTCAGTTACGCCATTACACAACAGCACCAAGTTTCACACGCAGCATAAGAAACCTTTGGAAAGTAGCATCATACACGGTAAATAGACAGATGAATCTCATCTGGGAAACTGCAGAAGCGGAAGGCAAATATTGAACCTTCAGTGATGTTGAATGTCCTTGCAACTTTAGGCTAGTGGCTATGGATAATTGCCCGCCCAACCTTCGTCAGCAAGACTTCAATATTGTACCATGGGTGTTGAATGAATACCTTCCTCACCTCTTGACCATGCAGGTGGTTTGAGAGGTAATCATCGGTGAACTGCTTTGAAATGTACTGAAAACAAAGCTATGCATAAATCGTTGTTGTAAATTTTGAAATGGTGCAAGGGGTAAAAACAAGGTAAAAGAGTTGGTACCATCCTATAGTCGACCGATGTATTCTTCATTGTGAAAACAAAGATCTTGCTGTTATTTGTCGCAAGTTTCTTCATCCTAACAATCTTTTTGAGTTTCTTGACTTGACTGATATTCATGGACATCTCATTTCCCCATATGCAAAATGGGTCAAATAGTGGGTCTAAGCCTCTGACAGTAGGACCTACATGTGCAAGACCAAATTGTAAGAAACCTGAATATTAGAATGATTCCTATAACTGCACAATAATGTACTATTAGCCAAAGGACCCTGCTTGAACAAACCTCGATGGTAAACCATAGTGTCTCCCATTGTTTCCCCGCAACACACATAACGAAGATCTTGATCAGGTTAACTGAGAGTTGCCATACTATCAGTAGAATATGTATTGAGTACAGCCAAATTCGATTGGTGTCACATGCATAACAATACAAAATTGTACCCACAGCAAATGAAAATCAAATTGCAGAACTGAACCAAACAGTTAAATGGACAGCAGACCAAATGAACCAAAATAGTTAACTAAGCACGACATTGAAGAATAGGAACATGTACAAGAAGATAAGACAGTTAACAAAACAAAGAATGCTTGAGAACAGTACTATGAAATGTAGCAGTTGTTGGATCAAAGTGTTAACTGAACATTACATTTCAGAGGACCAAACTATTAACTAAACATCATATTGCATATTAACATTACAGAGGACAAATCACTAGAAGGCACTGGCGGTGGCCTCGAGAAAACATCACGAACTGTATTTTAAAGTAGACAACCGCGCGGCGGTGTTGATGGTGGCCTCGAAGATGAGGTGCTCCTCCAAGATCTGGTAGTCGACACGCATGTCAGCCATAGCGACCTCGTTCGGGCATGCGACTGCATGCTACTCAGCTCCACGTTATACTACGCGTAAAATGGGTGTGGCCGGCGCTTAATTGGAGGAGGGGGCAGTGATTTCGGTGGAAGGTGTCGCTCCATCTGTCGGGGCATGTGGCAAGGGAAAGGAGGAGGATGGTGTGGGTGGGGTGTGGATTACCTGACTATATCGACGGGGCCGCACAGCAAGAAGAAGGGTCGGCGGCGAGGAGGCCGCCCAGCAAGAAGAAGGGTCGCCGGCGAGGAGGCGGTGCTACAAGAAGAAGGGTCGCCAGTGAGGAGGCGACGCTGCAAGAACAAGGGTAGCCGGCGAGGAGGCGGCGCTGCAAGAAGATGGGTTGCCGACGAGGAGGCTGAGCTACCAATAAGCAACAATGAATGTTTGAACTTGGAAAGCAAGGAGGACCAGTGGAAATGTGTCTTTTGGTAGGAGGGAGGGGCGGGGAGATAGATATTTCCCCGGTGGCAAAAAAATTCGCTCGGTGCCTCGAAAAACTGGCGCGCAAGTGTGGTTCAAGCGGGGGTGGTGGACTGTAGATGACGAAGCTTCCTGCGTAAGCCAGACAAGACAGTGCGCCAAGATATTTTATATCGCATCCCACACGATTCTTTCTAGTAAACTGTTTGTGGTATACCTGATTTTTTTCATTATGTTTTGAAAGACAAAATGGTGTTACAGAGGGAAAGGATGGTGCTTGAATTGCTAGAACATTTATGTACAGTGAACATGCAACTAGTACATGAGTGTCGTGTTTAAATTTGGAATTATTCCAGGTTCGTTTGACATTTTTATGCATTAATTGTGTTTTTGGGCATTTAATGTGCATAATTCAAATTTTAACTGCAAGCACATGCTCCAATGCACCAAAGTTTGCTGAAAATGACATGTGTGTCTTTGGGTGAATTTATAGGTCCCATGCAAGAAATGGGAATAAAATTCAAACATCTGGGTGTCGTGGCTCAGCCGGAATGATTGAGAAACTTGAGTTTTTAATTCCTGTAAATCCAAAATACAGCTGAAAATCATGAAAGTTGGCATGGTGTCATGACATGGCACCAACATGCTGCAGTAATTTTTTTGGCTGAACCGGGACAAGCTTTGGTGTAAGCTTCTTGCAAACCAGAGCTTCCCTCAAGAAAGCTCCTGGTTCCGAGAGGGAACGTGTCACCTCCGTGTGCGAAACGACATACGTACAATACCTTCTCCGACCTTAATATTTTTACACGGGCAGATTAGACCAAATAGAAGTATCGTGCTAAAATTTTGAATTATTCCGTGTTCGTTTGGCCTTTTTTATACATTAATTGAGTTTCTCGGCATTTAATGTGCCTAATTCAAATTTGAACTACAAGCACGTGCTGCATTGCACCATAGTCGCTTGAAAAATCACATGTGTGTCCTTGGGTGAATTTCTAGGTCCCATGCAAGAGATGGGAGTGAAATTCAAACATATGGGCGTCGTGGCTCGGCCGGAAAGATTGAGAAACCTGGTTTTTTAATTCCTGTAATTCCAAAACATGCCTGAAAATCAAACTTGGCATGGTCTCATGACATGCAGGAACATGCTGCGGTAATTTTTTTGGCTGAATTGGGACAAGCTTTGGTGTAAGCTTCTTGCAAACCGCAGCTTCCCTCAAGAAGGCTCGTGGTTCCGAGAGGGAACATGTCACCTCCGTGTGCGAAACGACATACGTACACTGCCTTCTTCCGCCTTCATTTTTTGCACATCCAGATTAGACCAAATAGAAGTACCGTGCTAAATTTTGGAATTATTCCAGGCTCGTTTCACCTTTTTCATACATTAATTGAGTTTCTGGGCATTTAATGTGCATAATTCAAATTTGAACTACAAGCATAGGCTCCAGTGCACCAAAGTTGTTTGAAAAATCACATGTGTGTCCTTCGGTGAATTTCTAGGTCCCATGGAAGAGATTGGAGTGAAATTCAAAGATCTGGGCATCGTGGCTCGACCGAAAAGATTGAGAAACTTGGTTTTTTAATTCCTGCAATTCCAAAACATGCCTGAAAATCATGAAACTTGGCATGTTGTCATGACATGGCACGAACATGCTGTGGCAATTTTTTTGGCCGAATTGGGACAAGCTTCGGTGTAAGCTTCTTGCAAACCGGAGCTTCCCTCAAGAAGGCTCGTGGTTCCGAGAGGGAACGTGTCACCTCCGTGTGCGAAACGACATACATACAGTGCCTTCTCCTGCCTTAATTTTTTTACACAGCCAGATTAGACCAAATATAAGTATCGTGCTAAATTTGGAATTATTTCGGGCTCATTTCGCCTTTTGTATACATTAATTGAGTTTCTAGGCATTTAATGTGCATAATTCAAATTTGAACTACAAGCACATGCTCCAGTGCACCAAAGTTGTTCGAAAAATCACATGTGTGTCCTTGGGTGAATTTCAAGGTCCCATGCAAGAGATGGGAGTGAAATTCAAACATATGGGCGTCGTGGCTCGGCCGGAAAGATTGAGAAACTTGGTTTTTTAATTCCTGTAATTCCAAAACATGCCTAAAAATCATGAAACTTGGCATGGTGTCATGACATGGCACCAACATGCTGTGGTAATATTTTTGGCCGAATTGGGACAAGCTTTGGTGTAAGCTTCTTGCAAACTGGAGCTTCCCTCAAGAAGGCTAGTGGTTCCGAGAGGGAATGTGTCACCTCCGTGTGCGAAACGACATACATACGTTGCCTTCTCTCGCCTTATTTTTTTACACAGCCAGATTAGACCAAATAGAAGTACCGTGCTAAATTTTGGAATTATTCTGGGTTTGTTTGGCCTTTTTATACAATAATTAGGTTTCTAGGCATTTAATGTGCATAATTCAAATTTAAACTACAAGCACATGCTCCAGTGCACCAAAGTTGTTTGAAAAATCACATGTGTGTCCTTGGGTGAATTTCTAGCTCCCATGCAAGTGATGGGATTGAAATTTAAACATTTGGGCGTCGTGCCTCGGCCGGAAAGATTGAGAAACTTGGTTTTTTAATTCCCATAATTCCAAAACACACCTGAAAATCATGAAACTTGGCATGGTCTCATGACATGGCACCAACATGCTGTGGTAATTTTTCTGTACGATTTGCGAAGGCCCACACATTAACAATCAACAAAGTCATTTTGGAACAAGTGTTGTCACGTTACAAATCGGAAACACAAGTATTATTGAAACCGTGGGCATTCGACTTACCAATTACATGCGGCCACGTGTCCCCTTTTATACTGGCTAGGAGGTTCTGTGCGGGGTAGCTATTTGAGTACGGGAGGCGTGCGATCAGACCCCTGCGCGTGCTCATTGGGAGGAGAGCCCTTTGACCGCTACCTGCCGCACACCTCCCTCCCAACGTCTCCATTAATGGCGCCCGATCACCTGTTCTACGGCGTGGCTATATGTCTCACTAGACTGATATTCAAGAGAGAAAAATGAAAATCTGAAAAGAAAGTTTTGCACGGATCTTGATGTAAGATCCGACGGACCTATATAGCATCAACTGCGACTGATAGAAAGCATGATGAATATAAGGACGATGACAGTGGATAATAATTGTCTTACATATTTAGAAACATAATTAAAAAAAGCCACATGTGGCAACGCCCAAAATACACAAGGGCAAAAGAAGAAGGAAGACAATGATGTGGCTCGCTGATCTCTACTTTCTTGATGTGTTGCTGCAGGCCGTGGGAACTAGTCTCCGCGACGAGCGGCGACGAGCTCTTTCTTATCCTCAAGATGCTTGTTGAGAGCATCCACGGATTCCTCCACTAGCCTTCTACGCTCGATGCGCAGCTTGTTATTCTCATCCATAAGTTTCTCAACGGTGACGCTGATCCTCTTCAACAAGGCAGTGGTCTGCTCCTGCTGCTCCGCACTTCCGACGATCTTCTCCCTCAACAGGTCGCGCTCGGCCCAGAGCTTCGCATTGCTCTCATTTAGTTCTCGGATGATGTCGGTAGACTGTTCAAACGAGGCTTGCAGGTCATCCTGCAACCTCGCCCCCTGGAGATCTGATCCATCTACCTATGGACGAGGGCATACATGCGCTTGTAAGAGTCCTCGCCTGCCCACGAGGCATTTTCCCAGGCCGCCGCGGCAAGGGAGGACATCTCTGCTGCATTCGCGGCGCGGCGGGACATCTCTTCTGCTTCCACGGCACGGCCGGACCAGTCTATTGCATCGATGGTGCGGCGGGTCCTCCGTGCTGCTTCAGCGGCGTGGCGGGACCTCTCTGCTGCTACGGCCGTACGGCAAGACATGTTCGCTACTATCGCGGCGAGGTGGGACATCTCTCGTGTTCCCGCTTCCAGGCTCGCCTCACCCTGGTGGCAATCTCTCGACCCAGAACTCACACTGGCCAGGGCGGACGCAAGGGAACGATGATGAATGACTTTTTTGTTTTTGACTTTTTGTGGATGAGGAGTTGAGGAGGAATGTGCAGTCATCTTGGAGTAGTAGTATTTATAACCGCGTAGTAATACGCTCCTAAGTGGGAAACCGTTTAGGTTTTGATCGGTGTGAAAAGGTTTGCAATTTTGAATGTGATGGGATGCATGCACAAAATTTACTGATGGTTATAATTGTGGCACTATTCCCGGAAGGCGTAATGTGGGCACTTACGCCTTCTCAGCTGCGTACGTGGCGTTTGAACCATAGGGTGCACCGCAATAGGCAATGTCAGCACACGACTTTTAATTAGAATGGGTGTGCCCGTCTAGCGCACACACGTTGATCTATCTAACTGTTTCAGTTTGTTGTGGCTAATCGCAAATAGTTCATCCATGTGAAGTGTATGCCATCAATTGCAGACACTTTGATCTGGCTTACCCGTTTCTGTTATGTTGCCTAATCGCAAATAGTTAATCCTTCTGAAGTGTATGCCCTCAATCACACACACCTTTCTCTGGCTGACTGTTTCTTTTGTGTTGCCTAATCACAAACAGTTCATCCGAGTGAACCGTATATTGTATATCGCACACACCTTCATCTAGCTGCCCATTTCTTTTGTGTTGCCTAATCACAAACAGTTCATCTGAGTGAACCGTATGCTGTGTATCACACACGCCTTCATACAACACTGTTTGCGATTATGGCATCACACACAGTTTCTTGAAGGGTCTCTAATCGTAGTGTCGCATTAGCAGCATCCTGCAGTAGTGACATATGGGCAAAGGAGAGGAGATGTTGGTGGTGCTGGAATAAGGTTTATTAGGTCTTCCTCCTCCAACAACATATTACACAATGTACTTAAGCTGATTTATTCTCTTTGGTAAAAATGTCCCTCATTTGCTTGATGAAACTTTACTTTCATAAAATTAATTGAGTTAGGAATCATAACATATACTACTACATCTATGTATGTTATCTATCTGGTTATATTAAACTGACAGTTTATCTTCTTGCTGGAAGGGGTATCATGAAAGATGATCTGGATGCTATTAAAGTTTTATATATGTTGCTGTCCATGTGAATCATTTCTATGAACTATGGTACTGATCGTCACATAAGGTCATATGCTAACTCGTGACCTATGTACACTTAAAGGTCCTCTCACCTTGGATCATATCAATATGCTATCAATGGCTGAGGTTGAGCTTTGATTTCTCACCACCTGCTTAAATCTATATTTTTTAAACACCTCAATCTTCCTTGAATTTTCTCATGCACCAAGCAGCATCGCAAGTTAATTGAAGTAATTGGTCTTGAAAACATGTATTCTTTCATGTCCATGAAATGTAATGCTTTGGGGGAACCTTCAATCAAACTTAAAAAATAAATTAGTATTGATGTTGTTTTTCATAAATCATGAACCAACAAATGCACTTGTTAGGTTAACATGGTAGCTGACTTAGCTGACAGGTCGGATGGATACTCATTATGGGCATTTCAAATGATGCCATTTTTTGAAAAAAGAGTTCATCATTTGCTTCAAATTTTTTGCTTTGTTTTTATATACTGCATTTGAGGAGACCACACGGTGTAGTGATGATGAGATTGTGCCTGAACAAAATGGTAAGATGTGCTAGGATTGATCCAGGATATGCGAGGGCAAGTTAATGGGGACAAGATGGTGTCGGAATGAGAGCCAATTTAGCCGGGTGACATCTGATGATTACACCATTAGGAAGGAGAGGTTGAGGTGGTTGCGGATAGGGGAGATAGATCTATTGGACAAGGAGACCTGCTATGCCAGCAGAGAATCGAAAGCGCATTACAAAGGAAGATGAAGGACACACATACCAACATGGTTCAAAACTATACACGGCACCTTCTTCTTATCAAATGCCGCTATTTTTTTGTTGTCACATGGTAATATTATGCTCTCGCCGCCAGGCTTAGGCGCCTGTTTGATGTTTAAACACACTCCAACGTATGATAGAGAAATAAACATCGATCTTAAAACGACTTAATTATTTCTTTGCTTCATTTATATGCACTATAGCCTGTAGCAACGCACGGGCATTTTACTAGCCCCTTTAGTTATCCACTCAAATTTAACACAAGTATGGTGTTACAAAGTTTTAATATTTTCAACATAAGGGACTCTTCTCCTAAGATTTTCACCATACGAAAAGTAATATTTAGATTCCAACCTTCATATAGTGTCTTTGTCATGAAGAACTTCTACTATATGAGGGTGCTCAGAATTTATGTTGTAAAATGCAAAGATGACCCCAGCCTCCCGAATTATATAGTCAAATTCATGCATAAGGATAATAGTTGCAATCTTTTTGATTCTAGGTTCATAAGATATCTTTTGTAAAACCGGATGAATATGCAAAAATATTCTCTCGAACTTCACCACATGCATAGAAATAACACCCACATAGCAAGTTGTTTTATTAAGAATATATCCTTTTATTATAGGTACAACTCCTGTGCAATTAAACAACTCTTGAATAATGTTCTTCCCATTAATATTTCCTCTATCCACATGATATATTTTAGTTTTCAAATTTGTGGGGAACTCATGATCCTGAGGATCATGATTAATATCAAAATTATTAAGTTTCTCCTCAAGATACTCACTAGCACTATCTTAACTAGTGCTTTCAACAAAACTTTCTCATATTCAGACATCGTAGCAACTTCAAACAAGCAAACGGGCAAATAAAAATATTTTTGTGTTTTTGTTAAAAAAATAGAAGTAGGGGAGATGAAAACGAGAGGCAAAGGCAAAGAAAAAGAAGGGCAAGTAGATGATATTTTATGCTAGGGTACTTGATAGGTTTTGATGATGTCTCCCCGGCAATGGCGCCAGAAATTCTTCCTCCTACTTGTGAGTTGCGTTGGGATTTCCTTGAAGAGGAGAGGATGAAGCAGTACAATAGAGATAAGTATTTTCCTCAGTTAAGAACTACTACTTGTGAGCTGCATTGGGATTTCCTCGAAGAGGAGAGGATGATCCAGTACAGTAGAGATAAGTATTTCCCTTAGTTAAGAACTAAGGTTATCGATCCAGTAGGAGAACCATGCAACACCTCGTGAACAACACCTACACACAAAATAACAAATACTTGCACCCAAAGCAAAAAAAGGGATTGTCAATCCCTTGGTAGTTAATTGCAAGGATCAAATATGGTAGTGATAGATAGATAAACAAAGACACAAAATAAAATAAAAGTAAATAATTGCTGCAAGGTATTTTTGGATTTTAATATATGATAAAGATAGACCCGGGGGCCAAAGTTTTCACTAGAGGCTTCTCTCTCGAACAAAAAGCATACGGTGGCTAAACAAATTATTGTTGGGCAATTTATGGAAATGCACATAGTTATGACGATATCCAAGGCAATGAACACACCGAAAAAAAGGAGTCAGTCTATTCATGGATACTCTGATCATAAACCCACAATTCGTCGGATCCCAACAAACACACCGCAAAAAAGGATTACATCAAATAGCTATCCAAGAACATTGAGGAGAACATTGTATTGAAGATCAAAGAGAGAGAAGAAGCCATCTAGCTACTAGCTATGGACACGTAGGTCTATGGTAAACTACTCACACATCATCGGAAGTGCAGCAACGTTGATGTAGAGGCCCTCCGTTATCGATTCCCCCTCCGACAGAGTGTCGGAAAAGGCCTCCAGATGGGATCTTGTGATAACGAAAGCTTGCGGTAGAGGAAAAAGGTATTTTGGGTGGCTCTCTGTTGGTTTCCCGATTTTAGAGAATTTATAGAGTGGGAATTAGGTCAAATAAAGGAATGAGGGGCCCACGAGGCACATGGGTGTGCCTACCCCCTAGGCGCGCCCAATTGGGTCGTGACCCACTCTTTCATCTTCTAGCCTCCTCTCGAAGATTCAAGGGTCTCTTATGTCCATAAAAATCGCCAAAAAGATTCATGGCATTTGGACTTCATTTCATACTTATTTCCTGGAAAACCAAATACAGGCAAAAAATAGCAACTACCACTAGGCACTAAGTTAATAGGTTAGTCCCAAAAAATAATATATGATTGCATATAATTGCATATAAAATATCCAAGATTGATACTATAATAGCATGGAAAAAACAAAAATTATAGATACGTGGGAGATGTACCAGCCTTTCAAAGGGTTCTCTGTTATTCCCCGATCAATTGCAAAGGCTAGGAGCGGTAGGCTTTTACTGTCACCTTGAATTAGCTCCACGTCCTAAACCTTTACAACGACAATGATAAACTTTGTGGCCATAAGGCACAAATGCTGAGTGGGGCCCCTTCACAGCATTCACGAAGTTATTAAACTAAGCATTCAACAAAGAATCTCATATCCACAATAAACATGTTAGATCCTAAACATACCAAGGTTCATCCATATCCTCGAGAACATGGGGTCTACTCACACATGAGGGCAACAAACATCATGACAATAGTATTGGAATACATGAATGAGAGATTCAAATGATACACCATAGGATCCACTAGGGTTCTTGATGTTGCAGATGATAAGGATGTGGATGATGATGATGTAGTTGACGATGATGCCAGTGATGATGACGTTGTCCTCCTCCGCGGTGAGAAGGATCCCCTCCTTCTGCTTGCCAATCCCTCCTCCGGATGAACTCCGGAGGCTAGGGCTCAATCTTCTGGATGAGCTTTTGTGTCTCTGGGCGTCTGATTCATGATCCGATTCGACAGGGTGAAAATACTTGATCCAGCGGCGGTGGTGGCGTGCCATATGACCGCTCATACAGACGCTTATGGTCGTACGGAACACCGTCATTCATGCTGAAAGCGTGATGATGTCGATTTCTTTGGCCTCCTCGCTTGATTCTTTTATGGAAAGAGATCATCACCTTAAATGCATGATTCCACCACCATTTCTAAGGATTTTCTCCATTAAATGATAATTGATCCAAAATATGTTACCTGAGGTATTATCAACAAAAGAAGTGCAGGAACGCGGTAAAATTTCACAAAGCCTACTACGTAGGCACAAAATACTTAGTAAAAACATCACATAAATTGGACTCATCATAATGCTTTGATTCTCTCCTTCGTTAAGATCCTGGGAAAATAGACAAAAAGGGCGCACGAATGCGCTAAAATCCCGAAAATCCTATGGCTACAATACAAAACAAGAAGTAAGATGCAAAATTGGACTCAGCACGACATGCACCATGGAATCACCTCTACGCTACGGAGGTGCTCCGCCTACGCCCAGAAGCATCGCCGGAGACACCTATAGGCTTCAAACCGACCGAGTACAGATCCATCCAGGAAAACCAGAGAGATGCTCAATGAGCCACCATCGACCGACCTCCATGTCACACGCATTGCCGCCGATGAATTATCCAAAATCGCCACAAAGACTCATCAACCTGATAGGAACTTCCGTGGCACCCCAGCCATATGGTATGCCTTGACCACACCCTTTGCTCACTCGTGGAATTTGAAGGACTTCCCCACTGCCCCATCCTTGGCATCTGACCGATTAGCCCACTATGACCTCAGAAGGAGAAGGGGGGTGGAGGTTAGGGAGAAGGCTAGGAGAAGTGAATCCAGCCGATAGCTTATGGACAAGAAGGGATGAGATCAACTTGCCTGGGAAAATCATATCAAGCACTATCAAACAACTAATGGACGGGAATGCACCTTGACAAAAAAGATAGCCATTGCAAATATGTGGCCGACAGATATGAAATATCGTCGGTACCACTTAAACTACAAACAAATAGTTGATGCCCGGATGCATCCAGAGCAGGTCTGTGGACATTTGACCTAGATTAGTAAATGCGTACCTGTAGTGCACATTGATATCAGATATGGCATTAACTGAGAGTTAAAATTAGACAAGGTATTAAATGTGCATGTTGATATTAGGTATGATTTTTTTGGTAAAGGTAGGATATCAGTTACACGCTAGTTATTTGTTAGTGCTATTGTTAATATCTGGTATGATGTTGATTGCATGCTAAATATGTTAGTACTCACCAATAGAACCATTTAGGTCATTGGATGCACAGGATTGGCTCGCCATATTAGTTGGATTTGCCCCTTTGGGTCTTTTGTTTTGCAGCAGATATAAATATTATAGAATGTTAGTTCATGATTTACTTTCCCATATTAATATGATGGCGTAAATGGAGGGGCCTATAATTTAGCATATGTCAACTCTGGGAGGAACCCTCCACCCCCTCCCCCCCAAACGATTCGTTTGCCCCAAGAGGGTCCATGGAGCGAACATTTTTGGTCGCGTCTACTCCCGCAAGAGTCATTGGGCTTCCCCCAAGAGGAAGGGTGAAGCAGCAAATAACAAGTTTTTCCTCAGTGAAGAAACAAGGTTTATCGAACCAGTAGGAGCTTCTATGCTACATAGGTCAACAACACATGCACACAAAACACAAACAAAACCTGTCCCAAACATGGCAAGAGGGTTGTCAATCCCCTTGTCTTACTCATTACAAGGTAAAAGACACGTGATAGAGATAATAGAAAATAGTAAAGTGGAAAATAGTGGCAATTTTGTATAAGAATTAGGCAATGGAGAATATAACCTGGGGCCATAGGTTCACTAGTGAAATCTCTCTCAAAATAGCAAGTAGCATGGTAAACAAATTATAGTTAGGCGATTGAAAAGATTGCAATATTTATGAATATGATCATTCATGGTATAATCTCAAATAGGCATTACAGCAATGATAAGTAGACTATTAATCCAACTACATCTACTACTAATACTCCACCCAAAAACCTCTATTCGGCATGCATCACTACAAAAAAGGACACTTTCGTGATGATACGTGTTTGTCACAGTAGGTCATGTTTTCTGTCATGCATGTACATCCATGATGATTTTATGACAGAATCAAGATAGTTATACCTGTGCTGTCGTAGAAGTGTTCCATGACATTACCAAAATTATCATCATGAAAGTGTCCACTTCCATGACGATAAATCACGCGTCATAGAAGTGCTTTCGTAAAGGTTGACTGAGGGAGTCCTGGATTATGGGGTCTCCGGACAGCCGGACTATATCCTTTGGCCGGACTGTTGGACTATGAAGACACAAGATTGAAGACTTTGTCCCGTGTCCGGATGGGACTCTACTTGGCGTGGAAGGCAAGCCAGGCAATACAGATATGTATATCTCCTCCTTTGTAACCGACCTTGTGTAACCCTAGCCCCCTCCGGTGTCTATATAAACCGGAGGTTTTAGTCCGTAGGACAACAGACAATCATACCATAGGCTAGCTTCTAGGGTTTAGACTCTCCGATCTCGTGGTAAATCAACTCTTGTACTACTCATGTTATCAAGAATAATCAAGTAGGACGTAGGGTTTTACCTCCATCAAGAGGGCCCAAACCTGGGTAAAACATCGTGTCCCCTACCTTCTGTTACCATCTGCCCTAGACGCACAGTTCGGGACCCCCTACCCGAGATCCGCCGGTTTTGACACCGACATTGGTGCTTTCACTAAGAGGTCCTCTATGTCGTCATCATTAGGCTTGATGGGTCCTTCAATCATCGATAGCGATGCAGTCCAGGGTGAGACTTTTCTCCCCGGACAGATCTTTGTATTCGGCGGCTTCGCACTGCGGGCCAACTCGCTTGGCCATCTAGAGCAGATCGAGAGTTATGCCCCTGGCCGCCAGGTCAGGTTTGGAAGCTTAAACTACACGGCCGATATCCGCGGAGACTTGATCTTCGACGGATTCGAGCCCCTGCCTTGTGCGCCACATGGTCACAATGAACATGATTTAGCTCTACCATCGGACAGTGTTCAGGAGATCGCGCCAGCAACCGCTCCGACCCTCAATTTGGAACCAGTTGCACCATCCATGGATGGGTGGATAGACCCCGACACAGAGGTCGTATCCTCAGCGGCGATCGAGCCGAATATCAACCTTACCCTTCACGAGAGCCGTGATGCCAAGCTGCCGGATCCTTCCCCGGCCACGGACTCCGAACCGCCTGTGCCCGTGCCTATCGAATCCGACTGGGCGCCAGTCATGGAGTTTACCTCTGCGGATATCTTTAAGCACTCACCCTTCGGCGACATACTGAACTCATTAAGGTCTCTCTCCTTGTCAGGAGAGTCCTGGCCGAACTATGTCTGGCAGGATCAGGATGCGGATGACGAAGAAATTCGCCGCCCACCCACCACCCACTTTGTATCCACTATCGACGATTTGACCGACATGCTCGACTTCGACTCCGATGACATCGACGGTATGGATGATGATGTAGGAGACAAACAGGAACCACTGCCCACAGGGCACTGGACGCCCACTTCATCATATGACGTATACATGGTGGACGCACCCAAAGAAAATGACGACGAGGAATGGAAGGACGCAGCGAAGGGTTGTTCCCTCGAGAAGCAGTCAAAGCGGCGGCGTAAGCACCGCTCCATATCCTGCCTCGGTAGAAACAACGACCATATAGACCCAGCGTTAGAGCAGGGTGAACCATTGCCCGACCGCAGCAACACGGAGAATCAAACCGAACAACCCGACTCCGTCGAAGATAACAGTCCGGATGACATCACACCGGACAGGCACCTAGAGCAACAGAATGCCCGTCAAAGGCTCGTTTCCACTGCGAGGAGTCGGAAAAAGCAGAAGCAAAGCCTCAGGGCTGCACAAGACACACTCAGAATTAGATGGAGCGAAGTACTCAATACAGCAGCGAAGTACAACGATAATCGCCACACCAAGAGCTACCCGAATTCGATGAGGAGGCCTTAGATCCGCCGCAATTAAAAAACAAAACGGCCATTCGGTCGGCTGGACGACCTCGTGACCAATATAGAGCGGCAAACGACGCTGCACATAAGCCAGTACGCGATCCACGCGAGGGCTCGCATCAAAAGGACGGCGCAACCAGATCCATATACGGGCCACACAAGGGCGCTCCAGCATGCAATGCAACACAACAAACATCCGAACACCATGGTATACCCAAATACAGGGGTGCCGCACACCCCCTATGTTTCCCCGATGAGGTGCTGGACCATGAATTTCCAGAGGGATTCAAACCCGTAAACATAGAGGCGTACGACGGAACGACAGACCCTGGGGTCTGGATTGAGGACTACATCCTCCATATCCACATGGCTCGAGGAGACGATCTCCACGCCATCAAGTACTTACCCCTCAAGCTCAAAGGGCCAGCTCGGCACTGACTTAAAAGCCTCCCCAAAAACTCCATTGGAAGCTGGGAAGAGCTTGAAGATGCCTTTCGGGCAAATTTTCAAGGGACCTATGTCCGACTACCGGATGTAGACGATTTAAGTCATATAACTCAACAGCCCGGAGAGTCAGCCCGAAAGCTTTGGAACAGGTTCGTCACTAAGAAGAACCAAATAGTCGACTGTCCGGACGCCGAAGCCTTAGCAGCTTTCAAGCACAGCGTTCGAGACGAATGGCTTGCCAGACACCTCGGCCAATAAAAGCCAAGAACAATGGCAGCATTAAGAAGCCTCATGACCCGCTTTTGCGCGGGCGAGGACAGCTGGTTAGCCCGATGCAGCACCAGCGAGCCAAGTACATCCGAACTAAGGGACGGAAACGAGAGATCATGACACAGCAAAAACAAGCGGCGGAATAAAGAAAACAACCCGAAGAGCACGACGGTAAACGCCGGATTCAGAAGCTCTTGGCCAGGTCAGCAAAAGCCGCCCTCCAAAGGCAACAGAGACGAACTGCCAGCCTAAACAAGATTCTGGACCAAATATGTCAGATCCATAGTTCCCCCGATAAACCTGCAAATCATACCCATAGAGAATGTTGGGTCTTCAAGCAGTCCGGCAAGCTCAACGCCGAACATAAGGGGCAGGATACACCAAGCGAAGACGAGGATGAGCCTCGCAAGCAAATCACTTGGGAACAGAACAAATTCCCACCAGAAGTCAAAACAGTCAATGTGTTACACGTGATAAAGGGGAGAAACAAAGCGACACGCCTAGAGCAACATGCCCCAGGGCCTATCAACGCGGAGTTCTGCCACTGGTCATCCCAACCGATCACTTTTGACCATCGGGATTACTCGGCAAGTATCCGACGGCCAGGATGGGCTGCCTTGGTATTAGACCCAATAATTGACGGATGCCACTTTATATGAGTCCTGATGGATGGCGGCAGCAGTTTAAACCTGATATATCAGGACACAGTCCGCAACATGGGGGTAGACCCAGCAAAAATTAGCCATAGCAATACTACCTTTAAAGGAGTAACGCCAGGCACAGAAGCCCATTGCACGGGCTCCCTACTACTAGAGGTAATATTCGGCTTTCCTGATAACTTCCGCAGCAAAAAGTTAACCTTCCACATTGCTCAGTTCCAAAGTGGCTATCAAGCACTACTCGGACGTGAAGCTTTCGCTCGCTTTAACGCAATACCGCATTACGCTTCTCTCATGCTTAAGACGCCCGGTCCACGCGGCATCATTACAGTAAATTGAAATATTGAGCGTTCCTTGCGCATGAAAGACTGTGCGGCTGCCCTGGCAGCCGCACACTAAACGGCCTCACCAACTAAAGCATTTGACAGGTCGTTAAGACCAAGGACGCGGTTAGACGAGTCCGGCGCAGCTATATGTAATTGATACATGTTTGATGGCCATACCCCTATTACAATACAAGGGGCTCAACGCACGCAAAACAAGTGGCAATTAGGCTCAATTTTACTCATCTTGAATTACACATGGTTTCTTTAGTATAACCTACCTTTTTGCACGATAACTTTTCAACTAAGTTCCTCTATTTTACAGATGACCATCGTGCTACACCCGTCCAGGATACGGCACAATGGAGACACACGCGCATACGTGCAGCAGGGACCCGCTCCAAGGATTCTTTTTAGATTAAGACCCTGTGTAAACCTTTTTTACTGTCTCTTGTTGATACACATCCCTCGGATTCTCAGTACAATTGAGAAGGATGCTGACGTCTTGGCATGTGGCCACGTCAGAATAATGCACGTACCTGGACACCAGGGGCTTATTACAAAGGACACTGTTTAGGCCTGGTTTACACCATAAAGACCGAATACCTTAGGGAGTGTTCGGCGTCGCGAGTTTGGCCTTATATGCATCAGCTCCGAATCATGTCTTTGGTCAAATGTTGGGTTTGCCCGGCTCCTGTGTTTTGCTGCCTTATGTTTCGCTCTATCGGCTAAGGCGGCACCAAGAGAACTACTGCGATTGTGCCCTGGTTCATCCAGATGAGCACCTCAGTAGAGAAAGCCGAAAACTGACTGTCATGATATAGCGTGAGACTGGTCAACCACTCGATGACCTATCGGAACCTTCGGGATTCCTCCGCCTTAACGAAGGACGTTTCCCGGCCAGGCAGGTACGCACCCCGAATTCGGATGAGTGCGGAGCCACCAGGGGCTATATAGTAGCCCCACTGTCAAACTCCTCTGGCTAAGTGAAAGTGTTAAAGCATTATAGTCCGGTTGCCTAGTTCGCTGTGCTATCACCTCCCTAATGGACCAAGACGTTGGATCAAGTGTGAACATGCGTCTTCTGCGAACACCCCCGCATTATATGCGTGGGGGCCGAAGCCGACGACCGCAATCTTTTAGGTTATATAAAAATATACATACACGGCCGCACAGGAGGCATCATAATACTTTCGGGCAAAAGTATAAATACAGCCTTGATAATCTTAATAAAACATTGTTTTTACAATGGGGATACGTGTCACTCAAACATAATATTCTTCGAGCACGGGGCCTCTATCGAATGAGCACCTTGAAGAACTTCAAAATAGTGCTCGACAGCCACTTGGCCTATGGCCGAACCCTGCGCCGCAACAGTGGAGGCATCCATCTCCGCCCAGTATGTTTTGACACGGGCAAGGGCCATCCGCGAGCCTTCTATGCACGCCGACCTCTTCATCGCTTCATGCGCGGCACCGCACCAAGGAACTGCTGCACCAAACTGAAATAGCTATTCGGCTTTGGCCTTTTCGGCCACAGATGATCCACAATAGACCTCATGGCGAGTACGGACAATCTATTCAGCTCGGCCCATTCGGTAAGCCGATCAGTCAATGGAAGCGGACGCTCTGGAACGTTAAATTGTGACCGGAATAGCTTGTCCACTTCACGATCTGTTTGATCTCGGAAGTATTCGGCCGCATCGACAACACTCAGCGCCAAGTCCAGATATGCGTCCGCCGAACTCCACAGCCGGTCCAGAGGGGCATACCGAGGATCTCCAAACTTCCTCCGTAGCATAAAAGGTCTCCCAGCCGCGATATCCCCGGCTTGGCGCAGCTCCTCCTTCTTCGCTCTCATGACAGAGTGGGTGTCTTTGGTCTCCATTGTGGCCTTCTCCAGGTCCATCGCCTTCGCCCAGTTTTCTTCTTCAAGAAGCTGGCAACGATCGGCAGTATCTTTTAACTTTACAGCCATCTTGGCCATTTTTTTCTTTGCTCTCTCTATGCGCGGCCTATTTGGCCCTTAACTCTTCGGCCGCCCTTAAAGCGGTCGCATTACTACTCCTTGCTTCCTCCTTGGCTCGGGCAAGCTCCGCCCGAAGGGTCTCCACGGTGGCAGCTCCATCTGCAGTCACAACATATTAAAGATACTGACATCATGCTGCTCTCACTATGTGACATTCACCAGAAAAATCACCTACCGCTTGTTAACAAGCACGATGTCGGCATTTGCCGCATCCAGTTGCTGCCTTAGTTCGGCAAACCCATCAGTCCGGCTAGCCACCAGAGCTTCAACCACCTACGCATATAAGCGGTCTGGTTATTACCTGGGACTACGATCCTCTGTTTGCCGCCGTTCTCGACGACAACCAGAGTCTCAGGGGCTACTATCTACACAGGGCACACCTAAATATGTGCGGTACTATCAAAAATGTACATCATTTCACGTACCTCAAAACCCGTCAGCAGAATCATAAAGGCTTCATGCAACCCGCTTTCGGCGGACGAAATCCTTTCAATCACCATACCCATCAACGTACGGTGCTCTTCTGAGATAGTCGCTCGCTCTAACAGATCCCTCAGTACGTCTGACCGCATACCAGATGGTGGTGGACTCTTTTGATTGCTCTCTTCAAGAGCCGGACACTGGGGACTTAGGGTGGCCATAGGATTACCTTCTGGCCTTGCCGGATCAGGAGAAACCCTCCATGACGACACTTCAAAGGTCGCCCACCTCATGGGCTGGGGAGTCCCGGGGAGGCGTTTCGCTCTCCATCATCTCCGGAAGAAGATGCCCTGAAGACGAGCTCTGCTGAGAAGGGCTAAGATCCGAACAGCAAGATAAATGCTTCGGTTATTTTCCTTAGAAGTAAGGTAGGATATCTTCACTATTAAGTACTTTTTGATTACTTACAGCTCGTTAGAGTGCTGATCCTCACGCGGACATTGTGCGACAAGAACACCCTCCGAGACAGGACCCTCTGGTGGAGATTTCTTCTCCCGTTTGGAAATCTTGGTTTCCGGATCTTCAGAGGTAGTCCTCTTCCTTCCCCGTGGAGAGAGAATGCCAGATTCTTCCCCTTGGTTATCCTCCCTCGCGGAGGCACTCATTCCCTCGGTTGGAATAGGTAGCGATGGAGGCCCGCTTTTGCCCTCTTGATTCCCCCTTCATCTTCCTTTGAGGGCACTAGACAAGGTGCTGGATCATGCATCTTTTCCTGCATCAGATTTTCCAAGCCTTTAGGAAGGGGGGCCGAACACCGGATCATCTTCGCCTTTGTTATCCAGTCCTGGTTAAAGAGCGATTCTGTAGCGACCAGACCTCAAACAGTCTGATCTCTGTGCTCCGGTGTCATCCCTGGATCAGTAATGCTGACACCACACAGTACTCGGAGGATTTATAGCAGAGTAGCAATCACACACTTATTACATCGAGTTTCTCAAGAGAGAACTTATTACAATAATATGGCTTAAGGCCATCTAGTAACGATAACAGCGGAAGGCTTGGAAGATAAGTGAGTCCATTAACTCCAACGGCATCATTGAGTATAGAACCACGACCTAAAGTTCCTTAATCGTCGTCTGAAAAGTCTGCAACATTAACGTTGCAGCCCGAAACGGGTCAGCACATGGAATATGCTGGCAAGGTGACACATAGAGAGTAATGGAATGCAACAGCTATACTATATGCATATTTGGCTGGTGGAAAGCTCTATGGTTACAGTTTTTGCGTAAAGCCAATTTTTCCCTACTTCAAAGGAATAAAATTAATTACTATCATGGTGGTTGTTAAACATTGAGAATGGCTGACAGCATTCTCAATCCCAATTAATTAACATCATTAAAACCCATCAAAATTCATTTAGAGTAACATGTTGAGATTCACATGAAAATCCAGGTACTAGATACTTAAGATGTCCATAACCGGGGACACGGCTAATCATGATTAGTTTATTACACTCTGCAGAGGTTTGCACACTTTTCCCCACAAGACTCGATTGCCTCCGTTGGATTTCTCGCACTACATGGTGTTTGAGAAACGGATGACCGAGACACAGTCTTTCAGAAGCGCTAGCACCTTACGACGAGTAGACCGGTACACCTACTTTCCCCTACATCTGCTAGTCTACCACTGTAAGAGTTCGCACAACTTAGTCAACTATGCCAGAGCCCATAATGTCTTGTGGCTGCACACGGAAGTTTCTAGTATGAAAAATCTCATGATCCCTTTGGGCCTGGGTGGCGGTCCAAAAGAAAACAGGCAAGTCCTGGTAACCCCAGGTGCCTCAATCCACCCAGATGTGTGTTAGGTTGCCACCTTAGATAAACCCTTATTTATAAATCTCACATCTGTCATGGATATCACTCACCCAATCCACGTCTACTGGCATAGCATGGCATAATAAGCAAACGTAGAAGTAACTCCCAAAGGTTTGATAATAAACAGGTAATAGGTACTACCTCATCTACTTCCCATCCCACAATTTAATTAGATCCTAATCATGCAATGTGTGAGGATTGATCTAATGCAATAAAACTGGGTTGTAGAAAAGTATGATCAAAGTGTTACTTGCCTTGCTGATGATCCGCATAACCTAGAGATTCAACGTAACAGGCGGGGCACTCCGGGTATTCTATCACAGACAAACAACAAGCATATAATAAGTACTCATCTAATGCACAGGTAAAACTCAAATAGAAGCTCTAACCAGAAAGTTCAACTTAGGAACCCTGGTTGGCAAAAAGAATCAAATCGAACGAAGCAAAAGAGATCAAACGGCGAAAGAAAACAACTTCATTCTAGTAATCTGGATCTAGGGCAAATTTTACAGTTGCAAAAACATGTTTAAGTTGATTATTCGGAAAGAGGGTTTCGAGACGAAACTCCAAGCACTTGAACCGCCTGATTCCGATAAACGAGCGAAAAGTTATACTAAAACGAAAATCGGATCAGAAATCGCGATCAGAAAATAACCGCGGAAAATCCGACCAAAAAGAAAAACGACGAACAGAATTTTTTTTTAAAAAAAAAAACTGCACGGAAAAAAGGGGCGGCGGCGAACCTCGAAAGGCGCGCTCTCCAGCGACGGCGGGCGGCGGCGGCGGTGGCGGCTGGCTAGGGCGGCGGCTAGGGTTTCGGTGGTGGCGGGCTGGCTCTCTCTCGCTTGCCTCGGCGCTATTTAAAGGCCCCGGGCGGAGGTTTCCTGGCCGGGTACGGCCCGGAGTCGGTTACGCGTTTTTTTTATAAATCCGCTCGGAAGAAAAATAAAAAGAAATACTAAACGACTCCAAAAATCACGAAATAAATTTTGCCGGGTTCCTAAAATCAAGCCCGATAAGGTGAACATTTATTTGGGCCCAAACTACAACTTTGAAAAACGCGCATTTTCCTAAATTCAAAAAAAAAATACCGAAAAACTCCGAAATAAATCTTATTTGATTTTTTTATTAAATCCTCAATATTTCTATATTTTGGGAAAGTCATTTTATTCCCTCTCTTATATTTTTGTAATAGAAATAATTGATGATAAAATAAATAAAATCAAATGATCCTGTTTACATAATTTGAGAAAACTTAAATATGTAAATAAGAAATCCCCAACTCTCTCCGTGGGTCCTTGAGTTGCTTAGGATTTTCTACGATCAAAACCAAAAGCAAAATAAAATGTGATATGCACGATGACCTAATGTATAACATTCCAAATTGAAAATTTGGGATGTTACAAACCTACCCCCCTTAAGATTCGGGTTGGCTAGAAAATAGGTGAGGGTGGTCTTTGAGCAAATCTTCCTCTCGCTCCCAAGTGGTTTCATCCTCCGTGTGGTGGCTCCACTGAACTTTACAGAACTTGATAACCTTGCTACGAGTAACTCGGCTGGCAAACTCGAGAATCTTGACTGGTTTCTCCTCATAGGTCAAATTGTTATCCAACTGAATTGCTTCTAATGGTACTGTGTCTCTCAAAGGTATGTCAGCTATCTCCGCGTGACACTTCTTCAACTAAGAAACGTGGAACACATCATGCACTCCTGTTAATCCTTCTGGCAAATCCAACTTGTAGGCCACTTCTCCCATACGCTCCAAAACTCGATATGGCCCTACAAATCGTGGCGCTAACTTCCCCTTAACTCCAAAGCGCTTAATCCCTCGAAGTGGGGATACTCGAAGATAAACTCTGTCGCCAACTTCGTAAACTGTCTCCTTGCGTTTTGAATCTGCGTAGCTCTTCTGCCTGGACTGGGCTACCTTGAGCCTATCGTGAATCAACTTCACCTTCTGTTCAGACTCTTTAATCAGATCTGGTCCAAACAACTAGCGGTCTCCAACTTCGTCCCATGACAACGGTGTCCTGCACCTCCTTCCGTACAAAGCTTCGAAAGGTGCCATCTTCAAACCGGTATGATAGCTATTATTGTAGGAAAACTCTGCATATGGCAAATTATCGTCCCAACTAGATCCATAATCTAGCGCACAAGCTCTCAGCATATCCTCCAAAATCTGATTGACTCTCTCGGTCTGTCCATCTGTCTGCGGGTGAAAAGCTGTACTAAATTCTAGCCTAGTACCCAAAGTCTCATGCAACTACTTCCAGAACTTTGAGGTAAACTGGGTTCCTCTATCTGATACGATGCTCCTCGGAACTCCATGCAAACATACGATCCTGGTAATGTATATCTTTGCCAACTTAGCACTTGTGTAAGTGGTCTTTACTGGGATGAAATGTGCTACCTTCGTCAATCGATCAACTACAACCCAAATCGAGTCATAGCCTGAACGAGTCCTTGGTAATCCCGTGATAAAATCCATGCCTAGGTTATCCCACTTCCATTCGGGTATCGGCAATGGTTGCAACAATCCTGCTGGCTTCTGATGTTCTGCCTTTACTCTCTGACATACATCACAAACTGCTACATACTCCGCAGTATCCTTCTTCATTCCGGTCCACCAGAAAATATCCTTCAAATCCAAATACATCTTGGTATTTCCTGGGTGAATCGAATACGGTGAGTCATGTGCCTCTTGCAGAATCAACTTTCTAATCTCCGGGTTATTGGGCACGTAAACACGGTTTTCAAACCATAGGGTGTCGTGCTCATCCTCACGAAATCCATTCGCTTTTCCTTTGCTCAGCTTCTCCTTTATAGCGGCAATCTCTTTGTCAGTTTTCTGAGCTTCTCTGATTCTATCCATCAGGGTTGACTGAATTTCCAATGCTGCTACATAGCCTCTCGGAACTATTTCCATGCATAGTTCACGAAAATTTTCTGCTAACTCCTTGGGTATTTCTCCCGTCATTAGTGTATTGACATGGCTCTTGCGGCTTAATGCATCAGCTACTATATTAGCCTTCCCGGGATGATAATGCAATTTCATATCATAATCCTTGATGAGCTCCAACCATCTCCTTTATCTGAGGTTCAACTCTTTCTGCGTGAAAATGTACTTCAAACTCTTATGATCCGTGTACACCTCACAATGATTTCCAATGAGGAAATGTCTCCATGTCTTCAATGCATGCACTACAGCTGCTAACTCCAAATCATGCGTAGCATAATTCAATTCGTGAGGCTTTAGTTGTCGTGAAGCATACGAAACAACTCTCCCTTCCTGCATAAGCACTGCTCCAAGTCCTCGACGTGAAGCGTCGCAATACACCTCATAATCCTTGGTTTGATCTGGCAAAATCAACACTGGTGAGGTAACCAAACGTTTCTTCAACTCCTGGAAACTAGCCTCACACTCCTCAGTCCAATTGAATTTAGTATCCTTCTTGAACAACTCCGTCATAGGCTTTGCAATCTTTGAGAAATTCTCAATAAATCTCCGGTAGTATCCTGCGAGTCCAAGAAAACTCCGGATCTCCCCAACTGTTGTTGGTGCTTCCCACTTGGTCACGGTTTCAACTTTAGCGGGATCTACTGCTATACCTTCCCCAGATATAACATGCCCGAGGAATCCTACTTCCTTCAACCAAAATTCACATTTGCTGAACTTGGCATATAATTGATGTTCTCTGAGCCTTCCAAGTACCAAACGCAAATGCTCCTTATGCTCCTCTTCATTCTTCGAATAAACCAGGATATCATCAATGAACACTACGACGAACTTATCCAAAAACTCCATAAACACTTTGTTCATCATGTTCATAAAATAGGCAGGTGCGTTAGTCAGTCCAAATGACATAACGGTATACTCATATAGTCCATATCTTGTGGTCAAAGCTGTCTCCGGGATATCCTGTTCTCAAATCTTCAACTGATGGTACCCTGATTGCAAATCGATCTTGGAAAACACTTTAGCTCCTTGCAACCGATCAAACAGATCGTTGATCATTGGTAGTGGGTACTTGTTCTTGATCGTTACTTCATTCAGTCCTCGATAATCAACAACCATCCTTAACGATCCATCCTTCTTCTCCACTAGAAGTACTGGTGATCCCCAAGGCGAAGAACTTGGGCGAATATATCCCTTATCCAGTAACTCCTTAATCTGCTTCTTAATTTCCACCAAATCCTTTGCTGGCATCCTATATGGTCTCTTTGATATTGGCCTAGTGCCTGGCAAAAGCTCAATCAAAAACTCAATGTCTCTAACCGGTGGCATGCCTGGCAACTCTTCGGGAAATACATCAGGAAAATCCTTTACCACTCGTACTTCCTCCTGCACAATTCTGATAAGGAATTTACTTGTGTCCTGTTTGGCGCATGCCGGGATACATACTTGATCCTTCTTCCTTCTAGTGTTGTGAGCAAAATTGTCTTACTGGCGCAATCGATATTTCCCCCGTACATCGACAGCCAATCCATACCAAGAATCACATCCAGACCTTGGGATTCCAAAATAATTAAATCCGTTGGGAAAACATGCCTTCCTATACTTAATGGAACTTGAAAACATCCTTGACTGGCCATATACTCCGCTCCTGGTGAGCTTACTAGAATAGGTGTTTTAAGAATCCTAGTGGGCAAACTATACTTTTCCCCTTGATATGTATGAATGCGATGCACCAGTATCAAAAAGAATGAGTGCAGTAAATGACTTAACCAAAAACTTACCTATTACTGCATCGGGCTGAGCTTCAACCTCCTCCACATTAACATGGTTCACCTGTCCCCTGTTGAAAGGGTTCGACTTCTTTCCAGAGCTTCCATTGCCATTTTGTCCTTCAGGACAGTCATTTGCATAATGTCCTGGCTTCGAACACTTATAGCAAGTGATGTGGCTCAAGTCCTTCTTGGCTAGGGTCGATGGGGTGCTGCGATTCTAGCCATTGCTTCCTCCATTCCCATTACCATTCTTAGTGCCATTGTGATTATGCGAGCTACCTACTCCATGGTTATGCTGAAAATGTCCTCCTGGTCTAGGGGTAAAACATGGCTTCTGCTGAGCTCCTGAATTATACTTTCCGTGTCCATACTTCCTCTTGCGGTTCTCAATTTGCTGCTGCTTCCCTTCAATCATAAGAGCACGATCTACCAACTCCTGGTAGTTGTTGAAGGTGGCTACCATCACCTGCATACTCAACTCATCATTCAGTCCTTCCAGGAATTTCTCCTGCTTAGCTGCATCCGTAGCAACGTCATCTGGGGCATAACGTGCTAGCTTACTAAACTCCTCCACATACTGGCCAACTGTCCGTCCTCCTTGGCGCAAGTTACGAAACTCACGCTTCTTCATGGCCATTACTCCTGCTAAAACATGGGCGGTATGAAAAGCCTGCTGAAACTGGTCCCATGTGACAGTGTCGATTGGGAAGGTGGCTGTGAAATTCTCCCACCAAGATGCTGCGGGTCCTTCTAACTGATGTGCGGCAAACTTAACCTTCTCCACATCTGTGCATCCTGCTGTGGTCAACTCCCTAGCTATCTTGCGGAGCCAATCATCTGCTACTATCGGCTCGGTGCTACTGGAAAAAACCGGCGGATTCAGCCTAAGAAAACGGGCTAAGTGGTCAACAGGTGGTGGTGGTGGTGGGTTGTTGTTGTTGTTCCCCTGATTCTGATTCTGAACTAGCAACTGCATCAAGGTGTTCTGCTGCTGGATCAACTGGGTGAGCTCCGGCGGAAAGGAAAATACGGGGTCACGTCTCAGAGGCATCTAAGGGTTTAGAAAAGATGAGATATAAGAATAGAGGGGGTCTAAAGGGAAAACACTACCCATATGCACATGAGGCAAAAGCACACAATTCACTTCAATCAATCAAACAAGACATACAATCGATCTAACTATCGCAAAGTGCTCAGACTACTATATTTACATAGTGGACTACTACTACTGATGAGGTGGTCTACTAGAAATATTCTACGGTTGGAGACTCCATGATATCTGCTCCTGCTTCATCAACATAGTCATCATCGCTACTATCTTGTTCCGAGTCGGTGGCGTCAATGATGATGTAGTCCTCCGGGCTAATCTCCTTGGGTTCCTCGTCTTCATCTACTGGTGTCGGGCCTCCCATAAATATTCCAATCTTCTTGATCAGATCGTCATTCTTCTCCACCAATACTTCAATTTCTTCTTCATAACCTTCGCGTGTAGCCTTGAGTTGTTCCTCCAGTTCTTTAATTCTAGTCTTAGCCTTCTTCAGATCTATCATGTCGGCGCACATCTGATTCTCCTGGCGTCGAATGTGCTGATTTAACTCCTGAATAAAAGCTGCAATTGATCTATCTTTCATGGTGCTGATCATCTCCCAGTGTTCATCTCGGTGCCCGCAAATCTGGTAGATAGTATCCTTGAGATCCTTACGGTAGACTTCTCTAATGCGTCCCATGGTGATGTGAGCTGCCATACTCTTTCCTAGACTCCAAGTTGGTGCATCAAAAGAAAACTCTATGGGCTCAGTGAATGGTATGAACGTCCTTCCTGGAACTTGAACTTGAATCATCCAGCGCTCTTCTTCAGGTAAAGTGGCGTTGTAGGTTCCCGTGAAGCTTGGTATTCCTATGTTCAGGTGTCTAGTGACTTCCTTCAAGTGGCGTCCAAAGGGTGTATCTTCATCCGGTTGGGCGAACTTGTTCGTTGCATCCGCCATCCTAAAGAGTAGAAAAGATGAGAAGTCAGAAGAGAAGAGAGTGATCTAGTGATCTAGGTCTCTAGCTTAGTGGTCGTGTCCTACAGTCAGCGTGTGCTCTGATACCATCTCTGTAGCGACTAGACCTCAAACAGTCTGATCTCTATGCTCCGGTGTCATCCCTGGATCAGTAATGCTGACACCACACAGTACTCGGAGGATTTATAGCAGAGTAGCAATCACACACTTATTACATCGAGTGTCTCAAGAGAGAACTTATTACAATAATATGGCTTAAGGCCATCTAGTAACGATAACAGCGGAAGGCTTGGAAGATAAGTGAGTCCATCAACTCCAACGGCATCACTGAGTATAGAACCACGACCTAAAGTTCCTTAATCATCGTCTGAAAAGTCTGCAACATTAACGTTGCAGCCCAAAATGGGTCAGCACATGGAATATGCTGGCAAGGTAACACATAGAGAGTAATGGAATGCAACAGCTATACTATATGCATATTTGGCTGGTGGAAAGCTCTATGGTTACAGTTTTTGCGTAAAGCCAATTTTTCCCTACTTCAAAGGAATAAAATTAATTACTATCATGGTGGTTGTTAAACATTGAGAATGGTTGACAGCATTCTCAATCCCAATTAAGTAACATCATTAAAACCCATCAAAATTAATTTAGAGTAACATGTTGAGATTCACATGAAAATCCAGGTACTAGATACTCAAGATGTCCATAACCGGGGACACGGCTAATCATTATTAGTTTATTACACTCTGCAGAGGTTTGCGCACTTTTCCCCACAAGACTCGATCGCCTCCGTTGGATTTCTCGCACTACATGGTGTTTGAGAAACGGATGACCGAGACAAAGTCTTTCAGAAGCGCTAGCACCGTACGACGGGTAGACCGGTACACCTACTTTCCCCTATATCTGCTAGTCTACCACTGTAAGAGTTCGCACAACTCAGTCAACTATGCCAGAGCCCATAATGGCTTGTGGCTGCACACGGAAGTTTCTAGTATGAAAAATCTCATGATCCCTTTGGGCCTGGGTGGCGGTCCAAAAGAAAACAGGCAAGTGCTGGTAACCCCAGGTGCCTCAATCGACCCAGATGTGTGTTAGGTTGCCACCTTAGATAAACCCTTATTTATAAATCTCACATATGTCATGGATATCACTCACCCAATCCACGTCTACTGGCATAGCATGGCCTAATAAGCAAACGTAGAAGTAACTCCCAAAGGTTTGATAATAAATAGGTAATAGTTACTACCTCATCTACTTCCCATCCCACAATTTAATTAGATCCTAATCATGCAATGTGTGAGGATTGATCTAATGCAATAAAACTGGGTTGTAGAAAAGTATGATCAAAGTGTTACTTGCCTTGCTGATGATCCGCGTAACCTAGAGATTCAACGTAACAGGCGGCGCACTCCGGGTATTCTCTCGCAGACAAACAACAAGCATACAATAAGTACTCATCTAATGCATAGGTAAAACTCAAATAGAATATCTAACCAGAAAGTTCAACTTAAGAACCCTGGTTGGCAAAAAGAATCAAATCGAACGAAGCAAAAGAGATCAAACGGTGAAAGAAAACAACTCCGTTCTAGTAATCTGGATCTAGGGCAAATTTTAAAGTAGCAAAAACATGTTTAAGTTGATTATTCGGAAAGAGGGTTTCGAGATGAAACTCCAGGCGCTTGAATCGCCTGATTCCGATAAACGAGCGAAAAGTTATACTAAAACGAAAATCGGATCAGAAATCGCGATCAAAAAATAACCACGGAAAATCCGACGAAAAAGAAAAATGACGAACAGATTTTTTTTTAAAAAAAAATTGCACGGAAAAACGGGGCGGCGGCGAACCTCGAAAGGCGCGCTCTCTGGCGACGGCGACGGCGGCGGCAGCGGCCGGCTAGGGCGGCGGCTAGGGTTTCGGTGGTGGCGGGCTGGCTCTCTCTCGCGGGCCTCGGCGCTATTTAAAGGCCCCGGGCGGAGGTTTCCTGGCCGGGTACGGCCCGGAGTCGGTTACGCGTTTTTTTTTATAAATCCGCTCGGATGAAAAATAAAAAGAAATACTAAACGGACTCCAAAAATCACGAAATAAATTTTGCCGGTTTCCTAAAATCAAGCCCGATAAGGTGAACATTTATCTGGGCCCAAACTACAATTTTGAAAAACGCGCATTTTTCCTAAATTCAAAAAAATACCGAAAAACTCCGAAATAAATCTTATTTGATTTTTTTATTAAATCCTCAATATTTCTATATATTGGAAAAGTCATTTTATTCCCTCTCTTATATTTTTGTAATAGAAATAATTGATGATAAAATAAATAAAATCAAATGATCCTGTTTACATAATTTGAGAAAACTCAAATATGTAAATAACGAAATCCCCAACTCTCTCCGTGGGTCCTTGAGTTCCTTAGGATTTTCTAGGATCAAAACCAAAAGCAAAATAAAATGTGATATGCACGATGACCTAATGTATAACATTCTAAATTGAAAATTTGGGATGTTACAAATTCTTAAGAATGATGTCATGGTAAATAAAAGGATGGTGTGTTCGGCCATGGGATTACTTACTTGGGAAGTGGTGCGGTTGCTGCTCAGGCCCTCGTCCTTGGTAGTGTCCGGACACTCCATTTGGGGTCCGAAGAACGATTTGTACATCTCCTCGTGCGTCAGGCCGAGGAAATTCTGAATAGTGCACGGTCCTTCCGGGTTGAATTCCCACATGCGGAGGGGCCGGCATTTGCAAGGCTGGACTCGACGAACCGGCATAACTTGCATTACCATATCCAGACTGAAATCTCCCTCGAAGAGATCTCGGATGTGGCTCTGCATTATGGGCACGTCCTTGGCTGGACCCTAGCTCAGCCCCCTGCTGATCCATGGCATCAGTTGTGGTGGAGGGCCCGAGCGAAAGGTGGGGGCAGCTACCCACTAGGCACATGGGGGAGCTGTGACGTAAAACCACTCTCGTTGCCACAATCCGGACACCTCTGGAAAGGAACCCTTCGGCCATGGAGCATCAGCAATTTTGCTTATTAGAGCACCTCCGCACGCTGCGTACTACCCCTCAACCGTCTTCGGCTTCACATCAAAGGTCTTGAGCCACAGGCCGAAGTGAGGGGTAATGCGGAGGAAGGCCTCACAAACGACAATAAATGACGAGATGTGAAGAAGGGAATCCGGGGCCAGATCATGAAAATCCAGCCCGTAATAGAACATAAGACCCCTAACAAAGGGATCCAGAGCGAGGCCTAGTTCTCGAAGGAAGTGGGAGACGAACACAATGCTCTCGTTGGGTTCGGTTGTATGCACGACCTGCCCTCAGGCGGGCAGCCTATGCGAAATTTCAGCGGTCAGATATCTGGCCTCCCTCAGCTTCTTGATATCCTCCTCCGTGACGGAGGAAGGTATCCACCGGCCTTGAAGGCTGGATCCAGACATGATTGAAGGTCCGAAGCACCTGACCTGGGATTTGGGTGTTAGAACTCGAGGCAGGGGAAGGATTCGATTGAGCACGGGAGGAAAAAAAGTAAAAGTCTTGTCCCTTTATAAAGAGGGTGAATATCAATCGTCCTCCTCGTGGCCGTTTGGGACTTGCCTAAAATCTAGGAGTCCTAGGCACGGTTGGGTTACCCACGTCCGTATTAATGAGAATCCCGAAATAAGGGGAGCACGATCTCTGCTTTGACAAGACGTGTCAAGAAATCGCCTCGCGTTATGTGCGGGGCTGGTTAAAGAAAAACGGTTCAAATAATTACCGGGCCATGGCGTGAGGTCATGCTGCCAAAACATGTCAGCAGATTAGATTTCTAGAAATATTATTCTCTCTACAGTGGTATGTGGAACTTATTTTGCAGGGTCGGACACTATCCTTGTATTCAAACTCTTCCATGGTGTATTCGGAGGAGGAACCCGCCTTGCACTGCCGAAGACAACACTACGTGCCGGACTCATCGTCATTGAAGCCTAGTTTAGGGGCTACTGAGGGAGTCCTGGATTAGGGGGTCTTCGGACAGCTGGACTATATCCTTTGGCCGGACTGTTGGACTATGAAGACACAAGATTGAAGACTTCGTCCCGTGTCTGGATGGGACTCTACTCGGCGTGGAAGGCAAGCCAGGCAATAGACAATCAAGCAGGACGTAGGGTTTAGCCTCTCCGATCTTCGTCCCGTCCCGTTTTAGTCCGTAGGACAACAGACAATCATACCATAGGCTAGCTTCTAGGGTTTAGCCTCTCCGATCTCGTGGTAGATCAACTCTTGTACTACTCATATTATCAAGAATAATCAAGCAGGACGTAGGGTTTTATCTCCATCAAGAGGACCCGAACCTGGGTAAAACATCATGTCCCCTGCCTCCTGTTACCATCCGCCCTAGACGCACAGTTCGGGACCCCCTACCCGAGATCCGCCGATTTTGACACCGACAGTGACCGACACGTGGCATCCACCGTAACGGGTCACCGTTAAGCTATCGGGTCCGGTTTTGGATCCGATAACCCGTTAACAGCCAAAACCAATGAGGATTTTCCACATGTAAAATTGTCATTGGTCGGAGGAAACACGTGTTGGCTCACCTTTGGGACAGATGTCATCCATTCATTGGACAGGAGGCACCTATGATACATCAACACGTGGCATGGCCCAACAGAGGCCCATTCCGGTGAAATGGCCGGCCCGTTTGACTTGGTCAAAAGGTAACGGGCCGGCCCACGGAAAGCCTGTTAACGGACTATTCGTATATAGCCCATTTACGGCCTGCTAACTCACGGCCCGTTACGGCCTATCGGAATTAAGCCGAGTAGCTTCATCTGGGCCGTCCAATATGATTCCATCCCATTGTAACTTCCGGCCCATGTATGGCCCATGATGTCTTTCGGCCCATACGGGGCCATTTGTAACTCTTGACCCATTAACGGCCGTGGTGAATCTGGCCCGCAATGAACAGTGTACCTCTTTGTTCCATTGGGCCATTTCCAAACCGTGTTATATTTTGGCCTTCTCAGGGCCTATTTATTCTTGGGCTTATTTCCAGCATTCGGTTACTTACGGCCCGTTACTAGCCTTTTCCGCTTGTGGGCCAAATTCAGCCCGTGGTTACAGTCGGCCCGTTAATCCTTTGGGCAATTTTCATAGCGTCATCAAATACGGCCGATTAACGACGACCCGTTATGGTCGTCCCATGAACGGACGATTCCAAATCTAGCCTGTTTATGACCCATAATGCGGTTTATTATTGGCCCATGTTTGGCCGATCGATCATACGGCTCATAGAAGGCTCATTGATGCTACGGCCCGTAGAAGGCCCATTGTTTCTACGGGCCTTAGAAGGCCCATTGTTTCTATGGCCCGTAGGAGGCCCATCGTAACTATAGTAAATATGTAGCCCATGGTTATTGTGGCCTAGTTTTAAAAAATAGGTTATTGCGGCCACAAGCAAACTACGGAAAAAGAACTGCACTGACTACAAGCAAACAAATAAACAAGACAAAAAGGAAATAAATAAGTAGGCAACTTACGCTAGGCTATCACGGCTATTACACATATTACATCCACTGGGCATCAAAGTTTGCCACCGGTGCAAATATAGGGAACAAAGCCGCATATCATATACACTGGTTGTCAAAGTTGGCGACCAGTGCAAATAAACACCGCAGCAAAACAAGTATTGAACTGAAACCACTTCAGAAGAGCTCAAGAAACAATATCCTGGGTACCCATAATGCTGGCAAGATTCTTAGAAAGCTTATTAAATCTTTCTTGTTTGGCGCTTAAATCCTCCAGCACTTACTTTTGCACCAGAAAGTATGCATCTGAATTCTGCAGGGACTTCTCAGTCCTTCGGCTTCCTGTTGCATAACATCTTATCGATGTCTTTCAACTTGAAGTTGAGACTCAAGAAGCCGAACTGATCCAGGAAGAGAGTTCGAAGAGCTGGTGCCAGTAGTAGTAGCCAGTAACTCGAACACTACATCAAGACAGGACTTTGGGGTTGTCTCAGTGTCTTCAATATAGTTTTTATCAGCTTTCTTGGAGACCAACAGGGATGTCACACTATCTTGAACCTTACCTGCATTACTTCCTTTACCATTGCATAACGGGGTACTCTTCTCCCACATTTTATCCGCATTCTAAAAGAGAAACAAACAAAGACATCACATGTTTACCGTGTTCTATACGAAACTCATTTTGGTAAACCAGTTCATCAGTAAGGTGGACAAGATAACAACATGAAACAAACATATATATGTAGTATGGTCACTGTACGGCCTATATCATTCTAGTATATGTTGTCAAATCAAGATAGAGATAGTTCGAATCATATCTATTTAAGACAAAGCAGCATAGACAGAGTATAAGTGTGGGAAACTACACAACAATAACAACACTTGTAAGGTGCATGGCATGATAACATAACTGTTTATTCAACTGAAACTGAAATCAACATAGAGCAAGTTACAACAGCAAACACGTTAAATAAACAGGTTTAAAACATACCTGTTCCGCCATTGGAGTTTCAATTGCATCCTTCAAATCTGAAATTAGTTGGTATGTGTAAATACAGTGATGCAAGAGCAAAGTAGTATGAACCATGGCTAAGGCACCAGACCTGAGAACAATTCTTCTTTTGCTTTAAGAGTTGACTTGGGGTTCGGAGTGGTGGTCCTAGTGCTTTGGGCACTGTAGTTGCCTTACTAACTGCTCGTGTTTGGGTGCTCTGTGGTGGAGACGGTGCTGTGTCAACTGGAACTGGGTTACTATCTGCTGGGGTTGGGGTTAGAAGGGGTGTAGCTGGTTCTCTGTCCAACTGGATAGGGGTACAATCTGCATGAGTCTGGGTTATGTGTGGTGGGGCTGGTACTTGGGAAAGTACAACTATGGTTCTATCTGCATCGACAGGTAGCATGATCTTTTCTGAAGACTGTGTTTTTACTCCCACAGATACTGCCATCACCCCCTCCAATTGAAATGGTTGATAAACAAGAAAAGTAATTGAATGTAAAGACACTGTAAGATAGGCAGGTGCAATGGATAGAAGGGATGAAAACTGGGCATAAAATAATTCACATTTATGTTGTCTAACCAAACAGAATAGCAGGACATAATTTCACATATATGATGGCTAATTAAACAGGATAGCATGACACAATTTCACATGTATGATGGCTAACTAAACATGATAGAATGACATACTTCAAAATATGATGACTATGTAAACAGGATGACATGATGTAACTATATGATGTGTCTATTAAAGTGGTTGGCATGCCTTAAATCACAAACATGCCATCGATGGAAACATGATGCCATGATATAATTCACGGATGGAATGACATAATTCAAAATATGATGACTATGTAAACAGGATGACATGATATAACTATATTATGTCTTTAGAAAATGGGTTGGCATGCCATAATTCAGATACATGTTGTCTATGTAAACATCATGGCATGATATAATTCAAATATATGGTTTATATACTAAGCAAGTGAGCAGAGGGAAATCGCATATATGATGTGTCAACTAAGGAGATGGCATTCAATATTGTGCATATGATGTAAAAACTAAGCATTGCAATACAACATATGCATGATATGAGTAATATAACCCTGCCAAGTTTGAGCATACACCTCAGGGGGATAATTGGACTAGTCATCTGCCTCTGAATCCCCCTCTGAAGAGCTATCTATAACTAGCAAGATATCTGCTTTAACACGTAGCATTGTCTGCTCTGAAGACCTTGTTTTCACTCCAGATTTCTCCATCACCAATTCAAATGGATGATGCACAGGAAGAGCAGTTGAATATACAAACATTGTCGACAAATGCAACGAGAAATACAAAAAAGGATGACATGATATGATTCACATATATGACGCTTGGCTAAAACAACATGGCATTGCGTAATTCACATATATAATGCCTTGCAACAAGATAGCATTGCATAATTCACATATATGATGTCTTGCAACAAGATGCATTGCATAATTCACATATATGGTAATTAGACACTAAATAGGTGGCATTCACACAAAGCATGTCTAAACTAAGCAAATGACATAGCAATGCAAGATAGCATATGCACGATATGGGAAACATAACCCTGCCAAGTTACAGCAAGCACCTCGGGGGGGGGGGGGAATAGGACTGGTCATCTCTCTCTGAATCCTCCTCTGAGGAGCTATCTGTAACCAGCAAGACATGCGCTTCGTGAGACAACATTGTCTGCTCTGAAGACCTTGTTTCCACTCCAGATTTTTCCATGACTGTGCCGAATGGCTGATGCACAGGAAGAGTAACTGAATGTACTAAAATTGTTGACAAATTTAACACGTAATAAAAAATGAAGGCATTATATAATTCACATATAAGATGACTGGCTAACCAGGGTGGCATTGCAAAATTCACATATATGATGCCTGGCTAAACAAGATGGCATTGCATGATTCACATATACGATAAAGAAACTAAACAGATGGCATTCACACAAAGCATGTCTAAAATAAGTAGATGACATATTTGATGTATAAAGCAAGCAATGCAAGGCACCATATGCATGATATTACCAACATCAGCATGCCAAGTTAGAGCGAAGACCTCAGGGGGTAAACAGGAGTGGTCTTCTCCTTCTGAATCTTGCGGAGTTCTGGGAATAGGGGTCCCAGACTTGCTTGCATGCGGCCCACAACGCGGCTCCACCGACGGCCCTATACAACCCACCTTCACCAGCAAACATTTAAGACCCTCGCGAGGGGACAAGCCTCATGAGGCGGACGACACAAGACATCTTCGAGCGTAGCCTCACCAAGCTGGCTCACGAGGGGCGGAGAGATCAAGGCAAGGGACACCTCGCGAGGTTTCTGTGACGCAAGCCATGACGACTGGAGCCAGGCGGGCGCCAGCATGCGTAGTGTCCTCGTTTCCTCTTTGGTGCTAAAGAGGCAAGCACAGGCGAGGAGTCCCGAGACATCACGCAAAGGTTTCCATATCAGTGCAACGAGACCAAAACCAACAGGACAGCAGGACGGAGGTCACCGTGGAGCCCAAGACGGCGTCACCAACAGAGCCTTCGGCAGTCGAAGACTACTTTTGTTAGGATAATTTGTACTAGTTGTCTCCCTTCAAATTTGGCCATTGTGGGATCTCTTCCCGCTCAATATTTGGGAAGAGGACTACGGCCTCTATAAATAGGAGTAGTCACCACAGTAGAGGGCGACGGATCCATAGGGAGACAGGGAGAGGATTCAGTTCATCCTCAACCACACAAGTTCGCCGAGCACAAGAACACCTATCCTCTGGAGGCTGTTCTTCCCTTGTAACTATTCATCCTCAGCCCAAGAGGCAATCCACCACACCACACGGGAGCAGGGTATTACACCACATCGGTGGCCCGAACCAGTATAAACTCTTGTGTCTCTTGTTCTTTGGGTTCGTTGAGCTAGGCCGTGAGATCATGATGTTTGCGAGCTAGAGGGGGGAGAGATCTTTGTGTGCACCCCAGTGTTCGATCCTCAAGGGTTTTGCCACAACCCAAAATCCGATATTTGGCGCTCCAGGTAGGGGTGCGTCGGAGCTTCTCTTCCGCCAGTTGATCCACCTACACTCCGCGTTCCGATGTCCGGCGACCCGAGGACCAACACCGACCGCTGGGCAGCTTGGCCGACCCGGGCGGCGCCATCCGCCCAAGAAGACCTCAACCCTGCGCCCCAGGCGGCACGTTCACCGCCAAACGCTGCAGAGCACGGGCGGCGCGGTCAGACGCCATCCACCGTTACTCCACGACAAGTGCGGGCTGCCGCAAGGGCCTCAAGCTACGCTGCGGCCACGGTGCCACACACCCGAGGTGAACAATCAAACATGAGGGTAGCACTCACGGTGGCTCGGGAACTGCTACGATGTCAGCTGATGGAGAGCGGCCGGGATGCATTGCTGGAGCGCGTCGCCTAGCTACTGGACACCACAGCCTTAGGAGCACCGCCCTTCTGCTCCCTGCTTACGCCTCAGGCCATGGCCTGATCGCATGGTGGGGCTCGCCGTGCCCGCGTGCCCCTGGGCGTGCCCGGAGGTTTCTTCGACACTGGCGCGACTAGCAGCACCAGACGCCCAATCGCGCCCGCACCACCTCCGATGAGCGCGGGCATAAGCGTTGCCACCCGCGGCCCCAACGGAGTGCCGCCCTACCATCCTTAGGGCGACACGCTAGGCCTGGCAATGTGGAGCTTGGGGCACTTCGGCGAGGTCTTCGAGGTGACGGACTCGGAGGCCTACGTGCCCCGCATGATGGACCAGGAGTATGTGCTGGAAGATGACCCTGGCTTGTTCCTCGAGCCAGGCTGGGAGGAGGAGGCGCTAGAAGCTGAGGCCTTCCAGGAGCCCCCCGGGAGCCTTGCCAACCATGCCGGTGACAACAGCTATAGGGTACCACTAATCTCTCAGGAGCAAGCTTACGCTAACCATGGGTCGCAGGAGGATCAGGTCACAGCGGCGGATGGTGGCCCTAGCTCAGCGGCCTCCCTTCCACTAGGAGGAGCGCACTGTGGGCTCTAAGGAAGGAGCCGGGAGCAAGGTCCCTCCCCGCATCGCGCGGAGAAGGGCGTCCCCCGGAGGTAGGCCCTCTGCTGGGGAGGTGCTGGTGAGCCTTCCCCCGGCAGAGGACTCGTGGTCGCCGAGGGCGCCGCTGGTGTCCCCTTTGCCCCTTGGCTTCGTCCTGGTTTTCAGACGCACCAATGGTGGTCGAGGGTGGCGCAAGGCGGGGCCCTCATCCGGCGATATGAAGTAAGGCTCGCGCCTGTGAAGATCTTCGACCGTGACACTCTCACATAATAATGAGTGGGGCTGTACACGCTCGGGAGTCTCAGAAGTGCTGCCCTCGGGCCTCGGGGGCTCCCTCCCACGTCGTAGTGGCAGCACTTAGGTCCGCACTTGTGAGAAGACAAGAAGACTAGACTAGGCACCGGACGCGTGCATTTGCTTTTAATCTCTTTTCTGCAGACCTGTTTTCTGTCTTTGGATTTAAGTTCGAAGTTGAATTTTCATTGGTGTACGCGGGGGGGGGGGGGTGCCTTTTCTCGTTCGTGCGATTTCTTGCAATCTGGTTCCTTGCCTTGATTCGGAGTTCGCACCTACTGCCTCCCCCCTCACGAGACCCTCGCGAGCGGGGGCTAGGTGTGGCGCGCACGTCCTTCCATGGCTGGCACTTGCTTCTAGCGAGGCCCTCTCAGATGGATCAGCAGGCCCCTCGGAAGCTCACGACCTCACGAGTCGGTTGGGAACTGGCCCTGACTAAGGTAAACTGCAGCAGTAAGCTCGCGGCGAGACTCGCGAGCTCATAGAAACACGTCGCCAGCTTGGCCAAAGGAATAGAGGCAGTAATCTGTTTACATGAGGGGCTCCCGCTCCCAAAATGCTCTTACAACTTTCAGGGCCGTGCCCGAGCTTTCACATGCAGGGTCAATGACAAGGAAGCACGGTCCCAATCAGACATATCGCTCGCCGCGTCCTCTGGGTCACCCTCAGACGCATCGCTGGCGTCGCCGTAACCATCGCTGGCATCACCGTCATCATGTCCGGCATCAACGTCACCATTGCCGGCGTCGCCCAAACCATCGTCGACCACGTCACCTTCATCCGCGAGGACCACCACCGCGTCGACCTCGGAGGAGAAGGCCCTGACTAGAGCATCCACATTGTCTTCTACCCAGTGCGCCAGGTCGCCCCAGATGGCCTCAGGCATAGGGGCAATGGTGGCGTCAAAATCGAAGTTGGGGTAGGTGTTCTGGAGGTGGCTGAAGATGCGGGAGAAAGCGCGCCTGAGCAGGCCGCAGATCCTCTCTTCAACAAGCTCGTGAGCCCTCTCGGATCGATTCTCCAGGCATTTAACCACGTCGGTGAAGAAGAGGAGGTGACTGGCGTAGTCGTTCGAGTGGGGTTGAGGGGCATCTTCATCACAGATGACAACCAGCGCCGCGTTGGCTCTGATCCTGAGGCTTTGGAGCATGGGCGTGCTCACGCTCTAGTGTCCTCCGCCGGAGCGCTTCCTCCCTGCTCTGCTGCGTGAACGACTCGGCGCTAGCGACCTACTACTGAAGAGAAAGTAGCTTGGCACTGGCGGAAGCCAGCTTAGCTTCACTGAGATTAGGGTGGTTGCGGCGGCTTCCTCGCACTGTCCCGCCTTAGCCAACCCTGACTTGAGGGCAGTAGTCCTGCCCACAGCTTCGGCTTCCATGAGCTTTAGCTTCAGGTCGTACCTGCCCACAAGATCCGCGCGAGCCTTGCCCAGACGACGATCGGCCTCCTCCTGGGCCTTGGACTCGCACGCGCTGACAGCATCCTCCGCCTAGGAGACTTCGCGCTCCCTCGTCTCCAACCGCTCAAGCTCAAGGCTGCGCTCCATAGCTTCTAGCGCCAGCGCTTCCTCGCGCTTCAGGATCTCTTCCTCCTCGGCACGCGCCCCCTTCATCGACGCTAGGGCGGCCTTGCTCGCCTCCACCTGCTTCTCAAAGGAGGCACTCCAGGCTTGGAGCTCGCACGCGCATTTCTCTGGGATCTCGCGGTGACGATCGGCTTCCCGGGCTTCTTCCAAGGCTCAAGCGCAGGCATCACACGAGGTCGCAAGAGACGCCTCGGCCTTCGCATTATCAAGCTCGCGCTGGTGGCGCCCGAGGTTTATGGCCACCTTCAGCTTATGCCGCTCCTCCATCAGCCGAAGACCCTCGGCCTCGAGGCTCGCGTGTACATCCATGAGTTCTTCACCAAGCCGGCTCATTCCGCCCATCGCCTCCCAAAAGAGCTCGTGGCAGATGACACTCCGTTCGTGTGCAAACTTGAGCGCGCGGCCGATTCCGTCCTCCACAGCGGTGGTTGCCGACGGGATCCGAAGTGACTCGCTCCCCTTCCATAGGGGGCTGGGGGCTGCCGCCCCCTCGGTCACTGACTGGGCTTCGGCAGGAACCCGATTGAGTTGAGGCTCGCTACTCGAAGAAGAAACCAAGACTGAAGTCATCCAGCCGCCCTCTACAACCAGAGGAGGAGCCCTTGGCACGCTCGTCACACCCCTGGAGAGGCCACGAAGAAGAGACGGCAGGAGCGCGGGCTCGAGGCGCCAAGCTAGCGTGTCTACCTCACCGGCTGGCCTCGCGCCGGGGGCAGCATGCTGGCTTGGGACGCTCAAGGCCAGCGGGAGATTCGAGGTAGGAGGAGGTTGCTTCTCAGGGGCTTCGCGGCCTTAGTAGATGGGATCCTGAAGAGCCACCATCAGGAAGGGAAGCAGCACTTGAGGAATTACAAAGATAAGGTACTTACTCATCTATGGCAATGTACTTCCTCTGTTTCAATGCCCGGAAGGCGCCGCTGCTGCAGCTTGGGGACCCCTTCCTTTTGCGGAGCACATCGAAGTCTACACGGAGCTGGCCAAAGTGTTGGACGTGGCGACCATCGTAGGGCGTGGCTGGTGAAGCGCCCGAGGAGGCGACCTCAGTAGCGCCCAGATGGGGAGAGCCATCGGGTTCCGCCTCGCGATGACCTCCTGAGGCCTCGGGAGCTTCGACCTTAGGAGCAGCGGATTGCGTCGCCCCCTCAATTGCACCCCAGAGCGAGTGTCATGGGCTCCCCGAGATGGCGCCATAGGAGCCACGGGCGGCGTCGACACCTCGGCACCCGCGCCTCCGGCCTCCAATGGTGCTTTCCCCTTGCGTCCACTCTTGGGGCAAGTTCGGCGCCGGCGACAAGGAGGGGAACCACGGTGACGGGGTTCTCGTGGGACCCCTCAAGGTCGACCGGACGCAGCCCCCATTCGTCAAAGGGGGGCATCTGCCCCGCGAACTCCACCTTGTTTGAGCACCAGTACAAGACACATCCCTCCAGTGGCATATCGGCTGGCGAGGGGTCGCCGGCTAGGACCTCGAGCATCGTTCTTCGTGGCTCTAGCGAAAGCCCTGACTCCTGAAGCCTCATGCGATCCTGGTCGACTAACAGGTCCCACATCAGCTGGGAATGGCACTGGAGTGGGGCGACGCGGCGTTGGAGGAAATACTTCATCACCACGGGCGCGGTCAAGCCAAGGTCTTTCAACCTCTTCAACCGGAGCCAGACAAAGGCGAGGCAGGGGCTCATAAGCTTCTCATGAGCCCAACCGGAGCTAGGGACGGCCGGCGCCGACGGAGGCAAGAGCAAAGGATTGAGCGCTACAACATGCACATACAGCCACCGCGTCTGGAACCCGCGCGCAGATGGTGGGAGTTCAAAGTCAATCCCCGAGCCGGCCGTCGCTGCGACGGCCTGGAAGCTCAGGCACCCCGAGTATTGCCGGGGGTCGGTCAGGTGCAGCGAGAAGAAATGGCGCAGAAGGGCTACGGATGGGGCGATGCCCACCATGGCCTCGCAGACAAAGGAAAAGACGGCAAGAAGAGCGACAGATTGGGGATCTAGGTGTAGCATATGAATCTGGTAGTGGGAAAGCACGGCGTTGAAGAAGGCGGAGAAGGGAGGGACCAGGCTGGCCCACAGGGCATCGATGAAGAATTGGACCTCGGTGGCCATTCTATCGACAGAAGCTCAGGACGCAAGCCAGGCCATCATCCCTCCCCATTCGTTGAAGCTAGTGGTGAGTGCAGGGCGGACTTTGTCCATGGCCTCCTGATTGAGCACCCGCGATCGGTCGACGGCAGGCCAACAGCCAGAGGCTGGCTGGATGAGGACAGGGGCTTCTTCCCTTTCTCCGTTTGGTTTGGCGCCATGGTGATGGAGAGGATCGAGCTCAGGTCGGATTGGGAGAGGAAGATGAGCTTCAAAGAAGCGGAGGAGTCGGGGAGCGCGTTACCAGCAATGGGGTAATAACTGTGTGGGACGCCATGGCCGCCTAGCCAGCTGGATAACAAGGCTGCGTGGGGAAGCAGGGCCACCCACGTCCAATCAATCGCCACGCATCAAGCGGGGCCGCAGGCTGTTGGGGCCTGAGGGAGTCCTGGATTAGGGGGTGTCCGGATGGACGGACTATACCTTCAGCCGGACTCCAGGACTATGAAGATACAAGATTGAAGACTTCGTCCCATGTCCGGAAGGGACTTTCCTTGGCGTGGAAGGCAAGCTTGACGATATGGATATTCAGATCTCCTACCATTGTAACCGACTCTATGTAACCCTAACCCTATCCGGTGTCTATATAAACCGGAGGGTTTTAGTCCGTAGGACAACATACACATCAACAATCATACCATAGGCTAGCTTCTAGGGTTTAGCCTCTCCGATCTTGTGGTAGATCTACTCTTGTACTACCCATATCATCAATATTAATCAAGCAGGACGCAGGGTTTTACCTCCATCGAGAGGGCCCGAACCTGGGTAAAACTTCGTGTCCCTTGCCTCCTGTTACCATCCAGCCTAGACGCACAGTTCAGGACCCCCTACCCGAGATCCGCCGGTTTTGACACCGACATTGGTGCTTTCATTGAGAGTTCCTCTGTGTCGTCGCCATTAGGAAGGATGCCTCACCCCGTCTTTAAAGACCGCACCGTTGCTAAGGGAGCTTTGGCTGTCGGCCAAACCCTCCGGCTAGGTGGTTTTCTTATGACCGCCTGTTCGGCTTCTGTGCCGACGATGACCTCTCGAGCCATCGAAAACAATCTTCATGTCAGTTCGGAACTCGCTGAGCAGTTAGATCCAATGGAGCTTTCTTCTATAAACGATCTCTTGGATCGCTTCGCCGCCCTGGGAGTCGCTACGGATTACGACCAGATTGGGCCTAAAACCGATCTAAGAGAGATTAACTCTCCCCAAGTCACCCATCACGTTGTCGTGGTGGAGGGACAGTGCGGCGACCCTTCGTCTATCTTAAGGACTCGCTACGTCCGGATTCCCGATCCCTCCAAGCCGGATACCCGCGGATGGGAGGATATCACTCAAGACCTGAACTTAGAGTCAGGCGACGGGCTGGATTCAATGGACAACACCCAGGGATCCAAATTTTCGAGTTCAGAAATTCCTCGGCCTCTGAGCCTCAGACGGGGTGAGGCTTCGGATTTAACTCCACCCACCCACCCCAACATAAGCGATCTATCCAAAATCAGGCAAGAGCCCGACGAAATAGTACATCATTACTAGTCTAGATTCCTCCTGGTTAAGAACAGGCTAAGGGACTGCCGCGAGGAAGACGCAATCTTAATCTTCTGCAATAATTGCACGGACAAGGGAATACTCAACGCCATAAGTCACCGTGATATCACACGCTTCGCTGACTTTGCGTCCATTGTACAAAAGTATTATGCGATGGAAAGCGCCTAGAAAACCAAAATAAAATTTTGGGACAATCCGGCCCTAAATACAAACCCAGTCTGAAATAAAAGGGTGCAGCATAACTAGACACCCAGCTCAAACACCAAAAAGCAAAAACCCTCTATAGGGCATGGAACCGTACTGGAAGGATGGCTTAATGGACCCTGTAAAATTCACAGTACAGAGGACGCCACACCAACTCACAGCCTTAGAGCATGTTGGATACACCGGCAGGTGGCCAAAATTGGCGAAAACCTCCTAATTCTGGAGGCCACAGAAAGCCACCCCAGAGACACCCATACGGTATTAACAGTCTTCGAGACTTTCGCATCAAATAATATGTGAAAAAGGACACTCCGCGGCCTTGCCTAAGTCAACCAAGTAGCAAGAATAAACCCATGGTGTGACACGACTATTACCTTTAACGCCAGTGATGAACCTAAATTCCGAACAGCCCGAGCACCAGCCGCATTGGTCCTCAGCCCAATAGTGGACGGCTTTCGTCTTACCAAGGTACTCATGGACGGCGGCAGCGGATTGAACCTCATTTACGAGGAAACCCTTCAAAAAATGGAAATAGACTGGAACCACATTGAGCGAAGCAGCACAACCTTTAGAGGAATAATCCCCAGTCGGGAAGCGCGCTGTACAGGAAAAATCACACTAGATGTGGTTTTCGGCATGCCGGATAATTACAGGTCTGAAGAGATCACGTTCCATGTGGCTCCGTTCAGCAGCGTTTATCACGTTCTGCTAGGGCGGGAAGCATTTACAATCTTCCAAACAATACCCCATTACGGGTACATGAAGCTCAAAATGACCGGGCCCAACGGGATCATCACTCTCGCTAGTGATCCGGACATAGCACTCCGTGAAGAAAACAAGACAGCCGCACTGGCCCTCGAGGCACTATCCGAAGCCCTAGCGGCTGAGGAACTGACTGCGCTGCACTCTACGGTGAATAGGGACGATGTGGTACTCGACAAAAGATCCAAGTCCACCTCCTTTAAACCGGCGGACGAAATAGTCAAATTCCAAGTCCATCCAACGGACCCAAATAAAACAGCTTCCATCGGGGCACAGTTAAACCCTGATGTAGACGCCGCACTACGAGAGTTCCTACGAGAAAACTGGGACATTTTCGCCTGGCACCCTTCAGACATGCCAGGAATCCCACGCAGGCTGGCCGAGCACAGCTTAAATATCCAAACAGGATTTAAACCTGTCAAACAGGCTCTTCGGCGTTTTTCCGAACCTAAGAGATAGGCTATGGGAGAGGAGCTAGCAAAGCTATTGGAGGCCGGATTCATCAGAGATATAAAACATCCGGACTGGCTAGCAAACCTGGTGATGGTACCAAAGAAGGACAAATCCTGGCGCCTGTGCGTTGATTTTAGAGACCTTAACAAGGCTTGCCCAAAGGACCCCTTCCCCCTCCCCCGCATCGATCAAATTATTGACGCTACCGCAGGACACGATTCGTTGTGTTTCCTCGACGCATATTCCGGTTACCATCAAATCAAGATGGCAGAATCTGACCAATCCGCAACGGCATTTATCACACCATACGACCCATTCTGCTTCAACACAATGCCCTTCGGGCTCAAAAACGCCGGCGCAACATATCAGCGCATGATTCAGACATGTCTGGCAAGCCAGATCAGCAAAACAGTGGAGGCATATGTAGATGATGTGGTTGTCAAAACAAGACATGTCGAATCTCTAGTAGACGACTTGAGGCTCACATTTGATAACCTCCGAACATACGACATCAAGCTCAACCCGGAAAAATGCGTTTTCGGCGTTCCAGCCGGAAAGCTCTTGGGCTTCATTGTATCCGGTAGAGGAATCGAAGCAAACCCAGCCAAGATCTAAGCTCTGTCGCAACTGGATATCCCAAAGGACCTCAAACAAATACAAAAGTTAACCGGATGCATGGCGGCTCTAAGCCGCTTTATCTCCCGGTTGGGAGAAAAGGCCCTACCCCTTTACCGCCTCCTTCGGCGCACTGAACACTTCGAATGGAAGGATGCAGCCACGGCCAGACTTGAGGAGATGAAAGCCATACTTGCAACAAACCCAGTCCTGGCCGCACCAAATATTGGCGAACCAATGCTATTATACATTGCAGCAACACATCAGGTTTTAATAGCAGTGCTCGTCGTCGAACGAGAAGCGGACGGACACAGATTCCCCCTTCAAAAGCCAGTCTATTATGTGTCCACTGTCCTCACTCCTTGCAAATCATGGTACCCGCATTATCAAAAGATCGCGTACGCGGTATTCATGGCATCCCGGAAGGTACGACACTACTTTCAAGAGTGTTCAATAATAGTAGCCTCGGAAGTACCACTTAACGATATTATAAACAACCGTGACGCAACAGGCCGGATTGCAAAATGGGCCATTGAGCTCCTCCCGTTCGACATAACTTATAAGCCATGGCAAGCCATCAAGTCGCAAGGCTTGGCCGACTTCGTCGCAGAATGGACGGAGGCCGAACTCCCTAAAGAGTATGGCACATATTCAAATTGGATCATGCATTTCGACGGCTCCAAGATGTTGGCCGGACTGGGGGCTGGCGTCGTTTTGACGTCCCCCACAGGAGACACAGTTCAATACGTACTCCAGATTATGTACACGGACTCCAACAACGCAGCCGAATATGAGGCCCTTTTACATGGTCTCCGGATGGCAGTATCCGTGGGCATTCAACGCCTAGAGGTGCGTGGGGACTCGAACCTCGCAATATCCCAAATAAATGGAGACTTCGATGCCAAGGATCCAAAAATGGCAGCTTACTGCAACGCCATCCTAAAAATGTCAGCTCGGTTCGAGGGGCTTGAATTTCACCATATAGCCCGGGAAAATAATCAGGCGGCAGATGTCTTGGCACGCATCGGCGCAAAACGCGATGTAGTCCCCCCCAACATCTTCTTGGAAAGGCTGTTCAAGCCATCTGTAGTATGGGAAGGGGAGCCGAACAATAACACTCCGGACCTAACCGCACTACCCGACACCGAACATTCTGACACAATCGGAGGCTCTGCCAATGAAATTACACCTTCAGCCCACGTAATAATGGCCATCATCGCCCCATGGACAGAACCATTCCTCGCCTACCTCACTAGGCAGGAACTCCCCGAGGACCAAAATGAGGCACGCTGCATAGTGCGGCGATCCAAAGCCTACAGAGTCCATGAGGGAGAGCTTTATAAGAAAAGCACTACCGGAGTCCTTCAAAGGTGCATCTCCGAAGAGGAGGGCGGAACCTCCTGGCTGAAATTCATGCCGGACTGGGCGGTCATCACGCTGCAGCTCGATCCCTTGTAAGAAAGGCCTTTCGTAGAGGCTTTTATTGGCCGACGGCCCGGGCAGACGCTCAGGACTTAGTCCAACAATGCACCGGTTGCCAGCTCTTTGCAAACCAAAGCCATATGCCACCCACCGCCCTCCGAACTATCCCCATTACTTGGCCCTTCGCGGTCTGGGGGCTTGACATGGTTGGACCCCTTAAAGGCGGCACCCACAAGCAAAAATACTTACTGGTCATGGTGGATAAATTCACCAAATGGATAGAAGCCAAGCTTGTTAAGACGGCCGAATCCAGACCGGTGATAGACTTTATATCCGGGGTCGTACACCATTACGGAGTTCCCCACAGCATCATCACTAATAACGGCACAAACTTCACGGCTGACGAGGTAAAACTCTGGTGCAATAACATGGGCATCAAGCTCGACTATGCTTCCGTCTATCCCCCACAAACTAACCGCCAGGTCGAACGTGCAAATGGTCTTATCATGAGCGGCATTAAACCCAGATTAGTGCGGTCCCTCAAGGAATCTAACACGCACTGGGTAGAGGAGCTCGAGTCCATACTTTGGGGGCTGCGGACCACGCCGAATCGCACCACCGGATACACACCATTCTTTATGGTGTACGGCGCAGAGGCAGTTTTGCCCTGTGACATAATTCATGACTCACCTCGAGTGCGCATGTACGGCAGGACAGCTTAGACGCATTGGAGGAGGAGCGTGATGTGGCAAAAGCCTGTTCCGCATTCTATCAATAGCAGGCTCGAAGATACCAAAGCAGAGAAGTACGGGCCAAAAATTACAACGTTGGCGAATTAGTTCTACGACTACCGGACAAGAAAAAGGAAAAACTCAAGCCCAAGTGGGAAGGTCCCTTCATAATTGACCAAGTCCTGACTGGTGGAGCGTACCGCCTGCGAGATGCATCGGATAACCGACTCGAGCCGAACCCATGAAACGCAGCCCGTCTCCGAAGATTCTATGCCTAGCGCCGGACTCTATGTTCGTCTCCTTCCTCTGTCCATTTTTAATATATTTTATGTCTTGCATTTCTCTTCTTCTTCTCTCTCTCTCTCTCTCTCTTATAGCCCTTAAAGGCTCATAAAGTGACGCGCCATCCGCACTCATTAAACCTGGGGGCTTCTTTAAACAGAACCTTATTCATATGGGCTTCATGCCCAACACATGCGTCACACTTCCGCATGTACCTTTTATTCACCATTATATGCATCGATATGACTTAAGTTTTGGCCAAGCTGTGTTGCCTGGCTCCTGTGCTTACCCCTCGGCTAGGTGGTAAACGGAGCACCTCTGCGATTGTTACTGCCGGGTCAGCCGGACGTCTACCTCAGACTGGGTTAAGCTGAAAGCTAGCGTTCTTAAGGGAATATTCAGTCGGTGAACTAAAGATGATCTTTTTTATTTTTATCTATACGCCCCCAGATATTTTTCCTGCGTTTCTTTTCGCAGCATGGACATGCACCTTAGGGCATGCCTCCCAGGGAAAGGAACCCCTAACGGAACTATTCTCCCTGGAAGATGTTTCTTACTAACATGTAATATAACATAACTAGTTGGGCACTTGTCTGTTCATGCACTAATGACCCCTACGCCTGGTCTCCATGCATTCCCCGGTTCCTATATAACCGCATGGGAATTCGGACACACTCCGGACCGTCAGGTCCCGTGGCTGAAGCGAAAAGGTCGGCCATGACAAATGATCTACAATCCGGCTAGAAGGCATTATAAATGTCAACTAAATTACATAGTCATTTTGACTGATCGTATTCCTCTTCAATACCATCTAATAGGCTGTCTAATTTACAGTCCTGCTGGGAATACTTTGCGGCCAACTCTACTTGGCCGTATACTAAGCTTACAGGGATCTCCTTCCCATCGGGCCCTATAGGATCGACCTTGGCCATGTGGTTGGGGTCAGCCTTTGCGTACCGTGTCTTCACCATGGCCCAGGCCTCCCTAGCACCTTGACGGAAGGCTGATATCTCCCACAATCGGAAGCACCGCCGTGCTCCTTTTAGCTTCTCCGCAAGCTTTCGGCCTGGGCGACACCTCGCATCGCCTGCTCAACTCGATCGAGCAGTTGCGAGAGCTCAGGAAGAAGGTCACCCGTAGAACCGGGCATCTCCTCTATAGGACGGCCTGTCAGCACACCTACAACATCTCCTCTGTAAAAATTGAAATGCATTATGCACTGCTACCTCTTGAGCACTGTGTTGGTTTCCCTTGAAGAGGAAAGGGTGATGCAGCAAAGTAGCGTAAGTATTTCCCTCAGTTTTTGAGAACCAAGGTATCAATCCAGTAGGAGGCCACGCACGAGTCCCTCACACCTACACAAACAAATAAAATCATCGCAACCAACGCAATAAAGGGGTTTTCAATCCCTTCACGGTCACTTACGAAAGTGAGATCTAATAGATATGATAAGATAATATTTTTGGTATTTTTATGATAAAGATGCAATGTAAAGAAAGCAAAATAAATGGAAAAGGAAATAGCTTGTTCACGGAAGATTAATAGGATGGAAAATAGACCCGGGGGCCATAGGTTTCACTAGTGGCTTCTCTCGAGAGCATAAGTATTACGATGGGTAAACAAATTACTGTTGAGCAATTAACAGAATTGAGCTTAGTTATGAGAATATCTAGATATGATCATGCATATAGGCATCACATCCAAGACAAGTATACCGACTCCTGCCTGCATCTACTACTATTACTCCACACATCGACCGCTATCCAGCATGCATCTAGAGTATTAAGTTCAAAAGAACAGAGTAACGCTTTAAGCAAGATGACATGATGTAGAGGGATAAACTCATGCAATATGAAATAAACCCCATCTTGTTATCCTCGATGGCAACAATACAATACGTGCCTTGCTGCCCCTACTGTCACTAGGAAAGGACACCGCAAGATTGAACCCAAAGCTAAGCACTTCTCCCATTGCAAGAAAGATCAATCTAGTAGGCCAAACCAAACTGATAATTCAAAGAGACTTGCAAAGATAACCAATCATACATAAAAGAATTCGGAGAAGATTCAAATATTGGTCATAGATAAACTTGATCATAAACCCACAATTCATCGATCTCAACAAACACACCGCAAAAGAAGATTACAATGAATAGATCTCCACAAGAGAGGGGGAGAACTTTGTATTGAGATCCAAAAAGAGAGAAGAAGCCATCTAGCTAATAACTATGGACCCGAAGGTCTGAAGTAAACTACTCACACTTCATCGGAGAGGCTATGGTGTTGATGTAGAAGCCCTCCGTGATGTAAAAGGCCCCAAGATGGGATCTCACGGATACAGAAAGTTGCGGCGGTGGAATAAGGGTTGTGGCTCCGTATCTGGTAGTTTGGGGGTACGTAGGTATATATTGGTGGAATAAGTACGTCGGTGGTGCAACGTGGTCCCCACGAGAGTGGAGGGCACGACTGGGGGAGGGGGGTAGGCATGCCCTCCTACCTCATGCCCTCCAGGTTGCTTTCTTGATGTAGGGTCCAAGTCCTCTAGATGATGTTCGTTCCGAAAATCACGTTCCCGGAGGTTTCATTCTTTTTGGACTCCTTTTGATATTCCTTTTCTATGAAACTCTGAAATAGGCAAAAAACAACAATTCTGGGCTGGGCCTCCGGTTAATAGGTTAGTCCCAAAAATAATATAAAAGTGTATAATAAAGTCGAATAATGTCCAAAACAGGATATAATATAGCATGTAACAATAAAAAATTATAGATACGTTGGAGATGTATCTTGCACCTATTCTTTTCATGCTGGTTCCATTTTTTGTCAATTTATAAACTTTTTATGAATAGTAATATAGACGCATGTTCTTAATCTATTTTGGATTTTTGTTCACCCTGAAATGCAATGTAGATCTGCCATTGACATTTTTTTGGAGCATTGGTTGAACATTTGCTGAGATGTTGATAGGAAAAGCCTTTGTTTCCTCATAAAAAGTTTCCCATTAGTTAAACTTATTGGATACATGCAGTGGGCATGAGGACCATGTACAACTTTTTCCAGTTAGAATTATGTCTGCTATTGATCTATATTGCTTAATACAAAGAACTCTGCTTGTTTTGGAAACAAGAGGTAATGCAAACATTTAATTCTGTTGTGAACTTCTGATTCAGCTTTGGGGCATGGACGGCGAGAAGCGTAGGCATGTGCCTAGGATACCGGACCATGATGGATTGATGAGCTGATGTCACGTGGCGGCTGGTTAACCGGGGGCGGCTGCAGCCATCATCGACCACGAGTTCACGCTAGGAGCACACACTGGTAAAACGACGTCCTAAACAAATGGTTTAAAACCCCTTTTTGCGACGGCATTTGGAACCGTCACCAAGTGAGTGTGGGCGATAGGGCGGGTCCTTCCCACGACCCAGAAATCGTCGGGGATAGGCCCTTGTGGGACCCAGGCTGGTCCGTGTGCGATCTGGCGAGGCATGGAAACCCAATCATTTCCGTACGTATGTACATCCCACGCGGTGAAACCCAGAAATCATTTCCGTAGGTATGTACATCCCACACGGTGAATCCCAGAAATCATTTCCGTAGGTATGTACACCCCACACGGTGAATCCCAGAAATCATTTCACATAGGTATGTTCATCCCACATGGTGAATCCTAGAAATCATTTCCGTAGGTATGTACATCCCACACGGCGAATCCCAGAAAATCATTTCGGTAGGTATGTACATCCCACACAGTTCTCTGTCTGGAAACGTGTGTGCAAGGTGGCCTAACGCAAACAGTTCGCTATCAGAAGCCATGTGTGATTGTTAGTTGATCGAACACGCCTACTTTCTAGAAACCGTGCGGGTTGTTTGAGTTCATCGCCCACGGTGCTGTCTGAGCAACCGTTTGCAATAGAAACCCCAATAAGGAGGGTAATTAGACTATTATTGATAATACATGTACTAATTAAACTGATATTTCTTATAAAACACGCCAGATATTTCATATCCGTGTAAAAGCAAACAGGATTTCATAATCGATTTACATCAGATAGCTTCGGCACTCAGTTACGCCATTACACAACAGCACCAAGTTTCACATGCAGCATAAGAAACCTTTGAAAAGTAGCACCATACACGGTAAATAGACAGATGAATCTCATTTGGGAAACTGTAGAAGCGGAAGGCAAATATTGAACCTTCAGTGATGTTGAATGTCCTTGCAACTTCAGGCTAGTGGCTATGGATAATTGCCCGCCCAACCTTCGTCAGCAAGACTTCAATATTGTACCATGGGTGTTGAATGAATACCTTCCTCACCTCTTGACCATGCAAGTGGTTTGAGAGGTAATCATCGGTGAACTGCTTTGAAATGTACTAAAAACAAAGCTATGCATAAATCATTGTTGTAAATTTTGAAATGGTGCAAGGGGTAAAAACAAGGTAAAAGAGTTGGTACCATCCTATAGTCGACTGATGTATTCTTCATTGTGAAAACAAAGATCTTGCTGTTATTCGTCGCAAGTTTCTTCATCCTAACAATCTTTTTGAGTTTCTTGACTTGACTGATATTCATGGACATCTCATTTCCCCATATGCAAAATGGGTCGAATAGTGGGTCTAAGCCTCTGATGGTAGGACCTACATGTGCAAGACCAAATTTTAAGAAACCTGAATATTAGAATGATTCCTGTAACTGCACAATAATGTACTATTAGCCAAAGGACCCTGCTTGAACAAACCTCGATGGTAAACCGCAGTGTCTCCCATTGTTTCCCTGCAACACACATAACGAAGATCTTGATCAGGTTAACTGAGAGTTGCCATACTATCAGTAGAACATGTATTGAGTACAGCCAAATTCGATTGGTTTCACATGCATAACAATACAAAATTGTACCCACAGCAAATGAGAAACAAATTGCAGAACTGAACCAAACAGTTAAATGGACAGCAGACCAAATGAACCAAAATAGTTAACTAAGCACGACATTGCAGAATAGGAACATGTACAAGAAGAAAAGACAGTTAACAAAACAAAGAATGCTTGAGAACAGTACTATGAAATGTAGCAGTTGTTGGACCAAAGTGTTAACTGAACATTACATTTCAGAGGACCAAACTATTAACTAAACATCATATTGCATATTAACATTACAGAGGACAAATCACTAGAAGGCACTGGCGGTGGCCTCGAGAAAACATCACGAACTGTATTTTAAAGTAGACAACCACGCGGCAGTGTCGGTGGTGGCCTCGAAGACGAGGTGCTCCTCCAAGATCTGGTAGTCGACACGCATGTCACCATAGCAACCTCGTTCAGGCATGCGACTGCATGCTGCTCAGCTCCACGTTATACTACGCGTAAAATGCGTGTGGGCGGCACTAAATTGGAGGAGGGGGCAGTGATTTCGGTGGAAGGTCTCGCTCCATCTGTCGGGGCATGTGGCAAGGGAAAGGAGGAGGATGGTGTGGGTGGGGTGTGGATTACCTGGCTATATCGACGGGGCCGCACAGCAAGAAGAAGGGTCGGCGGCGAGGAGGCCGCGCAGCAAGAAGAAGGGTCGCCGGCGAGGAGGCGGTGCTACAAGAAGAAGGGTCGCCGGTGAGGAGGCGGCGCTGCAAGAACAAGGGTAGCCGGCGAGGAGGCGGCGCTGCAAGAAGAAGGGTTGCCGACGAGGAGGCTGAGCTACCAATAAGCAGCAGTGAAGGTTTGAACTTGGAAAGCAAGGAGGACCAATGGAAATGTGTCTTTTGGTAGGAGGGAGGGGCGGGCAGATAGATATTTTCCCGGTCGCAAAAAAATCCGCTCGGTGCCTCAAAAAACTGGCGCGCAAGTGTGGTTCAAGCGGTGGTGGTGGACTGTAGATGACGAAGCTTCCTGCGTAAGCCAGACAAGACAGTGCGCCAAGATATTTTATATCGCATCCTACACGATTCTTTCTAGTAAACTGTTTGTGGTATACCTGATTTTTTTCATTATGTTTTGAAAGACAAAATGGTGTTACAGAGGGAAAGGATGGTGCTTGAATTGCTAGAACATTTACGTACAGTGAACATGCAACTAGTACATGAGTGTCGTGTTTAAATTTGGAATTATTCCAGGTTCGTTTGGCATTTTTATGCATTAATTGAGTTTTTGGGCATTTAATATGCATAATTCAAATTTTAACTACAAGCACATGCTCCAATGCACCAAAGTTTGCTGAAAATGACATGTGTGTCTTTGGGTGAATTTATAGGTCCCATGCAAGAAATGGGAATAAAATTCAAACATCTGGGTGTCGTGGCTCAGCCGGAATGATTGAAAAACTTGAGTTTTTAATACCTGTAAATCCAAAATACAGCTGAAAATCATGAAAGTTGGCATGGTGTCACGACATGGCACCAACATGCTGCAGTAATTTTTTTGGCTAAACCGGGACAAGCTTTGGTGAATGTCCTTGCAACTTTAGGCTAGTGGCTATGGATAATTGCCCGCCCAACCTTCATCAGCAAGACTTCAATATTGTACCATGGGTGTTGAATGAATACCTTCCTCACCTCTTGACCATGCAAGTGGTTTGAGAGGTAATCATCGGTGAACTGCTTTGAAATGTACTGAAAACAAAGCTATGCATAAATCATTGTTGTAAATTTTGAAATGGTGCAAGGGGTAAAAACAAGGTAAAAGAGTTGGTACCATCCTATAGTCGACTGATGTATTCTTCATTGTGAAAACAAAGATCTTGCTGTTATTCGTCGCAAGTTTCTTCATCCTAACAATCTTTTTGAGTTTCTTGACTTGACTGATATTCATGGACATCTCATTTCCCCATATGCAAAATGGGTCGAATAGTGGGTCTAAGCCTCTGACAGTAGGACCTACATGTGCAAGACCAAATTTTAAGAAACCTGAATATTAGAATGATTCCTGTAACTGCACAATAATGTACTATTAGCCAAAGGACCCTGCTTGAACAAACCTCGATGGTAAACCGCAGTGTCTCCCATTGTTTCCCTGCAACACACATAACGAAGATCTTGATCAGGTTAACTGAGAGTTGCCATACTATCAGTAGAACATGTATTGAGTACAGCCAAATTCGATTGGTGTCACATGCATAACAATACAAAATTGTACCCACAGCAAATGAAAAACAAATTGCAGAACTGAACCAAACTGTTAAATGGACAGCAGACCAAATGAACCAAAATAGTTAACTAAGCACGACATTGCAGAATAGGAACATGTACAAGAAGATAAGACAGTTAACAAAACAAAGAATGCTTGAGAACAGTACTATGAAATGTAGCAGTTGTTGGACCAAAGTGTTAACTGAACATTACATTTCAGAGGACCAAACTATTAACTAAACATCATATTGCATATTAACATTACAGAGGACAAATCACTAGAAGGCACTGGCGGTGGCCTCGAGAAAACATCACGAACTGTATTTTAAAGTAGACAACCGTGCGGCGGTGTCGGTGGTGGCCTCGAAGACGAGGTGCTCCTCCAAGATCTGGTAGTCGACATGCATGTCAGCCATAGCGACCTCATTCAGGCATGCGACTGCATGCTACTCAGCTCCACGTTATACTACGCGTAAAATGGGTGTGGGCGGCGCTAAATTGGAGGAGGGGGCAGTGATTTCGGTGGAAGGTGTCGCTCCATCTGTCGAGGCATGTGGCAAGGGAAAGGAGGAGGATGGTGTGGGTGGGGTGTGGATTACCTGACTATATCGACAAGGCCGCACAGCAAGAAGAAGGGTCAGCGGCGAGGAGGCCGCGCAGCAAGAAGAAGGGTCACCGGCGAGGAGGCGGTGCTACAAGAAGAATGGTCGCCGGTGAGGAGGCGGCGCTGCAAGAACAAGGGTAGCCGGCGAGGAGGCGGCGCTGCAAGAAGAAGGTTGCCGACGAGGAGGCTGAGCTACCAATAAGCAGCAGTGAAGGTTTGAACTTGGAAAGCAAGGAGGACCAGTGGAAATGTGTCTTTTGGTAGGAGGGAGGGGCGGCAGATAGATATTTCCCCGGTGGCAAAAAAATCCGCTCGGTGCCTCAAAAAACTGGCGTGCAAGTGTGGTTCAAGCGGTGTTGGTGGACTGTAGATGACGAAGCTTCATGCGTAAGCCAGACAAGACAGTGCGCCAAGATGGTGTACTTGATTTTTTTCTAGTAAACTGTTTGTGGTATACTTGATTTTTTTCATTCTGTTTTGAAAGACAAAATGGTGTTACAGAGGGAAAGGATGGTGCTTGAATTGCTAGAACATTTACGTACAGTGAACATGCAACTAGTACATGAGTGTCGTGTTTAAATTTGGAATTGTTCCAGGTTCGTTTGGCATTTTTATTTATTAATTGAGTTTTTGGGCATTTAATGTGCATAATTCAAATTTTAACTACAAGCACATGCTCCAATGCACCAAAGTTTGCTGAAAATGACATGTGTGTCTTTGGGTGAATTTATAGGTCCCATGCAAGAAATGGGAATAAATTTCAAACATCTAGGTGTCATGGCTCAGCCGGAATGATTGAAAGACTGGAGTTTTTAATACCCGTAAATCCAAAATACAGCTGAAAATCATGAAAGTTGGCATGGTGTCATGACATGGCACCAACATGCTGCAGTAATTTTTTTGGCTAAACCGGGACAAGCTTTGGTGTAAGCTTCTTGCAAACCAGAGCTTCCCTCAAGAAAGCTCCTGGTTCCGAGAGGGAACGTGTCACCTCCGTGTGCGAAACGACATACGTACAATGCCTTCTCCGACCTTAATATTTTTACATGGGCAGATTTGACCAAATAGAAGTATCATGCTAAATTTTGGAATTATTCCATGTTCCTTTGGCCTTTTTTGTACATTAATTGTGTTTCTGGGCATTTAATGTGCCTAATTCAAATTTGAACTACAAGCACGTGCTGCATTGCACCATAGTTGTTTGAAAAATCACATGTGTGTCCTTGGGTGAATTTCTAGGTCCCATGCAAGAGATGTGAGTGAAATTCAAACGTATGGGCGTCGTGGCTCGGCCGGAAAGATTGAGAAACCTGGTTTTTTAATTCCTGTAATTCCAAAACAAGCCTGAAAATCATGAAACTTGGCATGGTCTCATGACATGCAGGAACATGCTGCGGTAATTTTTTTGGCTGAATTGGGACAAGCTTTGGTGTAAGCTTCTTGCAAACCGGAGCTTCCCTCAAGAAGGCTCGTGGTTCCGAGAGGGAACATGTCACCTCCGTGTGCGAAACGACATACGTACACTGCCTTCTTCCGCCTTCATTTTTTGCACATCCAGATTAGACCAAATAGAAGTACCGTGCTAAATTTTGGAATTATTCCGGGCTCGTTTCGCCTTTTTCATACATTAATTGAGTTTCTGGGCATTTAATGTGCATAATTCAAATTTGAACTACAAGCATAGGCTCCAGTGCACCAAAGTTGTTTGAAAAATCACATGTGTGTCCTTCGGTGAATTTCTAGGTCCCATGGAAGAGATTGGAGTGAAATTCAAAGATCTGGGCATTGTGGCTCGACCAGAAAGATTGAGAAACATGGTTTTTTAATTCCTGCAATTCCAAAACACGCCTGAAAATCATGAAACTTGGCCCGTTGTCATGACATGGCACAAACATGCCGTGGCATTTTTTTGGCCAAATTGGGACAAGCTTCGGTGTAAGCTTCTTGCAAACCAGACCTTCCCTCAAGAAGGCTCGTGGTTCCGAGAGGGAACGTGTCACCTCCGTGTGCGAAACAACATACATACACTGCCTTCTCCTGCCTTAATTTTTTACACAGCCATATTAGACCAAATATAAGTATCGTGCTAAATTTGGAATTATTTCGGGCTCATTTCGCCTTTTGTATACATTAATTGAGTTTCTAGGCATTTAATGTGCATAATTCAAATTTGAACTACAAGCACATGCTCCAGTGTCGTGTTTAAATTTGGAATTATTCCAGGTTCGTTTGGCATTTTTATGCATTAATTGAGTTTTTGGGCATTTAATGTGCATAATTCAAATTTTAACTACAAGCACTTGCTCCAATGCACCAAAGTTTGCTGAAAATGACATGTGTGTCTTTGGGTGAATTTATAGGTCCCATGCAAGAAATGGGAATAAAATTCAAACATCTAGGTGCCGTGGCTCAGCCGGAATGATTGAAAAACTTGAGTTTTTAATACCTGCAAATCCAAAATACAGCTGAAAATCATGAAAGTTGGCATGGTGTCATGACATGGCACCAACATGGTGCACTAATTTTTTTGGCTAAACCGGGACAAGCTTTGTGTAAGCTTCTTGCAAACCAGAGCTTCCCTCAAGAAAGCTCCTGGTTCCGAGAGGGAACGTGTCACCTCCGTGTGCGAAACGACATACGTACAATGCCTTCTCCGACCTTAATATTTTTACACGGGCAGATTAGACCAAATAGAAGTATCATGCTAAATTTTGGAATTATTCCATGTTCCTTTGGCCTTTTTTATACATTAATTGAGTTTCTGGGCGTTTAATGTGCCTAATTCAAATTTGAACTACAAGCACGTGCTGCATTCCACCATAGTTGTTTGAAAAATCACATGTGTGTCCTTGGGTGAATTTCATGGTCCCATGCAAGAGATGGGAGTGAAATTAAAACATCTAGGCGACATGGCTCGGCCGAAAAGATTGAGAAACTTGGTTTTTTAATTCCTGTAATTCCAAAACACGCCTAAAAATCATGAAACTTGGCATGGTGTCATGACATGGCACCAACATGCTGCGGTAATATTTTTGGCCGAATTGGGACAAGCTTTGGTGTAAGCTTCTTGCAAACTGGAGCTTCCCTCAAGAAGGCTAGTGGTTCCGAGAGGGAACGTGTCACCTCCGTGTGCGAAACGACATACATACATTGCCTTCTCTCGCCTTATTTTTTTACACAGCCAGATTAGACCAAATAGAAGTACCGTGCTAAATTTTGCAATTATTCTGGGTTCGTTTGGCCTTTTTATACAATAATTGAGTTTCTAGGCATTTAATGTGCATAATTCAAATTTAAACTACAAGCACATGCTCCAGTGCACCAAAGCTGTTTGAAAAATCACATGTGTGTCCTTGGGTGAATTTCTAGCTCCCATGCAAGTGATGGGATTGAAATTTAAACATTTGGGCGTCGTGCCTCGACCGGAAAGATTGAGAAACTTGGTTTTTTAATTCCCGTAATTCCAAAACACACCTGAAAATCATGAAACTTGGCATGGTCTCATGACATGGCACCAACATGCTATGGTAATTTTTCTATACGATTTGCGAAGGCCCACACATTAACAATCAACAAAGTCATTTTGGAACAAGTGTTGTCACATTACAAATTGGAAACACAAGTATTATTGAAACCGTGGGCGTTCGACTGACCAATTACATGCGGCCATGTGTCCCCTTTTTACTGGCTAGGAGGTGCTGTGCGGGGTAGCTATTTGAGTATGGGAGGCGTGAGATCAGACCCCTGCGCGTGCTCATTGGGAGGAGAGCCCTTTAACCGCTACCTGCCGCACACCTCCCTCCCAACGTCTCCATTAATGGCGCCCGATCACCTGTTCTACGGCGTGGCTATATGTCTCACTGGACTGATATTTAAGAGAGAAAAATGAAAATCTGAAAAGAAAGTTTTGCACGGATCTTCATGTAAGATCCGACGGACCTATATAGCATCGACTGCGACTGATAGCAAGCATGATGAATATAAGGACAATGACAGTGGATAATAATTGTCTTACATATTTAGAAACATAATTAAAAAAAAGCCACATGCGGCAACGCCCGAAATACACAAGGGCAAAAGAAGAAGGAAGACAATGATCTGGCTCGCTGATCTCTACTTTCTTGATGCGTTGCTGCAGGCCATTGGAACTAGTCTCCGCGACGAGCGGCGACGAGCTCTTTCTTATCCTCAAGATGCTTCTTGAGAGCATCCACGGATTCCTCCACCATCCTTCTACGCTCGATGCGCAGCTTGTTATTCTCATCCATAAGTTTCTCAACGGTGACGCCGATCCTCTTCAACAAGGCAGTGGTCTGCTCCTGCTGCTCCGCACTCCCGACGATCTTCGCCCTCAACAGGTCGTGCTCGGCCCGGAGCTTCGCATTGCTCTCATTTAGTTGTCGGATGACGTCGGTAGACTGTTCAAACGAGGCTTGCAGGTCATCCTGCAACCTCGCCCCCTGGAGATCTGGTCCTTCTACCTATGGACGAGGGCAGACATGCGCCTGTAAGAGTCCTCGCCTGCCCACGAGGCATTTTCCCAGGCCGCCGCGGCAAGGGAGGACATCTCTGCTGCATTCGTGGCGCGGCGGGACATCTCTTCTGCTTCCACAGCGCGGCCGGACCAGTCTACTGCATCGACGATGCGGCGGGTCCTCCGTGCTACTTCAGCGGTGCGGCGGGACCTCTCTACTGCTACGACCATACGGCAGGACATGTTGGCTACTATCGCGGCGAGGCGGGACATCTCTCGTGTTCCCGCTTCTAGGCTCGCCTCTCCCTGGTGGCAATCTCTCGACCCAGAACTCACGCAGGCCATGGCGGACGCAAGGGAACGATGATGAATGACTTTTTTGTTTTTGACTTTTTGTGGATGAGGAGTTGAGGAGGAATGTGCAGTCATCTTGGAGTAGTAGTATTTATAACCGCGTAGTAATACACTCCTAAGTGGGAAACCGTTTAGGTTTTGATCGGTGTGAAAAGGTTTGCAATTTTGAATGTGATGGGAGGCATGCACAATTCTCGGAAGGCGTAACGTGGGCACGTATGCCTTCTCGGCTGCTTATGTGGCGTTTGCACCATAGGGTGCACCGCAATAGGCAATGTCAGCACACGTCTTTTAATTAGAATGGGTGTGCCCGTCTAGCGCACACACGTTGATCTATCTAACTGTTTCAGTTTATTGTGGCCAATCGCAAATAGTTCATCCATGTGAAGTATATGCCATCAATTGCAGACACTTTGATCTGGCTTACCCGTTTCTGTTATGTTGCCTAATCGCAAATAGTTAATCCTTCTGAAGTGTATGCCCTCAATCACACACACCTTTATCTGGCTGACTGTTTCTTTTGTGTTGCCTAATCACAAACAGTTCATCCGAGTGAACCGCATGTTGTATATCACACACACCTTCATCTGGCTGCCCATTTCTTTTGTGTTGCCTAATCACAAACAGTTCATCTGAGTGAACCGTATACTGTGTATCGCACACGCCTTCATACAGCACTATTTGCAATTATGGCATCGCACACAGTTTCTCGAAGGGTCTCTGATCGTAGTGTCGCATTAGCAGCATCCTGTAGTTGTGACATATGGGCAAAGGAGAGGAGATGTTGGTGGTGTTGGAATAAGGTTTATTAGGTCTTCCTCCTCCAACAACATATTACACAATGTACTTAAGCTGATTTATTCTCTTTGATAAAAATGTCCTTCATTTGCTTGATGAAACTTTACTTTCGTAAAATTAATTGAGTTAGGAATCATAACATATACTACTACATCTATGTACGTTATCTATCTGGTTATACTAAACTGACAGTTTATCTTCTTGCTGGAAGGGGTATCATGAAAGATGATCTGGATGCTATTAAAGTTTTATATATGTTGCTGTCCATGTGAGTCATTTCTATGAACTATGGTACTAATCGTCACATAAGGTCATATGCTAACTTGTGACCTATGTACACTTAAAGGTCCTCTCACCTTGGATCATATCAATATGCTATCAATGGCTGAGGTTGAGCTTTGATTTCTCACCACCTGCTTAAATCTATATTTTTTAAACACCTCAATCTTCCTTGAATTTTCTCATACACCAAGCAGCATCGCAAGTTAATTGAAGTAATTGGTCTTGAAAACATGTATTCTTTCATGTCCATGAAATGTAATGCTTTGGGGGAACCTTCAATCAAACTTAAAAAATAAATTAGTATTGATGTTGTTTTTCATAAATCATGAACCAACAAATGCACTTGTTAGGTTAACATGGTAGCTGACTTAGCTGACAGGTCGGATGGATACTCATTATGGGCATTTCAAATGATGCCATTTTTTGAAAAAAAGAGTTCATCATTTGCTTCAAATTTTTTGCTTTTTTTTATATAGTGCATTTGAGGAGACCACACGCTCTTGAAACTTGACACTACATATTCATTATTGTATGCAACAAGTTGTATTCGTTATATTTCTCTATATGGGGCATACTATTGACTTATTTGCAGTGATGGAGGCAGGGCGAGCTGGGGCTCGGGCCAGCATTTTTCACAGCGCCATTACTGGAGCTACCAAATATGATGTTCTGGAGAAAATTTATTTTGATGATTCTGGGAAAGTTTGGAGACTGGCGTGTGATATTACTGATAAAGCAAAGACACAAATAATCTAGAAACATACACTATGGATGATGCGCTTGCAGCCATGGGGCTGTGGAATCCAAGCACTTGTTCTTGCATGAAGACAAGGGTTGGGTTATAGAAACCATGGAGCTTAGTCAACTATCAATCCATGTGATGATGTATCTTTTACTCTACTATCAATCCATGTGATGATGTATCTTTTACCTCCCATTAGTTTCTTGTAAATCTTTATCTGGGTATTGAAATTCATAGTTGATTTTATATATCTTCCCTTGGCACTGAAGTTCATAAGCTAACAAATAATATATCAGATTTAGACACTTTTTTATACTGTGTATGTGTGTGTGTCATGTAGTTAATACTTGGCCAAAATGTGGCCAGGGTTACTTCTTGTGATGTGTTGGGCCAAGGGTGAGGAGGACCCTTGGCGGTGTAGTGATGATGAGATGGTGCCTGAAAAAAATGGTAAGATGTGCTAGGATTGATCCAGGATATGCGAGGGCAAGTCAATGGGGACAAGATGGTGTCGGAATGAGAGCCAATGTAGTCGGGTGACATCTGATGATTACACCGTTAGGAAGGAGAGGTGGAGGTGGTTGCAGATAGGGGAGATAGATCTATTGGACAAGGAGACCTGCTATGCCAGCAGAGAATCAAAAGCGCATTACAAAGGAAGATGAAGGACACACGTACCTACATGGTTCAAAACTATACACGGCACCTTCTTCTTATCAAATGCCGCTATTTTTTTGTTGTCACATGGTAATATTATGCTCTCGCTATCAGGCTTAGGCGCCTGTTTGATGTTTAAACACACTCCAACGTATGATAGAGAAATAAACATCAATCTTAAAACGACTTAATTATTTCTTTGCTTCATTTATATGCACTATAGCCTGTAGCAATGCACGGGCATTTTACTAGCCCCTTTAGTTATCCACTCAAATTTAACACAAGTATGGTGTTAGAAAGTTTTAATATTTTCAACATAAGGGACTCTTCTCCTAAGATTTTCACCATACGCAAAGTAATATTTAGATTCCAACCTTCATATAGTGTCTTTGTCATGAACAACTTCTACTATTTGAGGGTGCTCAGAATTTATGTTGTAAAATGCAAAGATGACCCCAGCCTCCCGAATTATATAGTCAAATTCATGCATAAGGATAATAGTTGCAATCTTTTTTATTTTAGGTTCATAAGATATCTTTTGTAAAACCGGATGAATATGCAAAAATATTCTCTCGAACTTAACCACATGCATAGAAATAATACCCACATAGCAACTTGTTTTATTAAGAATATATCCTTTTATTATAGGTACAACTCCTGTGCAATTAAACAACTCTTGAATAATGTTCTTCCCATTAATATTTCTTCTATCCACATGATATATTTTAGTTTTCAAATTTGTGGGGAACACATGATCCTGAGGATCATGATTAATATCAAAATTATTAAGTTTCTCCTCAAGATACTCACTAGCACTATCTTCACTAGTGCTTTCAACAATAACTTTCTCATATTCAGACATCGTAGCAACTTCAAACAAGCAAACGGGCAAATAAAAATATTTTTGTGTTTTTGTTAAAAAAATAGAAGTAGGGGAGATGAAAACGAGAGGCAAAGGCAAAGAAAAAGAAGGGCAAGTAGATGATATTTTATGCTAGGGTACTTGATAGGTTTTGATGATGTCTGCCCGGCAACAGCGCCAGAAATTCTTCCTCCTACTTGTGAGTTGCGTTGGGATTTCCTTGAAGAGGAGAGGATGAAGCAGTACGGTAGAGATAAGTATTTTCCTCAGTTAAGAACTACTACTTGTGAGTTGCGTTGGGATTTCCTCGAAGAGGAGAGGATGATCCAGTACAGTAGAGATAAGTATTTCCCTTAGTTAAGAACTAAGGTTATCGATCCAGTAGGAGAACCACGCAACACCTCGTGAACAACACCTACACACAAAATAACAAATACTTGCACCCAAAGCAAAAAAAGGGATTGTCAATCCCTTGGTAGTTAATTGCAAGGATCAAATATGGTAGTGATAGATAGATAAACAAAGACACAAAATAAAATAAAAGTAAATAATTGCTGCAAGGTATTTTTGGATTTTAATATATGATAAAGATAGACCCGGGGGCCAAAGTTTTCACTAGAGGCTTCTCTCTCGAACAAAAAGCATACGGTGGCTAAACAAATTATTGTTGGGCAATTTATAGAAAAGCGCATAGTTATGACGATATCCAAGGCAATGAACACACCGCAAAAAAGGAGTCAATCTATTCATGGATACTCTGATCATAAACCCACAATTCGTCGGATCCCAACAAACACACCGCAAAAAAGGATTACATCGAATAGCTATCCAAGAACATCGAGGAGAACATTGTATTGAAGATCAAAGAGAGAGAAGAAGCCATCTAGCTACTAGCTATGGACCCGTAGGTCTATGGTAAACTACTCACACATCACCGGAAGGGCAGCAACGTTGATGTAGAGGCCCTCCGTGATTGATTCCCCCTTCGACAGAGTGTCGGAAAATGCCTCCAGATGCGATCTTGTGAGAACGAAAGCTTGCGGTAGCGGAAAAAGGTATCTTGGGTGGCTCTCTGTTGGTTTCCCGATTTTAGAGAATTTATAGAGTGGGAATTAGGTCAAATAAAGGAATGAGGGGCCCACGAGGCACATGGGTGAGCCTACCCCCTAGGCACGCCCAATTGGGTCATGACCCACTCTTTCATCTTCTAGCCTCCTCTCGAAGATTCAAGGGTCTCTCATGTCCATAAAAATCGCCAAAAAGATTCATGGCATTTGGACTTCGTTTGGTACTTATTTCCTGGAAAACCAAATACAGGCAAAAAATAGCAACTACCACTAGGCACTAAGTTAATAGGTTAGTCCCAAAAAATAATATATGATTGCATATAATTGCATATAAAATATTCAAGATTGATACTATAATAGCATGGAAAAAACAAAAATTATAGATACGTGGGAGATGTACCAGCCTCTCAAAGGGTTCTCTGTTATTCCCCGATCAATTGCAAAGGCTAGGAGCGGTAGGCTTTTACTGTCACCTTGAATTAGCTCCACGTCCTAAACCTTTACAATGACAATGATAAACTTTGTGGCCATAAGGCACAAATGCTGAGTGGGGCCCCTTCACAGCATTCACGAAGTTATTAAACTAAGCATTCAACAAAGAATCTCATATCCACAATAAACATGTTAGATCCTACACATACCAAGGTTCATCCATATCCTCGAGAACATGGGGTCTACTCAGACATGAGGGCAACAAACATCATGACAATAGTATTGGAATACATGAATGAGAGATTCAAATGATACACCAGAGGATCCACTAGGGTTCTTGATGTTGCAGATGATAAGGATGTGGATGATGATGATGATGATGTAGTTGACGATGATGCCAGTGATGATGACGTTGTCCTCCTCCGCGGTGAGAAGGATCCCCTCCTTCTCCTTGCCAATCCCTCCTCCGGATGAACTCCGGAGGCTAGGGTTCAATCTTCTGGATGAGTTTTTGTGTCTCTGGGCGTCTGATTCATGATCCGATTCGACAGGGTGAAAATACTTGATCCAGCGGCGGTAGTGGCATGCCATATGACCACTCATACATACGCTTATGGTCGTATGGAACACCGTCATTCATGCTGAAAGCGTGATGACGTCCATTTCTTTGGCCTCCTCGCTTGATTCTTTTATGGAAAGAGATCATCAGCTTAAATGCATGATTCCACCACCATTTCTAAGGATTTTCTCCATTAAATGATAATTGATCCAAAAGATGTTACCTGAGGTATTATCAACAAAAGAAGTGCAGGAACGCGGTTCACAAAGCCTACTACGTAGGCACAAAATACTTAGTAAAAACATCACATAAATTGGACTCATCATAATGCTTTGATTCTCTCCTTCGTTAAGATCCTAGGAAAATAGACAAAAAGGGCGCATGAATGCGCTAAAATCCCGAAAATCCTATGGCTATAATACAAAACAAGAAGTAAGATGCAAAATTGGACTCAGCACGACATGCACCATGGAACCACCTCTACACTACACAGGTGCTCCGCCTACGCCCAAAAGCATCACCGGAGACACCTATAGGCTTCAAACTGACCGAGTACAGATCCATCCAAGCAAACCAGAGAAATGCTCAATGAGCCACCATCGACCGACCTCCATGTCCCACGCATTGCCGCTGATGAATTATCCAAAATCGCCACAAAGACTCATCAACCTAATAGGAACTTCTGTCGCGCCCCAGCCATATGGTATGCCTTGACCACACCCTTTGCTCGCTCGTGGTATTCGAAGGACTTCCCCACTGCCCCATCCTTGGCATCTGACCGATTAGCCCACTATGACCTCAGAAGGAGAAGGGGGGGTGGAGGTTAGGGAGAAGGCTAGGAGAAGTGAATCTACCCGATAGCTTATGGACAAGAAGGGACGAAAATCATATCAAGCACTATCAAACAACTAATGGACGGGAATGCACCTTGACAAAAAAGATAGCCATTGCAAATATGTGGCCGACAGGTATGAAATATCGTTGATGCCACTTAAACTACAAACAAATAGTTGATGCCCGGATGCATCCAGAGTGGGTCTGTGGACATTTGACCTAGATTAGTAAATGCGTACGTGTAGTGCACATTGATATCAGGCATGGCATTAACTTAGAGTTAAAATTAGACAAGGTATTAAATGTGCATGTTGATATTAGGTACGATTTTTTTGGTAAAGGTAGGATATCAGTTACACTCTATTTATTTGTTAGTGCTATTGTTAATATCTGGTATGATATTGATTGCATGCTAAATATGTTAGTACTCACCAATAGAACCATTTAGGTCATTGGATGCACAGGATTGGCTCGCCATATTAGTTGGATTTGCCTCTTTGGGTCTTTTGTTTTGCACCAGATATAAATATTATAGAATGTTAGTTCGTGATTTACTTTCCCATATTAATATGATGGCGTAAATGGAGGGGCCTATAATTTAGCATATGTCAACTCTAGGAGGAACCCTCCACCCCCTCCCCCCCCCCGAACGATTCGTTTGCCCCAAGAGGGTCCATGGAGCGAACATTTTTGGTCGCGTCTACTCCCGCAAGAGTCATTGGGCTTCCCCCAAGAGGAAGGGTGAAGCAGCAAATAACAAGTTTTTCCTCAGTGAAGAACCAAGGTTTATCGAACCAGTAGGAGCTTCTATGCTACATAGGTCAACAACACATGCACACAAAACACAAACAAAACTTGTCCCCAACATGGCAAGAGGGTTGTCAATCCCCTTGTCTTGCTCATTACAAGGTAAAAGACATGTGATAGAGATAATAGAAAATAGTAAAGTGGAAAAATAGTGGCAATTTTGTAGAAGAATTAGGCAATGGAGAATATAACCTGGGGCCATAGGTTCACTAGTGAAATCTCTCTCGAAATAGCAAGTAACATGGTAAACAAATTACAGTTAGGCGATTGAAAAGATTGCAATATTTATGAATATGATCATTCATGGTATAATCTCAAATAGGCATTACAGCAATGATAAGTAGACTATTAATCCAACTACATCTACTACTAATACTCCACCCAAAAACCTCTATTCAGCATGCATCACTACAAAAAAGGACACTTTCGTGATGATATGTGTTTGTCACAGTAGGTCACGTTTTCTGTCATGCATGTACATCCATGATGATTTTATGACAGAATCAAGATAGTCATACCTGTGCTGTCGTAGAAGTGTTCCATGACATTACCAAAATTATCATCATGAAAGTGTCCACTTCCATGACGATAAATCACGCGTCATAGAAGTGCTTTCGTAAAGGTTGACTGAGGGAGTCCTGGATTATGGGGTCTCCGGACAGCTGGACTATATCCTTTGGCCGGACTGTTGGACTATGAAGACACAAGATTGAAGACTTCGTCCCGTGTACGGATGGGACTCTACTTGGCGTGGGAGGCAAGCCAGGCAATACAGATATGGATATCTCCTCCTTTGTAACCGACCTTGTGTAACCCTAGCCCCCTCCGGTGTCTATATAAACCGGAGGTTTTAGTCCGTAGGACAACAGACAATCATACCATAGGCTAGCTTCTAGGGTTTAGACTCTCCGATCTCGTGGTAAATCAACTCTTGTACTACTCATGTTATCAAGAATAATCAAGTAGGACGTAGGGTTTTACCTCCATCAAGAGGGCCCAAACCTGGGTAAAACATCGTGTCCCCTACCTTCTGTTACCATCCATGGACGGGTGGATAGACCCTAACACAGAGGTTGTATCCTCAGCAGCGATCTAGCCGAATATCAACCTTACCCTTCACGAGAGCCGTGATGCCAAGCTGTCGGATCCTTCCCCGGCCACGGAATCCGAACCGCCTGTGCCCGTGCCTATCGAATCCGACTGGGCGCGAGTCATGGAGTTTACCTCCGCGGATATCTTTCAGCACTCGCCCTTCGGCGACATACTGAACTCATTAAGGTCTCTCTCCTTATCAGGAGAGTCCTGGCCGAACTATGTCCGGCAGGATCAGGATGCGGATGACGAAGAAATTCGCCGCCCACCCACCACCCACTTAGTATCCACTGTCGACGATTTGACCGACATGCTCGACTTCGACTCCGATGACATCGATGGTATGGACGACGATGCAGGAGACGAACAGGAACCACTGCCCACAGGGCACTGGACGCCCACTTCATCATATGACGTATACATGGTGGACGCACCCAAAGAAAATGACGACGAGGAACGGAAGGACGCAGCGAAGGGTTGTTCCCTCGAGAAGCAGTCAAAGCGGCGGCGTAAGGGCCGCTCCAAATCCTGCCTCGGCAGAAACAATGACCATATAGACCCAGCGTTAGAGCAGGGTGAACCATTGCCCGACCACGACAACACGAAGAATCAAACCGAACAACCCGACTCCGTCGAAGATAACAGTCCGGACGACATCACATCGGATAGGCACCTGGAGCAACAGAATGCCCATCAAAGGCTTGTTGCCACTGCGAGGAGTCTGAAAAAGCAGAAGTAAAGGCTCAGGGCTGCACAAGACACACTCAGAATCAGATGGAGCGAAGTACTCAATACTGCAGCGAAGTACGGCGGTAATCGCCACACCAAGAGCTACTCGAATTCGATGAGGAGGCCTTAGATCCGTCGCAATTAAAAAACAAAACAGCCATTCGGTCGGCTGGACGACCTCGTGACCAACATAGAGCGGCAAACGATGCTGCGCATAAGCCAGTACGCGATCCACGCGAGGGCTCGCATCAAAAGGACGGCGCAAGCAGATCCATATACGGGCCACGCAAGGGCGCTCCAGCATGCAATGCAACACAACAAACATCCAAACACCACGGTATACCCAAATACAGGGGTGCCGCACACCCCCTATGTTTCACCGATGAGGTGCTGGACCATGAATTTCCAGAGGGATTCAAACCCGTAAACATAGAGGCGTACGACGGAACGATAGACACTGGGGTCTGGATTGAGGACTACATCCTCCATATCCACATGGCTCGAGGAGACGATCTCCACGCCATCAAGTACTTACCCCTCAAGCTCAAAGGGCCAGCTCGGCACTGACTTAAAAGCCTCCCCGAAAACTCCATTGGAAGCTGGGAAGAGCTCGAAGATGCCTTTCGGGCAAATTTTCGAGGGACCTATGTCCGACTACCGGATGTAGACGATTTAAGTCATATAACTCAACAGCCTGGAGAGTCAGCCCGAAAGCTTTGGAACAGGTTCCTCACTAAGAAGAACAAAATAGTTGACTATCCGGACGCCGAAGCCTTAGCAGCTTTCAAGCACAGTGTTCGAGACGAATGGCTCGCTAGACACCTCGGCCAAGAAAAGCCGAGAACAATGGCAGCATTAACAAGCCTCATGACCCGCTTTTGCGTGGGCGAGGGCAGCTGGTTAGCCCGATGCAGCACCAGCGACCCAAGTACATCCGAAGTGAGGGACGGAAACGGGAAATCACGACATAGCAAAAACAAGCGCCGGAATAAAGAAGACAACCCGAAGAGCACGACGGTAAACGCCGGATTCAGAAGCTCTCGGCCAGGTCAGCAAAAGCCGCCCTCCAAAGGCAACAGAGATGAACTGCCAGCCTAAACAAGATTCTGGACCAAATATGTCAGATCCATAGTACCCCCGATAAACCTGCAAATCATACCCATAGAGAATGTTGGGTCTTCAAGCAGTCCGGCAAGCTCAACGCCGACCATAAGGGGCAGGATACACCAAGCGAAGACGAGGATGAGCCTCGCAAGAAAATCACTGGGGAACAGAAGAAATTCCCACCAGAAGTCAAAACAGTCAACGTGTTACACGTGATAAAGGGGAGAAACAAAGCGACACGCCTAGAGCCACATGCCCCAGGGCCTATCACCGCGGAGTTCTGCCACTGGTCATCCCAACCGATTACTTTTGACCATCGGGATTACTCGGCAAGTATCCGGCAGGTAGGATGGGCTGCCTTGGTATTAGACCTAATAATTGACGGATGCCACTTTATATGAGTCCTGATGGACGGCGGCAGCAGTTTAAACCTGATATATCAGGACACAGTCCGCAACATGGGGGTAGACCCAGCAAAACTTAGCCATAGCAATACTACCTTTAAAGGAGTAACGCCAGGCACAGAAGCCCATTGCACAGGCTCCCTACTAGTAGAGGTAATATTCGGCTTTCCTGATAACTTCCGCAGCGAAAAGTTAACCTTCCACATCGCTCCGTTCCAAAGTGGCTATCAAGCACTACTCGGACGTGAAGCTTTCGCTCGCTTTAACGCAATACCGCATTACGCTTCTCTCATGCTTAAGACGCCCGGTCCACGCGGCATCATTACAGTAAATGGAAATATTGAGCGTTCCTTGCGCATGAAAGACCGTGCGGCTGCCCTGGCAGCCGCACACTAAACGGCCTCACCAACTAAAGCATTTGACAGGTCGTTAAGACCACGGACGCGGTTAGACGAGTCCAGTGTAGCTATATGTAATTGATACAGGTTTGATGGCCATACCCCTATTACAATACAAGGGGCTCAACGCGCGCAAACAAGTGGTAATTAGGCTCAATTTTACTCATCTTGAATTATACATGGTTTCTTTAGTATAACCTACCTTTTTGCACAATAACTTTTCAACTAAGTTCCTCTCTTTTACAGATGACCATCGTGCTACACCCGTCCAGGATACGGCACAATGGAGACACACGCGCATACGTGCAGCAGGGACCCGCTCCAAGGATTCTTTTTAGATTAAGACCCTGTGTAAACCTTTTTTACTGTCTCTTGTTGATACACATCCCTCGGATTCTCAGTACAATTGAGAAGGATGCTGACGTCTTGGCATGTGGCCACATCAGAATAATGCACATACCTGGACACCAGGGGCTTATTACAAAGGACACTGTATAGGCACGGTTTACACCATAAAGACCGAATACCTTAGGGAGTGTTCGGCGTCGCGAGTTTGGCCTTATATGCATCAGCTCCGAATCATGTCTTTGGTCAAATGTTGGGTTTTCCCGGCTCCTGTGTTTTGATGCCTTATGTTTCGCTCTATCGGCTAAGGCGGCACCAAGAGAACTACTACGATTGTGCCCTGGTTCATCCGGACGAGCACCTCAGTAGAGAAAGCCGAAAACTGACTGTCATGATATAGCGTGAGACTGGTCAACCACTCGATGACCTATCGGAATCTTCGGGATTCCTCCGCCTTAACGAAGGGCCGTTTCCCGGCCAGGCATGTACGCACCCCGAATTCGGATGAGTGCGGAGCCACCAGGGGCTATATAGTAGCCCCACTATCAAACTCCTCTTGCTAAGTGAAAGTTTTAATGCATTGTAGTCCGGTTGCCTAGTTCGCTGCGCTATCACCTCCTTAATGGACCAAGATGTTGGATCAAGTGTGAACATGCGTCTTTTGCAAACACCCCCGCATTATATGCGTGTGGGCTGAAGCCGACGACTGCAATCTTTTAGGTTATATACAAATATACATATGCGGCCGCACAGGAGGCATCATAATACTTTCGGGCAAAAGTATAAAAACAGCCTTGATAAACTTAATAAAACATTGTTTTTACAATGGGAATACGTGTCACTCAAACATAATATTCTTCGAGCATGGGGCCTCTATCGAACGAGCGCCTTCAAGAACTTCTTCAAAATAGTGCTCGACAGCCACTCGGCCTATGGCCGAACCCTGCGCCACAACAGTGGTGGCATCCATCTCCGCGCAGTATGTTTTGCCACGGGCAAGGGCCATCCGCGAGCCTTCTATGCACGTCGACCTCTTCATCGCATTCATGCGCGGCACCGCACCAAGGAACTGCTGCACCGAACTGAAATAGCTGTTCGGCTTTGGCCTTTCCGGCCACAGATGATCCACAACAAACCTCATGGCGAGTCCGGACAATCTATTCAGCTCGTCCCATTCGGCAAGCCGATCAGTCAATGGAAGCGGACGCTCTGGAACGTTAAATTGTGACCAGAATAGCTTGTCCACTTCACGATCTGTTTGATCTCGGAAGTATTCGGCCGCATCGACAACACTCGCCGCCAAGTCCAGATATGCGTCCGCCGAACTCCACAGCCGGTCCAGAGGGGCATACCGAGGATCTCCAAACTTCCTCCATAGCATAAAAGGTCTCCCAGCCGCGATATCCCCTGCTTAACGCAGCTCCTCCTTCTTCGCTCTCATCACAGAGCGGGTGTCTTTGGTCGCCATTATGGCCTTCTCCAGGTCCGTCGCCTTCGCCCGGTTTTCTTCTTCAAGAAGCTGGCAACGATCGGTAGTATGTTTTAACTTTACGGCCATCTTGGCCATTTTTTCTTTGCTCTCGCTATGCGCGGCCTATTTGGCCCTTAACTCTTCGGCCGCCCTTAAAGCGGCCGCATTACTACTCCTTGCTTGCTCCTTGGCTCGGGCAAGCTCCGCCCGAAGGGTCTCCACGGTGGCAGCTCCATCTGCAGTCACAACATATTAAAGATACTGGCATCATGCTGCTCTCAGTATGTGACATTCACCAGAAAAAACACCTACCCAGCGCCTCGTCAAGCCGCTTGTTAACAAGCACGATGTCGGCATTTGCCGCATCCAGTTGCCGCCTTAGTTCGGCAAACCCATCAGTCCGGCTAGCCACCAGAGCTTCAACCACCTGCGCATATAGGTGGTCTGGTTATTACCTGGGACTACGACCCTCTGTTTGCCGCCGTTCTCGACGACAACCAGAGTCTCAGGGGCTACTATCTACACAGGGCACACCTAAATATGTGCGGTACTATTAAAAATGTATATCATTTCACGTACCTCAAAACCCATCAGTAGACTCATAAAGGCTTCATGCAACCCGCTTTCGGTGGACGAAATCCTTTCAATCACCGTACCCATCAACGTACAGTGCTCTTCTGAGATAGTCGCTCGCTCTAACAGATCCCTCAGTACGTCCGACCGCATACTAGATGGTGCTGGACTCTTTTGATTGCTCTCTTCAAGAGCCGGACACTGGGAACTTCGGGTGGCCATAGGATTACCTTCTGGCCTTGCCGGATCAGGAGAAACCCTCCACGACGACACTTCAAGGTCGCCCGCCTCATGGGCTGGGGAGTCCCGGGGAGGCGTTTTGCTCTCCATCATCTCTTGAAGAAGATCCCCTGAGGACGAGCTCTGTTGAGAAGGGCTAAGATCCGAACTGCAAGATAAATGCTTCGATTATTTTCCTCAGAAGTAAGGTAGGATATCTTCACTATGAAGTACTTTTTGATTACTTACAGCTCGTTAGAGTGCTGATCCTCGCGCGGACATTGTGCAACAAGAACACCCTCCGAGGTAGGACCCTCTGGTGGAGATTTCTTCTCCCTTTTGGAAACCTTGGTTTTTGGATCTTCAGAGGTAGTCCTCTTCCTTCCCTGTGGAGAGAGAATGCCAGATTCTTCCCCTTGGTTATCCTCCCTCGCAGAGGCACTCATTCCCTCGGTTGGAATAGGTAGCGATGGAGGCCCGCTTTCGCCCTCTTGATTCCCCCTTCATCTTCCTTCGAGGGCACCAGACAAGGTGCTGGCTCACGCATCTTTTCCTGCACCGGATTTTCCAAGCCTTCAAGAAGGGGGGCCGAACACCGGATCATCTTCGCCTTTGTTATCCAGTCCTGGTTATAGAGCGATTCTTCAGAATGATGTCATGGTAAATAAAAGGACAGTGTGTTCGGCCATGGGATTACTTACTTGGGAAGTGATGCGGTTGCTGCTCAGGCCCACGTCCTCGGTAGTGTCCGGACACTCCATTTGGGGTCCGAAGAACGATTTGTACATCTCCTCGTGCGTCAGGCTGAGGAAATTCTGAATAGTGCACGGTCCTTCCGGGTTGAATTCCCACATGCGGAGGAGCCGGCGTTTGCAAGGCTGGACTCGACGAACCAGCATAACTTGCATTACCATATCCAGACTGAAATCTCCCTCAAAGAGATCTCGGATGCTGCTCTGCATTATGGGCACGCCCTTCGCTGGACCCCAGCTCAGCCCCTGCTGATCCATGACATCAATTGTGGTGGAGGGCCCGAGCGAAAGGTGGGGGCAGCTACCCACTTGGCACTTCGGGGAGCTGTCACGTAAAACCACTCTCGTTGCCACAATCCAGACACCTCTGGAAAGGAACCCTTCGGCCATGGAGCGTCAGCAATTTTGCTTATTAGAGCACCTCCGCACGCTGCGTACTGCCCCTCAACCTTCTTCGGCTTCACATCAAAGGTCTTGAGCCCCAGGCCGAAGTGAGGGGTAATGCGGAGGAAGGCCTCACAAACGACAATAAATGACGAGATGTGAAGAAGGGAATCCGGGGCTAGATCGTGAAAATCCAGCCCATAATAGAACATAAGACCCCTAACAAAGGGATCCAGAGCGAGGCCTAGTCCTCGAAGGAAGTGGGAGACGAACACAACACTCTCGTTGGGTTCGGGAGTATGGACGACCTGCCCTCAGGCGGGCAGCCTATGCGAAATTTCAGCGGTCAGATATCTGGCCTCCCTCAGCTTCTTGATATCCTCCTCCGTGACGGAGGAAGGTATCCACCGGCCTTGAAGGCTGGATCCAGACATGAATGAAGGTCCGAAGCACCTGACCTGGGATTTGGGTGTTAGAACTCGAGGCAGGGGAAGGATTCAATTGAGCACGGGAGGAAAAAAAGTAGAAGTCTTGTCCCTTTATAAAGAGGGTGAATATCAATCGTCCTCCTCGTGGCCGTTTGGGACTTGCCTAAAATCTACGAGTCCTAGGCACGGTTGGGTTACCCACGTCCGTATTAATGAGAATCCCGTAATAAGGGGAGCACGATCTCTGCTTTGACAAGACGTGTCAAGTAATCGCCTCGCGTTATGTGTGGGGCTGGTTAAAGAAAAACAGTTCAAATAATTACCGGGCCATGGCATGAGGTCATGCTGCCAAAACATGTCAACAGATTAGATTTCTGGAAATATTATTCTTTCTACGGTGGTATGTGGAACTTATTTTGCAGGTTCGGACACTATCCTTGTATTCAAACTCTTCCACGGTGTATTCGGAGGAAGAACCCGCCTTGCACTGCCGAAGACAACACTACGCGCCGGACTCATCGTCATTGAAGCCTGGTTCAGGGGATACTGAGGGAGTCCTGGATTAGGGGGTCTCCGGACAGCTGGACTATATCCTTTGGCCGGACTGTTGGACTATGAAGACACAAGATTGAAGACTTTGTCCCGTGTCTGGATGGGACTCTACTTGGCGTGGAAGGCAAGCCAGGCAATACGGATATGTATATCTCCTCCTTTGTAACCGACCTTGTGTAACCCTAGCCCCCTATATTGTCTGTATAAACCGGAGGGTTTTAGTCCGTAGGACAACAGACAATCATACCATAGGCTAGCTTCTAGGGTTTAGCCTCTCCGATCTCGTGGTAGATCAACTCTTGTACTACTCATATTATCAAGAATAATCAAGCAGGACGTAGGGTTTTATCTCCATCAAGAGGGCCCGACCTGGGTAAAACATCATGTCCCCTGCCTCCTGTTACCATCCGCCCTAGACGCACAGTTCGGGACCGCCTACCCGAGATCCGCCGGTTTTGACACCGACAGTGACCGACACGTGGCATCCACCGTAACGGGTCACCGTTAAGCTATCGGGTCCGGTTTTGGATCCTATAACCCATTAACAGCCCAAACCAATGAGGATTTTCCACGTGTAAAATTGTCATTGGTCAGAGGAAACACGCGTTGGCTCACCGTTGGGACAGATGTCATCCATTCATTGGACATGAGGCACCTATGATACGTCAACACATGGCATGGCCCAACAGAGGCCCATTCCGGTGAAAAGGCCGGCCCGTTTGACTTGGTCAAAAGGTAACGGGCCGGCCCATGGAAAGCCTGTTAACGGACTATTCATATATAGCCCATTTATGGCCTGCTAACTCACGGCCCGTTAAGGCCTACCGGAATTAAGCCAGTAGCTTCATCTGGGCCGTCCAATATGATTCCAGCCCATTGTATCCTCCGGCCCATGTATGGCCCATGATGTCTTTCGGCCCATACGAGGCCATTTGTAACTCTTGACCCATTAACGGCCCATGGTGAATCTGGCCCGCAATGAACAGTATACCTCTTTATACCCATTACGGGCCCATTATTCCATTGGGCCGTTTCCAAACCGTGTTATATTTTGGCCTTCTCAGGGCCTATTTATTCTTGAGCTTATTTCCAGCATTCGGTTACTTACGGCCCGTTACTAGCCTTTTCTGCTTGTGGGCCAAATTTAGCCCGTGGTTACAGTCAGCCCGTTAATCCTTTGGGCCATTTTCATAGCGTCATCAAATACGGCCGATTAACGATGACCCGTTATGGTCGTCCCATGAACGGATGATTCCAAATCTAGCATGTTTACGACCCATAATGCGGTTTATTATTGGCCCATGTTTGGCCGATCGATCATACGGCTCATAGAAGGCTCATTGATGCTACGGCCCGTAGAAGGCCCATTGTTTCTATGGGCCTTAGAAGGCCCATTGTTTCTATGGCCCGTAGGAGGCCCATGGTAACTATAGTAAATATGTAGCCCATGGTTATTGTGGCCTAGTTTTAAAAAATAGGTTATTGCGGCCACGAGCAAACTACCGAAAAAGAACTGCACTGACTACAAGCAAACAAATAAACAAGACAAAAAGGAAATAAATAAGTAGGCAACTTACGCTAGGCTATCACGGCTATTACACATATTACATCCACTGGGCATCAAAGTCTGCCACCAGTGCAAATATAGGGAACAAATCCGCATATCATATACACTGGTTGTCAAAGTTGGCGACCAGTGCAAATAAACACCGCAGCAAAACAAGTATTGAACTGAAACCACTTCAGAAGAGCTCAAGAAACAATATCCTGGGTACCCATAATGGTGGAAAGATTCTTAGAAAGCTTATTAACTTTCTCTTGTTTGGCGCTTAAATCCTCCAGCACTTGGTGTTGCACCAGAAAGTATGCATCTGAATTCTGCAGGGACTTCTCAGTCCTTCGGCTTCCTGTCGCATAATATCTGATCGATGTCTTTCAACTTGAAGTTGAGACTCAAGAAGCCGAACTGATCCAGGCAGAGAGTTCGAAGAGCTGGTGCCAGTAGTAGTAGCCAGTAACTCGAACACTACATCAAGACAGGACTTTGGGGTTGTCTCAGTGTCTTCAATATAGTTTTTATCAGCTTTCTTGGAGACCAACAGGGATGTCACACTATCTTGAACCTTACCTGGATTACTTCCTTTACCGTTGCATAACGGGGTACTCTTCTACCACATTTTATCCGCATTCTAAAAGAGAAACAAACAAAGACATCACATGTTTACCATGTTGTATATGAAACTCATTTTGGTAAACCAGTTCATCAGTAAGGTGGACAAGATAACAACATGAAACAAACATATATATGTATTATGGTCACTGTATGACCTATATCATTCTAGTATATGTTGCCAAATCAAGATAGAGATAGTTCGAATCATATCTATTTAAGACAAAGCAGCATAGACAGAGTATAAGTGTGGGAAACTACACAACAATAACAACACTTGTAATGTGCATGGCATGATAACATAACTGTTTATTCAACTGAAACTGAAATCAACATAGAGCAAGTTACAACAGCAAACACGTTAAATAAACAGGTTTAAAACATACCTGTTCCGCCATCAGAGTTTCAATTGCATCCTTCAAATCTGAAATTAGTTGGTATGTGTAAATACAGTGATGCAAGAGCAAAGTAGTATGAACCATGTCTAAGGCACCACACGTGAGAACAATTCTTCTTTTGCTTTAAGAGTTGACTTGGGGTTCGGAGTCGTGGTCCTCGTGCTTTGGGCACTGCAGTTGCCTTACTAACTGCTCATGTTTGGGTGCTCTGTGGTGCAGACGGTGCTGTGTCAACTGGAACTGGGTTACTATCTGCTGGGGTTGGGGTTAGAAGGGGTGTAGCTGGTTCTCTGTCCAACTGGATAGGGGTACAATCTGCATGAGTCTAGGTTATGTGTGGTGGGGCTGGTTCTTGGGAAAGTACAACTGTGGTTCTATCTGCATCGACAGGTAGCATGATATTTTCTGAAGACTGTTTTTACTCCCACAGATACTGCCATCACCCCCTCCAATTGAAATGGTTGATAAACAAGAAAAGTAATTGAATGTAAAGACACTGTAAGATAGGCAGGTGCAATGGATAGAAGGGAAGAAAACTGGGCATAAAATAATTCACATTTATGTTGTCTAACCAAACAGAATAGCAGGACATAATTTCACATATATGATGGCTAATTAAACAAGATAGCATGACACAATTTCACATGTATGATGGCTAACTAAACATGATAGAATGATATACTTCAAAATATGATGACTATGTAAACATGATGACATGATGTAACTATATGATGTGTCTATTAAAGTGGTTGGCATGCCATAAATCACAAACATGCTATCGATGGAAAAATGATGCCATGATATAATTCACGGATAGAAAGACATAATTCAAAATATGATGACTATGTAAACAGGATGACATGATATAACTATATTATGTCTTTAGAAAATGGGTTGGCATGCCATAATTCAGATACATGTTGTCTATGTAAACATCATGGCATGATATAATTCAAATATATGGTTTACATACTAAGCAAGTGAGCAGAGGGAAATCGCATATATGATGTGTCAACTAAGGAGATGGCATTCAATATTTTGTATATGATGTAAAAACTAAGCATTGCAATACAACATATGCATGATATGAGTAATATAACCCTGCCAAGTTTGAGCATACACCTCAGGGGGATAATCGGACTGGTCATCTGCCTCTGAATCCCCCTCTGAAGAGCTATCTGTAACTAGCAAGATATCTTCGTTAACACGTAGCATTGTCTGCTCTGAAGACCTTGTTTTCACTCCAGATTTCTCCATCACCAATTCCAATGGCTGATGCACAGGAAGAGCAATTGAATATACAAACATTGTCGACAAATGCAAAGAGAAATACAAAAAAGGACGGCATGATATAATTCACATATATGACGCTTGGCTAAAACAACATGGCATTGCGTAATTCACATATATAATGCCTTGCAACAAGATAGCATTGCATAATTCACATATATGATGTCTTGCAACAAGATGGCATTGCATAATTCACATATATGGTAATTAGACACTAAACAGGTGGCATTCACACAAAGCATGTCTAAACTAAGAAAATGACATAGCAATGCAAGATACCATATGCACGATATGGGCAACATAACCTTGCCAAGTTACAGCATGCACCTCGGGGGGGATAGGACTGGTCATCTGTCTTTGAATCCTCCTCTGAGGAGCTATCCGTAACCAGCAAGACATGCGCTTCATGAGACAACATTGTCTGCTCTGAAGACCTTGTTTCCACTCCAGATTTTTCCATGACTGCGCCGAATGGCTGATGCACAGGAAGAGTAACTGAATGTACTAAAATTGTTGACAAATTTAACACGTAATAAAAAATGAAGGCATGATATAATTCACATATAAGATGACTGGCTAACCAGGGTGGCATTGCAAAATTCACATATATGGTGCCTGGCTAAACAAGATGGCATTGCATGATTCACATATACGATAAAGAAACTAAACAGATGGCATTCACACAAAGCATGTCTAAAATAAGCAGATGACATATTTGATGTATAAAGCAAGAAATGCAAGGCACCATATGCATGATATTACCAACATCAGCATGCCAAGTTAGAGCGAAGACCTCAGGGGGTAAATAGGAGTGGTCTTCTCCTTCTGAATCTTGCGGCGTTCTGGGAATGGGGGTCCCCAGACTTGCTTGCATGCGGCCCACAACGTGGCTCCACCGACGGCCCTATACAGCCCACCTTCACCAGCAAACATTTAAGACCCTCGCGAGGGGACAAGCCTCGTGAGGCGGACGACACAAGACATCTTCGAGCACAGCCTCACCAAGCTGGCTCACGAGGGGCGGAGAGATCAAGGCAAGGGACACCTCGCGAGGTTTCTGTGACGCAAGCCATGACGACTGGAGCCAGGCGGGCGCCAGCGTGCGCAGTGTCCTCGTTTCCTCTTTGGTGCTAAAGAGGCAAGCGTAGGCGAGGAGTCCCGAGGCATCACGCAAAGGTTTCCATATCAGTGCAACGAGACCAAAACCAACAGGACAGCAGGACGGAGGTCACCATGGAGCCCAAGATGGCGTCACCACCAGAGCCTTTGGCAGTTGAAGACTACTTTTGTCAGGATAATTTGTACTAGTTGTCTCCCTTCGAATTTGGCCATTGTGGGATCCCTTCCCGCTCAATATTTGGGAAGAGGACCAGGGCCTCTATAAATAGGAGTAGTCACCACAATAGGGGGCGACAGATCCATAGGGAGACAGGGAGAGGATTCAGTTCATCCTCAACCACACAAGTTCGCCAAGCACAAGAACACCTGTCCTCTGGAGGCTGTTCTTCCCTTGTAACTGTTCATCCTCAGCCCAAGAGTCAATCCAGCACACCACACGGGAGTAGGGTATTACACCACATCGGTGGCCCGAACCAGTATAAACTCTTGTGTCTCTTGTTCTTTGGGTTCGTCGAGCTAGGCCGTGAGATCATGATGTGTGCGAGCTAGAGGGGGGAGAGATCTTCATGCGCACCCCAGTGTTCGATCCTCAAGGGTTTTGCCACAACCCGAAATCCGATATTTGGCGCTCCAGGTAGGGGTGCGTCGGAGCTTCTCTTCCGCCAGTTGATCCACCTACACTCCGTGTTCTGATGTCCAGCGACCCGAGGACCAACACCGACTGCTAGGCAGGTTGGCCGACCCGGGCGGCGCCATCCGCCCAAGAAGACCTCAACCCTACGCCCCATGCGGCACGTTCACCACCAAACGCTGCGGGGCGCGGGCGGCGCGGTCAGACGCCATCCACCCTTCCTCCACGACAAGTGCGGGCTGCCGCAAGGGCCTCAAGCTACGCTGCGGCCACAGTGCCACACACCCGACGTGAACAATCAAACATGAGGGTAGCACTCACGGTGGCTCGGGAACTGCTACGATGTCGGCTGATGAAAAGCGGCCGGGATGCATTGCTGGAGCGCGTCGTCTAGCTACTGGACGCCACAGCCTTAGGAGCACCGCCCTTCTGCTCCCTGCATACGCCTCAGGCCACGGCCTGATCGCATGGTGGGGCTCGCCGCGCCCGCGTGCCCCTGGGCGCGCCAGGAGGTTTCGTCGACACTGGCGCGACTAGCAGCACCAGACGCCCAATCGCGCCCGCGCCACCTCCGATGAGTGCGGGCACAAGCGTTGCCACCCGCGGCCCCAGTGGAGTGCCGCCCTACCATCCTTAGGGCGGCGTGCTAGGCCTGGCAATGTGGAGCTTGGGGCACTTCGGCGAGGTTTTCGAGGTGACGGCCTCGGAGGCCTACATGCCCCGCATGATGGAACAGGAGTATGCACTGGAAGACGACCCTGGCTTGTTCCTCGAGCCAGGCTGGGAGGAGGAGGTGCTAGAAGCTGAGGCCTTCCAGGAGCCCCCCGGGAGCCTTGCCAACCATGCCGGTGACAACAGCTATAGGGTACCACTAATCTCTCAGGAGCAAGCTTACGCTAACCATGGGTCACAGGAGGATCAGGTCACAGCGGCGGATGGTGGCCCTAGCTCAGTGGCCTCCCTTCCACTAGGAGGAGCGCACTGGGGGCTCTAAGGAAGGATCCGGGAGCAAGGTCCCTCCCCGCATCGCTCGGAGAAGGGCGTCCCCGGAGGTAGGCCCTCTTCTGGGGAGGTGCTGGTGAGCCTACCCCCGGCAGAGGACTCGTGGTCGTCGAGGGCGCCGCAGGCGTCCCCTTTGCCCCTTGGCTTCGTCCTGGTTTTCAGACGCACCAATGGTGGTCGAGGGTGGCGCAAGGCGGGGCCCTCATCCAGCAATATGAAGTATGGCTCGCGCCTGTGAAGATCTTCGACCGTGACACTCTCACATAATAATGAGTGGGGCTGTACACGCCCGGGAGTCTCAGAAGTTCCGCCCTCGGGCCTCGGGGGCTCCCTCCCACGTCGTAGGGGCAGCACTTAGGTCCGCGCTGGTGAGAAGACAAGAAGACTAGACTAGGCACCGGACGCGTGCATTTGCTTTTAATCTCTTTTTTGTAGCCCTGTTTTCTGGCTTTGGATTTAAGTCCGAAGTTGAATTTTCATTGGTGTACGCGGGGGGGGGGGGTGCCTTTTCTCGTTCGTGCGATTTCTTGCAATCCGGTTCCTTGCCTTGATTCGGAGTTTGCACCTACTGCCTCCCCCCTCACGAGACCCCCGCGAGCGGGGGCTAGTCGCGGCGCGCACGTCCTTCCATGGCTGGCGCTTGCTTCTCGCGAGGCCCTCTCAAATGGATCGGCGGGCCCCTCAGAAGCTCACGACCTCACAAGTCGGTCGGGAACTGGCCCTGACTAAGGTAAACTGTAGCAGTAAGCTCGTGGCGAGACTCGTGAGCTCATAAAAACACGTCTCCAGCTTGGCCTAAGGAATAGAGGCAGTAATCTGTTTACATGAGGGCCTCCCGCTCCCAAAATGCTCTTACAACTTTCAGGGCCGTGCCCGAGCTTTCACATGCAGGGTCAATGACAAGGAAGCACGGTCCCAATCAGACATATCGCTCGCCGCGTCCTCCGGGTCACCCTCAGACGCGTTGCTGGTGTCGCCGTAACCATCACTGGCATCACCGTCATCATCTCCGGCATCAACGTCACCATTGCCGGCGTCGCCCAAACCATCGTCGACCACGTCACCTTCATCCGCGACGACCACCACCGCGTCGACCTCGGAGGAGAAGGCCCTGACTAGAGCATCCACATTGTCTTCTACCCAGTGCGCCAGGTCGCCCCGGATGGCCTCAGGCATAGGGGCAATGGTGGCGTCAAAATCAAAGTTGGGGTAGGTGTTTTGGAGGTGGCTGAAGACGCGGGAGAAAGCGTGCCTGAGCAGGCCGCAGATCCTCTCTTCAACAAGCTCGTGAGCCCTCTCGGATCAATTCTCCAGGCATTTAACCACGTCGGTGAAGAAGAGGAGGTGGCTGGCGTAGTCGTTCGAGTGGGAATGAGGGGCATCTTCATTGCAGATGGCACCCAGCGCCGCATTGGCTCTGATCCTGAGGCTTTGGAGCATGGGCGTGCTCGCGCTCCTGTGTCCTCCGCCGGAGCGCTTCCTCCCTGCTCTGCTGCGCGAACGACTCGGCGCTAGCGACCTGCTGCTGAAGAGAAAGCAGCTCGGCACTGGCGGAAGCCAGCTTAGCTTCACTGAGATTAGGGTGGCTGCGGCGGCTTCCTCGCACTGTCCCGCCTTAGCCAACCCTGACTTGAGGGCAGTAGTCCTGCCCACAGCTTCGGCTTCCACGAGCTTTAGCTTCAGGTCGTACCTGCCCACAAGATCCACGTGAGCCTCGCCCAGCTGACGATCGGCCTCCTCCTGGGCCTTGGACTCGCACGCGCCGGCAGCATCCTCTGCCTGGGAGACTTGGCGCTCCCTCGTCTCCAACCGCTCAAGCTCAAGGCTGCGCTCCGTAGCTTCTAGCGCCAGCGCTTGCTCGCGCTTCAGGATCTCTTCCTCCTCGGCATGCGCCCCCTTCATCGATGTTAGGGCGGCCTTGCTCGCCTCCACCTGCTTCTCCAAGGAGGCACTCCAGGCTTGGAGCTCCCACGCGCATTTCTATGGGATCTCGCGGTGATGATCGGCTTCCCGGGCTTCATCCAAGGCTCAAGCGCAGGCATCACACGAGGTCGCAAGAGACGCCTCGGCCTTCGCATTATCAAGCTCGCGCTGGTGGCACCCAAGGTTTATGGCCACCTTCAGCTTATGCCGCTCCTCCATCATCCGAAGACCCTTGGCCTCGAGGCTCGCGTGTACATCCACGAGTTCTTCACCAAGCCGGCTCATTGCGCCCATCGCCTCCCAAAAGAGCTCGTGGCGGATCACACTCCGTTCGTGTGCAAACTTGAGCACGTGGCCGATTCCGTCCTCCACAGTGGGGGTTGCCGACGGGATCCGAAGCGACTCGCTCCCCTTCCGCAGGGGGCTGGGGGCTGCCGCCCCCCCGATCGCCGACCGGGCTTCGGCGGGAACCCACTTGAGTTGTGGCTCGCTACTCAAAGAAGAAACCAAGACTGAAGTCATCCAGCCGCCGTCTACAACCAGAGGAGGAGCCCTTGGCATGCTCGTCACACCCCTGGTGAGGCCACGAAGAAGAGACGGTAGGTGCACGGGCTCGAGGCGCCCAGCTAGCGTGTCTGCCTCAAGGCCAGCGGGAGATTCGAGGCAGGAGGAGGTTGCTTCTCAGGGGGCTTCGCGGCCTTAGTAGATGGGATCCTGAACAGCCACCATCAGGAAGGGAAGCAACACTTGAGGAATTACAAAGATAAGGTGCTTACTCATCTATGGCAATGTACTTCCTCTGTTTCAATGGCCGAAAGGCGCCGCTGTTGCAGCTTGGGGACCCCTTCCTTTTGTGGAGCACATCGAAGTCTACACGGAGCTGGCCGAAGTGTTGGATGTGGCGACCAGCATAGGGCATGGATGGTGAAGCGCCCGAGGAGGCGACCTCAGTAGTGCCTAGATGGGGAGAGCCATCGGGTTCCGCCTCGCGATGACCTCCTGAGGCCTCGGGATCTTCGACCTTAGGAGCAGTGGATTGCGTCGCCCCCTCAACTGCCACCCCAGAGCGAGAGTCATGGGCTTCCCGAGATGGCGCGATAGGAGCCACGGGCGGCGTCGACACCTCGGCACCCGCGCCTCCGGCCTCCAAAGTTGCTTGCCCCCTGCGTCCACTCTTGGGGCAAGTTCGGCGCCGGCGACAACGAGGGGAACCATGGTGACGGGGTTCTCGCGGGAGCCCTCAAGGTCGACCGGACGCAGCCCCCATTCGTCAAAGGGGGGCATCTGCCCCGCAAACTCCACCTTGTTTGAGCACCAGTACAAGAACATCCCTCTAGTGGCATATCGGCTAGCGAGGCGTCGCCGGCCAGGACCTCGAGCATCGTTCTTCGTGCCTCTAGCGGAAGCCCTGACTCCTGAAGCCTCATGCGATCCTGGCCGACTGACAGGTCCCACATCAGCTGGGAATGGCACTAGAGTGGGGCGACGCGGCGTTGGAGGAACTACTTCATCACCATGGGCGCGGTCAAGCCAAGGTGTTTCAACCTGTTCAACCAGAGCCAGACAAAGGCGAGGCGGGGGCTCATAAGCTTCTCATGAGCCCAGCTGGAGCTGGAGACGGCCGGCGCCGACGGAGGCAAGAGCAAAGGATTGAGCGCTACGACATCCACATACAACCACCGCGTCTGGAACCCGCTCGCAGATGGTGGGAGTTCAAAGTCAATCCCCGAGCCGGCCGTCGCTGCCATGGCCTGGAAGCTCAGGCACCCCAAGCATTGCCGGGGGTCGGTCAGGTGCAGCGAGAAGAAATGGCACAGAAGGGCTACGGAGGGGGCGATGCCCACCATGGCCTCGCAGACAAAGGAAAAGACGGCAAGAAGAGCGACAGATTGGGGATCTAGGTGCAGCATATGAATCTGGTAGTGGGAAAGCACGACGTTGAAGAAGGCGGAGAAGGAAGGGACCAGGCCGGCCCATAGGGCATCGATGAAGAATTGGACCTCAGTGGCCGTTCTATCGACAAAAGCTCGGGACGCAAGCCAGGCCATCATCCCTCCCCATTCGTTGAAGCTGGTGGTGAGTGCAGGGTGGACTTTGTCCATGGCCTCCTGATTGAGCACCCGCGATCGGCCGACGGCGGGCTCAACGGCCAGAGACTGGCTGGATGAGGACAGGGGCTTCTTCCCTTTCTCCGTTCGGTTTGGCGCCATGGCGATGGAGAGGACCGAGCTCAGGTCGGATTGGGAGAGGAAGATGAGCTTCGAAGAAGCGGAGGAGTCAGGGAGCGCGTTACCAGCAATGGGGTAATAACTGTGTCGGACGCCGTGGCCGCCTAGCCAGCTGGATAACAAGGCTGCATGGGGAAGCAGGGCCACCCACGTCCAATCAATCGCCACTCGTCAAGCGGGGCCGCAGGCTGTTGGGGCCTGAGGGAGTCCTGGATTAGGGGGTGTCAGGATGGCTGGACTATACCTTCAGCCGGACTCCAGGACTATGAAGATACAAGATTGAAGACTTCGTCCCGTGTCTGGAAGGGACTTTCCTTGGCGTGGAAGGCAAGCTTGGCGATACGGATATTCAGATCTCCTACCATTGTAACCGACTCTAAGTAACCCTAACCCTATCCGGTGTCTATATAAACCGGAGGGTTTTAGTCCGTAGGACAACATACACATCAACAATCATACCATAGGCTAGCTTCTAGGGTTTAGCCTCTCTGATCTCGTGGAAGATCTACTCTTGTACTACCCATATCATCAATATTAATCAACCAGGACGTGGGGTTTTACCTCCATCGAGAGGGCCCGAACCTGGGTAAAACTTCGTGTCCCTTGCCTCCTGTTACAATCCGGCTTAGACGCATAGTTCAGGACCCCCTACCCGAGATCCGCCAGTTTTGACACCGACATTGGTGCTTTCATTGAGAGTTCCTCTGTGTCGTCGCCATCAGGAAGGATGCCTCGCCCCGTCTTTAAAGACAGCACCGTTGCTAAGGGAGCTTTGGCTGTCGGCCAAACCCTCCGGCTAGGTGGTTTTCTTATGACCGCCTGTTCGGCTTCTGCGCCGACGATGACCTCTCGAGCCATCGAAAACAATCTTCATGTCAGTTCGGAACTCGCCGAGTAGTTAGATCCAATGGAGCTTTCTTCCATAAACGAGCTCTTGGATCAATTTGCCGCCTTGGGAGTCGCTACGGATTACGACCAGATTGGGCCTAAAACTGATCGGAGAGAGATTAACTCTCCCCAAGTCACCCATCACGTTGCCGTGGTGGAGGGACAGTGCGGCGACCCTTCGTCTATCTTAAGGACTCGCTACGTCCGGATTCCCGATCCCTCCAAGCCAGATACCCGTGGAGGGGAGGATATCACTCAAGACCTGAACTTAGAGTCAGGCGACGGGCTGGATTCAATGGACAACACCCAGGGATCCAAATTTTCGAGTTCAGAAATTCCTCGGCCTCTGAGCCTCAGACGGGGTGCGGCTTCGGATTTAACTCCACCCACCCACCCCAACATAAGCGATCAATCCAAAATCAGGCAAGAGCCCGACGAAATAGTACATCATTACTGGGCTAGATTCCTCCTGGTTAAGAACAGGCTAAGGGACTGCCGCGAGGAAGACGCAATCTTAATCTTCTGCAATAATTGCACGGACAAGGGAATACTCAACGCCATAAGTCACCGTGATATCACACGCTTCGCTGACTTCGCATCCATTGTACAAAAGTATTATGCGATGGAAAGCGCCTGGAAAACCAAAATAAAATTTTGGGACAATCCGGCCCTAAATACAAACCCAGTCTGAAATAAAAGGGTGCAGCATAACCAGACACCCAGGTCAAACACCAAAAAGCAAAAACCCTCTATAGGGCATGGAACCGTACTGGAAGGATGGCTTAACGGACCCTGTAAAATTCACAGTACAGAGGACGCCACACCAACTCACAGCCTTAGAGCATGTTGGATACACCGGCAGGTGGCCAAAATTGACGAAAACCTCCTAATTCCGAAGGCCACAGAAAGCCACCCCAGAGACACCCATACGGTATTAACAGTCTTCGAGACTTCCGCATCAAATAATATGTGAAAAAGGACACTCCGCGGCCTTGCCTAAGTCTACCAAGTAGCAACAATAAACCCATGGAGTGACACGACTATTACCTTTAACGCCAGTGATGAACCTAAATTCTGAACAGCCCAAGCACCAGCCGCATTGGTCCTCAGCCCAATAGTGGACGGCTTTCGTCTTACCAAGGTACTCATGGACAGCGGCAGCGGATTGAACCTCATTTACGAGGAAACCCTTCAAAAAATGGAAATAGACTGGAACCACATTGAGCGAAGCAGCACAACCTTTAGAGGAATAATCCCCAGTCGGGAAGCGTGCTATACAGGAAAAATCACACTAGATGTGGTTTTCGGCATGCCGGATAATTACAGGTCCGAAGAGATCACGTTCCATGTGGCTCCGTTCCGCAGCGTTTATCACGTTCTGCTAGGGCGGGAAGCATTTACAATCTTCCAAGCAATACCCCATTATGGGTACATGAAGCTCAAAATGACCGGGCCCAACGGGATCATCACTCTCGCTAGTGATCTGGACATAGCACTCCGCGCCGAAAACAAGACAGCTGCACTGGCCCTCGAGGCACTATCCGAAGCCCTAGCGGCTGAGGAACTGACCGCACTGCACTCTACGATGAATAGGGACGATGTGGTACTCGACAAAAGATCCAAGTCCACCTCCTTTAAACCGGCGGACGAAATAGTCAAATTCCAAGTCCATCCAACGGACCCAAATAAAACAGCTTCCATCGGGGCACAGTTAAACCCTGAAGTAGACGCCGCACTGCGAGAGTTCCTACGAGAAAACTGGGACATTTTCGCCTGGCACCCTTCAGACATGCCAGGAATCCCACGCAGGCTGGGCGAGCACACCTTAAATATCCAAACAGGATTCAAACCTGTCAAACAGGCTCTTCGGCGTTTTTTCTGAACCTAAGAGATAGGCTATGGGAGAGGAGCTAGCAAAGCTATTGGAGGCCGAATTCATCAGAGATATAAAACATCCGGACTGGCTAGCAAACCTGGTGATGGTACCAAAGAAGGACAAATCCTGGCGCCTGTGCGTTGATTTTAAAGACCTTAACAAGGCTTGCCCAAAGGACCCCTTCCCCCTCCCCCGCATCGATCAAATTATTGACACTACCGTAGGACACGATTCGTTGTGTTTCCTCGGCGCATATTCCGGTTACCATCAAATCAAGATGGCAGAATCTGACCAATCCGCAACGGCATTTATCACACCATACGACCCATTCTGCTTCAACACAATGCCCTTCGGGCTCAAAAACGCCGGCGCAACATATCAGCGCATGATTCAGACATGTCTGGCAAGCCAGATCGGCAAAACAGTGGAGGCATATGTAGATGATGTGGTCGTCAAAACAAGACATGTCAAATCTCTAGTAGACGACTTGAGGCTCACATTTGATAACCTCCGAACATACGACATCAAGCTCAACCCGGAAAAATGCGTTTTCGGCATTCTTGCCGGAAAGCTCTTGGGCTTCATTGTATCCGGTAGAGGAGTCGAAGCAAACCCAGCCAAGATCTGAGCTCTGTCGCAACTGGATATCCCAAAGGACCTCAAACAAATACAAAAGTTAACCGGATGCATGGCAGCTCTAAGCCGCTTTATCTCCCGCTTGGGAGAAAAGGCCCTACCCCTTTACCGCCTCCTTTGGCGCACCGAACACTTCGAATGGACGGATGCAGCCATGGCCGGACTCGAGGAGATAAAAGTCATACTTGCAACAAACCCAGTCCTGGCCACGCCAAATATTAGCGAACCAATGCTATTATACATTGCAGCAACACATCAGGTTGTAAGCGCAGTGCTCATCGTCGAATGAGAAGCGGACGGACACAGATTCCCCCTTCAAAAGGAGGTCTATTATGTGTCCACTATCCTGACTCCTTGCAAATCACGTTACCCGCATTATCAAAAGATCGCGTACGCGGTATTCATGGCATTCCGGAAGCTACGACACTACTTTCAAGATTGTTCAATAATAGTAGCCTCAGAAGTACCACTTAACGATATTATAAACAACCGTGACGCAACGGACCGGATTGCAAAATGGGCCATTGAGCTCCTCCCGTTCGACATAACTTATAAGCCACGGCGAGCCATCAAGTCGCAAGGCTTGGCCGACTTCATCGCAGAATGGACGGAGGCCGAACTCCCTAAAGAGTATGGCACATATTCAAATTGGATCATGCATTTCGACGGCTCCAAGATGTTGTCCGGACTGGGGGCCGGCGTCGTTTTGAAGTCCCCCACAGGAGACACAGTTCAATACGTACTCCAGATTATGTACACGGACTCCAACAACACAGCCGAATATGAGGTCCTTTTACATGGTCTCCGGATGGCAGTATCCATGGGCATTCAACGCCTAGAGGTCCATGGGGACTCGAACCTTGCAATATCCCAAATAAATGGAGACTTCGATGCCAAGGATCTAAAAATGGCAGCTTACCGCAACACCGTCCAAAAAATGTCAGCTTGGTTCGAGGGGCTTGAATTTCACCATATAGCCTGGGAAAATAATCAGGCGGCAGATGTCCTGGCACGCATCGGCGCAAAACGCGATGTAGTACCCCCCAACATCTTCTTGGAAAGGCTGTTCAAGCCATCTGTAGTATGGGAAGGGGAGCCGAACAATAACACCCCGGACCCAACCGCACTGCCCGACACCGAACATTCTGACACAATCGGAGGCTCTGCCAATGAAATAACACCTTCAGCCCATGTAATAATGGTTGTCATCGCCCCGTGGACAGAACCATTGCTCGCCTACCTCACTAGGCAGGAACTCCCCGAGGACCAAAATGAGGCACGCTGCATAGTGCGGCGATCCACAGCCTACAGAGTCCATGAGGGAGAGCTTTATAAGAAAAGCACTACCAGAGTCCTTCAAAGGTGCATCTCCGAAGAGGAGGGGCAGAACCTCCTGGCTGAAATTCATGCCAGACTGGGCGGTCATCACGCTGCAGCTCGATCCCTTGTAAGCAAGGCCTTCCGTACAGGCTTTTATTGGCCGACGGCCCGGGCAGACGCTCAGGACTTAGTCCAACGATGCACCAGTTGCCAGCTCTTTGCAAACCAAAGCCATATGCCACCCACCGCCCTCCAAACTATCCCCATTACTTGGCCCTTCGCGGTCTGGGGGCTTGACATGGTTGGACCCCTTAAAGGCGGCACCCACAAGCAAAAATACTTACTGGTCATGGTGGATAAGTTCACCAAATGGATAGACGCCAAGCCTATTAAGACGGCCGAATCCGGACCGGTGGTAGACTTTATATCCGGGGTCGTACACCGTTACGGCATTCCCCACAGCATCATCACTGATAACGACACGAAGTTCATGGCTGACAAGGTAAAACTCTGGTGCAAAAACATGGGCATCAAGCTCGACTATGCTTCCGTCTATCACCCACAAACTAACGGCCAGGTCGAACGTGCAAATGGTCTTATCTTGAGCGGCATTACACCCAGATTAGTGCGATCCCTCAAGGAATCTAACACGCACTGGGTAGAGGAGCTCGACTCCGTACTCTGGGGGCTGCGGACCACGCCGAATCGCACCACCGGATACACACCATTCTTTATGGTGTACGGCGCAGAGGCAGTTTTGCCCTGCGACATAATTCATGACTCACCTCGAGTGCGCATGTATGAAGAAGGAGAAGCCGAGCTCGATCAGCAGGACATCTTAGACGCATTGGAGGAGGAGCATGATGTGGCAAAAGCCCGTTCCGCATTCTATCAACAGCAGGCTCGAAGATACCAAAGCAGAGAAGTACGAGCGAAAAATTACAACGTTGGCGAATTAGTTCTACGACTACCGGTCAAGAAAAAGGACAAACTCAAGCCCAAGTGGGAAGGTCCCTTCATAATTGACCAAGTCCTGACTGGTGGAGCGTACCGCCTGCGATATGCATCGGATAACCGACTCGAGCCGAACCCATGGAACGCAGCCCGTCTCCGAAGATTCTATGCCTAGCGCCGGACTCTATGTTCGTCTCCTTCCTCTGTCCATTTTTTATATATTTTCTGTCTTGCATTTCTCTTCTTCTTCTCTCTCTCTCTTATAGCCCTTAAAGGCTCATAATGTGACGCGCCATCCGCCCTCATTAAACCTGGGGGCTTCTTTAAACAGAAGCTTATTCATACGGGCTTCATGCCCAACACATGCGTCACACTTCCGCATGTACCTTTTATTCACCATTATATGCATCGATATGACTTAAGTTTTCGCCAAGCTGGGTTGCCTGGCTCCTGTGCTTACCCCTATGTTCCCGATTGTTCGGCTAGGTGGTAAAGGGAGCACCTCTGCGATTGTTACTACCGGGTCAGCCAGACGTGTAGCTCCGACTGGGTGAAGCCGAAAGCTAGCGTTCTTAAGGGAATATTCGGTCGGTGAACTAAAGATGATCTTTTTTATTTTTATCTATACGCCCCCAGATGTTTTTCCTGCGTTTCTTTTTGCAGCATGGACATGCACCTTAGGTCTTGCCTCCCAGGGAAAGGAACCCCTAACGGAACTATTCTCCCTGGAAGATGTTTCTTACTAACATGTAATATAACATAACTAGTCGGGCACTTATCTGTTCATGCACTAATGACCCCTACGCCTGGTCTCCATGCATTCCCGGGTTCCTATATAACCGCATGGGAATTTGGACACACTCCGGACCGTCAGGTCCCGAGGCTGAAGCGAAAAGGTCGGTCATGAAAAATGATCTACAATCCGACTAGAAGGCATTATAAATGTCAACTAAATTACATAGTCATTTTGACTAATCGTATTCCTCTTCAATACCATCTAACAGGCTATCTAATTTACAGTCCTGCTAGGAATACTTTGCGGCCAACTCTACTTGGCCGTATACTAAGCTTACAGGGATCTCCTTCCCATCGGGCCCTATAGGACCGTCCTCGGCCATGTGGTTGGGGTCAGCCTTTGCGTACCGCCTCTTCACCATGGCCCAGGCCTCCCTAGTGCCTTGACGGCAGGCTGATATCTTCCACAATCTGAAGCGCCGCCGTGCTCCTTTTAGCTTCTCCGCAAGCTCTCCAAGACCTTCGGGCATGGAGACGGATGGCCACAGGGCCTGGGCGACACCTCGCATCGCCTGCTGAACTCGATCGAGCAGTTGCGAGAGCTCGGGAAGAAGGTCACCCGTAGAACCGGGCATCTCCTCTGTAGGACGGCCTGTCAGCACACCTACAGACATTGCTCTGTTAGTCGACTTCCCCGCCGAACTTTCTTTCAAAAGGTTCGTTCAAGCACTTACTAAATATGCCGTGCCGAAGCCGCTGATTCTCCTTCACGGAGTCTGACAGCTGGGCACGAACATATTTCAGCTCGACGCCCAGCTTGGTGTTGGCATCTCGGAGATCGTTCTTCTCCCCCATCACTTTTAACAGCACCCTCTCACCAGCCTTTAGCTAGCGTAGGAGGCGTTGCCTTTTCGGATCCAATCCGGCGCCATCTGCAATTTCATTTGTCAGATTCGCACCAAAGCCGTGCTTCGCAAAATACTTATCTTTCGAAGTGTATATTACCAGAGGGGGCCTCCTTAGGCTCCCCTGCCGCGGCTAGTGCGGCCTCAAGTTGGGCTTTGCACTCTTCCAGCTCCTTGGACAGTAGGGAATTCTTTTCTGTAAGAACCTGTATAAAAATTATCCTTAAATCAGTTATTTTAACTGTTTCAAGTCTTGGGGGCTACTTGTATATATATAATTACCAAAATTTTCATACCCGTATGTCTTTTACATATCGCTCCGTGGCTCTAGTTAGACCATTTTGAGCGGCACAGAGGTATGCATCTCCCGACATAAAGGCATCTAACGCCTCTTGGGAGAAAGAAGCGTCGCGAAGAATTGTCCGTCGACGCCTGTGGTTCATGGCACTCTCCACCTCAGAGTTGGTGGCAGACAACCTATCCACATCCTCCGTCGGAGGAGTGTCCGGTGCGCTCCTTGTGTTCGGCCCCGCTTCCGGGCCAGGCTTTGGAGCCTGGCTGGTGGAGGCGCGATTGGCGGTCTCTCCGAATATAGTTCGGCGAGGTCTCTTTGTCATGAAGAGGGCAAAAGTGTTAATATGCCCTGAAGGTACGACACCTGGGATAAGGGGGTGCGCCATACCTTTGCGCTGACGCCCCGGTCCGGACTGCACCTCTTTTCTGCCCACGGGGCCCTGCGGCCCCTCGTTGGCTTGTCGCCGCAGGTTCAGCCTCCCGTTTCTGGGAGGCCGGGATTAGCCCTCGATAATCGGTCGTAATGGCCACCAGGGCGTTGTCCTTGCTCAATTGATGGAACACTCCATCAATCAGATCCACCAAAAGCTCCGGATCCTCTTGCGAGTCCGGGTCGAGGGACCGTCCTGGGTCCTCGGGTTGTGGAGGAGGGCTGTTTATTTCTTTAACAGCGTGGCGCAGTTCCTGCGTCGAAATCACTAAGATTAAATATTTAACAATGGGGATATAAAACGGATGGGCAAGATGTGATCAATCACCCAGCTTGGAGGATTGTACATGGAAAATCCACCCTTTGGGTCTACGCGGAGAAAATCCTCCTCTTCTCCCTTGTACAAAGCGGACAAGGTCTTTATTACAGCCGCAGCCGGATCCGGCCCCTTACGGCCGTAGCGGGTGGTGTCATCCTCCCCGTTGAAATCCCACATGGGGTGGCCTCTATACTGTAGCGGCTGCACCCCTCGCATGATGCATCCAGCCATGACCCCGATCGTGGTTAGTCCGGAATGAGCTAACAATCTTATCCGGCCCATCAGGTAAACAACGTCCCTGTCACTTTCCCTCTGAGGGCTCCGTGGGCGCCAGCTTAGGCACTTCTTCAAGGGAGCATTGTTGAATTCAGGGAGGCCAATCCGAACAGGATTGGTAGTGGGACATCTTCTATGTAAAACCATTCCGAGGGCCAGTCTTCGGACGCCTTCTTTGGGGTTCCGGACAGATAGCCGGTCCCGGCGATGCGCCATACTTCGGCTCCACCCACGTGATACATAGACCCCTTCTTGGAACGGGGCACGAGGCAAAATAGCTCCCTCCACAGTCCGAAATGAGCTTCAACACCCAAGAACAGCTCGCAGAGGGCTACAAAGCCCGCGATATGCAATACTGAGGCAGACGTGAGATGATGTAGCTGGAGGACGTAGAACTCCAGCAGCCCCCGAAGAAATGGATGGATTGGAAATCCGAGCCCCCTTATTAAATAAGGGACGAGGCACACCCGCTCTCCTTTGGAGGGATTAGGGGCGCTCTCCGCTTGCTCTCCGCCGTTATAGACAGGAAGACCGGCTCAAACCGGGATCATATAGGCCGGGGGGAGAAATCCCTTGGTCTGGAGCGTCACTAACTCGCTATGCGGGATGGAGCATCTTTCCCAATATCCAGGCTTAGGGCTGGAAGGGCGGGAGGAGGAGTCGCGATGGCTGGCCATGGTGGAATGGATCTTTGTCGAATGCGCTCTAATGAACACTCGCGAAGGGGGAAGGTGTGGTTTGGATCTAAATCCTCGTCTCCTTAAATAGGTTAGCTTGTTTATGCGGCTAGGGGTGTGAATGTAAAAACACTCAGACCTTTCATATTCGTTTGACACGTGGGGAGCAGCCATTATTGGGCACAGAAGCCAAGGAGCGCAACATCTACAAGGAACTGGACTTTATTCAATAGGTACATGGAATTTGGAGGAGAACCCGCCTTGGAATGCCGAAGACAATCTGCGCGCCGGACTCATCGCCATTGAAGCCTGGTTCGGGGGCTAATGAGGGAGTCCTGGATTAGGGGGTGTCCGGATGGCCGGACTATACCTTCAGCCGGACTCCAGGACTATGAAGATACAAGATTGAAGACTTCGTCCCGTGTTCGGAATGGACTTTCCTTGGCGTGGAAGGAAAGCTTGGCGATACGGATATTCAGATCTCCTACCATTGTAACCGACTCTATGTAAACCTAACCCTATCCGGTCTCTATATAAACCGGAGGTTTTTAGTCCGTAGGACAACATACACATCAACAATCATACCATAGGCTAGCTTCTAGGGTTTAGCCTCTGTGATCTCGTTGTAGATCTACTCTTGTACTACCCATATCATCAATATTAATCAAGCAGGACGTAGGGTTTTACCTCCATCGAGAAGGCCCGAACCTGGGTAAAACTTCGTGTCCCTTGCCTCCTGTTACCATCCAGCCTAGACGCACAGTTCAGGACCCCCTACCCGAGATCCGCCGGTTTTGACACCGACAGGGCCGGCGGCGCTCCGCACTTGCCCTTTGGCTTCGCCTCGAAGCCAAGTCCGAGCACGCCTTGGGCCCGGAGGCTACTGTTGGTGTTCTGGGAACGGGGTCCCCGGACTTGCCTGCCTGTGGCCCACAGCATGGCTCCACCAGCGGCCCTGTACGGCCCATCTTCACCAGCAAACACTTAAGACACTCGCGAGGGGCCAAGCCTCATGAGGCGGATGACACAAGACCTCCTAGGGGGCAGCCTCACCAGGATGGCTCGCGAGGGGCAGAGAGATCAAGGCAAGGGACACCTCGCGAGGTTTCTGTGACGCAAGCCATGACGACTGGAGCAAGGTGGGCACCAGGCGGGCGCCAGCAAGCATAGTGTCCTCGTTTCCTCTTTGGTGCTAAAGAGGCAAGCGCAGGCGAGAAGTCCCGAAGCATCAGCCAAAGGTTTCCATATCGGTGCAACAAGACCAAAACCAGCAAGATAGCAGGACGAAGGTCACCATGGAGCCCAAGACGGCGTCACCACCAGAACCTTTGGCAGGCGAAGACTACTTTCGTCAGGATAATTTGTACTAGTTGTCTCCCTTCGAATTTGGCCGTTGTGGGATCCCTTCCCGCTCAATATTTGGGTAGAGGACCAGGGCCTTTATAAATAGGACTAGCCACCACCGTAGGGGGTGACGGATCCAGAGGGAGAGAGGGAGAGGATTCAGTTCATCCTCAACCACACAAGTTCGCCAAGCACAAGAACACCTCTCCTCTGGAGGCTGTTCTTCCCTTGTAACTGTTCATCCTCAGCCCAAGAGGCAATCCACCACACCACACTGGAGTAGGGTATTACACCACATCGGTGGCCCGAACCAGTATAAACTCTTTTGTCTCTTGTTCTATGGGTTCGTCGAGCTAGGCCGTGTGATCATGATTTGTGCGAGCTAGAGGGTGGAGAGATCTTCGTGCGCACCCCAGTGTTTGAACCTCAAGGGTTTTGCTGGAACCATAAATCCGATAGAATCCCCCTCAGAAAAGTTATCTTCCTCTTGATTACAGTCCGGAATGGGTGGAGGGGGCTGCCTTTGTGCCCACCATGGAGCGACTTCTGCATGAAATTTAATTGCCATGCAAGGCTCGTCTCTTTTACTCTACATGTTCAGTTCCATTGTGTACTATAACTGACACGCATAGGAATAAACCATAGTGAGATTATGTAAGGAGTGCATGCACCAATCCAGAGTGATGGTAGCAAACTATGGATAGACCCAAAACCAATGATAGCAGGCAGATAATAGCTTTAGTTAAAAAATACAGATAATGGCTCCTTTAATGTTTGTTTGCACCCAACATGAAACTCATAGTAGACACCCGAGATTAACCAGATAGTAGACAGATAGTACTGATTGCTGCCCCAATATGTACCCCACAACCATTTAAAAACTCAAGTTTCGGCATTAGTTTGGACCTAACTCAGAGTCTAATAGGTGAACACATTGATAAAGTAGAATGTCATCATATTAAGCGATGCATAACGTAAGCAGACACAGAAGAGTGCGACCTCTCTTGCGGACCTGTGTAGTCCTCAAGGTCATCTCTTAGTTGATGATGGTAATGCAGTTGTCGTGGCTACCGGCCGCACAGAAGAAGATCTGACGTGGCGAAAGATAGTTTGGAGAGCGGATCCCTGCTGTGGTGAACCCTTCCGTCGTTGGAGCAGCTGAGCTGGGGTGGAACACAACTCAACAGGAGTAGGACAAACCACCAAGGTTTTATTTGACACATATCTGTAACAGAAGTAATTGTGTAAGGGCTTGTTTGAATTTGAGGATTCTAACAATGCAGGGATAGGAAATAGACAGGAATATGATAGGAATGCACATGCAAAACAGAGAATTTAAAAACACAGGATTTCTGCCAATCTGGGTGTTTAGTTCACAAGAATTGGAAGATCACATGATGCAAAGAAGCATGGTGAGATTAAGTCAAACCACAAGAAAATGTACGGTTATAATGCTATGATGCTACTATCTCTTTGTCTTGTGCTTCATGAATAGGAATTTGAATGGGAGTACAAGTGGAAATTTAAAGTCCTATGGTTTTTCTTTCAAGGAGACACTAAAGGAACAAATCCTACAATTTTCATTTGCTCCATTCCTTTGAACCAAATGCATGAATAGTAGTACCATAGGAAACTTTCCAATTACTATGTTTTTCCTTCACTTTTCCTTTCAAGCACTCGCGATTCTAGCAGGCAGGCTTGAGCAAGGAAAGCCTACACTCAAAAAATGTTTTTGTGCTACTTCTACTACTTTGGACCCAGGCCACTTCCCTACTAGCTCAACTCCCAGGCCCACCAACAGATGCGCAGCTCAAACGCGCAGAGATAAATAATGATGGCATTCAAGAGAGTCCTTCACGGATAGCTAAGTTGCCTGGTACCTCACTTCTTGTCATATAGTAGGATAAAATAATCATATTTCACGTTAATACGTGTGCTCAGTGGACAATATATATAACATGTAGAGTAAAAAAGAGATGCAACAAGTGTACAACCTCTTTGGCAAAGCCATGTTGATCTCAGCGTGATTGGGTTGGTTGGTGAGGATGCTTCGGCTGACTTGGCTGTCGGAGGAGGTGAAGAAGATCATAGGCGTTTGGAGATGGAGCCCGGGGTACTGCTCCGCTGTGATGGAGGGTTTCATCGTTGGAGCAGCTCCGGTGAGTTGTACGACACCGAGGCTGAAGCAGGACAAGAGAGACAACGTTAACCTGAGTGGAATTCTAATAGCATCTCCAATAGATGAAGTAAAATACATAACCATAAAGTGCTAGATGTAAAATACATCAGCCGCCCATCTCTGAACTTAACTATCGAAACTGAATTTAACTATCGGAACTGAACTTAACTGTTGAAACTGAATTTTGCTATCGAAATTGAATGCACTAGTAGCAGAAAAGCAGTAGCGGCAGCGCATGCGGGAGCCGGGGCAGCTGGTCGTGTAGCAGTTCATATTCAACCTCCACCCCCCCTGAGCCGCCAGCCACCACCGGCCAAACTGCCGCCCCCTCCACCCGCGGCCGGCGGTGCGCCACCCCACCCGCCCCGAAACCACTCCCCACCGCCGGTCTGCCGCCGCCCCGGCCATCCCTCTACCCCCCCCCCCCCCGTGCTGAGCTTTTTCTCTGGTGATCCCCATGCCACCGCCGGCGACCACCGCCCCCACCCTGAACCCTAAGATAGATAGTGGGGTACCTCTCCAGCAAGCCCCCCTCCTTGCTACGGCTGGTTCTTCCTTAACTCCGGCGATCCCCCCACCCCCTGAAAATCAACTGACCCAAAAGTCAATTCAGTCGACTGAAGTATAGCTAAATCGGAGCAGCATCGTAAGAAAGAGCAAGAGCGAGAGCAAGAGCAAGAGCCATAGCAATAGTAAGAGCAAACTAGGCAGGGGACCGCCAGCAAGAGCAGAGCAGCATCACGAGCGAGAGCTAAAGCAGCAGCTGCTCCTACTGATGTGGACGTTGCCGCCGAGGGAGCGACACTGTGGAGGAAGTGGCCGGCGATGCCATCGTGGATGGAGCCATGCCATCTCGGCTCGGAACCGAGCGCCGACAACACCGTGAGATCGAATGAAGAAGAAAATGTGGCGATTAGTGTACAACCTCTTTGGTGGCGCCGATTAGGCCTCAGCTTCATCTGAGGAAACGATGATGATGATGCTCTTCCGGTGGTGCAGGTAAACACGACGGTGTGGGAATGGAGGTGGCGTGAAAGATGAGGGGTACGTCGGGGCAGCTCCTTGGAGGTCGAGGACAGAGTGGCTGAACCGGTGGGACGACGAGATCGACGACGGATCCTCATCCGGTACGTTAGATGAGGGACGTCTAGGTTTTCCTGTGGATGATGTCGTTGGGGAAGAGGCTCCGACTGGGCAGCGGTGAGGTGGAGGACGGAGGAGGGTGGGGTTTCGCGGCTGGAGTGGAGAGGTTATGGTGACCTGGGATTTTGAATGGCGAAAAGGAGGCGATGGGAGGGGGAACCATGGCTTAGGGACGCGCTTGTCTGAAATGTGGGGTAAGTTACAAAAGTACGCCCACCAATTTGAGCTAGGCGGTTCTTTCGGTTTAGGGGTATCACGGGCATTTCGCGTGTCGGGATTTCGTAGGAGGTGGGAGTTTTCACGCGTGTTGTAATTTTGGGATAGCAAGGCGCGGGTTGAGATGGAGGGATTTTTCTAGGCACAACAAGACAAAGATATATCTTAAATCTTTCGGGGTAACAAGGCGCGGGTTGAAGAGGCGGGAGTTTTGTAGCACGATAGAGAGAGATGCTAGCTTGAAATTTCGGCATAACATGGCGCGGCTTGAAATTTCGGGAGAACAAGCTTAATGTGTACCCAAAAAAAGACAATTCGCACCTCATCACTAGAGAGAGCCATGTCCCGTTTTACTATATTACTAGAAATGCATTCAAATACAACAAAAAAACTAAAAGAATCAGGATAACATACATAACGTGTACAGTACCAAAACAATTTGCACTTCCCTCAACAATAAAAAAACAATGTGTCTTGTCTAGCATATGGACTAAATTTGAGTACATTTTCCCTCTTTGAATGGGATTGTACTCGGGTTAGTTATAAAACCATCTAAATATTATCTTCACAACACCTGACATGAATATAGGAGAAGTAAATTCCTATATAAATACGAACTACATGTACATACGATATCAAATTCAAATATATCTATCCATTTTATGTTGAATTCAAATCATAGTACATGTATGCTCTAGCTAGATGTTCGGAATCTAAACCATGTATGATACTATGTACAATATGTTTAACACGCACAACACACACACAAACACCATTTAGACTACTAAGGTACACGTGCATTGCACACATGAGATTTGGCAACCAAATTCTGAATAAATACCACATTATAGCATGTAAGCTTTGAGTCATATATGCATGATGTAGATGTTTGTTTAATTCTTATAGTTCATTTCATTCAAAATCATCTAGTTTTTATAAGAAAGATAATCTATTTTAATTTTCATTGATTGTGCATTGTGAAGCATAAAGTAAAAAACAAATACTGGCAAATCATGTAGAAAAACATTTGGGCAATTCTGATACGGAAGATTCTAGAACAAAGAAGAAGTTCTTGTGTTTTGAGGTTTGTGCATTATGTTTAAGTTCAACCATGGATTCTTCTAGATTGTACATGTGGGAAAATCTGGTGGAATCTAGATGATATCCAACGGCCAGTAGTGCTCAAATTTGCCATCTCTGCACCATCGGATTGGCTTCATCCAATGACCATCTTTCAAAGTTAAAGTTATCCGCACACTATATAAAAAATATAAACTATAATATATAGGGGTATAGATATAGATATGTGATGCAAAAGCCACCCATCATCTCCGATTAGAATAGTGTGTCCATGCACGGATGCAATGTGGTCAAACGATGTCTGCCATCGATATCTCAAATTCAAATCAGTCTGGCCTTGTTCAATGTGTATACAGTACAAGATGCTCGTTTCCAAACCACACCGCGCATATCTCAGTTATATTCATGCATGCATGGGTTTCAAACATCATGATCTCTTATTCAAATATTTGAATTCAACTTTACATTGATTATGACCTCACCTAGTCTTTTACACCCACACAATTGTCTTCTCTTTATAATTGTACCACTAACTTTCTCTCGTCCATGCATGCACACACGCTACTGTAGGATCGAAAGTATGTCTAGAGGGGGGGTGATTACACTACTTGACCAAATAAAAACTTACCCTTTTCCCAATTTTAGTTCTTAGCAGATTTTAGCTAACTTAGGACAAGTCAAGCAATCATCACATAATTCAAGCAAGCATGCAAAGAGTATATAGGCAGCGGAAAGTAAAGCATGCAACTTGCAAGAATGTAAAGGGAAGGGTTTGGAGAATTCAAACGCTATTGGAGACACGGATGTGTTTCCCGTGGTTCGGATAGGTGGTGCTATCCTACATCCACGTTGATGGAGACTTCGACCCACGAAGGGTAACGGTTGCGCGAGTCCACATAGGGCTCCACCCAAGGGTAATGGTTGCGCGAGTCCACACAGGGCTCCACCCACGAAGGGTCCACGAAGAAGCAACCACCCACAAAGGGTCAACGAAGAAGCAACCTTGTCTATCCCACCATGGCCATCGCCCACATAGGACTTGCCTCACTAGCGGTAGATCTTCACGAAGTAGGCGATCTCCTTGCCCTTACAAACTCCTTGGTTCAACTCCACAATCTTGTCGGAGGCTCCCAAGTGACACCTAGCCAATCTAGGAGACACCACTCTCCAAGAAGTAACAAATGGTGTGTAGGTAATGAACTCCTTGCTCTTGTGCTTCAAATGATAGCCTCCCCAACACTCAACTCTCTCTCATAGGATTTGGATTTGGTGGAAATAGGGTTTGAGTGGAAAGCAACTTGGGAAGGCTAGAGATCAAGATTCATATGGTAGGAATGGAATGTCTTGATCTCAACACATGAGTAGGTGGTTCTCTCTCAGAACATATGAGTTGGAATGGTGTGTGTGTTCTGATGGCTCTCTCACTGAATGAGAAGAAGGTGGAGGGGTATATATAGCCTCCACACAAAATCCAACCGTTACATAGTTTTCCAATCTCGGTGGGACCGAATCAATAAACTCGGTCGGACCGAAAATGTAAACCTAGTGACCATTAGTGATTTTCGATGGGACTGACATGCAACTCGGTAGGACCGATATGGTTAGGGTTTGGGCATAACGTAATCTCGGTGAGACCGATTACACAAACTCGGTGAGACCGAATTTGGTAATTAGCTAACCAGAGAGTTGGTCAGGCAGACTCGGTGGGACCGATTTGCTCTTTCGGTGAGACCGAGTGGAACTCGGTGAGACCGAGTGGAAGTCGGTGAGACCGAAAAGTTACAAAGGGGAAACACTGAGTTTACATTGCAATCTCGGTGGGACCGATTCGCTCTTTCGGTGGGACCGAAAAGTTATGAAAGGGAAACAGAGAGTTTGCAACCCCATCTCGGTGAGACCGAGATCCCTATCGGTAGGACCGAATTGCTAGGGTTTGGCAGTGGCTAATTACAAGTGAAACTCGGTAGCGCCGGATAGGAAGAATCGGTAGGACTGAGTTTGGATTAGGGTTTAGGTCATATGTGGATATGGGAAAGTAGTTGAGGGTTTTGGAGCATATCACTAAGCACATGAAGCGAGAGGCTCATTAAGCAACACCTCATCCCTCCTTGATAGTATTGGCTTTTCCTAAAGACTCAATGTGATCTTGTATCACTAAAATATAAAATGAAGAGTCTTGAGCTTTTGAGCTTGAGCCAATCCTTTGTCCTTAGCATTTTGAGGGTTCCACTTTCACATCCATGCCATGCCAATCATTGAGCTTTCCTGAAATAATCATCTTGGAATAGTATTATCTCAATGAGCTATATGTTGTTATGAATTACCAAAACCACCTAGGGATAGTTGCACTTTCAATCACCCCTTTTTGGTAATTGATGACAACATATAGATCAAAGCTTCGACAAATGATAATAAGCATGAAATATATCGTCGCTTTGAGAAGTATGTGATAAGTAAGAGCTCCCCCTAAATTTGTGCATATTTAAGATTTTCTTTGGACTGCAAATGCACAAAGAGTTAGAGTCATGGGTTACTCTTCCATGTCACATACATCTTGGTGGAGCGCTCAAAATGATAAGAATGAAATACATGCACTCATCACCAAGAATAATGAATGATCCAAGATAGATAAGATAATAGCATTAAGCAAGCATTAAGTGTAGCTTATGATCAAACACATGATCATCAATGTCTCACAAATAATAATGTAGTATCTCAAACACTCAAAAGCAAACAATTTCGAAAAACCACCAAACAAAGCAAGAGAGAAAAGCAACACTCTCTCTCTCAAAGCCTATGATCTATACATCTTCTCCCCCTTTGGCAACAAGCTACCAAAAAGTTCCTAGAAGATGCATAGTGCTAAATCGACGCTCAGGCTTGATCTTCAGGTGGTGGTGGAGTCCGGATCACTCCAAGGACGAAGGCTTCGGTAGATGCTGAAGTAGTCGCTGGAGTTGGAGCTGAAGTAGATGCTGGAGCTGGTACTGAAGTGGTGGCTCTGGTGTCAGCAACTGGCACGGCAGATGACCTCGGGCCTCGTGGCACTCTGGCAAAGGTATGAGTGGTAGTCCTGCCTCTCCTCTCCTGCATGCCCTCCTGGAGCTGCTCCACTGGAGACTGAACTTCCGTTACCTTGACATCCAAGTCATAGAACTTCTGTTCCATGATCCTCTCTAGGCTCTGCTGATTCTTAGTGAGGGTGGCCAGACTTTGCTCAATCCTCAGCGTGGATGCAATCAAGTAACCAAGCTGCTCTTGTTTGGTCTTCAAGAAGTATTCGGATGCCTCCACTTGGGTAGGCATCTTGGCAGCTTTCTCCTTCCTCGCCTTCTCCTTCTTTGCAAATGCTTGGGCAGATGATGGCTCGTTCTCAGTCATGACAACTTCATTGTCCTCGAAATCTGGACAGATGGGCAGGTGTTCCTTGTCCAACAGATATATGCCCGTGCCCATCTTGGAGTTGATGAGCTCCTGAATATGAGGGGCATATCCGCAGCTCCTCTTCTGATCTGCTGCAGTCCTCTTAATTGTTTCCACTATGAGGCTCATCACCTTGAACTTCTGAGGCACATCAAACACATGTAGCAAGTTGATGGCATGACCTCTGATCATCTTGTGATCTCCAGACTTGGGCAGTAAGGTGTGCCTTAGTATCCAATTGATCGTAGGCAGTCCTGACAGAAGGTAATGCACAGACCCAAATTTGAAGGTGTCAAGAGCTTCATTAGGAATTTCCTTGTACATATTGGACATGGAGTTATGGTCCATCTTCTTCTTGGCATAGATATCCAAGTCATCATCTTCCTCCTCTGGGGCATTTATGATCTGTGCCCACTCAGCCACTGTAGATTGGTACCTTGTACCCTCAGACATCCATGTGATCCTCCCATCTGGATAAAAGTGTGCCATGGAGTAGAATTGCATGATTAGTTCCTTGTTCCACTTTGTGAGCTTCTGCCCAACAAAGTCAGCTACTCCACAAGCATTAAAGCTGTCAAATACTCCTGGGTAGTGCTCCTCCTTCTCCCTCATGTAGGTCCAGTCAACCCATCTCATGTCATAGATAATTGGCTTCTTATCTAGCAAAATAGTCTCATAGAAATCCTGCTGCTCCTTGGTGTGAAACATGTAGTCCACGGCAATCCTTCTTCTTGAAGCATATGGGTCTGCTTCTCTCCATTTCCTTAGCCCTGAATATCTCCTGAGCTTCATGTCCTCAGCCACAGGATGAGCACCGTTGTGGTCTGGGATCTTGGGCTTTAGCTTCCTTAGGACATTTTCTTCTTCTTCTTCAGCAACAGTCTCAGGCACTGGGGCCTTGTTCTTTTCAGCTGCAGGAATGCTCCTTGTATTCCTCTTTGGTTTTGGCTTGGAGGCAGCTTTGGGCTTAGATGCAGTAGCCCCTGACCTTATGGCATCACCCATTAGCTTGGGTGCCTTGGGCGCTGGTGCAGATGTCTCTTCTTCTTCTTCTTCCTCTTCCATGATGGAAGCTTTGCCAAGTAATCTAGCAACAGTCTTCTTTACCCTTTCCTTCCTTTTCTTGCCCTCAGCTGCAACTGGCTCTATGGGCTTCTCAGTTGACATTCTGACCTTTGACATTGGTTGCCTGCCTGCTGGCCTTTTGATATTCAGGCCTGGCTTAGTGCCTTTAGCTGGCTCAATTCTCTTGGAAGTGGCCTCTTCCTCTGCCACATAGTCCTCATCTTCAGAGTCTGAAGTTTTCTTCTTCCTTTGTCTCATGGCAGCCTTTGGCAAATTGCTAGGAGTGCTCATGCTGCCTTCATCAGATGAACTGGAGGGACTAGTGCCCTCACTCATCACTACTTGCTGCTCTGACATGTTTTGGCTATCACTTTGATTGGACATGCTGCAAACTGACTGCTGACCCTGTGAATAAGTTATAGAAGATATAGAGTGGATGAGCATCACAAAATGCAGAGATTTTTGCAAAAGAATGATCCAAAACTTAGTTTTAGTTTCCCACTGAAATCATCTCGGATCTACCGATTTTCAAACTCGGTGATACCAAAGCAGTTGTGGAACCTAAACTAGTGAACTTGGTAGGACCGAGTCACAGTTCGGTGGCACCGAGACTGCTAGGGTTTCACTGAGTTCAAAAATCGGTCACACCGATAAGTAATTCTCGGTCAGACCGAGTCTCACTTGTGCAATGGCATAAGCCAAATCGGTGGGACCGAGTTTTTCAACTCGGTGGGTCCGAGATGGTTTCGGCGGAAACCTAAACCTAGAATTTTCGAATCTAACATAATCTACGGGCGTTTTGACTGGATAGAAGTTTCTCAAACGTGGCAAGAATCAATGTGATCACAATGTGCTAGGAATCAGATTGAGGAATAGCACAAAGATCAAGTCCATACCCTAGTTCGGCGGGGACTTTCTATGGCGGCAACGGCGGGGCAGAATTCCCATTGACGGCGACGGAGACCAGCGACTAGAGGCTGCTAGCGGCGAGAAGACGATCCGAAGACCTCGAGGGCAGAGCAGGCTATTGCGCGGGCGAAGGGGTTCGGAGAAATTTCCAAAATTTTGCCCGTGACTATATATAGCCCGACCCTGTCGGTGTGACCGAGTGGAACAACTCGGTGGCACCGAGATTCATAACTGCAAGCAGTTACTGAAACTCGGTGTGACCGAAAGGTTCAAATCGGTTGCACCGAGATCGAAAACCTAGATCTACTTAATGATCTCGGTAGGACCGAAAGTGGAGTATCGGCCAGACCGAGAATCATAAAGAGGTTTTGGAAGTTTAATTCTATGACGAATCGGGGACTCCGAGCGCTCCTCACACAGAGCAGTTCGAATCTGACTTGATCAAATTTTGTGATGCAGCATGAATAGAGTTTGAGATGAGAAAAGCATAGATAGCTAGAGGAGGTTCTTAGGCATTCTTGTCCATCCACTTGGCAAAAGAAGATAAAACCAAACAATCAAAACAACAAGTGGATGTCCTCGAATGAGTAAAGTATGCAACCAGCATGCTCACACAATAAGATGGCAAATGAAATATGTGACAAGACATGCACAACCAATTCTAGCATCTATCAAGCAATTTGCGATGACTAGGTCATCTATATATGAGTATATTGACTTAGGAGTCAAGTGAGAACACTTGATCATAGGTCATACTCATCGTTTAAGCCCTAGTGGGGTTACCACTTTTACATAAAGCATTGTTGTGTTCACATCTTTAGAGTTGCTTTAGCTCAAGTCTTAGAGTAAAGCTCCCCCTAGATGTGATATCCCCCCTAAGAGGGATGAACTAACCTTGGGTTTTGTCGATGATGACTTCATGTAGATGTTGAAGATGTGGATGCTCAATGTTGATGTTGATCTCTTGGAGCTATCCATTTGAGTGAATTGCACTTTCAATACCTACAAGGGTTAGTCCCACAAGGAACAAGCAAGGACATCCATAGACATAGAGTGATGCACACAAAGGATGATGTCCATGAAAACTTTTAGGTTACCTTGTCCCTTGTCTTACCAACAAGAGGGTTTGTGACTCCTTGAACTAGTGCAAGATGTGGAAGTTGATTGCACTTGTTCTTGCCAAAATGATAAGAGTGAAGTATGTTGGCGGAGTCACCCTCAAGAACTCTCTAGTTCTTCTTCTTTTGGATCCACATCATCTTGATGGGAATCCTTGGAGTTGTAGTCGTACTTGATGAAGTGGAGCTTGAAGTAGTCTTGGGAATCCACTTGACTAAGGTCTTTGGAGCTTCTTCAAATGCATCAATTTCCTCTTGAAGCTTGTCCTTGCCTTTTTGCTCGTAGTCTTGTGGTGGAAGATCATCTTGAGCTTGTGTCCCCTTGAAAGAAGCATACTTCTCTTGTTGAGGGACAAACTTTGTCTTGGGGTATTGATCTTCTTCCCACTCAACTCCATTGGCATTGAACTTTTGTTCAAAACCAACACCTTGATTCTTACGGTGCATTCCTTGCTTGCGCACAATTTCCTCGAATTGCTTACTCCCGGCAAGGCTTTTGTACACTCCTTTCTCTATAATTCCCTTCAATAAGCTATTTTCTTGCTCAAGTGTAACTTGGCTAAGAGAATCATTAGTGGAGTCAAGAGAACTACTAGAAGCAACAATATTGGATTTAACATGATCATTGTTACTGCTAGAGGAAGAATCTTTCTTGTTACTAGACTTGACTTGAGGCATGTAAGTAGATAAGAGTAAACGCTTGGCAATGTAAGAAGAACTTTTCTTGTGGAGATCATCATTGATTGCTTTTAAGAACTCATGCTCTTGCTCAAGATTGAGCTTCTCAAAGTGTAATTTCTCATGAGCTCTTAAAAGTTCTCGATGATCTTCGAAGATAGTGTCATGAGCTAACTTAAGAGTTTTTAGTTCTTTAGTTAGATCCTCAATCTTCTCCTTATCATTGTCATTTGTTCTATCTTGATTAGCATGATTAATTTGTCTTTCATCATAGTATTCATCACTAGAGTTGTCAACAAGCAAATCATCACCTAACAAGTCATCTTCATCACTATTGAAATCAACATACTCGGGGTGTGTTACCTTAGGACCTTTGGCCATGAAGCATCTTCCAATTCCTTTATTTGGTGAGTCAAATATGTCGTAGGAGTTGGTTGACACAAGTGCTAGACCGGCAACACCTTCATCTTGAGTATCTTCGGAGCCGAAGTAATAACTTCTCTCGGAGTGGCTGTCGGAGTCGGAGCCGGATACCCATTCACCAACATGAGCTTGATGTCTTCGTCTTATGTAGCTCCTTGATGATTTTTCCTTCCTTTCCGAATCCTTGCTTCTCCGTGAGTATCTTCATTCATAACGATCATCTCTACTCCTTCTCCTGTTGGTGGTGATCCTTTGCTTCTTCCTTTTGGAGAATCTTCTCTTCTCTTGTAGGGAGCTGTACACTCATTGGAATAGTGTCCGGGGCTTCCACAATTGTAGCAGTTTCGCTCTCGACTAGAAGATCTTTTGTCATTGTAGGACCTTGACTTGGAGCTTCTATCTTTGCGTCTACTCTTGTAGAACTTGTTGAAGTTCTTCACCATTAAGCTCAATTCTTCATTGAAGTCTTGTTTCTCACTTGATGATGTAGGGGCTTCACATGAGGCTTTATAGGCACCACTTGATTTGTTCTGAAGTTCCTCTTTATCCTTAAGTGACATCTCATGAGCAACAATTCTTCCAATCACCTCTGTTGGCTTGAGATCTTTGTAATTGGGCATCATTTGGATCAATGTGCACACAGTATCATATTTTCCATCCAAGGCTCTTAGAATCTTCTTGATGATGAATTTGTCGGTCATCTCTTCACTTCCTAAGCCGGCAATCTCATTTGTGATGAGAGCAAGCCTAGAGTATATTTCGGCGACACCTTCACCATCCTTCATCTTGAACTTGTCAAGTTGGCTTTGAAGCACATCCAACTTGGATTCCTTGACAGAGTCGGTACCTTCGTGCATATCAATCAAAGTGTCCCAAATTTCCTTTGCATTCTACAGGCGGCTGATTTTGTTGAATTCTTCGGGGCACAATCCGTTGAAGAGAATATCACAAGCTTGAGCATTGTATTGCAACATCTTCAACTCATCCGCGGTAGCTTCACGGTTCGGTTCTCTCCCATCAAAGAAGTCACCTTGCAAACCAACACACACAATAGCCCAAACGGCGGGGTTATGTCCAAGAATATGCATTTTCATTTTATGCTTCCAACTAGCAAAATTAGTACCATCAAAGTAAGGACCTCTACGGTGATAACTTCCCTCACTAGACGCCATACTCTCCTAGGTTGTGAAACCAAGGCTATGACCACCAAAAGCTATGGAGATCAAGCAAATGGAGACCAAAGCTCTGATACCACTTGAAGGATCGAAAGTATGTCTAGAGGGGGCGTGATTAGACTACTTGACCAAATAAAAACTTACCCTTTTCCCAATTTTAGTTCTTAGCAGATTTTAGCTAACTTAGGACAAGTCAAGCAATCATCACATAATTCAAGCAAGCATGCAAAGAGTATATAGGCAGCGGAAAGTAAAGCATGCAACTTGCAAGAATGTAAAGGGAAGGGTTTGGAGAATTCAAACGCTATTGGAGACACGGATGTTTTTCCCGTGGTTCGGATAGGTGGTGCTATCCTACATCCACGTTGATGGAGACTTCAACCCACGAAGGGTAACGGTTGCGCGAGACCACACAGGGCTCCACCCAAGGGTAATGGTTGCGCGAGTCCACACAGGGCTCCACCCATGAAGGGTCCACGAAGAAGCAACTACCCAAAAAGGGTCCACGAAGAAGCAATCTTGTCTATCCCACCATGGCCATCGCCCACACAGGACTTGCCTCACTAGCGGTAGATCTTCACGAAGTAGGCGATCTCCTTGCCCTTACAAACTCCTTAGTTCAACTCCACAATCTTGTCGGAGGCTCCCAAGTGACACCTAGCCAATCTAGGAGACACCACTCTCCAAGAAGTAACAAATGGTGTGTAGGTAATGAACTCCTTGCTCTTGTGCTTCAAATGATAGTCTCCCCAACATTGAACTCTCTCTCATAGGATTTGGATTTGGTGGAAAGAGGGTTTGAGTGGAAAGCAACTTGGGAAGGCTAGAGATCAAGATTCATATGGTAGGAATGGAATGTCTTGATCTCAACACATGAGTAGGTGGTTCTCTCTCAGAACATATGAGTTGGAATGGTGTGTGTGTTCTGATGGCTCTCTCACTGAATGAGAAGAAGGTGGAGGGGTATATATAGCCTCCACACAAAATCCAACCGTTACATAGTTTTCCAATCTCGGTGGGACCGAATCAATAAACTCGGTCGGACCGAAAATGTAAACCTAGTGACCATTAGTGATTTTCGGTGGGACTGACATGCAACTCGGTAGGACCGATATGGTTAGGGTTTGGGCATAACGTAATCTCGGTGAGACCGATTACACAAACTCGGTGAGACCGAATTTGGTAATTAGCTAACCAGAGAGTTGGTCAGGCAAACTCGGTGGGACCGATTTTCTCTTTCGGTGAGACCGAGTGGAACTCGGTGAGACCAAAAAGTTACAAAGGGGAAACACTGAGTTTACATTGCAATCTCGGTGGGACCGATTCGCTCTTTCGGTGGGACCGAAAAGTTATGAAAGGGAAACAGAGAGTTTGCAACCCCATCTCGGTGAGACGGAGATCCCTATCGGTAGGTCCGAATTGCTAGGGTTTGGCAGTGGCTAATGACAAGTGAAACTCGGTGGCGCCGGATAGGAAGAATCGGTAGGACCGAGTTTGGATTAGGGTTTAGGTCATATGTGGATATGGGAAAGTAGTTGAGGGTTTTGGAGCATATCACTAAGCACATGAAGCCAGAGGCTCATTAAGCAACACCTCATCCCTCCTTGATAGTATTGGCTTTTCCTACAGACTCAATGTGATCTTGGATCACTAAAATATAAAATGAAGAGTCTTGAGCTTTTGAGCTTTAGCAAATCCTTTGTCCTTAGCATTTTGAGGGTTCCACTTTCACATCCATGCCATGCCAATCATTGAGCTTTCCTGAAATAATCATCTTGGAATAGTATTAGCTCAATGAGCTATATGTTGTTATGAATTACCAAAACCACCTAGGGATAGTTGCACTTTCAGCTACCGATTCTTAAATGGGGTACATATAGAGAGCGCTCATCGCCAAATTATGCATATAGTACTATTAAAAAAGCTAGTACGTGCTTAAATGGGGTGCTAAATTATATTAAAGAAATTAGCATACCTATTTATTTCTTGGGTTCTTATTATTTATGCCACTAGTTGTGTATCACTACTCATTTTTGCCATTAGAAGTTACACCTACTAAAAAATGCCATCGATCTGTGAGATGCCTGCTCAAAAATGCAATTAGATATCTCGAAAATGTCATCGTTAAGTTAGATGTTTGCTCAAAAATGCCATTAGACATTGTTATTTTCACGGCAGAACCCGTTGACCATGTGATATGACAAAAATAAGCCGATTCTCACAATGATAAGTGTGGCCCCGCTTGTCAGGAGTAACCAAGCAAATAATTTTACAGGAAAATAAGAAAGCTGTTGGGATCAAGTAGGCCCCACACTTTATTTTACTATAGTGAGATAGAGCGAGAGCTGGCATGTTGGTCCATCAGTATTTATGTCATTATAGCATGGCCAAAGAGATTTGAATCACAATAATGGTGTCCAGCACAACACACCCCTCAAATAAAATGAAGCACCATGAAATTCTTTGACAACTAAACTGGTGGCTATATGATGTTGGCCATATCTATTGTACGTATATAATGTAAAGAAACGAGTGGTAGTACTTGATACGTCTCCAACATATCTATAATTTTTGATTGATCCATGCTATATTATCTACTATTTTGGACTATATTGGGCTTTATTTTCCACTTTTATATTATTTTTGGGACTAACCTATTAACCGGAGGCCCAGCCCAGAATTGTTGTTTTTTGCCTATTTCAGTGTTTCGGAGAAGCAGAATATCAAACGGAGTCCAAACGGAATAAAACCTTCGGGAACGTGATTTTCTCACCGAACGCGATCCAGGAGACTTGAACCCTACTCCAAGGAGTCAAAGAGGCGGTCACGAGGGTGGGCCCCCCCAGGGTGCGCCCCCTGCCTCGTGGGCCCCTCGGTGCTCCATTGACGCACTCCTTCCTCCTATATATACCTACGTACCCCCAAACGAACAGATACGGAGCCATAAACCTAATTCCACTGCCGCAACTTTCTGTATCCACGAGATCCCATCTTGCGGCCTGTTCCGGAGCTCCGCCGGAGAGGGTCGTCATCACGGAGGGCTTCTACATCATCATAGCCTCTCTGATGAAGTGTGAGTAGTTTACCTCAGACCTTCGGGTCCATAGTTAGTAGCTAGATGGCTTCTTCTCTCTTTTTGGATCTCAATACAAAGTTCTCCCCCTCTCTCGTATATGAGTTCTTTATGACTAATGTTGAGTCCATGGATTATACGCGCTCTCACCCTTCCACCTTTGCTAGCCTCTCTAATACCGCGCACTTTTCGCCGGTATCATACACCCACCATATACCTTCCTCAAAACAGCCACCATACCTACCTATTATGGCATTTCCATAGCCATTCCGAGATATATTTCCATGCAACTTTCCACCGTACCGTTTATTATGACACACTCCATCATTGTCATATTGTATATCCCGGTACACCGCCGGAGGCATTCATATAGAGTCATATTTTGTTCTAAGTATCGAGTTGTAATTGCTGAGTTGTAAGAAAAATAAAAGTGTGATGCTCATCACTATTAGAGCATTGTCCCAGTGAGGAAAGGATGATGGAGACTATGATTCCCCCACAAGTCGGGATGAGACTCCGGACGAAAAATAAAAGAGGCCAAAGAAGGCCAAAAAAAGAGGCCATAAAAAGGAGAAAAAGCCCAAATAAAAAAATGAGAGAAAAAGAGAGAAGGGACAATGTTACTATCCTTTTACCACACTTGTGCTTGAAAGTAGCACCATGATCTTCATAGTAGAGAGTCTCTCATGTTATCACTTTCATATACTAGTGGGAATTTTACATTATAGAACTTGGCTTGTATATTCCAATGATGGGCTTCCTCAAAATGCCCTAGGTCTTCGTGAACAAGCAAGTTGGATGCACACCCACTTAGTTTCTTTTGATGAGCTTTCATATACTTATAGCTCTAGTGCATCCATTGCATTGCAATCCCTACTCACTCACATTGATATTTATTGATGGGCATCTCCATAGCCCATTGATACGCCTAGTTGATGTGAGACTATCTTCTCCTTTTTGTCTTCTCCACAACCACCATTCTATCCCACCTATAGTGCTATATCCATGGCTCACGCTCATGTATTGCGTGAAGATTGAAAAAGTTAGAGTATGAAACAATGGCTTGGCTTGTCATCGGGGTTGTGCATGATTTAAATACTTTGTGTGGTGAAGATAGAGCATAGCCAGACTATATGATTTTGTAGGGATAACTTTCTTTGGCCATGTTATTTTGAGAAGACATAATTGCTTTGTTAGTATGCTTAAAGTATTATTGTTTTTATGTGAATATAAACTTTTGTCTTGAATCTTTCGAATCTGAATATTCATATCACAATTAAGCAGGAATTAAGCTTGGGGATGCCTGATACGTCTCCAACGTATCTATAATTTTTGATTGCTCCATGCTATATTATCTACTGTTTTGGACTATATTGGGCTTTATTTTCCACTTTTATATTATTTTTGGGACTAACCTATTAACCGGAGGCCTAGCCCAGAATTGATGTTTTTTGCCTATTTTAGTGTTTTGGAGAAACAAAATATCAAACGGAGTCCAAATGGAATAAAACCTTCGGGAACGTGATTTTCTCATCGAACGTGATCCAGGAGACTTGGACCCTACTCCAAGGAGTCAAAAGAGGCGGTCACGAGGGTGGGGGTGCCCCCCTAGGGTGCGCCCCCCTGCCTCGTGGGCCCCTCGGTGCTCCACCGACGTACTCCTTCCACCTATATATACCTACGTACCCCCAAACGAACAGATACAGAGCCATAAACCTAATTCCACCGCCGCAACTTTCTATATACACGAGATCCCATCTTGGGGCCTGTTCCGGAGCTCCGCCGGAGTGGGCCGTCATCACGGAGGGCTTCTACATCATCATAGCCTCTCTGATGACGTGTGAGTAGTTTACCTCAGACCTTCGGGTCCATAGTTAGTAGCTAGATGGCTTCTTCTCTCTTTTTGGATCTCAATACAAAGTTCTCCCCCTCTCTCGTGGAGATCTATTCGACGTAATCTTTTCTTTTTGCGGTGTGTTTGTTGAGACCGATGAATTGTGGCTTTATGATCAAGTCTATCTATGAATAATATTTGAATCTTCTCTGAATTCTTTTATGTATGATTGGTTATCTTTGCAAGTCTCTTCGAATTATCCATTTGGTTTGGACAACTAGATTGGTAGTTCTTGCCATGGGAGAAGTGCTTAGCTTTGGGTTCGATCTTGCGGTGACCTTTCCTAGTGACAGAAGGGGCAGCAAGGCACGTATTGTATCGTTGCCATCGAGGATAACAAGATGGGGTTTATTTCATATTGCATGAATTTATCTCTCTACATCATGTCATCTTGCTTAAGGTGTTACTCTGTTTTTAACTTAATACTCTAGATGCATGCCGGATAGTGGTCGATGAGTGGAGTAATAGTAGTAGATGCAGAATCATTTCCGTCTACTTGTCACGGACGTGATGCCTATATACATGATCATGCCTAGATATTCTCATAACTATGCTCAACAGTAATTTGTTCACCCACCGTAGAATACTTATGCTCTTGAGAGAAGCCACTAGTGAAACCTACGGCCCTTGGGTCTATTCTCATCATATTAATCTCCATCACTTTAGTCTGGTTTTGCTTTTTACTTTGCCTTTACGTTTCACTTTGCATCTCTATTCCAGAAATACCAAAAATATTATATCTATCAGATCTCACTCTCGTAAGTGACTGTGAAGGGATTGACAACCCCTAATCACGTTGGTTGCGAGTAGCTATCGTTTTGTGCAGGTATGAGGGACTTGAGCGTGGCCTCCTACTCGATTGATACCTTGGTTCTCAAAAACTGAGGGAAATACTTACGCTACTCTGCTGCATCATCCCTTCCTCTTCGGGGAAATCCAACGCAAGCTCAAGAGGTAGCAGTACTATACCAACTAAAAGATGAATTGTAAGAAATACTAGTATGTATGTACTGAAGGGTTAAAGTAATGAGAGGGAACATAACATAGTTCTGTTGGGGGCTCAGCACAACACACCCCTCAAACAAAACTAAGCACACCTGAAATTAAACTAAGCAACTAAACCGGTAGACACTGCATTAGAACCACCATGAGCAATGACACGACCACCTTACTCGGACTCCTCGTCCACGTCCTCGACTTCGTCCTTGTCCCTCTTCCTGTTGGCTAATACTTCTTTGCTTGAACCGCACACTTGGCTCTTGCTCTTCATCCAACCCTTGTAGATGTTGAAACAAAGGTATCCATCCATTATAGTGTAGTGGATGTCGTCTATATCTAGTACATTCCACTCCCATGCATGATGAAACTTGAACAGAGGTTTCTTCAGTGTACCGTGCGAAGGATGAACCATTGCTCCTGCCAGGATCATCATTGAATGCTGATCATGGGAGGGCACCAGCCCTTTCTTCTGGAGGTCAAAGGGGTTGCCTACAACGAGGCCTATCTGATCCAGGACATCCCTATCATTCCTAAAATCTACAGTAACAAATTTGACTCGACCGTCCTTGAGGATGTTCTTAAAATCCTGGCACTCAACATCGGCATGGCATATGTGGTAGACCAAGCATAAGTCATGCACGCACACCTGGGTCATGGCGGGCTTCTTCTTCTCTACCTCCTTTAGAGTCTTCTCGCTTTGCAGGACAATGGTGTACTCAACATCTAGCCCAGCGACCCACTCATCCTTTGAGTTTTTGAACATGCTTCTGAAGCGAGCAAGGCATCCTTTCACCGTCACGGAAGAATGGGTGTAGATGACGTCGAACTCATCGCTGGTGATGGTTCTAACCTTGTACTCACCGCCGATCATGGAGATTTAGGACGCCATGGATTTTGGAGGAGGGTTAGGATTAGTGGATCTACTGTAATGTGAAAAGACGGGGCGACTAGGAGCGAACTATCGTAATGTTAAAGGACGTCCGGGGACGAGTAGGAGCGAACTGCCAGCGGTTTTTCGATTGTAAAAATGCTGAGTGGGGCGTGTGAACGGCGGGGTAGTGGCTTGCCTGGTGGATAAATGGATTCATGCATAGTACTATGGGGGCCCAATTAGATGTCATGTCTACTCGACGCCCAATTAAATGGCTTTCGATGTCATGTCAAGCGTCAGGAAAATTACAGGTGATACAAAGCTTTCCATTCTCCCATGACACGGGCTTTCGAGAGCCCTTAGATCTAAGATAGAACGGTTGCATGGCATGATTCTAGACCTATGGGTGAATATCCTGTCCTAGAGGGTTATTCTACAAATTTTCAGCAACTTAGCGTGGGGTCGTTCGATCTTAGATCCAAGGGCTGCCAGCAGCCCGTATCATGGTCGCGCCTACCACGACCGTCGCCTCGCTCGCGCGGTCGCGCCCTTGGAGATTTAACACGGTGCATTAGGCTATCTGATGTTGGCATGTCATACATATTCATCACTTAGTCACTGATACAAGGTTGGCTATAAGTGTATTTTTTACTTCTCTCTATCTCTTTCTTCGTAGTATTTATTGAATTTGCCAAGGAGTGACCTCTTCCATGGAAATGGTAGTCTCAAGTCATTAAAAGCATGCACACCCCACATCTCTTATTGGTTGATATGTCAAGAAACAAGAAAGGATGTATAGAAGTTAATGCACCGTGCCTAAGTGTTTTGGGATTATTTTGGTTTTCATAAGATGACTTGCGCACCTAGATGGAGGGAGTAATTAACTTGCCACATCAGACTTCATGCCTATGGGCAGGCTTAGCACATGTATGAGGAAGTACAATAGTGGGATATAAGCTTGCTTACATGGCATTTTTGCATATGTGGAGGCAAGAGGCAAGGAAAAAGTGGAGGAGTGGGCTCTCATGCAAGAGCCGACCTCTACATGGTGGAGCATTGGGAGAGGCACATGTATACCATGGAGGTGGTCAGGAATCGGGAGACTCACGTCAGTCGTAACGCCACAGTTAAAATGATAAAATGGCAAGTCAAATCACGGGGCCCCACCTGTCCAGTAGTAACTCACTGTCAAATCACACAACCCTACGTTTACAGTAGCCTACTCCTTCATCTTCTCGCGTCTCTGTCGAACTGACTAGGCGGAACTGCCTCGCCTACTGAGCGAGAAAAGCCCCTCCCTCGACTTTTAAATAGTACGGTATACTAATTTTGTATCCATGGATTGCGCCATGGAGCAAAGCCTCAAGAAAACGGCGGTAGACATGTACGGAGTATATAGCACGCCCGTTGCGTTCCTGTCGTACCCCAGACGGTCAGTCAGTCGGTCTGGCACGCCGCTCTCTGAATGGAACATCCAGCATATTGCGTCTGCACACGTGTGGGACCGCAATCGAGAACCGACCATAGGAACACTCCCTGGCCCCGCAAGTCGGGTGAGTTAATAGAAGGGAGAGATGAGTGAGAGTACTAGAGAAGTATTGTACAAACATTGGTGCCTGGACTATCCCTGCATGACAAGGAAGATCAGTTCGTCCATGCATGTGACCATACTCCAGCAGACACGCCTGGATTGGCTATCGTCTACATATAGTGCAGGCTGTGTTGTACGGCGTTGTAGTCCTGATGAGAAATCTAAAAAAAGGTTTCTTGTCATCTCGCAATATAGCTGGCATGTGCTTCGGATCACTGTGAGGGTTAAACAGCGAGAACTGAGTTCCTCCAAGGCGCTGGTCATTGGGGGCACATGTACGAAGACTACTCGGCTGCCATCTAGATTGAGCCGGCTATGTTAGTTAGGACATCTATTGACGGACCCCTTTTCTACGAGTTTATCTTTAATTTGAGCTTTGATCCTCGTCTAGTTTGTCTGTTGGGATTCACGTTGTCTCCTTTGGGCAGTGAGGTTATGGTTTCTTGTCATGTGGCATTTTTTCATGTTATATGTTATAATCCGGTGCTTTAGATCAAAATGATGACAACCGCGCCTCAGGGGCACATGCATGAAGACTTCTCGACAATCATTGACAAGGTCAAGCCGGCTCCGGTAGACAAAAGAAAACTAGTACTCCACTATATAGGCATGAGCATCCGCGCTTCCTTGCTAGTGTTGCTCTTTTCACACTGTCTCATCCTCCCTAGATCTAAACACGAGAACGCTAGCCACACACACACTCTCTCTGCTCACCGCTGGTCACAGATCCAGCCAGATCCTCTCTGGCGGGGAAGGTGAGAAGGTGCAACGTTCACGCCGGCGTCCTCGGCGACGGCTCTTACCCACTGCCGGCGCATCCCGATCAGAATGCCTTTTCGTTCTTTCCCAAGCACCAATGGCTAGGGAGGGCCTCCGACCCCTTCTTCCTCGCTGTCGTACTGTGGGCAGATCCGGCCTCCCGCTGCCCACCTAGCGACATCCCAGCGACCCTCAGGTATAACTTCGTTCGAAACCGGCCTTGCACTACTTCCCGAGCTCCTAACATCGCTGCATTTGTATCTTTTACTATTTCCCAGGGCCCCTTGTAGATAGGATCGATCGGCTGTTCAAAAGCCACCTAAATTTTGATTGTTAAGAGGTGACACGAGTTCATGCACTCGAATCTAGTACTACTTGGTTCAAACAAGGAAGAAAGGGGGTGGGGGTGGGGGAAGATCTGTTACCTGAATCTAGGACTTGGTCGAAAGAGGAAATAATGGGGGCGAAAAGTAGCAGAGACTGGCTATCCAACTAGTCTCTTTGTCTAATAGGGATATAAAGGGAACACAATACAAACTCAATATAAACCCGATCTATTGGTTGAAAAAGGAAAGAAAGTGGGGACTGGGGGATAAGTCAACACAGTAAGTTCAGCACTAGATTTGCTAGCCTCACACAGTATAAGGTGGCTATACCGAACAAAAATGGGACCAACCTAGATATCCTGTTCTGATGTTTGTTGCCCCGAGCCACTCCTATGTAATGCCACTAGTAAAATGTAGCAGTCGCACTGTTAAAAGTAAGGACACGTTAAACTAATGTTGTTTTCTTGTCCTGCTAAATTTCCCATTAAGATAAGTTGCTTCTTTGTGTTAGAAATGCAACTGTCCTGGTCCGCCTACTCTCCCGTGCCCAAATAGCAACTCCGTAGCAGCTGTTAATGTAATTTTGTTGGTAAAATGAAGCAATGGCACCATTAAAGTAATGTCATATTTAATGGTTGTCATAGTTAATCCTAATGCCCACACTAATATCTAGCAATGCTGCTACTTTAGAAATTGCTACTGTCCTTGTAGGATTGCCATTCAAAAAAGGAACATGCTTCTTTTCATGTGATGTATGTTTTCATCACTTGTTAGTCACCCTGCTTTCCACCTTTTTTGTGCAAATAGAGATATACATTTCACGCTTGATCTTAGTTGAACTGCACAAATGCTATCCAAATTATAGTTGAAAATTCCAGCAGCTTCACAACCAACCTTTATGTTGCTCAATTTTATTGCAACTAATGAAGAAGAAGCTCTTTGGGTTCGTTTTCTGATGGAAATGGAACCGGGGCAGGAGCCTTGTCGGATTACGGGTTCCGGCAAACCCTTGAGGTTCGAACTCTAGGGTGCGCACAAAGATCTCTCTCTCCCTAGATCGCTCTCGCAACGATCTCAAGGCCTAGCTCGCCGAACCCAAGGAACAAGAGACATGAGAGTTTATACTGGTTCGGGCCACCGTTGTGGTGTAATACCCTACACTAGTGTGGTGCGGTGGATTGCCTCGTGGGCTAACGATGAGCTAGTACAGTGGATGAACAGCCTCCTGAGGAGAGGTGTTCTTGACCTCGATGAGCTGGTGTGTCTAAGGATGGTCTGAATGATCCGTGATGGGCAATCCAAGGTGAGCCGATCCCTCACTACGATAGTGGCTAGTACTATTTATAGAGGCCCCGGTCCTCTTCCCAAATATTAAGCGGGAAGGGATCCCACAACGGCCAATTTCCAAGGGAGACAACTAGTATGAGTTATCCTGACAAAAGGTGGTCTTTGCCTGCCAAAGGTTCTGGTGGTGACGCCGCCGTGGGCTCTGCGGTGACCTCCATCCTGCCGTCCTGCTGGTCTTGGTCTTGTTGCACCGATATGGAAACCTTTGCCCGACGCCTTGGGACTCCTCACCTGTGCTTGCCCTTTAGCACCAAAGAGGAAACTGGCACTCTGCGCCGCTGGCGCCTGCCTAGCCTTGGTTGTCATGGCTCACATCACACGAACCTCGCGAGGTGCCCCTTGCATAGATATCTCTGCTCCTCGGGAGCCAGCCTAGCGAGGCCGCCCAGAGGAGGTCTTGGTGTCGTCTGCCTCGCGAGGCTTGGCCCCTCACAAGGGTCTTGAGTGGTTGCTGATGAAGATGGGCCATACCAGGACATTGGTGGAGCCACACCCTGGGCTGCAAGCAGGCAAGTCTGGGTACGCCCATTCCCAAGACGCTGACAGTAGCCCCCGGGCCCAAGGCGCGCTCGGAAGCCAAGGGGCAAGTGCGGAGCGCCGCAGGCCCCAACCTCCTGTGGCCTTGATCGACGCGTGGTAATTGACAGGACGTGGGCGTATCCGCTTCCCCATGCTGCCTCGGCAACCGTCCTCACCTGACATAAGGCTGGCCCATGCCGCAGAGCATTCATTGCCTTCCTTCGCCTTGCTCCAGATCCCCTTTCTCTTTCTCGCCCCGAGAGACTCCAGATCCACACGAACCCCTCTCCGAGCCTGTAGTCAATGGCGTCCGACAAGGCCAAGGCCACGAACCCACCTTCCTGGTACAAGCCGACCTTGAGCACGCCTAGCGTCTCAGAGAAGAATCTCGCTGCCACACTCTTGATGACGACGGAGGGCAGCAACGAGAAGGGAATGACCACGCTCCGGGCGGGCTCCACCGAGCCGGAGGCCTCTAGCAGTACCTTCTATCCCTTCTATATGAATAGTGTCGTCGCGGTGCTGGTCCCCCCTTTCTCTGACTTCTTCTATGCCGTCCTTAGCCACTACAAGCTTCATGCCCTTGATCTTCATCCCAACTCCGTCCTCCTCCTGTCGATCTTCGCCTTCTATTGCGAGGCATTTGTAGAGGTGATGTCGTTCGTGGCGCTGCTTCGCCACTTCTTCTACCTCCAGAACAAGGATGGCCATTTCTCGGGATGCGCCAACTTCGTTGCGGCCACTGGGACCAACGCGATATCGAAGGTCGGGAAGAAGGCCAAGGGCTTCAGGAGGAAATGGGTCCTTATGGATGCCAAGTGCTCCCACCCTCGGTTGGTGCTGCCGACGGAGTTGTCCTGGCCTCACGACGAGTGGCTCCACGCGAAGCTCACCGACCCCCGGGCGAAGGAGGTGCTGGAGAAGATGACTGCCAACCTGAACCCTGATGACCCAAAGGCGGCGAAGCTGATGGGGGCCATGATCGTTAAGGAATTCCTGGCGCAGCGCGTGGCCCCGCTCCAGGCGTGCTCGCACCCCTTGTTGAAGCTTGGGGACGAGGAGCTGGGCGCAGCTCTCTGCCTCTTGGTCGGGGATGATCAGGGGTATCCGCCGGACACCCATATTCCCCTGTATCGCCGCCCGGATGGGGCGAACGTGGCTGCCGCCATGCCTGTCTTTGATGAGAGCGGGCTCATCCCGCCAGGACCTTCTGAGGCCCCGGAGGTGGCGGCCCTAGTACTGGTGTCTTGTGGTCACTCTGGCGAGGAGAGGAGGCCTGACTCGGAGGCAACCTTGGAAGGGGAAGGGGAGACTCCCCCCCTTGCGGTGGACCTCGTCCGCGCCCTCCTCGACGATGACGAGGCCGGCGACCATCTGGTGAGGGAGTCCCAGGCCCCTGCCGGAGTCACTACGAGGTCCAGGGGCACCCCCCGAAGAAGTTGTTGGCCGGGGTCCCGACGAAGAGCAGGTCAGCGCTGGTCTCCCGAGGTGGCGCCCCTGTTCTGGCGTCGTTCGGTGCTACCGCAGGGCCGGCTGCCACGACCTCGTCCGCTCCTGGGACTCGCGGGCCGGTGCCCCAGGCTGCGAGGCCTCTGGGATCCATGCTTCTAAAGAGGCCGAGGGACTATGCCGCTATGGACCAATAAGTACCTTGCCTTGATTTCGTTCCTGCTTCTGCCGCTGCTTCTTGACGTTCTTCTTTTGCACCATCAGGCCGATGCTGGCGACAAAGAAGAAGAGAGAGGGAGCGACCGCACCTCCTCTGGTGCGGAAGGGCAATGACAGTGCTCGCGCCTCTTCGGACCGGTCATCCTCGCGAGGCGCGGAGGACTGTCCTCAGGAGAAAACGCCCTCACCAGCCCCGCCAGCTCCGGAGGCGTCCGCCCCCAACTCGCCGGCCGAGGTCCCAAACGCTCGGGAACCCCTGGCCCCTTCTTCTGTTGTTGTCGACTCGCAGGCGGTGACTCTTCATCCTCCTCCTCCCGTCATAGCGCCGGTCCGTGATCCAGCTGCTTCACCCGACGATCTGGAGGAGGCTCTTGCCGTGATGACCCAACTTCGGGGTGACCTTTAAGGCGCCGACCGTCGTTTGGCATCACGGTGCCTGGAGCTCGGGGTGGCTGCGGTCCGACGCGTCCGTGAGGTCGGCCTGGGGTCAGGCCATGGCAGCTTCCGAGGAGGTTAAGCGGGTCATTGACCAGGACACGGCCGCCCGCGAGGTGGCATTGAAGGATGCCAAAGCCGCCATGGAGCGTTGCCGGTTGATGGAGGCCGAGCTGGAGACCATGCACAATGAGCGCGTGGCCGAGGCTCGCAATCGCAAAGCGGAGGAGGAGAAGATGAAGGCCCGAGAGGATGCAGTCGCCGGTCATGACACCGAGTTGGAGCAATCAGCAAGGCCGCAGGCCATAGAACGCAGCCGCCTGGAGAAAATGGAGAAAAAGGTGGAGGCGGAGAAGGTCCAGCTGGAGGCCAAGGCAAAGGTTCTTGCCGAGGATCGCGTGGCCTTCAAATCTCTTGAGCAGAGGTCCCGTGCCACACTAAATGGACTCTACGAGAAGGGCTTGGAGAAGCTACTGGCGACTGATGACGAGGGACCCGCCCAGCTGCTCCCTCATCTTGTCGCGGCGCTCGATGACATCTTCAATGGGATCGGCCCCATGGTGGAGGGGGAAGCCCGGACGCTCTCCTCCTCAGCCCTAACGCGCGTCTTTAGCCACCTCCATCTTCGCGACCCTGACGCTTATCTTGGCGAGTTGCTCGAGCCCGTGGAGGAAGGGCACCGTGCAACTGCTACCGAAGCCGTAAAGGGCCAGGTGGAGGCCATGTTGAAGAAGTTCCTTGTCGTTGACCCTGCGTCCTCGACCAACGTTGCTGCCGATCCTGTGACTCCAGCGGACGGCAGAGGCGAGGGCCACGCCGTTGTCGAAGGAGCACTCCTTGCGGGTGATGGCGGCGCCCAAGGCTGACAAGGGGGCTTGATGGTGGCTCCTCTTCCTAATTTTATTTCTACAACATGAACCATGCCTCGTGGAGGCGTTTAAAACTTGTGTTTGGTATTCGAAGGACAGTATATTTTGTAATATTTTGCTAATATTCCGCAATTTCCTTTCCGTTTGCTTAATGTTCTACGTCAGCGAGGCCCGACCCCGTGCATACCTCAGCCGCCGTTGGGCCGTCCGGATCGCCAAGACGGAACCAAGGGGGAGGGGCTACGTGGCCAGTTAGGCTCCTGAGTCGTGATGCTCAGGAGTCCCCCTTGATGTGCAAACGGACTACAGGGATGAGATGCGAAAGTAGGCCTTGGCGTTCTACGTCGGCAGGGCCCAGCCGCGCGCGTACCTTAGGCGCTGTTGGGCCGTACGGATCATCAGGACGGGACCAAGGAGTGAGGGGCTACATGGCCAGTTAGGCTCCTGAGTTGCGATGAGGAGTCCCCCTTGATGCGCAAACGACCTACGGGGAGGAGATGCGAAAGTAGGCCTTAGCGTTCTACATCGGCAGGGCCCAGCTGCGCGCGTACCTCAGCCGTCGTTGGGCCATCCGGATTATGAGGACAGGACCAAGGAGTGAGGGGCTATGTGGCCAGTTAGGCTCCTGAGTCGCGATGCTCAGGAGTCCCCCTTGACGTTCAAACAGCCTCCATACCTTTTCCTCGCCGAGGTCCCGCTTGGGAGGGACGCGCGATGACCAGGTCCGAGGGATCGGCAGGGTGGCGTACGCTCGGGTGTGACTTGAGTGTAGCCCCCGTGCCTAGCCCCTTGCACGACTCTCCCGAGGAGAAGTGTTGCGATGGGGCTGGACACTGAGCCTGGAGGCCCCCTGAGGTTGATACGGCCATGGGGCCGCCCTTAGTTGTTTATCACCAGCGTGGAGCGTAGTGCTTCCGCACTTGCACGGGCATAGCCGCTCCTCAATGGTGTCGACTTCCACCATGGAGCATGGTGCTTCCTCTGGTGCATGGGTGAGGGCTCCCTTTGAGTGGAGCCCCCGGGGCGTGTATAACCCTGCCATGACACGTGGCTTGAACGGCAGGGTTACACGAGGTGTGTCTGGGCACTCGTAAGCCAGAGCGGGACTCATGAGGCCCTACCTCAAGGTGGGTTGCGCCTGGTCTTGATTCTTGATAGCTGTGATGGCCCTGCGAGATAGTTAGGCAACCTGCGCCGGATGAACCTCCTGAGGCGATCACATGAGAAGGCCAAACACCAAAGACCCCAGGAGGTGACGTGAATGGGGCCGTCCCGCCAGACATAGCTAAGTCGTTGGGTTTATCGACGCTGCAGGGACTGACCCGAGCACAGACACCATGCCTCGTCTTCTCATGCGGAAAATCCTGAAGAAAGACGACCGCCGCACGGCTCCCGTGGTGGCGAGGCACCGTCTCACGCGCCCTGGCTTGTTCATCCGCGATTAGCTCATGCGAGAACAAGGCACCAAGGCCCATGGGAGGTGACATACACGGGAGCTGGCCCATGAGCCAGAGCTCAGCCTCTTGGGTTAGCGACGCTGCAGGGACGGAACCGAGCACAGACGCCGTGCGAGTCCTTAATCATGAGGCGGTTGTGGGCGGGCTTGCAAGGTCGTGAAACGTTTATGGTATCAAAGTACCAGACAAGTAGGTGGTAATCATAAGGCAATTCATGCAAGAGGGCAAGCTGGTTCAGATAGATGCAGGAATGGTACAAGCCACGGGGACGAACCCGAGCGGCCTGGGGATGATGCAGCCCGAGAGGCGCTCCCAACTGAGTAAGCTAAAGATGTAGAAGGATATGCGTCGTAGGGACAAACCTGTGCGACCTAGGGATAATGCTGCTCGAGGGGCGCCCCCAACTGAATGAACTGGAAAGAGTCACCTGATACCGTTGCTGGAGAGGTGTTGTGGTAGCTGAAGATGCGCGCCGGAGAAGTTGCTCCTCACGAGCCGCCAGGGTCCTAGGCCTCAGGAGGTTTCGGGGGCCAAGGTGGCTCCTGATGAACTATCACGATCTTCGCCAGGACAGCATGACGCCTGGCCTCCTGAGTTGCCAGAATGCTCCGCAGGTGGCGCTGGAAGGTGACAGCCATGTTCGGCAAACCGAGAGGCATGCGAACATAGATGTGAGGGGGACCCTCGCACCATCCAACACGCGAAGGCCAGAAACACCACTGAGATGCAGCCCTGTTGAGCCCTGGAATGTCGACGCAGACACGTAGCCCGCCTTCCTCGCCAGGATGGGGAGTTGAGCTGGGTGTTGGGCGAAGGTCGCCTCGTATGGTCCTTCCCTCTTGAAGCTCCTGGATCGCCTTGGTGATGAACTCCTGAGCACCAAGCGCCCGCGCCTTGTGCCCTCTTGGGGGAAACATGTGGTGAAGCATGCCTCCACGTGGTGCCTGAGCGCCTCCCTCGTGACGTTGTCTAGGTCTGAGGACCTCCAGAAGAGAGCCCCCAAGCCTAGCCTGAGGAGGGCGTCGGGCGCGCCTTCCTATGTGAAGGAAGGAGGCGCCCCATCTGCGGGTGCAGGTCCTGAGGTGGTGCCACTAGAGACGCCGCCCTTCTGAGGTCCTTGGTGGAGTAGTTGCTTCTTCTTCTTGGGGTTGGCCTTAGGAGGGTATAGGGTGCCCTCGTTGTCAGGGTCTTCGGCCACTGCAGCTTGGTAAGCGCGCTCGAGGGAGCACACCGCATCTCTTTCCTCGCAGGCGACCGAGATGACGCTGCCACTCCCTGCATCTTGAGGACATTGTAGACGTGATGGGTCACCGCCATACACTTGGCCAAGGCTGGATACCCAAGGATGGCGTTATACGGCAGACGTATGTGGGCGACGTTGAAGTCGATGAGCTCGGTGCGATAGTTGTCACGCTGGCCGAAGGTGACAGGGAGGCGGACCTGCCCTATTGGGGTGGTGGAGTCGTCGGTCACTCCTAAGAAAGGCTTGGTAGGCTGTAGCTGATCGTATGGCACTTGGAGGCGATCGAACGTCTTGACGGACAGGACATTCAGCCATGCGCCACCATTGATGAGGGTCTTGGTGACTTGGATGTTGCTGATGATGGGCGGGCCGAGCATCGGGAGGGCGCCGGCGGTTGCTGCGCACATGAGCTGGTTGGACGAACTGAAGGTGATGGCGCACTTGGACCACCTGAGCGGGCGCGTGGCCTTGTGCCTGGGAAGGGCCGCACTCACCTCGCGAGCAAACTGCTTGAAGATACGCTGAGAGGCTAGGGCTTGAGCACCACCCCAAGGTATAGGCGATGGCGCGTGGCTCCTGGAAGCCCTCAGCCCCCTCATCCTGATGGTGGTCGTCATTCCTTCTTGGTGGTGGTGGCAGCGGAGGGAGGCCGGAGTTACCCTGAGGACGGTCCTCACGAGGCTGCTCCCTCCAGAGGCCCTCGCGAGACTGGTCCTGCCAGCGATCCTCGCGAGGTTGGTCGTGCCACTGATGGCAGGGGCTGCGGTCGTCCTATCGTCCTCCACTTCGTCCTCCTCCTCGGCCGTAGCCTCGGTCGTTGCGCTCGGGGCGCCGACTGAAGCGCCCATCTCGGATGGCCCTGAGCTCCTAAAAGTTGCTGGTGTTGTGGTTGTGAACATTGTGGAAGGCCTAGAATGGGAGGTTGCTCTTGGACGACTCGGGGTGGTCTCGACCACGCTTCATCTCCAGCTCAGCCGCGAGCACGGCTACCCCCTTATGCTTCACATCTTTGGCCTTGGCCTTCTTGTCTTCCAGGTCAGCTGCTGGGAGCTCGAGGAGGGAGAGGCGCCCTTCCTTAGCTTTTGCGCACTTGGTCGCCATGTTCAACATCTCCAGGGCCGTGCATACCTCCTCATGGATGGCAAGCTCTTCCTTCATCTTGACATCACTGACGCCATTAGAGAACACTGAGATGATGGCCTCGTCCGTCACCTTGGGGATCTTGAGGCGAAAGCTATTGAAGCGCTGGATGTACTTCTGCAGGGTCTCCCTGGTTGCTGTTTGATGCGCCGCAGGTCACCCACGGCCGGCGGGCGGTCACGAGTACCCTGGAAGCTGGCGATGAAATGCTCATGCATCTCGCCCCAGGAGGAGATCAATCCCACAGGCAGGTTCAGGAGCCACGAGCACACGCCATCCTTGAGGGTCATGGGAAACCAGTTCGCCATGACCGTCTTGTCTCCATTAGTTGCCTCGATGCTTAGCTCATAGAGCTGTAAGAACTCCACAGGGTCGGGGGTGTCGTCATAGCGCGGAGGCAGGTCTGGCTTGAACTTGCCGGGCCAGATGACTCTCCATAGCTCGGGAGTGAAGGCCCGGCAGCCTGCTGCGGTCACCGGAGCCCGTTGCGGAGGCGGAGCCCGGTCCTGGTATCCACGTGCCGTCGCTGCAGCTAGTACGCGGTCTTGACACGGTGGTGGTCGGAGTGCAGGTGCGTTTTCTTGTGGCCTCGGGACTTCTTGGCAGCTTCCTTCGTCATGCGCGGGCGCCTGGCGTGGCGGGTCACACTGCGGGACGGCGCATCTTGGTGCGAGGGCGCCGTCTTGATGCGGAGGTGGTGGAGGCGCTATGTGAGCCACATTTCCCTCAGCTGGGGTTGGGCGAGGAAGCGAGAGAGACGGCATGGGAGAGCCCCCAGTGGCGCTGACGAGCTCGACGATGCGGTCGAGCCAGTCCTCGTAGAGGTTGTCGACCGGGCAGTAACATAGGAGCTCGCGTACCATGAGAAACGCGGCTTGCACGTCCATGGGTGCGCGATGAGCATGGGACGACGAGCCGGCCGGAGTCAGCGATGGGGTGGCAGTACATCTGTCTCGCCGCGCGGAGGGGTGCAGCGATGAAGCTTGCTGCTTGTTTGCTGCTGGGCCGGTGGAGTCGTTTGCAGCGGGTGAGGGAGAACGGCGGGGAGGTCCACCTACGGGTGCTGCCTGAGCGACGCGGTCGGTGAGGGCGGCCCGACGCTCAGCACAGGCTCGGCGAGCATCATCCATGGATGCGGTGGAGCAGTGGAGCGTGGCTTGACGGAAGAAAGGCTTCAGCGCACCCCTACCTGGCGCGCCAAATGTCAGATTATGGGTTCCGGCAAACCCTTGAGGTTCGAACTCTGGGGTGCGCACGAAGATCTCTCTCTCCCTAGCTTGCTCTTGCAATGATCTCAAGGCCTAGCTTGCCGAACCCAAGGAACAAGAGACACGAGAGTTTATACTGGTTCGGGCCACCATTGTGCTGTAATACCCTACTCTAGCATGGTGCAGTGGATTGCCTCGTGGGCTAAGGATGAACTAGTACAGTGGATGAACAGCCTCCTGAGGAGAGGTGTTCTTGAGCTCAATGAGCTGGTGTTTCTAAGGATGGTCCGAATGATCCGTGATGGGCCGATCCAAGGTGAGACAATCCCTCACTACGATGGTGGCTAGTCCTATTTATAGAGGCCCCTGTCCTCTTCCCAAATGTTAGGCAGGAAGGGATCCCACAGCGACCAATTTTGAAGGGGGAGAACTAGTACGAGTTATCCTGACAAAAGGTTGTTGCTACCTCTTGAGCATGCGTTGGTTTTCCCTTGAAGAGGAAAGGGTGGTGCAACAAAGTGGCATAAGTATTTCCGTCAGTTTTTGAGCACCAAGGTATCAATCTAGTAGGAGATTACACACAAGTCGCCTAGTACCTGCGCAAACAATCAAGAAGCTTGTAACCAACGCAAAAAAGGGGTTGTCAATCCCTTCACGGCCACTTGCAAAAGTGACATCTGATAAAGATAATAAGATAAATATTTTTGGTATTTATGTTGTATGGATTGAAAAGTAAAGATTGCAAAATAAAATAAATAGTAAACTATAATTGCAGATCAGAAACTTATATGATATAAAATAGACCCGGGGGCCATAGGTTTCACTAGTGGCTTCTCTCATGATAGCATGTATTACGGTGGGTGAACAAATTACTGCCGAGCAATTGATAGAAATGCGCATAGTTATGAGAATATCTAGGCATGATCATGAAATATAGGCATCACATCCATGTTAAGTAGACCAAAACGATTCTGCATCTACTACTATTACTCCACACATCGACCGCTATCCAGCATGCATCTAGAGTATTAAGTTCATAAGAACAGAGTAATGCTTTAGGCAAGATGACATGATGTAGAGGGACAAACTCAAGCAATATGATATAAACCCCATATTTTTATCCTTGATGGAAATAATACAATACATGCCTTGCTGCCCCTACTGTCACTGGGAAAGGACACCGCAAGATTGAACCCAAAGCTAAGAACTTCTCCCGTTGCAAGAAAGATCAATCTAGTAGGCCAAACTAAACTGATAATTCGAAGAGACTTGCAAAGCTATCAAATCATGCATATAAGAATTCAGAGAAGAACCAAATATTGTTCATAGATAAACTTGATCATAAATCCACAATTCATCGGATCTCGGCAAACACACCGCAAAAGAATATTACATCGAATAGATCTCCAAGAACATGAAGGAGAACTTTGTATTGAGAACCAAAGAGAGAGAAGAAGCCATCTAGCTAATAACTATGGACCCGAAGGTCTGTGGTAAACTACTCACTCATCATCGGAGAGGCTATGGTGTTGATGTAGAAGCCCTCCATGATCGATTCACCCTCCAGCAGATCGCCGGGAAAGGCCCCAGATGGGATCTCATGGGTACAGAAGGTTGTGGCGGTGGAAAAGTGGTTTCATGGCTCTCTTGGATGTTTTTAGGGTATAAGCTTATATATAGGCGAAAGAAGTATGTCGGTGGAGCTCTGTGGGGCCACAAGGGTGGGGGCGCGCCTACCCTCTAGGTGCGCCCTCCTGCCTCGTGGATGCTTCGCGGAATTCCAGACTTCAACTCCAAGTCTCTTGGTTTGCATTTGTTCCAAGAAAGATCCTCGCGAAGGTTTCGTTCCATTTGGATTCCGTTTGATATTCCTTTTCTACAAAACACTAAAATAGGCAAAAAAAAACAGAAACTAGCACTGGGCCTCCGATTAATAGGTTAGTCCCAAAAATAATATAAAAGTGCATATTAAAGCCCATTAAACATCCAAAACAGATAATATAATAGCATGGAACAATCAAAAATTATACATACGTTGGAGACATATCAGTGGTCTTCGCCTGCCAAAGGTTCTAGTGGTGACGCAGCCATGGGCTCCATGGTGACCTCCGTCCTGTCGTCCTGCTGGTCTTGGTCTTGTTGCACCGATATGGAAACCTTTGCCCGATGCCTCGGGACTCCTTTCCCGCGCTTGTCCCTTTAGCACCAAAGAGGAAACTGGCACTCTGCACCCGTTGGCGCCAGCCCGGCCTTGGTCGTCATGGCTCAGGTCACGCGGACCTCGCGAGGTGCCCCTTGCATAGATATCTCCGCTCCTCGGGAGCCAACCTAGCGATTCTGCCCCAGAGGAGGTCTTGGTGTCGTCCGCCTCGCGAGGCTTGGCCCCTCGCGAGGGTCTTGATTGGTTGCTGATGAAGATGGGTCGTACCAGGCCATTGGTGGAGCCACGCCCTGGGCCACAGGCAGGCAAGTCTGGGTACCCCCGTTCCCAGGACGCCGACAAGCCCTTTTCTTAAAAAAATGAAGAAGAAGTTGCTAGCTCATGGGACATTGCTTCATTTTAGGTGAACTTCACCAAAAGGTCCCATGAATTAAATCATCCATGTTGGTGACTGGTGTCATCCCTTCTAAGATGGCATTGATTGCAGATATGGTTCCCATCACGAGGTATGCTCCTTTTTGGTCTGACCATTTGATAAAGATCCTGCATGTTGAGTCTGCTCTTGTGCTAGTGTTTTGGCATTGCCATGATAAAGCAGTAATGTTATTATTTTGCAGCTTAATCTAGTGGCACTATTAATTTGAGGCAATGTTTTGGCACCGCTAGTGCCACTGATTTTTTTATATATCGAAAGAGGGGGTTACCTCCGATTTCATCAAAGAAACCCTACTATAGAGAACCATTATCCGACAGCATCTCAGTGTAAACGGGCAGTGATGCAACTACTACTAGACCGGACTGAGTACTAGCAGGAGACAAGTTCGCCACATAAGCTAGCCAGGTAGGGGGGACGCAGCACTAGCTCGACCAAGTTTGGATTACAACCCAAATGATACCACAGAAACATCATGGGGGAAGATAGAGCCAGCTTCAGCATCCCAGTCTAAGCACCCCCGGTCTCCATCCTTTCGACGCACGGTACACCTCATTTGCCACCTGCTCGACCCTAGTGCCACTGATAAAATGAAGTAATAATACAGTTAAAATGGAGCGAGTGTTCTCTCTATCATTTCATTTCCAATATAGATAAAGAAAGTGCTTCTCTTTTTTAGTATATGTTTCATCAACTAGTCCAATTGTTAATGTTTAAGCATTTCTGCAAACTATCCACCCTCATGAACGTCACACCGTACTCGATCGATTCATTATCCTTTGGGTGGTCGACCTTCGACCTGTACACCCACCACCTCCGCCTGACTTTCGCCTCGGGTGAATCTGTCTGCTCCATCGCATAGAGGTGATACTCGATGAACTCGAAGGACTGGGGCGTGACTGCCGCCGAGGAGTACGTCGCCGCCCTCATCGTCGTCGTCTCGCTCTTTCGCATACATTGCCACATGGCCCTCACCATCCTCGAAATCTCCCACCCATTGTCAAACCAAGTAAGGATCTCATTTAACCCAGCTAACTTTGCCTGGTCGCCGCCGGTGATCTGCCTGATTCGTTGCTGCATCCTCTCCATAGATGTCCTTCTGAGTGGTCCGGTGCTAGCTTTTGAAGATGGGAGGAGAGATGGTGGTTTTTGAATTGAGATGATGGAGAGGAGAGGGGGTGGTTTTCAATGGAGAGGAGGGATTGGCGAGACGGTGGTTTTGGAATGGATATGATGGAGAGGAGAGGAGGTGGTTTTGCAATGGAGAAGAGGGAGAGGCGAGACGGTGGTTTTGGAATGGAGATGATGGAGAGGAGATGAGGTGGTTTTGCAATGGAGAAGAGGGAGAGGAGCGTGCGGCAACGGTTTAGGATTGGACGAGAGGGCCGACGCGCTGTGACTGGATCAAAATCAAAATCAATTTGCCCTTCAATTAAGAAAGCGAGCCCACATTAACTAGTCTCCCTTTTATTCTAGGTCATAATTCACCATGATTTTCACAAATAAAATATATGTTATACGTTGCAAAAATAATATAATTTGAAAGTACATTCAGATACGAACCAAACGATACATTGTTTGGTGACATGCATTCGCATTTTGCTTGTCAAATATAGTACGTCGTCAAACTTTGACCCAAAATAAAACAAAAAAATACTTCCAAGACTAGCGCCGCTCCTCTCCTCTCCTCTTAAACCACCGCCGCTCCTCTCCTGTTCCAATCTAAATCTAGCGCCGCTCCTCTCCTCTTCAATTTCAAAACCACCGCCCCTCCTCTCCCGTTCTAATCCAAAACCAGTGTCGCTCCTCTCCCGTTCTAATCCAAAACCAGCGCTGCTCCTCTCCTCTTCCATTCAAAAACCACCACTGGCGAGTGAAGGTGCTGTGGAGAACTAGATCCATGGAGGAGGACAATCGATACGTGAGGATCGCAGACGGCGACCCTGTGAAGTTAGCTAGGATGTTGGAGATACAGTCTTTGTATGACAACAAGGACCAACTAGTGGCGACTGTGACATCCATGGACAAATATCTGCAACAGAGCGAAAAGGCAGCGATACTCCCGAAGAACTTAAAAAATGTAGTTTCATAGGAGTATAAAAGTGCAGACAATGTGATTCTTAGAGAAGAAACTGCAAGTTTCAGTTTCAGATAAGAAACTGCAAGTTTAGTTTCAGATAAGAAACTTCAACTTTTAGAGGCAGAGCATTTATATTAACACGGCCTTTTCAAACAGGGATAACATCATGTTGGAATTTTTATTCATGGTCGAAAATGGTACTACCAGTCGGTTAACATCATGCTGATCAACATTCATGCATATCACATCTTCATATGATGCACAGTCAAAAAGATATGCTATTTTCAAAATGCCCACACAATGTCGAGTGTGTGAAAAACAAAAAAAAACGAGGGACGAAGTTTTGGTAAGTGTTGGACATGGTGTGCGTGTTGGGGAACGTAGCATAAATTCAAAAAATTTCCTACGTGTCACCAACATCTATCTATGGAGTCATCTAGCAACGAGGGAGGAGTGGATCTACATACCCTTGTAGATCGCGCGCGGAAGCGTTCAAGAGAACGGGGCTGATGGAGTCGTACTCGTCGTGATTCAAATCACCGATGATCCTAGCGCTGAACGGACGGCACCTCCGCGTTCAACACACGTACGGAACGGAGACGTCTCCCCACGCCTTGATCCAGCAAGGAGGAGGGAGAGGTTGATGGAGATCCAGCAGCACGACGGCATGGTGGAAGTAGCGGGATTCCAACAGGGCTTCGCTAAGCGCTGCGGGAGGAGGGAGATGTGTCACGGGAGGGAGAGGGAGGTGCCAGGCCTTAGGTTGGTTTGCTCCTCCTTTTTCCCCACTATATATAGGGCCAAGGGAGAGGGGGAGGCGCAGCCCTTGCCCCTTCCTCCAAGGAAGGGTGCGGCCAAGGGTGGGGAGGAGTCCATCCTCCCCAAGGCACCTCGGAGGTGCCTTCCCCTTTTAGGACTCTCCCCTTTTTTTTCTCTCTTGGCGCATGGGCCTCTAGGGGCTGGTGCCCTTGGCCCATATAGGCCAAGGCACACCCCCTACAGCCCATGTGGCCCCCCGGGGCAGGTGGCCCCACCCGGTGGACCCCCGGGACCCTTCCGGTTGTCCCGGTACAATACCGATGACCCCGAAACTTGTCCCGATGGCCGAAATAGCACTTCCTATATATAATTCTTTACCTCCGGACCATTCCGGAACTCCTCGTGACGTCCGGGATCTCATCCGGGACTCCGAACAACATTCGGGTTACCGCATACTAATATCTCTATAACCCTAGCGTCACCGAACCTTAAGTGTGTAGACCCTACGGGTTCGGGAGACATGCAGACATGACCGAGATGACTCTCCGGTCAATAACCAACAGCGGGATCTGGATACCCATGATGGCTCCCACATGTTCCACGATGATCTCATCGGATGAACCACGATGTCAAGGACTTAATCAATCCCGCATACAATTCCCTTTGTCTATCGGTATGTTACTTGCCCGAGATTCGATCGTCGGTATCCATATACCTTGTTCAATCTCGTTACCGGCAAGTCTCTTTACTCGTTCCGTAACACATCATCCCGTGATCAACTCTCTGGTCACATTGCGCATATGATGATGTCCTACCGAGTGGGCCCAGAGATACCTCTCCGCTTACATGGAGTGACAAATCCCAGTCTCGATTCGTGCCAACCCAACAGACACTTTCGGAGATACCTGTAGTGCACCTTTATAGTCACCCAGTTACGTTGTGACGTTTGGTACACCCAAAGCATTCCTACGGTATCCAGGAGTTGCACAATCTCATGGTCTAAGGAAATGATACTTGACATTAGAAAAGCTTTAGCATACGAACTACACGATCTTTGTGCTAGGCTTAGGATTGGGTCTTGTCCATCACATCATTCTCCTAATGATGTGATCCCGTTATCAATGACATCCAATGTCCATGGTCTGGAAACGGTAACCATCTATTGATCAACGAGCTAGTCAACTAGGGGCTTACTAGGGACATGGTGTTGTCTATGTATCCACACATGTATCTGAGTTTCCTATCAATACAATTATAGCATGGATAATAAACGATTATCATGAACAAGGAAATATAATAATAACCAATTTATTATTGCCTCTAGGGCATATTTCGAACAGTCTCCCACTTGCACTAGAGTCAATAATCTAGTTCACATCGCCATGTGATTAACACTCACAGGTCACATCGCCATGTGACAAACATCCAAAGAGTTTACTAGTGTCACTAAACTAGTTCACATCATCATGTGATTAAGACTCAATGAGTTCTGGGTTTGATCATGTTGCTTGTGAGAGAGGTTTTAGTCAACGGGTCTGAACCTTTCAGATCTGTGTGTCCTTTACAAATCTCTATGTCATCTCCTAGATGTAGCTACCACGTTCTATTTGGAGCTATTCCAAATAACTGTTCTACTTGGAGCTATTCTAAATTGTTGCTCCATTATACGTATCCGACATCTCTACTCAGAGCTATCCGGATAGGTGTTAAGCTTGCATCGACGTAACTCTTTACGCCAAACTCTTTATCACCTCCATAATCGAGAAAATTCCTTAGTCCACTAGTTACTAAGGATAACTTTGACCGCTGTCCTGTGATCCATTCTTGGATCACACTTGTACCCCTTGACTGACTCATGGCAAGGCACACTTCAGGTGCGGTACACAGCATAGCATACTGTAGAGCCTATGTCTTAAGCATAGGGGACGACCTTCGTCCTTTCTCTCTATTCTGCCGTGGTCGAGCTTTAAGTCTTAACTTCATACCTTACAACTCAGGCAAGAACTCCTTCTTTGACTGATCCATCTTGAACACCTTCAAGATCATGTCAAGGTATGTGCTCATTTGAAAGTACCATTAAGCGTTTTGATCTATCCTTATAGATCTTGATGCTCAATGCTCAAGTAGCTTAATCCAGGTTTTCCATTGAAAAACACTTTCCAAATAACCCTACATGCTTTCTAGAAATTCTACATCATTTCTGATCAACAATATGTCAACATATACTTATCAGAAATTCTATAGTGCTCCCACTCACTTCTTTGGAAATACAAGTTTCTCATAAACTTTGTATAAACCCAAAATCTTTGATCATCTCATCAAAGCATACATTCCAACTCCGAGATGCTTACTCCAGTCCTCAGAAGGATTGCTGGAGCTTTGCATACTTATTAGCATCTTTTAGGATTGACAAAACCTTACGGTTGTATCACATAAACCTTTCCTCAAGAAAATCGTCGAGGAAACAATGTTTTGACATCCTATCTGCAAGATTTCATAAATAATGCAGTGACTGTTAATATAATTCCAACAGACTCTTAGCATCACTACGAGTGAAAAAGTCTCATCGTAGTCAACTCCTTGAACTTGTCGGAAAACATCTTAACGACAAGTCGAGCTTTCTTAATGGTGACATTTACCATCATTGTCCGTCTTCCTTTTAAAATCCATCTGTACTCAACAGCCTTACGACCATCAAGTAGTTCTTCCAAAGTCTACACTTTGTTTTCATGTATGGATCCTCTCTCGGATCATATGGCCTCGAGCCATTTATCGGAATCCGGGCCCACCATCGCTTCTCCATAGCTCATAGGTTCATTGTTGTCTAGCAACATGACTTCCAAGACAGGATTACGTACCACTCTGAAGCAGTACGCATCCTTGTCATCCTACGAGGTTTGGTAGTGACTTGATCTGAAGTTTCATGATCACTATCATAAGCTTCCACTTCAATTGGTGTAGGTGCCACAGGAACAACTTCCTGTGCCCTGCCACACACTAGTTGAAGAGACGGTTCAATAACCTCATCAGGTCTCCACCATCCTCCCACTCAATTCTTTCGAGAGAAACTTTTCCTCGAGAAAGGACCCGATTCTAGAAACAATCCCTTATTGCTTTCAGATCTGAGACAGGAGGTATACCCAACTGTTTTGGGTGTCCTATGAAGATGCATTTATCCGCTTTGGGTTCGAGCTTATCAGCCTGAAACTTTTTCACATAAGCGTCGCAGCCCCAAACTTTTAAGAAATGACAGCTTAGGTTTCTCTAAACCATAGTTCATACGGTGTCATATCATCGGAATTACGTGGTGCCCTATTTAAAGTGAATGTGGTTGTCTCTAATGCCTAACCCATAAACTATCGTGGTAATTCGATAAGAGACATCATGGTATGCATCATATCCAAATAGGGTGCAGTTATGATGTTCGGACACACCATCACACTATGGTGTTCCAGGCTGTATTAGTTGTGAAACAATTTCCACAATGTCTTAATTCTGTGCCAAATTCGTAATTCAGATATTCATCTCTATGATCATATCATAGATCTTTTATCCTCTTGTCACGATGATCTTTCAACTTCACCCTGAAATTACTTGAACCTTTCAATAATTCAGACTCGTGATTCATCAAGTAACTATACTCAACATCTACTCAAATCATCTGTGAAGTAAGAACCTAACGATATCCACTACATGCCTCAGCACTCATTGGACTGCACACATCAAAATGTATTACTTCCAACAAGTTGCTTTCTAGTTCCATTTTACTGAAAACAAGGCTTTCAGTCATCTTGCCCATGTGGTATGATTTGCATGTCTCAAGTGATTCAAAATCAAGTGAGTCCAAACGGTCCGTTTGCATGGAGTTTCTTCATGCATATACACCAATAGACATGGTTCGCATGTCTCAAAACTTTCAAAAACGAGTGAGCCCAAAGATCCATCAACATGGAGCTTCTTCATGTGTTTTATACTGATATGACTTACGTGGCAGTGCCACAAGTAGGTGGTACTATCATTACTATCTTTTGGCATGAACATGTGTATCACTATGATCGAGATTCAATAAACCATTCATTTTAGGTGCAAGACCATTGAAGGTATTATTCAAATAAACAGAGTAACTGTTATTCTCCTTAAATGAATAACCGTATTGCGATAGACATAATCCAATCATGTCTATGCTCAACGCAAACACCAAACTCGATGGTAGAGGGAGCGTGCGATGCTTGATCATATCAACATTGGAAACACTTCCAACACATATCGTCAGCTCACCTTTAGCTAGTCTCCGTTTATTCCGTAGCTTTTATTTCGAGTTACTAACACTTAGCAACCGAACCAGTATCTAATACCCTGGTGCTACTAGGAGTACTAGTAAAGTACACATCAACACAATGTATATCCAATATACTACTATCGACTTTGCCAGCCTTCTCATCTACCAAGTATCTAGGGTAATTCTGCTCTAGTGGTTGTTCCCCTTATTACAGAAGCACTCAGTCTCGGGTTTGGGTTCAACCTTGGGTTTCTTCACTAGAGCAGCAGCTGAATTGCCGTTTCATGAAGTATCCCTTTGTTCCCTTGCCCTTCTTGAAACTAGTGGTTTCACCAACCATCAACGATTGATGCTCCTTCTTGATTTCTACTTTTGTGGTGTCAAACATCGCGAATATCTCAAGGATCATCATATATGTCCCTGATATATTATAGTTCATCACGAAGCTCTAGCAGCTTGGTGGTAATGACTTCGGAGAAACATCACTATCTTATCTGGGAGATCAACTCCCACTCGATTCAAATGATTGTTGTACTCAGACAATCTGAGCACAAGCTCAACAATTGAGCTTTTCTCCCTTAGTTTGCAGGTTAAGAAAATCGTCGGAGGTCTTATACCTCTTGACGTGGGCACGAGCCTGAAATTCCAATTTCAGCCCTCAAAACATCTCATATGTTTCGTGACGTTTCAAAACGTCTTTGGTGCCTCAACTCTAAACCGTTTAACTGAACTATCATGTAGTTATCAAAACGTGTATGTCAGATGTTCACAACATCCACAGACAACGTTCGAGGTTCAGCACACTGAGCGGTGCATTAAGGACATAAGCCTTCTAAGAAGCAATGAGGACAATCCTCAGTTTACGGACCTAGTCCGCATAATTGCTACTATCAACTTTCAACTAAATTTTCTCTAGGAACATAACTAAACAGTAGAACTATAGCGTGAGCTACGACATAATTTGCAAAATCCTTTTGACTATGTTCAGGATAATTAAGTTCATCTTATGAACTCCCACTCAGATAGACATCCCTCTAGTCATCTAAGTGATTACATGATCCGAGTGAACTAGGCCGTGTCCGATTAACACGTGAGACGGACTAGTCAACGTTGGTGAACATCTTCATGTTGATCGTATCTTCTATACGACTCATGCTCGACCTTTCGGTCTCTGTGTTCCGAGGCCATGTCTTCACATGCTAGGCTCGTCAAGTTAACCCTAAGTGTTTTTGCATGTGTAAATCTTGCTTACACCCGTTGTATGTGAACGAAAGGATCTATCACACCCGATTAACACGTGATGCTTCGAAGCGACGAACTGTAGCAACGGTGCACAGTTAGGGGAGAACACTTCTTGAAATTTTAATGAGGGATCATCTTATTTACTACCGTCGTTCTAAGCAAATAAGATGTATAAACATGATAAACATCACATGCAATCAAATAGTGACATGATATGGCCAATATCATGTAGCTCCTTTGATCTCCATCTTGGGGCTCCATGATCATCTATTACAAGAACATGATCAATCTCATACATTACATATATCATTCATCACATCCTTTTGGCCATATCACATCACATAGCATACCCTGCAAAAACAAGTTAGACGTCCTCTAATTGTTGTTTGCATGTTTTATGTGGCTGCTATGGGTTTCTAGCAAGAACGTTTCTTACCTACGCAAAAACCACAACGTGATATGCCAATTGCTATTTACCCTTCATAAGGACCCTTTTCATCGAATCCGATCCGACTAAAGTAGGAGAGACAGACACCCGCTAGCCACCTTATGCAACTAGTGCATGTCAGTCGGTGGAACCTGTCTCACGTAAGAGTACGTGTAAGGTTGGTCCGGGCCGCTTCATCCCACGATGCCGCCGAATCAAGATAAGACTAGTAACGGCAAGCATATTGAACAAAATCAACGCCCACAACTTCTTTGTATTCTACTCGTGCATAGAATCTACGCAATAGACCTAGCTCTGATACCACTGTTGGGGAACGTAGCATAAATTCAAAAAAATTCCTACGTGTCACCAAGATCTATCTATGGAGTCATCTAGCAACGAGGGAGGAGTGGATCTGCATACCCTTGTAGATCGCGTGCGGAAGCGTTCAAGAGAACGGGGTTGATGGAGTCATACTCGTCGTGATTCAAATCACCAATGATCCTAGCGCTGAACGGACGGCACCTCCGCGTTCAACACACGTACGGAACGGAGACGTCTCCCACGCCTTGATCCAGCAAGGAGGAGGGAGAGGTTGATGGAGATCCAGCAGCACGACGGCATGGTGGAAGTAGCGGGATTCCAACAGGGCTTCGCTAAGCGCTGCGGGAGGAGGGAGATGTGTCACGGGAGGGAGAGGGAGGCGCCAGGCCTTAGGTTGGTTTGCTCCTCCTTTTTCCCCACTATATATAGGGCCAAGGGAGAGGGGGAGGCGCAGCCCTTGCCCCTTCCTCCAAGGAAGGGTGCGGCCAAGGGTGGGGAGGAGTCCATCCTCCCCAAGGCACCTCGGAGGTGCCTTCCCCTTTTAGGACTCTCCCCTTTTTTTCTCTCTTGGCGCATGGGCCTCTAGGGGCTGGTGCCCTTGGCCCATATAGGCCAAGGCACACCCCCTACAGCCCATGTGGCCCCCCGGGGCAGGTGGCCCCACCCGGTGGACCCCCGGGACCCTTCCGGTGGTCCCGGTACAATACCGATGACCCCGAAACTTGTCCCGATGGCCGAAATAGCACTTCCTATATATAATTCTTTACCTCCGGACCATTCCGGAACTCCTCGTGACGTCCGGGATCTCATCCGGGACTCCGAACAACATTCGGGTTACCGCATACTAATATCTCTATAACCCTAGCGTCACCGAACCTTAAGTGTGTAGACCCTACGGGTTCGGGAGACATGCAGACATGACCGAGATGACTCTCCGGTCAATAACCAACAGCGGGATCTGGATACCCATGATGGCTCCCACATGTTCCACGATGATCTCATCGGATGAACCACGATGTCAAGGACTTAATCAATCCCGCATACAATTCCCTTTGTCTATCGGTATGTTACTTGCCCGAGATTCGATTGTCGGTATCCATATACCTTGTTCAATCTCGTTACCGGCAAGTCTCTTTACTCGTTCCGTAACACATCATCCCGTGATCAACTCTCTGGTCACATTGCGCATATGATGATGTCCTACCGAGTGGGCCCAGAGATACCTCTCCGCTTACACGGAGTGACAAATCCCAGTCTCGATTCGTGCCAACCCAACAGACACTTTCGGAGATACCTGTAGTGCACCTTTATAGTCACCCAGTTACGTTGTGACGTTTGGTACACCCAAAGCATTCCTACGGTATCCAGGAGTTGCACAATCTCATGGTCTAAGGAAATGATACTTGACATTAGAAAAGCTTTAGCATACGAACTACACGATCTTTGTGCTAGGCTTAGGATTGGGTCTTGTCCATCACATCATTCTCCTAATGATGTGATCCCGTTATCAATGACATCCAATGTCCATGGTCTGGAAACCGTAACCATCTATTGATCAACGAGCTAGTCAACTAGAGGCTTACTAGGGACATGGTGTTGTCTATGTATCCACACATGTATCTGAGTTTCCTATCAATACAATTATAGAATGGATAATAAACGATTATCATGAACAAGGAAATATAATAATAACCAATTTATTATTGCCTCTAGGGCATATTTCCAATAGCGCGTAGATGACAATGGGGTCCCACATGTCAATAATGGCAGAGGCAAAAAATTGGAGATATTTTCCGTGCATCAGGTGGAATTGAACTCGGGCGGAACAGCTGTCGGTATTGTCACTTGGCCACTGGGCTAGTTCAGTACTTTCATTACAAATAAGGCACTGCCTTAGGTGGTGCTATCTCCTCCTGCGCCTTTGTGCGCTCGCCGCGGTGCCGCTTTCTGCCATTGTGAACATGCTGAACAAACGAGAGGAATCTGGAGAGGACTGTACGTGGAGAGATGGACAGTCGGGACCCATCAGGTCTATGGCCGTACGCAAGCAAGTGCCTCATTGAAAAAATACTTCCTCCTATTGCTATACTGACGTTGGGGCCTACGGGTTTGTCAACAAAGTTATAGTTTTTTTAGGTGCTTCAATGTAGTTAATAAAGGAGATAAATTTACAATGAAGTCGGGGAGCTGGCAGGTATCAATTATTATTACTAGGGCAGCAAGTATCAGCTGGGTTGTGGGCTGCCCCGTATTGGCTTTCTTTTTTAATATGCGCAACCCACGACATGCCGGTTTGTATTTTCTCGAGGGTCATCATGTATCGACCGGCCTATGGACCTCTCATCCGAAGTTTTATTTTTCCTAAAACATCGGCAGCCCAATTCATGTATTTTTTTGAAGAAAACGCACAGGTTTGTTCTATTTTTCTATATAAGAATAGGAACGCCTGGTCCAACTTATGTTTCCCTTCTGACTATATTATATATACTAACACAGATGCCCGTGCATTGCAATGGAGAAACTTTGACGTAGATTCAAATTTAGTGAGAATTGCTAAATCTTATTCATTTCACCAACTTGGTTCGCGCGCACGTTCTTCTAGTCAACTTTGACAAGCGCTCTTCTTTTGTCCAACTTTGACAAATTCTATATGAATATGGATAGAGGAAGGTAATAATTTTGAGCAAAAAAATCTAGTGCACTCCATATCTTAAATAGTCACAAATATGGTTACTCACCCTACAAAAAAGGCTACTTTACTCTCTAATGATTGTTCTTGTGATTGTGTAAACATAATGTAATTGTCGTCGTGTCTACAAGAGTTTCACTAAAAGGAAGAAAATGGAAATGAGCTAAAATTAGGATCCGAGGAAGAAAATTGTGGAAGTTAAAATCTTTTGTTCAAAATTGTACAATTAAAATATGCTCGTGCCTTGCAATGGGTGAAAAACTATTATCCCCGCATGGTCGTATCCTCTTACTAAATGAACACATTGTCAAGACTGAAGAATAGCTATAGAGATGTGGTAGAGATAAAAAAAGCTTTGAAATTATATACTAAAATGAGATAAGGACTTTTAAAACACAATTGAAACTAAAAGGGCTACGATGTCAACATGGCCTAATTTCAGAAGAGCATCCGCTGTAGTTTTGGTCCTATAAAGGCAGCCTCCATACACATCAAGCATCAGAGTCGTTATCTCCAAACTTGATGTCCCTCTAGCCTTAAAGTACATCTCCAACAAATGAAAAAAGTAAAGTTAATTGGTCTCACATATGAGAAAGTGTTGTAGCCAGTGATGTTTATTAATTGATCGATTAGAAGCAAGCCGATCCAAGACAGTCGAACAACACAAAATGATGAGTCCAAAAAGTGAAATTACCGTTTGGAACAAAATGATAAGAACAAACCAATATTTAAGAAAGAAGTCCAATGCAATTAAGGGTTCGTCTGTGGTAAACCTTTTTTTTGGACACCATTTCAGGTAAGCTACCAACGCGCGAGATGCGATGAGGCTAATTTGATGTGTGCTCATATATGCATGGTTGATTATGCATTGATTATTGGAATGAAAACCAGATTTTTTCTGTTTAAGACCAGCCATGACATACATGTATGTGATGTTCAGATCGGCCATAGGCCATGCAGGTGTCCATTGAGGTTTAATTAGGAGAAAATATCACACAAGTTAGCAGCAGCATGCAGAGCTCACTTTAAGGAGAGCCCAAGCCAAAGGCTGAAAAAATCCCTCTGATGCCACTTTGCTTTGCTTCATGTGGCTAGTTAGCACTACCGTCCATCGAGCCACCCCCGCTGCTCGGCTTCTCTCTACCTCACGCCTGCCTCTCCATCTTGCTTCGACCGTCGTGCGGCCCCCACTGCTCAACTTCTCTCTCCCTCATGCCTCTCCCTCTCCATCTGGATACCAATCCCTCTTTTTGCCCTCTACTTGTTTGATTTCCAAGCTTGCTTTTTGATTTCCTATGCAACAGGTATATAAACTGGTCTGCTTCGATCTAATGAAGCAAGGTGGGACTATTCTATGGATGCACCATCGCGGAGGGGCTGATCAAACTTTTGCAACCAGGATAGAACAATGAATCGTTGATCGATACTGGTCGGCGTTGAGTGAGAGGCCGTGGGCCGGGCCGCTGGGGACGTTCAGCTCGACCACGTATCCGGCATTCAAGGACGCATCCATAACCCGCAGCTTCAGTGGCTGCGGGCGGTTGACGAGGTACACGGTGAGCACGGCCACAATGAAGATGACCACCGCCAGCCAAAACACGATGCCGCAGAGGGACAAACAAAAGGCCGGCAGCTGCCTGTGCTTTGCCTCCAGCAAGAGGAAGCCCGGGGAGCCTTTCCGGCGTCCTCCTCCCCGACGTCCAGTGGGATGTCCTAGCGGCGTTTGCGACAATGACCCCTGGTGATCGTGGACTCATGGTGTTGGTGCTCCTGCGGCTCCTATTGCCCGATACCGGCACGGCCACTTGGTAAGGTGTGCCACCTTCATCTGGCTTGATCGTGGTGATGCGCTCGACTCTGGTTGTGTTCGTCCTGAAGCCACCGTTGCCGGTCAGGCGCGGGCCCATCCGCGGCGCCGGGATCAGCCCCGAGAACCTCGTCCTATGCTCTCCCGGGACGTGCTTGTACCTGTACCGTGGCTTGTCGACCGCCATCAGCGGTAGCGGCGCTAGCGGTGGCTGCCCATGCCTCTGCCACGGCGCCATGTAGTACGGCGTAAAAAGCTAGTTGATCTTGTTGATTAATTTCATCAAACACATCTGCATGTATCCACAGCGATCAGACCATTCTTTTATTTTCTCGGTAAAACTTTTCTTCTCTATTTGTAGATTATTATTTTTATATGTGAGGACTTTATTTATAGCATACTGATTGCATAGAGTCCGATTCAAATACTTACACAACTCAAAAAGGTGAAACCGTGTTACGGGCCTGGGGCTTTTTTTGCGCAATGTTTTTTTCTTTATACGTGTATAGATCTATTTTTAAATCTCAGCCATCAAATCTTCATGGTTAACATAAAATCAATGGATATAAATAGATGACGTATGGAGAATTATGAAAGGATCCATCCTTTAATATTAGGTATAGATTTAAATTATTGTATATGTTATTATATTATTGTTATTGTCATCATATATTTAACAGATACTTATTATATTATTATTATTGTATATGTTGTGTCCGAGCTGCTGTTGCCATGCTATCGCCATGGCCGTTTTGAGCAAGTCGATGCCTTGCTTGTCGCTCCCCTGCATGCCTTTGCACTAGCACACCTTGCCAGACGCCGCTTCTGTCCACACTCACACAGCCGCCCCACTCATGCTTTGCCCCGCGCTCGCGCACATCGCCGCTATAGCTGCAGCCTCGCTGCACGGCCAAGATATGCTCGTTCTCGAGACCCTGCTGCACCCACGCACACACGCACCTTCACTCCAGCAGCTGCTCTGCTTGCACCCACTGCACTTGCATCCAAACCCGCACCCCCGCTGGTGTTCTGCTGCACCCACAGCCGCCACTTTGCTTGTCGTCGTCGCCGGCAAGTTGCTGCGCATTCATGGTGTTTCCAAGACCGGGCGTTTGCCTGTTCAAAAGGATCTATGGCCCCCTAGTAATCAGAAAAAGCCAATTAGGCCAGCTAGTCAGCGCTTCGCTCCTCTACGCAGGAGGTCAGGCGATCGAGTCCCAGCCGTCCCTATTTTAGCTCTGTTTTACTTTTTTGCACTCTCAACCGCCGGGCCAAATCTCCTCATGGCCCGCTGCACTGTGTTGGAATCCGACCCACGTATGTTTTTTTCCTTATCTGGTTTTAGTATTTTTTCCAGTGCATGCATAATTACAGGAATGCCACTCTTTTGTATTGTTAATAACTAAATATGCTTGCATCCAAATTAAACAAACTATATATTTAAAAAGCTTAGAATTTCATGTAGACTAATAATTTCCAACTTTCATCCATGTTTGAAATGTTTAAATTTCCGTTTGTTTTAATTTGCTTAAATAACATGCTAAAATGATTTATTTCATAACTAAATAACCGTATCTCCTTTTGAAATAATCTTTATATGTAAACGGGGTGGAAAAATGCCTAGTTTATCATGGTGTACTTACTTTGCATGTTTAACAACTCTAAAATTATGTTTAGGGCAGAATAGTACCAAATCCATAAATTGCATATGGGGATTTACCGGAATTGTTGTTCGTTGTTTCCGGCCTCATTTAAACTTGCCTAGATAGGTAATTTTCTTTTGCTTCACCCCTTGCCATTCAAACAAATATTTAATGTTGTTGAGTACATAAACAAGATCGAACTAAATAACATGAACGTGGTGTTTCGTCAATATGCAACGGAGTTGCATATTGAGCTCCACTTAACTTGTAGTTTTGCTTGTGCACTTTGCCTTGCCATGCCATTCCTCTTTAAACCGGACATGCATCATACTTGGTTGTGCATCATGCCATGTTTGTGTCATGGTTGTTTACCATGTTGTTTGCTTCTTTCCGGTGTTGCGTCTTCGGGTTAGTTCCGATAACGTCGCGTTTGTGAGGATTCGTTCGACTTTGTCCATTTGTCTTCTTCATGGACTCGTTCTTCTTCCTTGCGGGATCTCAGGCAAGATGACCATACCCTCGAAATCAGTTCTATCTTTGCTTTCTAGTTGCTCGCTCTATTTCTATGCTGCGATACCTACCACTTGCTATATCATGCCTCCCATTTTGCCATGTCAGCCTCTAACCCACCTTTCCTAGCAAACTGTTGTTTGGCTATGTTACTGCTTTGCTCAGCCCCTCTTATAGCGTTGCTAGTTGTAGATGAAGCTGAAGTTTGTTCCATGTTGGAACATGGATTTAGTATTTTTTCCAGTGCATGCATAATTACAGGAATGCCACTCTTTTGTATTGTTAATAACTAAATATGCTTGCATCCAAATTAAACAAACTATATATGTAAAATGCTTAGAATTTCATGTAGATTAATAATTTCCAACTTTCATCCATGTTTGAAATGTTTAAATTTCCGTTTGTTTTAATTTGCTTAAATAACATGCTAAAATGATTTATTTCATAACTAAATAACCGTATCTCCTTTTGAAATAATCTTTATATGTAAATGGGGTGGAAAAATGCCTAGTTTATCATGGTGTACTTACTTTGCATGTTTAACAACTCTAAAATTATGTTTAGGGCAGAATAGTACCAAATCCATAAATTGCATATGGGGATTTACCGGAATTGTTGTTCGTTGTTTCCGGCCTCATTTAAACTTGCCTAGATAGGTAATTTTCTTTTGCTTCACCCCTTGCCATTCAAACAAATATTTAATGTTGTTGAGTACATAAACAAGATCGAACTAAATAATATGAACGTGGTGTTTCGTCAATATGCAACGGAGTTGCATATTGAGCTCCACTTAACTTGTAGTTTTGCTTGTGCACTTTGCCTTGCCATGCCATTCCTCTTTAAACCGGACATGCATCATACTTGGTTGTGCATCATGCCATGTTTGTGTCATGGTTGTTTACCATGTTGTTTGCTTCTTTCCGGTGTTGCGTCTTCGGGTTAGTTCCGATAACGTCGCGTTTGTGAGGATTCGTTCGACTTTGTCCATTTGTCTTCTTCATGGACTCGTTCTTCTTCCTTGCGGGATCTCAGGCAAGATGACCATACCCTCGAAATCAGTTCTATCTTTGCTTGCTAGTTGCTTGCTCTATTTCTATGCTGCGATACCTACCACTTGCTATATCATGCCTCCCATTTTGCCATGTCAGCCTCTAACCCACCTTTCCTAGCAAACTGTTGTTTGGCTATGTTACTGCTTTGCTCAGCCCCTCTTATAGCGTTGCTAGTTGCAGATGAAGCTGAAGTTTGTTCCATGTTGGAACATGGATTTGTTGGGATATCACAATATCTCTTATGTAATTAATGCATCTATATACTTGGTAAAGGGTGGAAGGCTCGGCCTTATGCCTGGTGTTTTGTCCCACTCTTGTCGCCCTAGTTTTCGTCATACCGGTGTTATGTTCCTTGATTTTGCGTTCCTTACATGGTTGGGTGTTATGGGGACCCCTTGACAGTTCGCCTTGAATAAAACCACTCAAGAAAGGCCCAACCTTGGTTTTACATTTGCCTAACAACCTAAACTTTTCCCTTGGGAGTAATTAACCCAAGGGTCATCTTATTTTAACCCCCCGAGCTAGTGCTTCTCTAAGTGTTGGTCTAAACCGAGTAGACTGCGGGGCCACCTCGGGGAAACTTGAGGTTTGGTTTTACTCGTAGGATGTCTCATCCGGTGTGCCTTGAGAATGAGATATGTGCAGCTCCTATCGGGATTTGACGGCACATTCAGGCAGCTTTGCTTGTCTTGTTTTACCATTGTCGAAATGTCTTGTAACCAGGATTCCGAGCCTGATCGGGTCTTCCTGGGAGAAGGAATATCCTTCGTTGACCGTGAGAGCTTGTGATGGGCTAAGTTGGGACACCCCTGCAGGGTTTTGAACTTTCAAAAGCCGTGCCCACGGTTATGGGCAGATGGGAATTTATTAATATTCGGTTGTAGAGAACTTGACACTTAACTTAATTAAAATGCATCAACCGCGTGTGTAGCCGTGATGGTCTCTTTCCGGCGGAGTCCGGGAGGTGAACACAGTTCTTGTGTTATGCTTGAACGTGAGTAGTTTCAGGATCACTTCTTGATCACTTCTAGTTCACGACCGTGCGTTGCTTCTCTTCTCGCTCTTATTTGCGTATGTTAGCCAGTATATATGCTAGTGCTTGCTGCAACTCCACCTCATAACCTTTTCCTACCCATAAGCTTAAATAGTCTTGATCTCGTGGGTGTGAGATTGCTAAGTCTTCATGGCTCACAGATACTTCCAAACAGTTGCAGGTGCCGAAGATACTAGTGTAGGTGACGCAACCCAGCTCAAGTGGGAGCTCGATGAAGATCTTGATCGTTGTTTTATTTCGTTTCCTATTGATCAGCAGTGGAGCCCAGTAGGGACGATGGGGGACCTAGCATTTGGAGTTGTCTTCTTTTATTTTGGTTCCGTAGACGGACCTTGATTGTATTTTGGTCGATGTATGTTTAACTTGTATTTGTGTGAAGTGGCGATTGTAAGCCAACTCTTTATCCCTTTCTTATTCAGTACATGGGATGTGTAAAGATTACCCCTCTTGCAACAAGCCTACCATGCGGCTATGCCTCTAAGTCCTGCCCCGACATGTGGGAGATATAGCTGCATTGTGGGTGTTACATCTATGATGATACCGGGTTTTGTCACAATTATCGTCATAGAAGTGTCATAAGCATGACGGATTTTTTTTTCGTTCGTCCCAAAATGTCACGGATGTGTCTTTTTTTGTAGTGCATCTCAAGGTTTTAAGTTTGCATGAAACAAAGTATCGCAATAAGCAAGATTACATTATGTAGACATGAAGAAGTTAGTCAACATGACAAAACACCATCATTTTATCCTTAGTGGTAACAATAAAATACATGTATCTTGAAGAAGTCAGACCATGTATGCAGATAGCACTCGGTTTTCTTGAATTTCTGGTAGTATCATTCTGAGCTCAGAGCACAAAGCATCAAAAGATGAAGAAGAGTCATATGGAGATATGATCGGCAATAGTTTGCCCATCGGTCAAAATTCTGGTCATCAGTGATGTCCACATCAATGGCTAAGAATAAGATCAGGAACTTGAATCACTTACTATCAATTATGAGAGATATTTATTTGAGTGGGAGTGCACTTTATATTAAATTTTGTTTAATCACTAGGGCAATCTTAATTATGAAAGTTTCTAAGTTGAATCTTGTGTTTATTGTTGTAGATCAATGGCTTGCAATTTTTTATATTTAGCACCTCTGTTTGAAAAAGAAAAGTTGGCTACAAATGGTGGAAACTATGAGGATTGGATCCACACTCTCAGATTTGTTCTCAGGAGTGCTAAGAAAGAATGTGTGATGGATCAACCACTTGGTGATTTCCCGATGCCGAGAGCATCTCAAGCTATCATCAATGTGTTTACATCTTGCAAGAATGATTTCAATATCATCAAAACTATTATGCTATCATGCATGGATCAAGTGTTACAGAAACGTTATCATCAACTCAGTACCGTCAAAATTTTTGTGGCAGTTGAAGTTCTATACCACAAAGAGCCCGCTGAAGTTCATGTGATCATTGAAGCAATGGAAAGTGCAAGATAGCTAAGGTTGATGAGAAAGGTGTCAAGCTTGCAGACAATTATAATAGTATTAATGCAATGGAAATAGATTTTACAAAGACTCCAAAAAATGATTTGATCCTTCCTTCGCTGTATGAAGCAATGCTCAAAACCAATGAAATCGGGATTCAGAACCAACCAAAGTTGATGGTGAACAAAACATAAGGTTTCAAAAAGAAAAGCAACACCAAATGGAACAAGGGTGGAGCTTCTTGCGAGACTATATTTTTCTGTTGTAAAGAGAAATGACACAGGAAAAGAAATTGCTCGAAGTATCTGGCAGATAAGAACAACACATCTTGTGCTAAAGGTATAAAAGTTATACAAGTTAATGTTATTGATATTCTACTCACCAAAAATTCCAGGTCATGGGTATTTGATACCGGATCTATTGCTAACATTTGCTACACGACGCAGGGTCTGCAGAATGTTCAGAAGCTGAGAAGAAATGAAGTTGTGATGCATGTCGAGAATGGTGATGGGATCGTTGCTCAAGCCGTCGGTGTCATGTCTTCGAGTTTACCTTAAGGATTTGTTTTAAAACTAAGTAATTGTTATTTTGTTTGAAAGTTATGTAAAAACATTATCTCTAGATCATGTTTGATAAATGACAGTTATTCTTATAAGCCATAGAACAATGGTTGTTCAATATATTATAAGGATAAGTTTTATGGATTTGCACCCATGATTGGTGGATTATTCATATTAGATCTTGAACATGAAAAGGACATCTCTAACATGAATGCAAAACGCCTTAAGATGACTAATAATACCACGTACATGTGGCACTGTCGTCTTGGTCACATCGGAAAGAAACGTATGTAGAGGCTTCATAAAGATAGAGTGTTAACATAATTTGGTTTTGAATCATTTGATACATGCGAAGCTTGTCTGATGGGTAAAATGACTAAAACACCTTCATTTGTCATCCAAAACGGGCGCTCAAATTATTGGATATAATACATACTGATGTATGTGGTCCAATGAGTATTCCGGCGCGCAGGGGATACTTATACTTCGTAACCTTCACTGGTGATTTAAGTAGATATGGATATATTCACTTGATGAAACATAAGTTTGAAACATTTGAAAAGTTCAAAGAATTTCATAACGAAGTTGGGAATCATCGTGGCAAAAAGATTAAGTTTCTATGATCTGATTGTGGAGTAGAATATTTGAGTCATTAATACGTCTCCAACGTATCTATAATTTCTTATTGTTCCATGCTATTGTAGTATCAATCTTGGATGTTTTATGTGCATTTACAAGCAATTATATATCATTTTTGGAACTAATCTATTAACTTAGTGCCAAGTGCCAATTGCTGTTTTTTTTGCCTGTTTTGGTTTTTTAGAATATTAGTACCACACGAAGTCCAAACGCCACAAAACTTTTTGGTGATTTTTTCTCGACGTAGGAGACCCTGGAAGCTTCGGGAGAGGACCAGAAGATAGAGCAGTGGCCCATGGGGCACCAAGGTGCGCACTGTAGGCTGGTGGGGCCCACGTGCTCCGTTTGACCTAACTCCGCCTCTATAAATTATCTAAAATCGGGAAACCAACAGAGAGCCAGCCAAAATACTTTTTTCGCCGCCACAAGTTCCTGTTCTCATGAGATCCCATTTGGAGGCCTTTTCTGGCACTCTGTTGGAGGGGGAATCAATCACAGAGGGGCTCTACATCAACCTTGCTTCCCTTTCGATGATGTGTGAGTAGTTTACCACAGACCAGTGGGTCCATAAATAGTAGCTAGATGGCTCTCTCTCTCTATTTCTCTCTCTCTTTGATCTTCAATACAATGTTCTCCTTGATGTTTTTGGAGTTCTATTCAATATAATCACTTTTTGTGGTGTGTTTGTTGGGATCCGATGAATGCGAGTTTATGATCAGATTATCCATGAATGTTATTTGAGTTTTCTCTGAACTCTTTTATGCATGATTATCATACCTTCATATTTCACATCGATCGGTTAATTTAGTTTGGTCAACTAGATTGATTTTTCTTGCAATGGGAGAGGTGCTTTGTCATGGGTTTGATCTTGTGGTGCTCAATCCCAGTGATAGAAAGGGACATCACACCTATTTGTATCGTTGCCATAAGGATAGAAAGATGGGGTTTATTCATGCGTGAGTTTACTTTGTCTACATCATGTCATCTTGCTTTAAGGCGTAATTTCGTTCTTTATGAACTCAATACTCTAGATGCATGCAAGATAGTGGTTGATGTGTGGAGTAATAGTAGTAGATGCAGGAAGGAGTTGGTCTACTTGTCTCGGATGTGATGCCTATATACATTATCATTGCCTTGGATATCATCATGATTATTTGTTTTTCTACCAATTGCTCAATAGTAGTTTGTTCACCCACCGTTTGCTATTTTCAGGAGAGAAGCCTCTAGTGAAAACTGTGGCCCCAGGTCTACTTTTATCTTATATTAAAAATCATAAAAATTATCTTGCTACAATTTTAATTTATTTATTTTATTTTGTGTTTTTGTTCAATCTATCTATCAATCACTACACCGTTTAATCTTGCAAGTAACCGCCGAGGGACTAACAACCCCTTGTTCGCATTGGGCTGCAAGGATTTGTTATTTTTTGTGTAGGTGCTGCTAAGGACGTGTTGTGTGGTTCTCCTACTGGATTGATAAGCTTGGTTCTTAACCGAGGGAAATACTTATCTCTACTGTATTGCATCATCCTCTCCTCTTTGGGGAAATCCCAATGAAGTTCACAAGTAGCAGTCATGAGTTTAGCAAACATCTAAGTGATTGTGGAATTGTCTCAAAGCTTACTCCTCCAGGAACTCCATGAAGAAACGGAGTGTCTGAAAGGCATAGCCGAACATTGTTGGACGTGCTAAGGTCGATGATGTCACTTACTAATCTGCCTTTATCATTTCGAGGATATGCACTTCAAATAGCAACATATACACTAAACAGACCATCGTCTAAGTCTGTAGAAACGACACCATGTGAGTTATGGAATGGAAAGAAACCCAATTTGTCGCATCTCAAGATTTGGGGTTGCGAGACTTATGTAAAACTTTCAGATCCAAATAAGCTCGATCCCAAGGTAGAGAAGTGCTACTTTGTAGGTTATCCCAAAGAAACAATTGGGCATTCCTTCTGCCAAAAGTTTGAAGACAAAGTCGGAGGATACTACTTCTTGACGAGATTATTGGATCTCCAGAAGTGAATAGGACTAATGAAACAGAATTTTTTCCAGATGTTGTCCATACAACTTAACCAGAAGTTAGTAGACAAGTTGTAGAAACTCCAATTAAGACTGTAAATAAACCGTCTAGGCCAGGAAGAGTTAATGAACCTCTTGAATGGTTTCATAATGAAATATTCATCTTAGAGGAAGATGAGCTTGAGCACTACAAAGGAAGCAATGGCGGTGCCTAGCTCAAAAGAATGTCTCATAGCCATGCAATCCAAAATGGAGTCCATGTACGGGAATCAAATTTGGGACTTGATGCTCCTCCAGAGGGTGTAATCCCCATACAATAAATGGATGTTCAAGAGAAAAACAAATGCAGATGGTAATCCCACCATCTACAAAGCAAGTCTAGTTGTGAAAGGGTTTTTGAAAGTCGAGGGAGTTGATTATGATGAGACTGTCTCCTCGGTACCAATGCTAAAGTCTGTATGGATTATGATGGCTATAACTGCATATTTCGACTACGAGATATGGCAGATGGATGTCAAAACTGCTTTCCTAAATGGAAATCTAAAATAGGATGCATACGTGATACAACCAAAAGGTTTTGTTGATCCAAAGAATGTCGGAAATATGTGCAATCTTCAAAGGTCAATCTATGATTGAAAAAAGCATCAAGGAGCTGGAATCAATGTTTTGATGAAGTGGTAAAAGAGTTTGGCTTCATTAAAATGATGAAGAAGCTTGTGTACATAAGAAGTTTAGTGGGAGTTCTGTAGCATTTCTGATATTATATGTAGATGACATATTGTTGATTGGGAATGATACAAAGTATCTTGGCACAATAAAAGACTTTTTGAAGTGTGTGTTTTCAATGAAAGACTTAGGTCAAGCTGCATATATATTGGGCATAAAGATCCATAGAGATAGATCAAGACTTCTAATAGCACTAAGTCAAAGCATGTACATTGACAATGTAAAGAGGTTTAAAATGGAGAATATTAAGAAAGGTTTTCTCCCAATGTCAGGTGGCATAGCACTTAGCAAAAATCAATGTCCCAAGACACATGATGAGCGAGTACAAATGAGTGGATTACTATATGCTTCTATTATTGGCTCCATATGTATGCTATGATATGTACATGACCAGATGTTTCTTATGCACTAAGTGTTAGTAGCAGATACCAGAGTGATTCAGGAGTGGCCCACTTGGTAATAGTTAAGTATATTCTTAAGTACCTCAGAAGAACAAAGGACATGCTCCTTGTTTATGGAGGAGATGAAGAACTCATTCTATATGGTTACACTGGTGCTAGCTTCATGATTGATACAGATGACTATAAATCTGAATCAGGTTATGCTTTCACACTTAAGGGTGGTGCGGTTGTTTGGAAGAGTTTCAAACAAAATAATTATGGATTCTACGACAAAAGCAAAGTATATTGCGGCTTCAGAAGCTTCAGTGGAGGCGTTCTGGATCAAGAAGTTTCTTGAAGAAGTTGGTGTGGTCCCAAGTGTGATGAATCCAATGACTCTCTATTGTGATAATACTGGAGCCGTTGCTCAAGCAAAGGAACCAAGATCACACATGAAGACCAAACACATTGAACGCAAGTATCACATTGTCCGATAATGTATTGAGAATAGTTATGTAAAGATTCTCAAGATTCACATGGATTTGAATGTGCCAGACCCAATGATGAAGTATTTACCACGAGAAAAGAATAAGCAACACGGAATATCCATATGTGTTAAAGAGACTATGTAAATTAGATTATTGACTCTAGTGCAAGTGGTAGACTGTTGGAAATATGCCCTAGAGGCAATAATATTTGTATTATAATATTTCCGTATTCATAATTAAAGAGTTTATATTGTATGCTATAACTGCTATGATCCTCGAATATGCAATTCATTGGAAAACTCATATGCATGTGTGGAATGATAAACGGTTAAATAAAAGGTTCCTATGTTGGGGAACGTAGCATGCTATTTCAAAAAAAATCCTACGATCACGCAAGATATATCTAGGAGATGCATTGCAACGAGAGGGGGGAGAGTGTGTCCACGTACCCTCATAGACCGAAAGCGGAAGCATTTGACAAGGCGGTTGATGTAGTTGAACATCTTCTCGTTCCGACCGATCAAGCACCGAACGAACGGCACCTTGGAGTATTGCACACGTTTAGCTTGATGACATCTCTCGAACTCTTGATCCAGCAAAGTGTCGAGGGAGAGTTTCGTCACCCCGACGGCGTGGTGACGGTGATGGTGAAGTGATCCGCTCAGGGCTTCGCCTAAGCACTACGTGAATATGACCGGAGGCCTAAACTGTGGAGGGGGGTGCCGTACATGGATAACAACTATTGATGTGTATTGTAGCGGTGCCCCCCACCCACATATACAGGTTGGAGAGGAAGAGAGGCAGCCAAGGGGGCGCCCCAAGTAGGAGGAATCTTACTTGGGGTCCTCCCAATTCGGCCTCCCCCTTTCCTATTCCTATTTGGGGTAGGAAGGGAAGAGGGGGAAGGGGGAATCCTATTACCTTTTTCCTTTCCTTCTTCCCTTATCCTTCTCCAATTTGGCCAGCCCAAATGGGGGGGGCAGCCCCTTTGTGGCTGCTGTGTTTCCCCTCTTGGCCCATATGGCGGAAATCTTTTGCCGGGGGTGCCCGGAACCCCTTCCGGTGACCCGATAAGTACCCGGTGCATCCCGAAACACTTCCGGTGTCCAAATAACATCATCCTATATATCAATGTTTACCTCTCTGCCATTTCGAGAATCCTCGTCATGTCCATGATCTCATCTGGGACTCCGAACAACATTCGGTCACCAAATCACATATCTCATATAATACAAAATCGTCATCGAACGTTAAGTGTGCGGACCCTACGGGTTCAAGAACTATGTAGACATGACCACGACACCTCTCCGATCAATAACCAATAGCGGAACCTGGATGCTCATATTGGTTCCTACATATTCTATGAAGATCTTTATCGGTCGAACCATAATGACAACATACGTTATTCCCTTTATCATCGGTATGTTAGTTGCTCGAGATTCGATCGTCGGTATCTTCATACCTAGTTCAATCTCGTTACCAGCAAGTCTCTTTGATGATTCTGTAATGCATCATCCCGCAACTAACTCATTATTCACATTGCTTGCAAGGCTTATTATGATGTGCATTACCGAGAGGGCCCAGAGATACCTCTCTAATACTTGGAGTGACAAATCCTAATCTCGATCTATGCCAACCCAACAAACACCTTCGGAGATACCTGTAGAGCATCTTTATAATCACCCAGTTACCTTGTGATGTTTGATAGCACACAAGGCATTCCTCCGGTATCCGGGAGTGGCATAATCTCATAGTCAGGGGAATATGTATATGACATGAAGAAAGCAATAGCAATAAAACTGAACGATCAACATGCTAACCTAACGGATGGGTCTTGTCCATCACATCATTCTCCTAATAATGTGATCCCGTTCATCAAATGACAACACATGTCTACGGTTAGGAAATTTAACCATCTTTTATTAACGAGCTAGTCTAGTAGAGGCATACTAGGGACATGGTGTTTTGCCTATGTATCCACACATGTATCAAGTTTTCGGTTAATGCAATTCTAGCATGAATAATAAACATTTCTCATGATATAAGGAAATATAAAATAACAACTTTATTATTGCCTCTATGGCATATTTCCTTCATTCTCCCACTTGCACTAGAGTCAATAATCTAGTTCACATCGCCATGTGATTTAACACCAATAGTTCACATCTTTATGTGATTAACACCCATAGTTCACATCGCCATGTGACCAACACCCAAAGGGTTTACTAGAGTCAATAATCTAGTTCACATCGCTATGTGATTAACATCCAAAGAGTACTAAGGTGTGATCATGTTTTGCTTGTGAGAGAAGTTTAGTCAACGGGTCTGCCACATTCAGATCCGTATGTATTTTGCAAATTTCTATGTCTACAATGCTCTGCATGGAGCTACTCTAGATAATTGCTCATACGTTCAATACGTATCTTGATTGAGACTTAGAGTCATCTAAATCAGTTTCAAAGCTTGCATTGACGTAACTTTTTACGACGAACTCTTTATCACCTCCATAATCGAGAAAAATTTCCTTGGTCGTCTTAGGTGTCTAAGGATAATTTTGACCGTTGTCCAGTGATCTATGTTGGCGTCCTGGGAATAGCGGTCCCCAGACGTGCTTGCCTGCGGCCCATGGCGTGGCTCCACCAGCGGCCCTGTACAACCCATCTTCATAGAGAACACTCAAGACTCTCGCGAGGGGCCAAGCATCGCGAGGCAGACGACTCAAGACCTCCTAGGGGGCGGCCTCACCAGGCTGGCTCGCGAGGGGTGGAGAGATCAAGGCGAGGGGCACCTAGCGAGGTCCCTGTGACGCAAGCCATGACGACCAAGGCCAGGCGGGCGCTAGCGCGTGCAGTGTACTCGTTTCCTCTTTGGTGCTAAGGAGGCAAGCGCAGGCGAGGAGTCCCGAGGTATCAGGCAAAGGTTTCCATATCGGTGCAACAAGACCAAGAACAGTAGGACGGCAGGACAGAGGTCATCATGGAGCCCAGGACGGCATCACCACCAGAGCCTTTAGCAGGCAAACACCACCTTTTATCAGGATAGCTTGTACTAGTTGTCCCCCTTCAAATTCGCCGTTGTGGGCTCCCTTCCCGCATAATATTTGGTAAGAGGACCAGGGCCTCTATAAATAGGACTGGCCACCACCATAGGAGGGGGACGGATCATTCAGATTATCTTCAACCACACAAGCTCACCTAGCTCAAGAACACCTCTCCTCAGGAGGTTGTTCTTCCCTTGTACTAGTTCATCCTCAGCCCAAGAGGCAATCCACCACACTAGACTAGGGTATTACACCACATTGGTGGCCCGAATTAGTATAAACCCTGTGTCCTTTGTTCTGCGGGTTCGACGAGCTGAGCTTTGTGATTGGGGTGAGAGCGTGAGCTAGGGGGAGGAGAGATCTCCGTGCACACCCTAGTGTTTGAACCTCAAGGGTTTGTCGGAACCCGATATCCAACATTTGGCGTGCCAAGTAGGGGAGCACTGAAGCTTTCCTTCCATCAATCCATGCTCCGCCACCTCCGCGCCTTGTCCCCATGGCCGGCGTTGCTCCCCCGACTGGGATGACGGATGCCCACGACAGCGGCAGGGGGCTCAGGGCCTTTTCCCCCGCCTTGTGATAGGTACAATGGCCGCCCAAGTTCAAGCCGGAGATGCCGCCGCGCTATGACGGTGCGGCGGACCCGTCATCCTTACTGCTGGCATAAGAAGAGGCTATCCTAAAGGCCGGGGGCGACGACAAGGTCATGGCCAATTGGCTTCCCATGGCCCTCGCTGGTGCGCCGCGCGCCTGGCTGCTCGCCCTCCCAAGATCCTTAGTGGCATCTTGGGAGTAGTTGTGCGACCTCTTCATCACGCGCTTTGCGGCACCAGGGCCCCTCGCCGTCGCGGCCCTCCTCAGCGGTTCGCGAGCACCGCCCTCCGACCGTCACACCAAGCCGTTCTTCCGCCAGTTTGGCGCCGCTTCCGTGCGGCAAGGAGCTCCCCCGGGCTGGGCGGCACCCAAGGCCGACCTCACCTTTGACTCGGGGGATCACCCGTCACCACCGTCGGCTCGGGTGTGCTTCCAATGCTTTGCACACCCACCATCTATAGTGTAGCTGTCACCAAGACCCTCATCGATGGCGGCGCCGGTCTCAACATGCTCTCTGTGGAGGTATTTAGCCTTATTCACGTACCACTCGAATAGCTCCGCCCCAGCATGCCCTTCTTCGGGGTCGGCGGCGGCTCCACCAGCCCCTTGGGGCAGATCCTCCTTCCTGTGACCTTCGACACTTGCGACAACTACCACACTGAGCTGATCGACTTTGACATCGCCCGTATCGGCCTCCCATACAACGCCATCCTCGGATTCCCAGCCCTGGCTCAGTTTATGGCGGCGACCCATCCGGCCTACAACCTCATGAAGATGCCCGGGAGCAAGGACGCCCTCATCATAGTTGGACACACCAAGGAGGCTCTGGCAGCGCTCAAGTGTGGCCTCAAAACCACCGCAGAGGTGCGACCAGCAAATGAGGCCATCCCAGGGGTTAAGGGGGCTGCGCCAGCAAAGAAGAAGAAGCTGTTCACTCAAGATCGGGCCGAAACCAAGCAGGTGCCACTCGAGGAAGATGGGTCCTCAGAAGCCACCTTCACCATAGGCGCCAACCTCGACCTGGATCAAGAGGAGGCATTGGTTAGGTTCCTGCGCATGAACAAGGATGTATTCGCTTGGGAACCCAAGCAGCTGGTAGGGGTCCCAAGAGGGGTGATCGAGCATCACTTGATGGTGTGCCCCAATGTGCGCCCTGTGAAGCAGAAGGTGCGGCGACAGTCCATAGAGAAGCAATCCTTCATCGTCTAGGAAACCCGCAAGCTGGAGGCAGCAGGTGTCATTCGCGAGGTTCGGTACCCTGAATGGCTGGCGAACCTCGCCGTCGTATCAAAGAAGGGCGGGAAGGAGCGCATGTGCGTCTACTTCACCAACCTCAACAAAGCCTGTCCCCCAAGACCTGTTCCCGCTCCCGCGCATCAACCAGATTGTCGACTCCACCGCCAAGTGCGACCTGCTATGCTTCATGGACGCGTTTTCAGGCTATCACCAGATCAAGATGGCAGTGGAGGATGTGGAGAAGACGGCCTTCCTGACCCTGTGTGGGGTGTACTGCTACACTTGCATGCCGTTCGGGCTGCGCAATGCAGGCACGACCTTTCAGTGGCTGATGCACATCGCCCTGGGTCAGCAGCTCGGGAGGAACGCTGAAGCCTAGGTCGACGACATTTTGGTAAAGTCTCGGGAGGCAAGGACTTTGATTCAAGACCTGGAGGGGACCTTCGCAAGCCTGCGCCAGGTAGACCTACGGCTCAACCCAGAGATGTGCGTGTTCGGTGTCCCCTCTAGCAAGCTGTTGGGCTTCCTCGTGTCCCACAGGGGGATCGAGGCTAACCCGGATAAGGTCAAGGCGATAGAAGACATGAGCCCACCACAAACTCTCAAGGAGATGCAGAAGCTTGCGGGCTGCGTGACCTCACTGGGGCGCTTCATCTCCAAGCTGGGAGAGCGCACCCTACCGTTCTTCAGTCTGATGAAGAAGAAGGGCCCATTCAAGTGGACCTGGAGGCTGACCAAGCGTTTCAAGACCTCAAGAGATACCTGACCAGCCCTCCGGTGATGGTGGCGCCCCGCCCTCTCAAGCCCTGGTGCTTTACCTTGCCGCCAGTCCCTACTCCGCTAGTGCAGCCCTAGTGGTAGTTCGGGAAGAGCGCCAGGCCAAGGGTCAGCCCCGCCGTGCTGCACCTTCAGTCAGGGTGATGCAGGACCCAGAGGGCACCGCAAAGGCTGCAGCAACGCCAACGAGTGACCAGGCCCAGCAAGGCGGCGTTCGCGGACGTGCAGAGGCCCTAGTGGGCGACCAGGCTCTTGGGGTCCAGTCACCTCAGGAGACGCCCCAACCCCCGACAGGCGCAGGCTCCATCGACGCCCCCGCCCTTGTCGAGCACCCAGTATACTTCATCACACTACTGGAAAACAGGTTATTAATGGCGCACCTATTTTGGCTACTAATGGCGCGCATTAGGTGCGCCATTACTAGCACGCCATTAGTAAGTTTTAGTAATGGCGCACATTTGGTGCGCCATTACTATCCTAGACAGTAATGGCGCACCTAATAGTGCGCCATTACTAACCCTTACGTGCGCCATTAGTAATAAAGCCAAGTGCGCCACTAGTAACCTTAGAGGTGCGCCACTAGCTAAAAAGCTAGGTGCGCCATCAATAAAGGCTGAAATGCGCCACTAATAGTATATTTGAAAAACAAAAAAATACAAATTAAAAAAACAACCTATAAGGAAAAATAATTTAAAAACAAAAAATGAAATAGAACCATAATTTTTATTATAGCAAGAATATTACCATGTCTTTACAAGTATCCAATAAAAAGAAAATTGCATAGAAATAAAACAAAATCCTATAACTAATCTTCTACTCCCTCCGTCCAAGAATACATCTCGCAAGGGGAGGAAATTTTGAACTGAAGTGCATTTTACATTACAACCCGTGATATTTCAAATCAAAATCAATCGAGTCCACGTCCGATCGGTAGCAGCGCCTTGTCCTGGCATCGAGGAGAGCTAGAACTCATCTCTTCGGTAGCTCGTCACCACCCTCCCGGCAGCCTCCGACATCACGTACCCACCCTCCCGGCGTCGATCAACTGCTTTGAGGTAGAAGATTCCTCCTCTGTGTCTGCTCCTGCAATTAACACTTTGAATGCCATTAACAATTTGAATGTTAATAAGAGGCAAAGACAAGATGGGTCAGTATATAACAATGGAGTACATGCACAATTAGATGTTCAAGCGGTTTAATGTCACTCCCATCATCACAATTTCATCTCAGGAAATGGAGTAGAATAGATTTAAGCATAGTGGGAGAACTTGGTGTGTGAGCGAAGCAAACTGCCTTCATTCTAGAGATAGAGGAATATAGATATTGTTCCATACGAGTCTGCAAACTTACAATATAGGACCATATAGGCAGCCCTGTCATTGCCAAAAAGCAAATATCACAGGCAGGCAGGGATTCTAGAAATAGAGACCAACCAGAATTAACAAGATGACACAGTCCAACAACACAACACACTCGTGTAGTTTTAAGGAGCAGTGAACCCTTGATAATATGGAACGACAACATATAAAGCCCATTGATCGTCAGTAAAGTAAATCTGTGTGTGCCGGACTAGCAGGACTGGATTTAACCGAAAAATTAATCACAACACACTACTAGACCTTAAAAGAGTAAGCTAGCTAGGGGGGAGGGGGAAGTAAAACTAAAGCGTTGCTGGGTTAATCCAACAAATTTGCGATACGGACAGAGTTAATCCATTGGAGTCAGACTTGTTCGTCACCAAAAAATACATGCAAGTTACTAACTTGCTAGCGGACCAAGAAGCTGCATGAGGTGATGCATTTGTGACAGCCTCTGTTTCATCCAAACTAGTGTAAATGGATTTGAGCAACCCTAAACCGTGTGCGTACTATATGGGCGGCCAAATCTGAAGGCACAGGCGGATGGGAGAAGCTTCTCTTTCTCCCCCTTGAACAAATCAGGTCAGAGACACAAATGCTCAGGAAGCAACAGGAGAGGATACCTTCCATGGCGTGCGTGGTCCTGGTGGGGAAGGGGAAGGAGCAGCTTCCATGGCGTTGTCCTCCTTCCTACAGAGATGAGACCTCTCATGGTGAGATGTCCATGGAAGAAGGAGGAGCATAGGGGTCCGGTGCCGTACCTCATTCCTGCGGCATGCATGCTAGGGTTTCGGGCGCGAGGCATGGCTGCTGGCAGGTCGGACTTCCATGGCCGGCCTCGAGGACCTCGGTTGTCGCGGCCCAGGTGGACGGCGGCGCGCCGAAGCGCAAGGACCCACCCACCCACCCTATGTGGATCTGGGACCTTCCCTTCCTGATCCGGGGATGGGAGAGAAGGTTCTCGATCTGCGGATGGGAGAGAAGGTGGGGGGCGCGGGAGAGGGTGGAGCGGGGACGGCGGCTGCTCCACCACTCCCAGATCCAGAGCCGACGTTGCCTTCTGATCCGTCACTGCCGAGCTCGGGCTCCTTGGCTGCGACTGCCGCGAGGAGGCGCGAAGGGGACCGAAGAGAGAGGAGGGCAAGGGCCGCCGCGCAGGAAGAGGAGGGAGCACTGGGAGGCAGCATGGATCGGGGCCGGGGCGAGGCCGAGAGACGTGTGTGCGTGGGGTGAGGGAGAAGAGGATAGGGTTTTCGTGCGAGAGAGAGAGGAGAGAGATGGTGGGCGGTTGGGCTGCGGCACTTGCCTACAAAACCACAATGGTGCACCGCATGGAAAAGTGCGCCATTGGTATCAAAAATAGCGATGGCGCATCAAGGGAAAAGTGCGCCATTACTATGTCCAGAAGTGGGTCAAAGCTTGGTCAAACATAGTAGTGGCGCACTTTTTACTAGGTGCGCCATTAGTAGTTTTGCAAAAAAAAGGAATAAAAAATATAATTAAAAAACAACATTAGTGGCGCACTTTCCGATAGGTGCGCCATTACTAGTTACAACTAGTAATGGCGCACTGTGTCTGGATGCACCATTAGTATGTTTGGACAGGCGCACTAGTTAAAAAAAAATTGATACTAATGGCGCACCCTGGGCCAGGTGCGCCATTAGTAGTTTCAACTCTAATGGCGTATCAGAAGGTGGTGCGCCATTAGTATATACTAATGGCACACCGCTTGTCTGGTGCGCCATTAGTGTCAATCCCATCTATAGCCCTTTTTCTAGTAGTGTCAGCATGGTACTACGGGATGCAAGGGCACGGTACCCCATGCCTCAAAAGCTCTTGCTAGCGCTCTTGGTGGCCTCGCGTAAACTACGCCACTACTTCCAAGGTCACCCAATCAAGGTCGTCTTGGCCTACCCGCTGGAGAGGGTACTCAGGAGCCCCAATGTTGCTGGAAGAGTCACCGAATGGAACATCAAGCTGCAAGCATTCTAGCTGGAGTTCAGCATAACTAGGGTCATCAAGGGAGCCGCGCTCGCCAACTTTGTGGCAGAATGGACTGACGCCCCGGGGTTTGAAGCAGGCAAGGACCGATCGATCTTGCCAGGAAGTGAAGCACCAGATGGACGGGTCATGTATTTCAATGGCGCGTTCGCACGCCAGGGCGCGGGAGCTGGAGCAGTGCTCATCTCGCCCACTCAGGACAAGCTCTACTACGTCGTGTAGCTCTGCTTCCAGCAAGGCGAGAAGGTCTCCAACAACATCGTGGAGTACGAAGGCCTCATCGCTGGCCTTAAGGCTGCGGTGGCCCTGGGGGTGAAGCGCCTCACCATCAGGGGCGACTCGCAGCTCCTCGTTAACTTCTCCAACAAGGTATACGAGCCAAGGGACGAGCACATGGAGGCATTCCTCGCGGAGGTACACAAAATGGAAAAGCATTTCCTGGGTCTAGAGTTACAGCACGTGCCCCGTGGCACCAACAAGGAGGATTACGACATCGCCAAAAGGGCGTCCAAGCGACAACCCCAAGAGCCTAGCGTCTTTGAGGAGCGGCTCTTCAAGCCGTCGGCAGCACCTCCGCTTTCAGGGCTGGCGCCGCCTCGGGAGGAGCTCCCCCAACCACCTGCCTCAGGAGCCCCGGCCTGCGGCCCGACCTCGGGAGCGCGCCTACTCCTGGCGCTCGAGCCTCAAGAGGGGTGCTGGACCAAGGAGTTCAAGGAATACCTGACGCAAGGCACCCTGCCGGGGAAAGAGGAGGACGCGGAGCACATGGCCCGACAGGCTACGGCATACTGCATCAAGGATGGTGACTTATACAAGAAGCGGCCAAATGATGTTTCCTTGTGATGCATCTCCAGGGAACAGGGGAACGACTTGCTAGCTGACATACACGGCGGAGACTGCGGGCACCGCTCGTCGTCACGAACCCTCTTCGGCAAGGCGTTTCGCAGCAGGTTCTATTCGCTTATGACGCTCAAAGATGCAACCGAGCTGGTGAAGTCCTGCGAGGCCTGCCAATTCCACGCCAAGCAGATCTATCAGCCAGCTCAGGGCCTCCAGACCATCCTGCTCTCATGACCGTTCGTAGTCTGGGGGCTGGATATCTTAGGCCCGTTCGCTCGAGCGCCTGGGGGCTACCGCTACCTCTATGTCGCCATCGACAAGTTCACCAAATGGGTGGAGGTAGCCCACCTGGCAGCCCACCTGGCCGGCCCAGCACTGTGCTGGCCCGTGCCAGCCAGCTGCTTCTCCCTCGCCAGGCAGGCACAGAGGTGACGCCGGCGAGCATGAGCTCGCCACGGCGTCAGCTGCTTGCCGCCCGCGAGGCTAAGACACCTGGGCGAGCTCCACGTCGCCGCCCGACTCCGTGGACATCTCATTCACCCCCCTGCCTCTCTCCCTCGCTCCCCCGAAGCCATGGCCGACGCAGCCGCCGTCGTCTTGCCGCCGTAGCCACAGCTACCGTCGTCCCCGTGTCACCCCACCGTGCCCACGAGCTCCGCAACATCTCCCTCGACCTCCTCGATGAGCCACGAGGCCTCGGACGCGCTGCAACACCGCCACCGCTGCCGTTCCCCTCGTCGGTTACCGGAGATCGTCGCCGATGTTTCACCGCCTTCCAAGCTTCCCCGAGCCCGCTTCGACGCCCGCTGCACTCGCCGTGAGCTTCTCTCTCTTCTCCCCCTAGCCACGTCGCTCGAGCTGCCCTCTAACGCCGTTGGCCATCACGGCCGAGAGCTCGGCTCTGCCGCCATGTCGCCGTCGTGGCCACAGGCGCGTAAGCTCAATTCCGAGCGCGTCACCACACTCACCACGTTCCCTGGAGCCTAACGCACCACTCCCCGCGCCTCGCCGTGCCCCATAGCTTTGGGTTCATCCTCGCCCAAACTCCGGTGACTGCCAAGGTCGTCGCCGGCGTCGTTCCCGGCCTCCCCGAGCTCCACTTTCTCCACCAAATGACGCGGCTCGCTCCCCGCGTCACGTAGCTGCTCTCGGCCGTCGATTTGGATGCTGGAGACGCAAACCCGAGCACCTCCGCCGCGTCTGTCGTCGTCGGCGTCAAGCCGCTGGCGAGTTGACCACGTCTGACCCATGTGGGCCCAAGTTGACTCCCCCCTGAGCCTATGACAGGTGGGGCCGGCCTGTTAATTAGTTTAGGATTAGTGCTAACTAATTATAGTTAGTTTAGGTCACTGACATGTGGGCCCAGGCCCCACTAACAGTTAGTTAGTATTAACTTAATCCCGTTAGTTAGCTGAGACACTGACAGACAGGGCACACCAGTCAAGTTTGACTGGCCCTGGCGCCTTTGACTCGCTGACATCACAGTGACGCAGTGCTGACGCAATTATTCATTTTCTGGATTTATTTTTATATAGGAAATTCCAAAAAATAGCCAAAACTTCTAAAAATCATAGAAAATCAACCATAGCTCCAAATCAAACAAATTATATATGAAAAATGATCAGAAAAATTCAATCTATCCATCTATAATGGTTACATGCATGACAAACCACTTTAACCTTGCTGTTTAGGTGAAGCAAGCTAATACACTTATTATGCATAAGAACCTTAACCTTCATTTGAATCTTTGATTCAAATGGACCCATTTCAACTTGTTTCACATTGCATTAGGCAGGACACATCATTTTGCCATGTCATAGCATGCATCATATTGTTGCATATTGTCATGTGTTGATTATGTTCTGTGTGTCCTTCGTGGTAGGTTCTGCCTCGGAGGATATCTCCGAGTATCCATCTGAAGGGCAGTACCCTACTACCACTCCATCAGGCAAGCAGCCCCATTGATCATATCGATACAATCCCATGTTCTCGCCTCTGCTCTCATTTACTGCATTAAGGCAACAACGTTTCAAACTGCTGTGTGTTGCGGTAGTTGAACCCTTATCCTCTGCATGACCTGTGATTTCCATAGTAACTAGATGAAACCCACTAGCATGTGTAGGAGTTGATTGAGCCATGTATGTGTTCCTACCTTGCTATGCCTTCTATGCTTAGAGTTGTGTTAGGTCTGGTTCATCTGGGTGATGGGCTAGAGTGAAATGATTATGTCGGTAATGTGAGGGATGTGTTGAACATGATTTGGTAAAGGTATCGATGAGAGGCCATGTAGGAGTACATGGTGGGTTGTTTCATTGAGGCCGCCCATAAGAACTGAGATCTGTATGTGTGATTTAAGATTCAGTTACTACCATACATTGGGCCTGAAACCAATGAACCCTCTCGGCTTCTTAATCACCCTAGTACTCTGTCTAGGAGTTGCAATTAGTTTCTGGTGTTTGTAGGTTACGTGTTGGCGGCCGTGCGTAGCGCTGACCCTACGGGTGGGCTATGTTGCGGTAGATACACCATGGCATGGTGTACCGAGTCACCCTTTTGGTGTCTCGGGAACCCTGTTCACATCGTTCGGGGCCGTATGTGGAAACCTCGGCCGGACTCCCTGCGGATGGAACCTGGATAGGCAATAAACCTGGACTAGAGGCTTGAGTGTTTAGGTAGGCCGTGGCCGACACCCTCGTTGGGCTTCCGCTTGAAGGTTGCCGAGTACATGTCGTGTAAACGGGGTAAGTGGTGAGAGCGTGTATGAAGAAGTACACCCCTGCAGGGTTAATATCATCTATTCAAATAGCCGCGTCCGCGGTAAAGGACTACTTGGTTGCCTATACAGTTCATAGACAAGTTAATGGTTACTACTAAAAGACTCAAGATAATTGTGAGTACCGAGGATGGCTCTCTCGTAGGATGACGAGGGAGGATCCCCGGTGGAGTATTGTGTTGGTGATTAGTGGACTCGTGTGCGAAAACTATTTTACTAGTGGTGTCCCATAGGATAGCTTAGCCAAGAGTCAAAGCTGGCTTGCTGCAACAACTCCACCACCTTCTTGAGAATGAGCATGTATAGTAGGTTCTTATGTAAGACTTGTTGAGTACCTTTGTACTCATGTTTGCTTAATTACTATTTTCAGACGACAACACCGCCCCCTCCAATGGGTTTTCTGTAGATCTCGACGTCCATGAGTGACTTGCCACCTAGGTGGTGATCTTGGCCATGTTGGGCCCTAGGTAGATAGACAGGCGTCGAGAAGCCTTCTTGCTTTCTAGTGTCTGTACTCAGACTATTTGCTTCCGCATGTGCTTGTATACTTGTATGACTTGAGTGTCGGGTCATGTGACCCCTACCTGTATGAACATGTTATGTATGGCTCTCTGGAGCCTTTAAATAAAGTACTTGAGTTGTAGAGTTTTGTTGTGATGCCATGTTGTATTTGCACATATCGAGCATATTGTGTGTATGATTGAAATGCTTGGTATGTGTAGGATCCGACAATCTAGTTGTTTATCCTTGGCAGCCTTTCTTATTGGGAAATGTAGTCTAGTGCTCCTCAAGCCATACTAGTCCGCTACAGCCCGGTTCACCGGAGTCCTGCTAGCCCAGCACTACTGCTCAGGACACTTGACTGGTCTGCATGTGTTTCACTTCGTTCCTATGTCTGTCCCTTTTGCGAAATGTCACGCGGTGACTTCTGGAGTATTGCCTAGCCTGCTACAGCCCGGGTTCCCCGGAGTCCTGTTAGCCCAGTGCTACAGCCTGGATTCACACGCTGATGACCGACATGCTCGATGTGATTCATGTATGCCTGTCCCCATAGGTCTGTGCTGCTTTGGGTTCATGACAAGCCATGTCGGCCCGGGTTCTTTGTCATATGGATGCTAGCGACACTATCATATATGTGAGCCAAAAGGCACAAACGGTCCCGGGCCATGGTAAGGCGACACCCGTGGGGATACCGTGCGTGAGGCCGCAATGTGATAAGAGGTGTTACCGGATAGATCGATGTGACTTGGAATCAGGGTCCTGGCAGTGTTGGCATCAGAGCCGGACTGCATGTAGGTTCGTTGAGCCAAACTGGTCAATGTTGAGTCTAGAAATGCCTTAGTTATATGTAGGGGAATTGATTGTGGGAGGGAACGTAAGGCTCTTTTACTCCTTTACCTTATGCCCTCTGATCTGAGTCATTCTCTTCTCATTCAACGTGGGTTAAGGATTAGTCTCTCTTCTTCTATCAGGTTCACGTGTTACTAATCCGTAGTAGCTTATAGGATTGTTGTTACAAGCCTCAGTACAGTTTCTACTACTTTTAGTATGTTGCCAGTTGAATCAGAACCTTGATATGATGTTGGTTAGTGGTATTGCAAACTATTGTGGATGTCTCAAATCTTTTTCCGAGCATTTACAGCCGTTATGCTGTCCGATTTCCCCTAGAAAATTCTAATGCCTTTGCATTATTCTGTGCTTTCAGATGGCCACCCGCTCGCAGAACCAAGTGGTTCGTCTGACCCGGTGCCTTGATGTGCCCGGCCACACGGCCATGTTGGTTCAAGTGATGGTTGAGTCAGGCTATCGCTGGTATCTGGAATATACCGCCGAGGAGCAGTTCAGAGACTTCAACCAGAGCCAGTACCTCTATACCATCAGGATATATCCCTCTTATCCTGGAGCCACTGAGCCCCTTCACTGTTCCAATGGACTTGGGGTCACTATTGAGATGTCTGCCCAGGATGCAGCCTATTCAATGATGACTATCATTCGAGCCAGGACTGCCTTGCTACAGAACACCGATTTCCGATACATGCCAGCCTCACTTTCCGGAGCACATGGGTACTACCAGGCCTTGTACTATGACTCTACACATGAGGAGTCACTACTCCGCACCACTGCCGAGATGCTCGAGGATAAGGACCACGAAAATCGGGCCTTGCGTATGGAGCTTTTCCACGCTCGTGCTGATCATTGGGCCACTTTGACTCGGTTTGCACCTGCGGTGCAGGCATGATACATGGACATGAGGGACTTGTATCCTGTACGGTCTGGATTTCCAGATTGTATGGAGTGGCGCGATGTAGGAGGCATCACCCCTCCTCATGGTCCCCATCTGCCACCACCTGTGGGACCGAGGCCACATCCGAGTCCCTATGGTCCGCAGGCTCCGCATGACCGTCTATTCCCAGATGATCATGTTCCACTTCCAAGCCTTGGTGGCAACTTCTATGAGGACTACTACGGAGCTGTCTGAGCTATTAGTAGTTTCACAAGTATTTTATTAGTTGTATTCTCCACAGTCCTGCATGACCGTGGGATGCGACTTGGTGTGTATCGCGCTCCGGAGGTGTATAAAAATAATGTATAGGAGCTTGGAATGCCTTCGATGAGATGTAATGTCTTCCACCGTATTTGTCCTCTAGCCTGGGCTTGTACTAAACTATGTATGGTGTGTATGACCAATGGTATATATATGGCAGCTTCTATATTACCATGTCGTGCAATGAACATCTTAGCATTCCATGTTATCCATTACATTCTGCACTTCCTTGCTGAGTTTGTGCCATCCTTATCTAAACCGTTGTCTTGTTTACTCCTAGGATGGTCAACACCCGCAGCAACCCTGCTGCCCCGGAGCAGGGGGAAGCCAACGCAGTTAGGGGTGAAAATCTGCCTCACCCGCCTTCTCTGGCCGAAGTGATGCTGGAGGCGGAAAGAAACAAGCGTGAGACTAACCGCTTGCTGGAGCGGATTGAGCAGAACACTGCACGCCATCAATGAAATGACTTGGTGTCAATCAATGACTTCATCAAGTTGTACCCACCAAAGTTTAACCATTCCGTCGACCCCTCGGCGCGGATGACTGGCTTTGCAGCATCACCCACAAGCTACGTTCTGCCAACGTAGCCGAAGCTGATAAGGTTACCTATGCTGCCTATCACCTCGAAGGCCCTGCTAGCCTTTGGTGGGAAAATTTTGAAGCAATGTGCCCAGTTGGCCAAATCCCTACTTGGGCTGAATTCAGTGAGGTTTTCCGTGAGCATCACATCCCGGAAGGTCTCAAAGATCGCAAGAGGGAAGAGTTCTGCACTTTCACCCAAGGAAGACTGACTGTGGATGCATATAGTCGTGAATTTGGGAATCTGGCACGATATGCTCCTGAAGACGTATCCACCGACGCTAAGAAGAAGGCAAGGTTCCGCAAGGGACTTAACCCTAAGCTTCACCGTGATCTTCGTCTACACGAGTGCACCTCCTTTCAGAAGTTGGTCAATAAAGCCATCAGTGCTGAGACAGGCCAGTCTGACTATGACGCTTCACGCAAGCACTCTCGTGATTTTGGCTCTTCATCCGGCTCTGGATCTCAGAAGCGCCGGGTGTGGATTCCAAGCACGGCACTGCCACCCAGGTTCATTCCGAGGCCATCCTTTGAGGCGCCTCGTCCCAACCAGTAGGTTGCACCGTCCAAGCCCTATGGTGGCCCCGCTGCTAATGCTGCTCCACGCCCCAATGTTGTGACATGTTTCAAGTGTGGAGAGCCGGGTCATGATAGTCGAGAGTGTCCCCAGAACAACAACCCCAATCAGTCTGGAAAGTCCGTTGGCCATTGTAAGCCAGCGGGAAAGACATTCTACGCCAAGCCGGTCACCACTGCACATGGTCATGTCAACTATGTCTCATCTGAGGAGGCTCATGAGGATCATAATGTCGTCCTTGGTACGCTCCTTGTTAATTGCCATCCGGCATCTGTTATTTTTGATACTGGAGCATCTCGTTCATTCATATCCGAGAGCTATGCTCGATTGCATAACACGACATTCTGTGACATGCCCATTTCCATGGTAATTCAAACTCCGGGTTCCAAATGGCAAACTTCTAGAGTAAGCCATAGGAACGAAATTCTTGTCGATAGACATGTCTTCCTTGCATCCTTAGTAGCCCTCAAGTCCTCGGACATAAACATCATCTTGGGTATGGACTGGATGTCATCTCATTATGCTAAGATTGATTGTGCTACTAGAACCGTTCAACTTACTCACCCATCAGGCCAGACAGTCAATGTCTTAACTCGAGTGGCCAAGCGCCAGCTTTACTCCCTAAATGCCAACCCCCTTCCAGACCTTCAAGATATTCCAGTAGTCCGAGACTTCCGGGATGTCTTTCTAGAAGAACTGCCAAGTGTTCCACCTGACAGGGATGTTGAGTTTGTGATAGACCTTGTTCCAGGAACCATTCCGATTTCTAGAAGACCCTATAAGATGGCACCCTTAGAACTATCCGAGCTTAAGAAACAACTCGATGAGTCCTTGAAAAAGGGTTTCATCTGTCCTAGTTCCTCTCCTTGGGCTTGCCCTGCCCTCTTCGTCAAGAAGAAGGATGGAACAGATCGGATGGTTGTAGATTACCGACCTATCAACTTGGTCACCATCAAGAACAAGTATCCGCTTCCCAGGATCAACGATCTGTATGACCAGCTCACTGGATCCTCAGTCTTTTCCAAGATGGATTTGAGGTTGGGCTACCATCAAATCAAAATCAAAAACGGGGACATTCCCAAAACGGCCTTTGTTACTCGTTATAGCCAATACGAGTACACCGTTATGTCCTTTGGTTTAACCAATGCCCCAGCCACCTTCTCTCGATTAATGAACTCGGTCTTCATGGAGTATTTGGATAAATTCGTCGTAGTATACCTCGATGACATACTCATCTACTCCAAGAATGAAGAGGAACATGCCGAACATCTAAGGCTGGTATTGACGAAACTTCGAGAGCATCTGCCTTTATGCCAAATTCTCCAAGTGTGAATTTTGGTTGCCAGAAGTGACCTATCTAGGCCATGTAATCTCTGGTAAGGGTATTGCTGTCAATCCCGAGCAAGCTCAAGCCGTCCTTGATTGGACTCCACCTGAGACGGTCAAGCAAGTTCAGAGCTTCCTTGGCTTAGCGAGCTACTGCCGCCGCTTCGTCGAGAATTTCTCCAAGGTTTCTAAACCTCTAACTGAACTCCTCAAGAAAGATAAAAAGTTCGAGTGGACCCCACAGTGTGAGTTCAGCTTTCAGGAACTGAAAAGACACCTGACATCTGCTCCCGTACTGGTACCACCAGATTTTTCCAAGGACTTTATTATCTATTGCGAGGCCTCGCGACAAGGACTAGGTTACATACTCATGCAAGATCATCAGGTAATTACCTATGCCTCACGGCAATTACACCCACATGAGGAAAACTATCCCAAACATGATCTAGAGCTTGCAGCTGTAGTCCATGCACTTAAAACTTGGCAACATTACCTCCTCGGTAATCGTTGCGAGATCTTCACCGATCACCAAAGTTTGAAATATATCTTCACCCAATCGGATTTGAATCTCAGGCAAAGACGTTGGGCCGAGTTGATCTCGGATTAAGAATTAGGAATAACTTACACCCCGGGCAAAGCCAATGTCATGGCTGATGCACTAAGTCGTAAATCCTATTGTGATAACCTGATGTTACAACAAAGTCAACCACTTCTCCATGAGGAATTTTGTAAGCTTAATCTTCACATTGTTCCTCGAGGATTCCTATCCACCCTGGTGGCGAAACCTACCCTTACGGATCAGATCATCAAGGCACAGAAGGTAGATCCGGGAATCTCCCGAATTAAGAGAAACATTAAGAAAGGAGTCGCGAATTGTTTCTCCGTTGATGATCAAGGTGTCGTATACTTTGGAAACCGCTTAGTGGTTCCCAAGGCACGAAACCTGAGACTGCTGATCCTTAAGGAAGCTCATGAATCCCCTCTCACCATTCATCCCGGTAGTACTAAGATGTATCAATACCTACGCCAGAGGTTTTGGTGGACTAGGATGAAGAGAGAAATTGCTCAATAAATTGCTAGTTGCGACGTCTGTCGTCGTGTTAAACCAGAGCATCAACAGCCTGCTGGCACCCTTCAACCTTTGGCTATTCCTGAGTGGAAATGGGATAAAATCAGTATGGATTTCATTACTGGGTTTCCCAGGACCAAGAGAGGGAATAATGCCATCTTTGTCGTGATCGACCGTCTTTCCAAAGTAGCCCATTTCCTACCTGTTCATGAGAGTATCACAGCTAGCCAGCTAGCTGATTTATACATCTCCCGACTAGTGTCTCTTCATGGTGCCCCATTGGAAATTAACTCAGACCGTGGGAGTCTCTTCACCTCTCGATTTTGGGAAAGTTTCCAAAATGCTATGCGAATTCGTCTCTCTTTTAGCACCGCCTTCCATCCTCAATCAAGTGGTCAAGTAGAGCGAGTCAATCAAATTCTGGAAGATATGCTCCGAGCTTCTGTCATCTCATTCGGAATGGGTTGGGAGAAATGCCTTCCATTCGCGGAGTTTGCTTATAACAATAGTTATCAAGCTAGCTTGGGCAAAGATCCTTTCGAAGTTCTCTATGGACGAAAATGTCGAACGCCTCTTAACTGGTCAGAAACCGGGGAAAGACAACTCTTTGGCCCAGATATGATTCAGGAAGCAGAAGAGCAGGTTCGCGTTATTCGTGAGAAATTGAAAACTGTCCAATCTCGTAAAATGAGCCAATATGATCGTAAACATAAGCTCATGACTTATGTAGTCAGCGAGAAGGCTTACCTTCAGGTTACTCCGTTTCATTGGACCCTTTCGCATTCTTACCAAACGAGGAGAAGTTGCCTACCAATTGGAACTACCTTCGCATCTTTCCAGAGTTCACGATGTCTTCCATGTTTCTCAACTTAGGCGTTGCTTCACGGATCCTATCCGTGGAGTGGACCACGAAATGCTTGATCTACAAGATAACCTCTCATATCGGGAATATCCCATTCGTATCCTTGATCAAGCCGAGCGTACCACTCGACGCCATAATATCAAGTTTGTCAATGTTCAATGGTCACACCATTCCGAGAAAGAAGCCACTTGGGAAAGGGAGGATCGTCTTCGACTCGAGTACCCCACCTTCTTCCCGGAGGATCCTAAATCTCGAGACGAGATTCTTTTGAGTGGGGGTGAGTTGTCACACCCTAGCTGGTTCATGCATTAGAGTGTTGCATCATGTCTACTTTAAAGAAACTTGAAATGGGGATGACAGAACCCCCAGCACCCCCTGGAAACAACTAGGGTTTACTAAAATTATTTTCAATGAACCCAAAATGCCCTTCACAACATGTTCATCATTTCTGGATTGGGTTAAAACCCCTGGCAAAAATGGTGCACTCTTTTCTAGGACATTCTGGATCTTTTGAATTAAATCATAAGTATTTGAATTTGGGCATTTAAATGCTATAAAATATTTTAAATGCTCAAATAATTCTGGAAATAAGTGTGGGCTATTGGAAATAATCTAAACAGAGCCTATGATTATTTTCAGGATTTTTGTAAGTGCCTAAGTATTTTTAATATGGCAACAAACTTACAGAAAAATAGAAAAAAAGAAATAAAAGAGGAGCAGGAAACTTACCTGGCCGCAGCCCACCTGGCCGGCCCAGCACTGTGCTGGCCCGTGCTAGCCAGCTGCTTCTCCCTCGCCAAGCAGGCACAGAGGTGACGCCGGCGAGCACAAGCTCACCACGGCGTCAGCTGCTTGCCGCCCGCGAGGCCAAGACACCTGGGCGAGCTCCACGTCGCCGCCCTGACCCCGTGGACATCTCATTCACCCCCTGCCTCTCTCCCTCGCTCCCCCGAAGCCATGGCCAACGCAGCCGCCATCGTCTTGCCGCCATAGCCGCAGCCATCATCCTCCCCGTGTTACCCCACCGTGCCCACGAGCTCCGCAACATCTCCCTCGACCTCCTCGACGAGCCACGAGGCCTCGGACGCGCTGCAACAACGCCACCACTGCCGCTCCCCTCGTCGGTCACCAGAGATCGTCGCGGACGTTTCGCCGCCTCCCAAGCTTCCCCGAGCCCGCTTCGACGCCCGCTGCACTCGCCATGAGCTTCTCTCTCTGCTCCCCTAGCCACGTCGCTCGAGCTGCCCTCTAACCCCGTTGGCCATCACGGCCGAGAGCTCGGCTCCGCCGGCCATGTCGCCGCCGTGGCCACAGGCGCGTAAGCTCGATTCCGAGCGCGTCACCACACTCACCACGTTCCCAGGAGCCTAACGCACCACTCCCCGCCTCGCCGTGCCCCGTAGCTTCGGGTTCATCCTCGCCCGAACTCTGGCGACCGCCAAGGTCGTCGCCGGCGTCATTCCCGGCCTCCCCGAGCTCCACTTTCTCCACCAAACGACGCGGCTCGCTCCCCGCGTCATGTAGCTGCTCTCCATCGTCGATTTGGTCGCCGGAGACGCAAACCCAAGCCCCTCCGCCGTGTCTGTCGTCGCCGGCGTCAAGCCGCCGGCGAGTTGACCACGTCTGACCCGTGTGGGCCCAAGTTGACTCCCCCCCTGAGCCTATGACAGGTGGGGCCGGCCTGTTAATTAGTTTAGGATTAGTGCTAACTAATTATAGTTAGTTTAGTTCACTGACATATGGGCCCAGGCCCCATTCATAGTTAGTTAGTATTAACTTAATCTTGTTAGTTAGCTGAGACACTGGCAGACAGGGCCCACCAGTCAGGTTTGACTAGCCCTGGTGCGTTTGACTCGCTGACGTCACAGTGACGCAGTGCTGACGCAATTATTCATTTTCCGGATTTATTTTTATATAGGAAATTCCAGAAAATAGCCAAAACTTCTAAAAATCATAGAAAATCAACCATAGCTCCAAATCAAACAAATTATATATGAAAAATGATCAGAAAAATTCAATCTATCCATCTGTAATGGTTGCATGCATGACAAACCACTTTAACCTTGCTGTTTAGGTGAAACAAGCTAATACACTTATTATGCATAAGAACTTTAACCTTCATTTGAATCTTTGATTCAAATGGACCCATTTCAACTTGTTTCACATTGCATTAGGCAGGACACATCATTTTGCCATGTCATAGCATGCATCATATTGTTGCATATTGTCATATGTTGATTATGTTCTGTGTGTCCTTCGTGGTAGGTTCTGCTTCGAGGATATCTCCGAGTATCCAACTGAAGGGTAGTACCCTACTACCACTCCATCAGGAAAGCAGCCCCATTGATCATATCGATACAATCCCATGTTCTCGCCTCTGCTCTCATTTACTGCATTAAGACAACAACGTTTCAAACTGCTGTGTGCTGTGGTAGTTGAACCCTTATCCTCTGCATGACCTATCATTGCCACAGTAACTAGATGAAACCCACTAGCATGTGTAGGAGTCGATTGAGCCATGTATGTGTTCCTACCTTGCTATGCCTGCTATGCTTAGAGTTGTGTCAGGTCTGGTTCATCTGGGTGATGGGCTAGAGTGAAATGATTATGTCGGTAATGTGAGGCATGTGTTGAACATGATTTGGTAAAGGTATCGATGAGAGGCCATGTAGGAGTACATGGTGGGTTGTTTCATTGAGGCCGTCCATAAGAACTGAGATCTGTATGTGTGATTTAAGATTCACTTACTACCATAAATTGGGCCCGAAACCAATGGACCCTCTCGGCTTCTTAATCACCCTAGTACACTGTCTAGGAGTTGCAATTAGTTTCTGGTGTTTGCAGGTTACGTGTTGGCGGCCGTGCGTAGCGCTGACCCTAGGGGTGGGCTATGTTGCGGTAGATACACCGTGGCACGGTGTACCGAGTCACCCGTTTGGTGTCTCGGGAACCCTGTTCACATCATTCGGGGCCGTATGTGGAAACCTCGGCCAGACTCCCTGCGGATGGAACCTCGATAGGCGATAAACCTGGACTAGAGACTTGAGTGTTTAGGTAGGCCGTGGCCGACACCCTCGTTGGGCTTCCGCTTGAAGGTTGCCGAGTACATGTCGTGTAAACGACGGTAAGTGGTGAGAGCGTGTATGAAGAAGTACACCCCTGCAGGGTTAATATCATCTATTCGAATAGCCGCGTCCGCGGTAAAGGACTACTTGGTTGCCTATACAGTTCATAGACAAGTTAATGGTTACTACTAAAAGACTCAAGATAAGTGTGAGTACCGAGGATGGCTCTCTCGTAGGATGACGAGGGAGGATCCCCGGTGGAGTATTGTGTTGGTGATTAGTGGACTCGTGTGCGAAAACTATTTTACTAGTGGTGTCCCGTAGGATAGCTTAGCGAAGAGTTAAAGCTGGCTTGCTGCAACAACTCCACCACCTTCTTGAGAATGAGCATGTATAGTAGGTTCTGATGTAAGACTTGCTGAGTACCTTTGTACTCATGTTTGCTTAATTACTGTTTTCAGACGACAACACCGCCCCCTCCAATGGGTTTTATGTAGATCTTGACGTCGATGAGTGACTTGCCACCCAGGTGGTGATCCTGGCCATGTTGGGCCCTAGGTAGATAGACAGGCGTCGAGAAGCCTTCTTGCTTTCTAGTGTCCGTACTTAGACTATTTGCTTCCGCATGTGCTTGTATGCTTGTATGACTTGAGTGTCGGGTCATGTGACCCCTACCTGTATGAACATGTTATGTATGGCTCTCTGGAGCCTTTAAATAAAGTACTTGAGTTGTAGAGTTTTGTTGTGATGCCATGTTGTATTTGCACATATCGAGCATATTGTGTGTATGATTGAAATGCTTGGTATGTGTAGGATCCGACAATCTAGTTGTTTATCCTTGGCAGCCTTTCTTATGGGGAAATGTAGTCTAGTGCTCCTCGAGCCATAGTAGTCCGCTACAGCCCAGTTCACCGGAGTCCTGCTAGCCCAGCACTACTGCTCAGGACACTTCACTGGCGGGCATGTGTTTCACTTCGTTCCTATGTCTGTCCCTTCGGGGAAATGTCACGCGGTGACATCCGGAGTCCTGCCTAGCCTGCTACAGCCCGGGTTCCCCGGAGTCCTGTTAGCCCAGTGCTACAGCCCGGATTCACACGCTGATGACCGACATGCTCGATGTGATTCATGTATGCCTGTCCCCATAGGTCTATGCAACCTTTGGGTTCATGACTAGCCATGTCGGCCTGGGTTCTCTATCATATGGATGCTAGCGACACTATCATATACGTGAGCCAAAAGGCGCAAACGGTCCCAGGCCATGGTAAGGCGACACCCGTGGGGATACCGTGCGTGAGGCCGCAATGTGATATGAGGTGTTACCGGCTAGATCGATGTGACTTGGAATCGGGGTCTTGACAGCCTATGACACTCTCATGTAATAGGAGTGGGGTTGTACACGCCCCGGAGTCTCCGGAGTGCCGCCCTCGGGCCTCGGGGTCTCCCTCCCACGTTCTAGTGGCAGCACTTAGCTCCGTTGGTGAGAAGACTAGACTAGGTGCCGGACGTGGCTTTTCATTTGCTTTCCGTAGTTGGCTTGCCCCTTTTTTAATGGAAGTTCACATTCTGGTGTTTCTTGTCTTCTTGGTTCGGTCGCCTTTTCCCATGTTCTTCCCTCGGTTCTTTGTTTTGGCCCGTACTCTCCCTCACATGACTCGCGAGGGGGCTGGACAGGTGAACTTGTGAGTGTTTTGTTTTTTCCTGTTCTTCACGAGGCACCCTCGCTCGAGTTCGCAAGCTGACACTCCTTCCTTAATCTGTGCCCCTCAGGTACCGTGATGCGGAGCTCTAGGTCACGGTCGGCCGCGTCTACGACCTAGGCTTGGAAGAATAAGAGGTTCTTAACAAATTTTTGTAGTTCCTCGACGCCGCCCAAGCCAACGGCAAGGAGGTCTCACCAGGTGCTGGGAGAGGCGCGCCTCACGAGGCAGAAACTCCTTCAGACACGTCAAGCTAAGTTATCTCTACACTCTTACATAAAACATTGATGCTGCAACATGACATAGGAATGATAGACATAACATAACGACTTGGAAATCACGGTTCGTTGCACGCCCTGCAGGCCCCTTGTTTCTTTTTAAATGCAGGAAGAAAGGAAAGAACAAAACAAAAGCAGCGCACACCCCCGCAAAGGTTCATGAGGGTAGGCCCTTGGCACCCCCTGGACTCAACCATACCCCTCCTCGCACTTCACTAGGGCGCGGCGATGAGACGATCTGCTACCGCCTTCAAAGCGGGCATGGCGGTGTGGCAGTTGGTCATAGCCGCCGCTGCTGGAGCTATCACCGGAGGAAGAGCTGCCGTAGCTGGACGAGCCGCCGCCTGCGCCGAGCACGAGTCCACCTTCATCCTCGTCACGACCGTCACCATGGACGAGCAACTTGCCGCTGTCATTGTCCTCGGGGCAGCATCCGATGCGGCGACCATCTTCCCCGAATACCCACACATAGAGGGTTGTGTCACCGTCATACTTGAAGTGGAGGGTACACCACCTGCCTAGGCCGCACGTGTGGGCAAACGTCTGCCAGCCGCGGGCCAGGTTTGTGTTGCCTGCGATGGAGACTTCCACCGCGGCCCATGAAGCCTTGCTGCAGCAGCCGTCTACCTGCAGCCAGAGACCGCCTGGACCCGTGGCTGGCAGTTCGCCAACGAAGAAGCACGGGAGCTGAAGCCAGGTGCCAACCGGGTTCTCTGACCACACAATGAACTTTGGCAGCACCTCCGCCGAGTGGAAGCATGGCCGAGGAGGCCACGTAACCATGGCACGCCTCACTTCATCGACAGGGCTGCCACAACCTTGGAAACCCCCACCGCGCGAGGAGGCGCTGCCGTGGCTGCAAGGGGCACGGTAGGGGTCGTGGCGTGCTTACGTGGGCGACCGCACCCCCTCTTGGGCGGCAGCGAGCCGGGCCCCTCCTGGCGGGCCTTCCCCTTCTTTGCGGATGAGAACCTCTTTGCAGGCGCCATGGGTGTCGCTGCAAGCAATGAATCAAGGGAGGAGAAGCAAGTGGAGTAGGAAGAGGTGGGCGATGGGGGCTCCGCCCCCTCCTCATTTATAGTAGGAGAAGGCCAACCGGCGAATCCCACGATCTTAGGTAATGATGGTTTTCTCTGCATGCAGCACAGACTCGTCAAGTCGGGCAGTTGCAGAGCCAGCGTGGGGAAGCAGAGACGCCCACGTCCCATCAATCGCCACGCGTCAACCAAGGCCGCAGGCTGTTGGGGCCCATGGCGCTCCGTACTTTCCCCTTTGGCTTCGCCTCTAAGCCAAGTCCGAGCGCGCCTTTGGCCCGGGGGCTACTGTCGGCGTCTTGGGAATGGGGGTCCCAGACATGCCTGCCTGCGGCCCACGGCGTGGCTCCACCAGCGGCCCTGTACATCCCATCTTCATAGCGAACACTCAAGACCCTCACGAGGGGCCAAGCCTCACGAGGCGGACGACGCAAGACCTCCTCTGGGGCGGCCTCACCAGGCTATCTTGCGATGGGTGGAGAGATCAAGGCGAGGGGCACCTCGCGAGGTCCCTATGGCGCAAGCCATGACGAGCAAGGCTAGGCGGGCGCCAGGCACGCGCCAGCGTGCGCAGCATACTCATTTCCTCTTTGGTGCTAAAGAGGCAAGTGCAGGCGAGGAGTCCCGAGGCATCAGGCAAAGGCTTCCATATCGGTGCAACAAGACCAAGACCAGCAGGATGGCAAGACGGAGGTCATCGTGGAGCCCAGGACGGCGTCACCACCAGAGCCTTTGGTAGGCAAAGACCACATTTTGTCAGGATAGCTTGTACTAGTTGTCCCCCTTAAAATTGGCCGTTGTGGGATCCCTTCCTGCCTAATATTTGGGAAGAGGACCAGGGCCTCTATAAATAGGACTAGCCACCACCATAGGAGGGGGACGGATCATTCAGATCATCCTCAAGCACATAAGCTCACCCAACTCAAGAACACCTCTCCTCAGGACGTTGTTCTTCCCTTGTATTAGTTCATCCTCAGCCCAAGAGGCAATCCACCACACCACACTAGAGTGGGGTATTACACCACATCGGTGGCCCGAACCAGTATAAACCATGTGTCCTTTGTTCTGCGGGTTCGACGAGCTGAGCTTTTAGATTGGGGTGAGAGCGTGAGCTAGGGGGAGGAGAGATCTTCGTGCGCACCCCAGTGTTCGAACCTCAAGGGTTTGCCGGAACCCGAAATCCGACAATCTACTCATGGATCACTATTGTACCCGCTTGCCAAACTCATGGTAAGGTACATAATAGGTCTAGTATACACCATGGCATATGAGGGAGTCATGTATTAGGGGGTCTCCGGACAGCCGGACTTTATCCTTTGGCCGGACTGTTGGACTATGAAGATACGAGATTTAAGACTTCGTCCCGTGTCCTGATGGGACTCTACTTGGCGTGGAAGGCAAACTGGGAAATACGGATATGCATATCTCCTCCTTTGTAACCGACCTTGTGTAACCCTAGCCACCTCCGGTGTCTATATAAACCGGAGGGTTTTAGTCCGTAGGACAACATACAATCATACCATAGGATAGCTTCTAGGGTTTAGCCTCTCTGATCTCGTGGTAGATCAACTCTTGTACTACTCATATTATCAAGAATAATCAAGCAGGACGTAGGGTTTTACCTCCATCAAGAGGGCCCGAACCTGGGTAAAACATCGTGTCCCCTGCCTCCTGTTACCATCCACCTTAGGCGCACAGTTCGGGACCCCCTACCCGAGATCCGCCGGTTTTGACACCGACATTGGTGATTTCATTGAGAGTTCCTCTGTGTCATCACCGTTAGGCTTGATGGCTCCTTCGATCATCGATAGCGATACAGTCAAGGGTGAGACTTTTCTTCCCGGACAGATCTTTGTATTCGGCGGCTTTGCACTATGGGCCAACTCGCTTGGCCATCTGGAGCAGATCGAGAGTTACGCCCCTGGCCACCAGGTCAGGTTTGGAAGCTTAAACTACACGGCCGACATCCGCGGAGACTTGATCTTCGACGGATTTGAGCCCTTGCCGAGCGCGCCGCACGGTCGCGTGAGCATGATTTAGATCTACCATTGGACAGTGTGCAGGAGACAGCATCGGCAACCGCCCCGACCCTCAATTCGGAGCCAATCACGCCATCCATGGACGGGTGGATAGACCCCACCACGGAGGCCATACTCTCAGCAAAGATCGAGCCGAGTATCGACCTTACCCTGCGCCCGTGCCTATCGAATCCGACTGGGCGCTGATCATGGAGTTCACCTCCGCGGATATCTTTTAGCACTCGCCCTTCGGCGACATACTGAACTCATTAATGTCATTCTCCTTGTCAGGAGAGTCCTAGCCAAACTATGTCCGGCAGGATTGGGATGCGGATGCCGAAGAAATTCGCTGCCCACCACCACCCACTTAGTAGCCACTGTCGACAATTTGACCGACATGCTCGACTTCGACTCCGAAGATATCGATGGTATGGACGACGATGCAGGAGACGAACAGTAACCACTACCCACAGAGCACTGGATGCCCACTTCATCATATGATGTATACAAGGTGGACACACTGAAAGAAAATGACGACGAGGAACGGAAGGACGCAGCGAAGGGTTGTTCCCTTGAGAAGCAGTCAAAGTGGTGGTGTAAGCGCCGCTCTAAATCCCGCCTCAGCAGAAACAACAATCATATAGACCCAGCGATAGAGCAGGGTGAACCATCGCCCGACCACGGCAACACGGAGAATCAAACCGAACAACCTGACTGCATCAAAGATAACAGCCGGACAACATCACACCGGACAGGCGCCCGGAGCAACAGAATGCCCATCAAAGGCTTGTTGCCACCGCGAGGGGTCTGAAAAAGCAGAAGCAAAGGCTTAGGGATGCATAAGACACACTCAGAATCAGATGGAGTGAAGTACTCAATACTATAGTGAAGTACGGCGGTAATCGCCACACCAAGAGCTACCCGAAGCGAAAGTTGCTACCTGAATTCGATGAGGAGGCCTTAGATCCCTCGCAATTAAAAAACAAAACGGCCATTTGGTCGGATAGATGACCTCATGGCCAACATAGAGCGGCGAACGACGCCGCACATAAGCCAGTACACGATCCACGCGAGGGCTCGCATCAAAAGGATGACGCAACCAGATCCATATACGGGCCACGCAAGCGCGCTGCAGCATGCAATGCAACACAACAAAAATCCGAACACCACGGTACACCCAAATACAGGGGTGCTGCACACCCTCAATGTTTCAGCGATGAGGTGCTGGACCATGAATTTCCAGAGGGATTCAAACCCATAAACATAGAGGCATACGACGGAACGACAGACCCTGGGGTCTGGATTGAGGACTACATCATCGATATCCACATGGCTCGAGGAGATGATCTCCACGCCATCAAGTACTTACCCCTCAAGCTCAAAGCGCCAGCGCGGCACTGGCTTAAAAGCCTCCCCGAAAACTCCATTGGAAGCTGGGAAGAGCTTGAAGACGCTTTTCGGGCAAATTTTCAAGGGACCTATGTCCGACCACTGGATGCAGACGATTTAAGTCATATAACTCAACAGCCCAGAGAGTCAGCCCGAAAGCTTTGGAACAGGTTCCTCACGAAAAAGAACCAAATAGTCGACTATCAGGACATCGAAGCCTTAGCAGCTTCCAAGCACAGCGTTTGAGACGAATGGCTTGCCAGACACCTTGGCGAAGAAAAGCCAAGAACAATGGCAGCATTAACAAGCCTCATGACCCGCTTTTGCACGGGCGAGGACAGCTGGTTAGCCCGATGCAGCACCAGCGACCCAAGTACATCCGAAGTTAGGGACGGTAACGGGAAATCATGACGCAGCAAAAATAAGCGCAGGAATAAAGAAGAAAACCCGAAGAACACGGCGGTAAATGCCGGATTCCGAAGCTCTCGGCCAGGTCAGCAAAAGCTGCCCTCCAAAGGAAACAGAGACGAACTGTCCAGCCTAAACAAGATTCTGGACCAAATATGTCAGATCCATAGCACCCCCGACAAACCTGCAAATTATACCCATAGAGAATGTTGGGTCTTCAAGCAGTCCAGCAAGCTCAACCGCGAACATAAGGGGCAGGATACACCAAGCGAAGACGAGGACGAGCCTCGCAAGCAAAGCACTAGGGAACAGAAGAAATTGCCACCAGAAGTCAAAACAGTATACGTGTTACATGTGACAAAGGGGAGAAACAAAGCGGCACTCCTAGAGACACATGCCCCAGGGCCTATCACAGCGGAGTTCTGCCACTGGTCCTCCCAACCGATCACCTTCGACCATCGGGATTACTCAGCAAGTATCTGGCGTGCAAGATGGGCTGCCTTGGTATTAGATCCATTAATTGACGGATACCACTTCACACGAGTCCTGATGGACGGCGGAAGCAGTTTAAACCTGATATATCAGGACACAGTCCGCAAAATGGGGATAGACCCAACAAAAATTAGCCGCAGCAATACTACCTTTAAAGGACTAACACCAGGCCCAGAGGCCCATTGCATGGGCTCCCTGCTACTAGAGGTTATATTCGGCTTTCTCGATAACTTCCGCAGCGAAAATTTAACATTCCACATCACTGCGTTCCAAAGTGGTTATCAAGCACTACTCGGACGCGAAGCTTTCGCTCGCTTTAACGCAATACCGCATTACGCTTCTCTCATGCTTAAGATGCCTGGTCAATGTGGCATCATTACAGTAAATGGAAATATCGAGCGCTCCTTGCGCGCGGAAGACCGTGCGGCTGCCTTGGTAGCCGCACACTAAACGGCCTCACCAACTAATGCATCTGCTAGGTCGTTAAGACCACGGACGCGGTTAGACGAGTCCGGCGCAGCTATATGTACTTGATACAGGTTTTGATGGCTATACTCCTATTACAATACAAGGGGCTCAATGCGCGCAAACAAGTGGCAATTAGGCTCAACTTTACTCATCTTGAACTGTATATAGTTTATTTAGTATAACCTACCTTTTTGCACGACAACTTTTCAACTAAGTTCCTCTCTTTTACAGATGACCATCGTGCTACACCCGTCCAGGACACGGCACAACAGAGACGCAGGCGCAAACGTGCAGCAGGGACCCGTTCCAAGGATTCTTTTTAGATTAAGACCATGCATAAACCTTTTTAACTGTCTCTTGTTGATACACATCCCTTGGATTCTCAGTACAATGGAGAAGGATGCTGACGTATTGGCATGTGGCCACGTCAGAATATTGCACGTACCCGGACACCAGGGGCTTATTACCAAGGGCACTGTTTAGGCCCAGTTTACATCATAAAGACCGAATACCTTAGGGAGTGTTCGGCGTCTCGAGTTTGGCCTTATATGCATCAGCTCCGAATCATGTCTTTGGTCAAATGTTGGGTTTTCCCGGCTCCGGAAGAAGATCCCCCGAAGATGAACTCTGTCGAGAAGGGCTGTGATCCGGGCTACAGTTTACAAGCATCGGTTATTGTCTTCGGAAGTAAGGTAGGATATCTTCACTATTATGTACTTTTTGATTACTTACAGCTCGGTAGAGGGCTAATCCCCGCGCGGACATTGTGCGGCAAGAATACCCTCCGAGGCAGGACCCTCTGGCGGAGATTTCTTCTCCCGTTTGGAAGCCTTAGTTTCCGGATCTTCAGAGGTAGTCCTCTTCACTACAAAAAAAAGACACATCCGTGACATTTTGGGCCGAACGAAAAAAAATTCTTTCATACATATGACACTTCTATGATGATAATTGTGACAAAACCCGGTATCATCATAGATGTGGTGGGCTTTTCGTCCTGGGTGGGCCGGAGACGCAGCTGCATGACATTCTTTGGGCCGTCCATGACGGAAAAAACTATGGTAGAAGTGAGGGGGAGGAAAATTTCGGGGAGTTCCCAGTTACGGTGGGAGGTCGGGGGCCGAGTGATGCGCGTTTCTCTCGTACACGTACACGCGTGTGTGCATGGCGTTGGCTCTAACTGAACCCGAGCGATTGCACTGCAGGCTACGCGTTACTGAACCCGAGTGATCGATCGATAGCTGTTAACTGAACCCGATCGAGCGATTCCTTCGCTACTGCTGCTAACTGAAGCCGATCGATGGGATGAACAGTGAGCGTTGCGGGGGGGGGGGGGGGTTGGATGAACAGTGAGCGGTGGCGTTGCCTCTGGATGAACAGGACCCCATGGTGTGGTGGAGGGCTGGATAAATAGTGGACGGTGGAGGGGTGCCTGTGGAGGGGTGGATGAACAGGCCCCCGTGGTGTGGAGGGCTGGATGAACAGTTGACGGTGGAGGGGTGGTTGAACAGGACCCCGTGGTGTGGAGGGCTGGATGAATAGTAGACGGTGGAGGGGTGCCCGTGGAGGGGTGGTTGAACAGGACCCAGTGGTGTGAAGGGCTGGATGAATAGTAGACGGTGGAGGGGTGGTTGAATAGTAGCCATTGGAGTAGCGCGCGGTGGAGGCTGGATGAACAGGAGCCCGTGGAGGCTGGAGGAGGTCGACGGTAGAGATGAACAGTGTCCTGTGGAGTCCCGTTTTGCGGTACACCACACCCCTCCCGATGAACAGGACCCCCGTTTCGACCGTAGCGCTCCAACACAAGTCCGTTTCCTCCGTTTTGCGGTACGCCACACCCTCCCGATCAACAGGACCCCCGTTTCGACCGTAGGAGGTCCGTTTCCTTCGTTTTGCGGTACGCCAGACCCCTCCCGATGAACAGGATCCCATTTCGAACGTGGCCGGTCGAACACAAGGCCGTTTCCTCCGTTCTGCGGTACACTAGGCCTCGTTTCCATCGTCTATTCCGTCCAAGCCCTCCCGATGAACACGACGCATTCCGTTGCCTCCCCATGAAGACGACGCATTCCGTTGCCTCCCCATGAACACGACGGCGACGCTGTTTCTCCGTTCCGACCCAGCCATGTACACGAGCCCTGGCCGTACGTATGCGTGAGTAGGCGTTTGAGACCCCGCCCGTATGTACTCTTTCTTGCACCCTGGCCACTGTACGTACGTGTAAATGCTACGTGCGCGCCTCTACTACGACACGTGCGCGCCTCTACATCGACCAGTATGTACGTACACGTTCGCAACCAGAATGACAACGCTATGTATGCTTCGACCAGGTGGGTCCCGACTGTCAGGCACTTCCTTGCCTGCGAAGATGTAGCTGGTCGGTCCCAGCAGTCAGGGGGCGAATCGTTTTTTTTCCCGGACGCACTTCCTTGTGTGTGAAGATGTAGCTCGTGGGTCCCAGCAGTCAGGGGGAAATGGTTTTTTCGCGAAATACAGTGGCCCATCCGGTGGGTCCCAGCTGTCAGGTGGAGGAATCATTATTTTCCACGTAATAAGGAGGCACTTCCTTGCTGCGGCCGTGGACCCAGCTGTCAGCCTCTCCACGTATAGTCCACGTCCGATGGAAGTCGTTCCTTGACCATGTTGACGACGGCTGTAACGCCACGAGCCCGATGTGCCAGTTGTCCTCCAGTTTTTCGTTGTTGTTGCTTTGTCATTTGCTTGCGTGTCGCATCTTGTCATGTCATCATGTGCATTGCATCATCATGTTTTCAAAACTTGCATCCGTCGCGGACCCCTCATCATGTTTTCAAAACGTGACTAGATGGGTAGTTTTCATTTGCTTCACCCTCTTTCCATGTTTAACAACATTTAATATTGTTGGGTACATAAATGAGATCGAACTAAATAATTGATGTGGTGTTCCGTCAATATGCAACTCGTTACATATTGAGCTCCACTTAATTTGTAGGATTATTTGTGCACTTTATCGTGCCATGCTTCATTAAACCGGACATGCATCATATTTGGTTGTGCATCATGTCATGCTTATGTGGTGGTTGTTTACTATGATTGTTTGCTTCTTTCCGGTGTTGCTTCTTCGGGTTGGTTCTGATAACGTCGCGTTTGTGAGGAACCGTTTGACTACGTCCGTTTGTCTTCTTCATGGACTCGTTCTTCTTCCTTGCGGGATTTCAGGCAAGATGACCATACCCTCGAAATCACTTCTATCTTTGCTTGCTAGTTGCTCGCTCTTTTGCTATGCATATGCTGCTATACCTACCACTTGCTTATCATGCCTCCTATATTGTTGAACCAAGCCTCTAACCCACCTGGTCCTAGCAAACCTTGATTGGCTATGTTACCGCTTTTGCTCAGCCCCTCTTATAGCGTTGTTAGTTGCAGGTGAAGATGAAGTTTGTTCCTTGTTGGAACATGGAGATGTTGTTCCTTGTTGGAACATGTTTACTTGTTGGGATATCACAATATCTCTTATTTAATTAATGCATCTATATACTTGGTAAAGGGTGGAAGGCTCGGCCTTACGCCTGGTGTTTTGTTCCACTCTTGCCGCCCTAGTTTCCGTCATATCGGTGTTATGTTCCCGGATTTTGCGTTCCTTACGCGGTTGGGTAATAATGGGAACTCCTTGACAGTTCGCCTTGAATAAAACTCCTCCAGCAATGCCCAACCTTGGTTTTACCATTTGCACTAACAACCTACCACCTTCCCTTGGGTTCTGCAGACTCAAGGGTCATCTTTATTTTAACCCCCCCCTGGGCCAGTGCTCCTCTGAGTGTTGGTCCGAACTAGAGTCCTGTGCAGCGTCCCCTCGGGGAAACTCGAGGTTTGGTTTTAGTTGTACGGAGTGCTCATCTGAGTGTGCCCTAAGAACGAGATATGTGCAGCTCCTATCGAGATTTGTCGGCACATTCGGGCGGTGTTGCTGGATTTGTTTTAACTTGTCGAAGTGTCTTGTAGAACCGGGATACCGAGTCTGATCGGAACGTCTCGGGAGGAGGTCTATTCCTTCATTGACCGTGAGAGCTTGTCATGGGCTAAGTTGGGACACCCCTGTAGGGATTTGAACTTTTGAAAGTCATGCCCGCGGTTATGGGCAGATGGGAATTTGTTAATGTCCGGTTGTAGAAAACCTGAAGTTGACCTTAATTAAAATACATGAACCGCGTGTGTAACTGTGATGGTCTCTTCTCAGCGGAGTCCGGGAAGTGAACACGGTGTTGGAGTTATGCTTGACGTAGGTTGTTCTAGGATCACTTCTTGATCATAGTTGTTCGACTGTGCTTTTGCCTTCTCTCCTCGCTCTCTTTTGCGAATAGGTTAGCCACCATATATGCTAGTCGCTTGCTGCAGCTCCACCTCATACCTTTACCTTACCCATAAGCTTAAATAGTCTTGATCGCGAGGGTGCGAGATTGCTGAGTCCCTGTGGCTCACAGATTACTTCCAAAACCAGCTTGCAGTTGCCGTTGAACCGTGCAGATGACACAACCAAGCTCAGGAGGAGCTCGACGAAGATCGTGTCCTTTATGTTGTTTCGTTCTAGTTGATCAGTAGTGGAGCCCAGTTGGGGTCGATCGGCGACCGTCTCGCATTTGGGGTTCTTCTTTTATTTTGGTTCCGTAGTCAGACCTTGAGTGTATTTGGATGATGTAATGCTTTATTCATGTAATTGTGTGAAATGGCGATTGTAAGCCAACTATGTATCTCTTTCCCTTATGTATTACATGGGTTGTGTGAAGATTACCTCACTTGCGACATTGCTTTCAATGCGGTTATGCCTCTAAGTCGTGCTTCGACATGTGGGAGATATAGGCGCATCGAGGGCGTTACAAGTTGGTATCAGAGCCTTCCCCGACCTTAGGAGCCCCATTGCTTGATCGTTTTAGCGGCCGAGTTGGGTCTAGAAAAATGTTTTGAGTCATTTAGGAATTATATATATCGGAGAGTTTAGGAATTCTTTTTACTTCCCAGTCCCTTCATCGCTATGGTAAGGCATCCTAACGTAGATTTTTGACTCTTCTCTTCTCAAATTTCACTAAAAAAATTTAGGATCACGCGGGTATCTTGGAATCGTTCCGATGGTTTTGTGAAGAGAACATTGTTCTTGGTGCCTCCTGTCATTTAGGGGTTGTGGCAGTGTCCTGGGGAGTTGAGCTCCGAGGTGTTGTCGTCACAATTTTATCGTTGCAGTTCTGGAATACCTGAGTTTAGTATGCCGACATCGAAAATCTCTTTTATGCAGTTTGTTGGTGAGATAACCTCGACGCCACCCAGTACTGGGGCGGGAGTTCGGGAGTATTGCCATAACTCGTATAACGGATTCTTTTCGAAGGTTGAGGTAGACGATTTCTGAAGGTTTCTTGGTTATGTGTTGAAGGATGGATACAGCTGGATGTAGGATTTGCTAGTTTTGGGTGAGATATTATGCTTCCCCTGTATCCCCAACACCTGATTGCATAACCGGAAAATTTTGGGAGTTTCATAGGTGGGAATTCAAGTAGCTCGTAGGATATCTTTCTGACACATGTATGATATGAAATTAGGGTTCGACGTCTAGTGGTCCGCCTATTCACGGTTGGTTTTACAGTGGTCTCGTTGTGTCTTAAAGAGTCCTTGGCTATGCCGACTCGGGGACGCTTCGTATGTCATGTGCACTGCCTTGTACATGATGGTGTTGTATGATCGAGCCCGTGTAGGCCCCACCACGAAAACTTCGGACGAAATCTCTATCATATGTTTGTTCCGGCTTATTCTACAAGCCAATCCTTTGTTTTGTTTTTTTGAGTTGTGGTATTCAAGTTGCTTCGAAGTCAAATGTTGATTCCACACTTTTTCAAAGCGTGTTCTCATATTTCTATGTGAATAAAAATCCTTCTCGATAATCGAGATTGTCATATCAATCCTTTTCAACCGGTGTGTTCCTCTTCAAGTGGATCCGATCATTTCAACGTTCGCAAGATTCAATCCCAGTTCTTCTCATCCGTCTCCAAGTTGCCTTTGTTTTTTCCCACCCTCCCTCCCTTGTTTCCTTCAAGGACTCAGAATTCTTAATCACTTATCTTGTTATTGATGTGAAGTCTCTCCATTCTTTTTCCTTTATGTTATTACCCGGTGATTCTCATGAAGATTCTAACGGAGCCTCAAGTTCATCATTCTTCGTTCTTTTTCTTCTCCGGTGGTTTCAAGTCAAGCTTTGTTGATCATACCCTTTCCTCATGTCAATGCTTTCTCATGCCGGTGCAATTCTTAATCGTTCACCTCCCGCTATTCTATTGTTCCGGAGTGCCGAAGATATCTTGAACATTCGTGTTTCCACTTTGCTTTCGTTCGAACTTTTTCGAGAATGTCATCTCATTCAAGTCATTTAACTCAACCGGCGCAATCTATCTTTTAAATCATTCAACGGTGTTTCTTTTTCAGTGGGCCCTAACCCACAGGGTTTTTTTCCAAGATCTTACCTGACTCTTCTATTTTCCCGGAGCTACCATCAAATTCTTTTCGAAGTTTGTCGTAAGAATGAATTATCATCAGTCAAATGTCTTTCTCCAAGATCTTTCAAATTCTTTTCATCGTTGGCTCAACCTTTCCATTCTTCATTCCAGAGTGCCTCAACAACTCATGTTGGTATTTCTCGTCGTCATTCTCTACATTTGAAGACCGAAGAAGAGTTTTACCTCCATATCTTATCCGTTCTCTCAGAGATTCGTGGTTCTAGTTCGAGGCCATCCTCTCATAATTGTTTTCATTGTGAGAATTCTTTTCACCCATCTGAAGTAATTCAAGAGTCTTCTCAGTTGGATTATCCGGAGTCCATCATTTCAGATTTATTCATTCCAGCTTTCAGCTCTCATACTCTAAATCTTACCGGTGCATTGTTCAAGTGATCTATAATCAGCTCATGATCTCTTCGTTCTCTTGTATCTAAATTCTCTCAAGCATCTTCGTTCATTTGCTAATTCTTCCCGGTGTTTCTTCATCATTCTTCGTTCATTTCCAATTCTTACGGTGGTTCGTTCAAGAGTTCCTCTTCCTTCGTTTATCATATCAATGTATTCTTTGTTTTAAATCCAACCGGTGGTTCGTTGAATACCTTTTTCCAAGTAGACTCTATATCTATCTTAATTCTTTCTACAAGAATAAGTAGTATGTCAAAGCCATCGATTTTCATCAAGTTAATTGGTGAAGGATAAAGCATAATGTAATTCTTATTCTTGTTTCATCAGGTTTATTCAATTTCTTTTCCGGAGTGGTTCATCGTATCACATTCTCAGTTCGAGACGCTTATCTTTTCTTTTCCGGAGTTCCATGTTTTCCGCATTATATCATCATAAAGATCCATCTAAATCATTGCAAGGATTCACCTGGTGTTTTCAATTTCTCCTTCTTGTTATTCTTTTGTTACCGTAGTTTCTTCATGGAGGCTATACATGATGGTTCATCAAAGAAATAACTCCTTCTCGAAGGGTTCATCAAGATTCTTTTCAGAGGAGCTCAAGCATTCTTCTTCTTGTAATCCGGAGTGCATTTTTTTCTTCCATAACATTGGAGGTGGTATTACGTCATTCTTGATAATTTGAGTTCATGTTCCATGATTCACATGTTGATAAGAATGAGGTATTTTTCAATCCATCAATCTCGTCATTGGAGTTATCTGGGGTATTTTTTTCACCTAAAGCCTTCTCTAAGGTTTGTTGCTATCTATGGTGTGTATAAATGACCCAAGTTCTTCATTTATCTCTCCTGGTGAAATAGTTTCTCGTCTCCTTGTTGATGTCAATCCAATCAAATATTTTCCGTGAGTGGCAAGTTGTCACCTCATAATGTTGAGATGCCTTCTATAAGACCATATCAAGTCTATTATTTTCGTTGTTGGTGTTCCAACAACTCTGTTCGACTTTTCTCCTGAGGATGCCTTTTCAAGCTCTTTTGTGGCAGAAGTTGACATTTTCTTCTCCATTCTTTTATTTCAATTATCTATATTCTATTCTTTCGTTCCGGAGGCATTGTGGTGTTGTTCTTTTCACCCATCTTCTTGTTTGCTCAGGATCATGTTCTTTTCGTGCTTATCCTTTAACCGGATTGTGTGCCATTCTGCTCAAGTTCTTTTCGCCTTATCAAAGCCTTGCATCTCTTTCAACCGGAGTGCTGTCTGAGATATTTCTTACTCGTTCCATTCATTTAATAGTTCCAGAGGCAGTGTTTTGTAATGTCATCAAGTATCTTCTCATCTTATCAAGTTCTTATTCAATTTCCTTTCTTTTCAATCGGAGTGCTGCCCAAAGTTGCTCTTCCTTGTTTCTCTTTTCTGACGGAGACTGTTAACTTCATTCATCTCCATTGTAGTCTTTTCTCAAATTGGCTTAACCTTTTCAAGGTTCTTTGGTTTCACTCGTTTGTCAAAGAAGCAACTTAGTTTTACCTCTTCTCTTTCTCTTCCGTTTTTCCCTCCGGTGCCATTCTAGATCTCGGGACGAGATCCTCTCGTAGTGGTGGAGTGTTGTAACGCCCCGAGACCGATGTGCCAGTTGTCCTCCAGTTTTTCGTTGTTGTTGCTTTGTCATTTGCTTGTGTGTCGCATCTTGTCATGTCATCATGTGCATTGCATCATCATGTTTTCAAAACATGCATCCGTCCCGGTCCCCTCAGTCCGTCCGTTATCCGTTCTAAGCCCAGACACACTTGCACGCGCCCGCGGCATGTCCGAGATATTATTTTATAAGTGGCCGAAAAATGTCTCGGAATGGGATGAAAGTTGGCGTGTGGTGTTGTTTTGTTGTTAGTAGGCCGCCTGCCAAGTTTCATCGCATTCGGAGTCTGTTTGACGCCCCAACGGATAACTATAGCGGCAGTATAGCCGGTCTAACATCGAACGTTTTCGGTCTCCGGAAACCGTGTCGGGCTGCATCTCTCCCCTCTCCTCTCAGACCAAACCGCTCTCCACAGTCCTCCTAGGCCCAGCCTACCTCTCTTTGCGCCGCGCATAGACCTCTCGTGCGCGTCCGAAACTTACCCGGACCCGACCCGAGCAGTTGTCACCATTGGGTCCGGATCATCCCCAAACGTCTACAAAACATCTCCGTTTTCTTGTTTGGCTCCCTATCTATTTTTTTATTCTCGACCGTCTGATTTAATCGGAGGGTCCAAATGTAACCTTTCTTTTTCTTTATATATAGACCCACTTGTATAATCCCTAAAATCTAGGGCATTTGTCCCTTACCCCGCTGCCGCCACCGCATCTTCATCGGGATCCATCCCGAGCCAACCCGCGCCTCCTTCCTCCCTCGTTTTCAGCAGCCTCTCGACCTCAGATCCTTCCTGCCGCCTCCTTGTCTTAGCTTGAGATCCTCCTCATCAGCCGCGCGCAGTCCACGGCCTCCACCGCGCCTCTGCCCATCGCGCGAGCCGACCAAAGCCTTCGCTGCTCGATCATGAGGGGATCGCCAGCGGGGATCGCCAGCAGCTCGTTCCACCGACGGCCAACCAGCGGCACCGCTAGGACCCCGTCCTCCCTTACTGCTTCTTCTCTTTTCTCTCTTCCTCCCTCACCCAAATCTGTCACCTCTCTCTGCCCGTGGACAGGCACCGTCGCTGTAGTGTCGCACCTCGTCGTCCCATCGCCGGCCAGCCTCGTCGTTGCTGGAAACGGGCCGCACGCCACCGGATCCGGTTGCCCCTTCGCCCGCCACCGTCTCCGACCTTCCCCGCCGTCCTGCGACATCACCCGACCACCACGGCAAAGCTGCACGCCTTCATTGACCGCAGCCGTCGCCCTGCTTCACGAACGAGGCCGCCCCTCGTTGACTTGGTCCAGATCCAGCGAGCCGAGCCCAGCAGCCGGCCTGCCCAGTTCCTTCACCTCGCGTGGGCCTCCTTGCCTCTCGAAGGCCCAGCCTGCCGGCCTCTCTCCTCTCCACCGAACGGGCCAAGCCCATGGGTGAGCCTCACTGCTGCGCCCCCTCCCACTGATGAGCCAACCAGATCCGGCCCGAGATGTATTTTTTTTCCGCAGAACGTTTTAGCTAATATCCTGAGTACTACCCGTTTTGCAGAAAAGTCCCTAGACAACATGCATATAACAACTCACAATCTAAGCATCGCATGTAAAAACTTTATATATGAAAGTTGCTTAGAATTTTGTCTAGTTTCACAATATCCAATTTTCACCCATGTTTAAAATGTTTAAAATGTTGTTTGTGTAACTTTGTCCATATGCCATGCTAAAATGATTTAATTCATAACTAATTAACCGTAGCTCTGAACTTAATAAACTTTAGATGTAAATGGGGTAGAATTTTTCCTAGTTTATCGTGGTGACATTGTTTTGCATGCCTAACAACTCTAAAATATGGTTTAGGGCAGAACAGGACCTAACCTAATATATGCACATGAGGAGTTTCCGGATTTGTTGTTTGTTGTTCCTGGCCTCATTTAAACGTGACTAGATGGGTAGTTTTCATTTGCTTCACCCTCTTTCCATGTTTAACAACATTTAATATTGTTGGGTACATAAATGAGATCGAACTAAATAATTGATGTGGTGTTCCGTCAATATGCAACTCGTTACATATTGAGCTCCACTTAATTTGTAGGATTATTTGTGCACTTTATCGTGCCATGCTTCATTAAACCGGACATGCATCATATTTGGTTGTGCATCATGTCATGCTTATGTGGTGGTTGTTTACTATGATTGTTTGCTTCTTTCCGGTGTTGCTTCTTCGGGTTGGTTCTGATAACGTCGCGTTTGTGAGGAACCGTTTGACTACGTCCGTTTGTCTTCTTCATGGACTCGTTCTTCTTCCTTGCGGGATTTCAGGCAAGATGACCATACCCTCGAAATCACTTCTATCTTTGCTTGCTAGTTGCTCGCTCTTTTGCTATGCATATGCTGCTATACCTACCACTTGCTTATCATGCCTCCTATATTGTTGAACCAAGCCTCTAACCCACCTGGTCCTAGCAAACCTTGATTGGCTATGTTACCGCTTTTGCTCAGCCCCTCTTATAGCGTTGTTAGTTGCAGGTGAAGATGAAGTTTGTTCCTTGTTGGAACATGGAGATGTTGTTCCTTGTTGGAACATGTTTACTTGTTGGGATATCACAATATCTCTTATTTAATTAATGCATCTATATACTTGGTAAAGGGTGGAAGGCTCGGCCTTACGCCTGGTGTTTTGTTCCACTCTTGCCGCCCTAGTTTCCGTCATATCGGTGTTATGTTCCCGGATTTTGCGTTCCTTACGCGGTTGGGTAATAATGGGAACTCCTTGACAGTTCGCCTTGAATAAAACTCCTCCAGCAATGCCCAACCTTGGTTTTACCATTTGCACTAACAACCTACCACCTTCCCTTGGGTTCTGCAGACTCAAGGGTCATCTTTATTTTAACCCCCCCCTGGGCCAGTGCTCCTCTGAGTGTTGGTCCGAACTAGAGTCCTGTGCAGCGTCCCCTCGGGGAAACTCGAGGTTTGGTTTTAGTTGTACGGAGTGCTCATCTGAGTGTGCCCTAAGAACGAGATATGTGCAGCTCCTATCGAGATTTGTCGGCACATTCGGGCGGTGTTGCTGGATTTGTTTTAACTTGTCGAAGTGTCTTGTAGAACCGGGATACCGAGTCTGATCGGAACGTCTCGGGAGGAGGTCTATTCCTTCATTGACCGTGAGAGCTTGTCATGGGCTAAGTTGGGACACCCCTGTAGGGATTTGAACTTTTGAAAGTCATGCCCGCGGTTATGGGCAGATGGGAATTTGTTAATGTCCGGTTGTAGAAAACCTGAAGTTGACCTTAATTAAAATACATGAACCGCGTGTGTAACTGTGATGGTCTCTTCTCAGCGGAGTCCGGGAAGTGAACACGGTGTTGGAGTTATGCTTGACGTAGGTTGTTCTAGGATCACTTCTTGATCATAGTTGTTCGACTGTGCTTTTGCCTTCTCTCCTCGCTCTCTTTTGCGAATAGGTTAGCCACCATATATGCTAGTCGCTTGCTGCAGCTCCACCTCATACCTTTACCTTACCCATAAGCTTAAATAGTCTTGATCGCGAGGGTGCGAGATTGCTGAGTCCCTGTGGCTCACAGATTACTTCCAAAACCAGCTTGCAGTTGCCGTTGAACCGTGCAGATGACACAACCAAGCTCAGGAGGAGCTCGACGAAGATCGTGTCCTTTATGTTGTTTCGTTCTAGTTGATCAGTAGTGGAGCCCAGTTGGGGTCGATCGGCGACCGTCTCGCATTTGGGGTTCTTCTTTTATTTTGGTTCCGTAGTCAGACCTTGAGTGTATTTGGATGATGTAATGCTTTATTCATGTAATTGTGTGAAATGGCGATTGTAAGCCAACTATGTATCTCTTTCCCTTATGTATTACATGGGTTGTGTGAAGATTACCTCACTTGCGACATTGCTTTCAATGCGGTTATGCCTCTAAGTCGTGCTTCGACATGTGGGAGATATAGGCGCATCGAGGGCGTTACAAGTTGGTATCAGAGCCTTCCCCGACCTTAGGAGCCCCATTGCTTGATCGTTTTAGCGGCCGAGTTGGGTCTAGAAAAATGTTTTGAGTCATTTAGGAATTATATATATCGGAGAGTTTAGGAATTCTTTTTACTTCCCAGTCCCTTCATCGCTATGGTAAGGCATCCTAACGTAGATTTTTGACTCTTCTCTTCTCAAATTTCACTAAAAAAATTTAGGATCACGCGGGTATCTTGGAATCGTTCCGATGGTTTTGTGAAGAGAACATTGTTCTTGGTGCCTCCTGTCATTTAGGGGTTGTGGCAGTGTCCTGGGGAGTTGAGCTCCGAGGTGTTGTCGTCACAATTTTATCGTTGCAGTTCTGGAATACCTGAGTTTAGTATGCCGACATCGAAAATCTCTTTTATGCAGTTTGTTGGTGAGATAACCTCGACGCCACCCAGTACTGGGGCGGGAGTTCGGGAGTATTGCCATAACTCGTATAACGGATTCTTTTCGAAGGTTGAGGTAGACGATTTCTGAAGGTTTCTTGGTTATGTGTTGAAGGATGGATACAGCTGGATGTAGGATTTGCTAGTTTTGGGTGAGATATTATGCTTCCCCTGTATCCCCAACACCTGATTGCATAACCGGAAAATTTTGGGAGTTTCATAGGTGGGAATTCAAGTAGCTCGTAGGATATCTTTCTGACACATGTATGATATGAAATTAGGGTTCGACGTCTAGTGGTCCGCCTATTCACGATTGGTTTTACAGTGGTCTCGTTGTGTCTTAAAGAGTCCTTGGCTATGCCGACTCGGGGACGCTTCGTATGTCATGTGCACTGCCTTGTACATGATGGTGTTGTATGATCGAGCCCGTGTAGGCCCCACCACGAAAACTTCGGACGAAATCTCTATCATATGTTTGTTCCGGCTTATTCTACAAGCCAATCCTTTGTTTTGTTTTTTTGAGTTGTGGTATTCAAGTTGCTTCGAAGTCAAATGTTGATTCCACACTTTTTCAAAGCGTGTTCTCATATTTCTATGTGAATAAAAATCCTTCTCGATAATCGAGATTGTCATATCAATCCTTTTCAACCGGTGTGTTCCTCTTCAAGTGGATCCGATCATTTCAACGTTCGCAAGATTCAATCCCAGTTCTTCTCATCCGTCTCCAAGTTGCCTTTGTTTTTTCCCACCCTCCCTCCCTTGTTTCCTTCAAGGACTCAGAATTCTTAATCACTTATCTTGTTATTGATGTGAAGTCTCTCCATTCTTTTTCCTTTATGTTATTACCCGGTGATTCTCATGAAGATTCTAACGGAGCCTCAAGTTCATCATTCTTCGTTCTTTTTCTTCTCCGGTGGTTTCAAGTCAAGCTTTGTTGATCATACCCTTTCCTCATGTCAATGCTTTCTCATGCCGGTGCAATTCTTAATCGTTCACCTCCCGCTATTCTATTGTTCCGGAGTGCCGAAGATATCTTGAACATTCGTGTTTCCACTTTGCTTTCGTTCGAACTTTTTCGAGAATGTCATCTCATTCAAGTCATTTAACTCAACCGGCGCAATCTATCTTTTAAATCATTCAACGGTGTTTCTTTTTCAGTGGGCCCTAACCCACAGGGTTTTTTTCCAAGATCTTACCTGACTCTTCTATTTTCCCGGAGCTACCATCAAATTCTTTTCGAAGTTTGTCGTAAGAATGAATTATCATCAGTCAAATGTCTTTCTCCAAGATCTTTCAAATTCTTTTCATCGTTGGCTCAACCTTTCCATTCTTCATTCCAGAGTGCCTCAACAACTCATGTTGGTATTTCTCGTCGTCATTCTCTACATTTGAAGACCGAAGAAGAGTTTTACCTCCATATCTTATCCGTTCTCTCAGAGATTCGTGGTTCTAGTTCGAGGCCATCCTCTCATAATTGTTTTCATTGTGAGAATTCTTTTCACCCATCTGAAGTAATTCAAGAGTCTTCTCAGTTGGATTATCCGGAGTCCATCATTTCAGATTTATTCATTCCAGCTTTCAGCTCTCATACTCTAAATCTTACCGGTGCATTGTTCAAGTGATCTATAATCAGCTCATGATCTCTTCGTTCTCTTGTATCTAAATTCTCTCAAGCATCTTCGTTCATTTGCTAATTCTTCCCGGTGTTTCTTCATCATTCTTCGTTCATTTCCAATTCTTACGGTGGTTCGTTCAAGAGTTCCTCTTCCTTCGTTTATCATATCAATGTATTCTTTGTTTTAAATCCAACCGGTGGTTCGTTGAATACCTTTTTCCAAGTAGACTCTATATCTATCTTAATTCTTTCTACAAGAATAAGTAGTATGTCAAAGCCATCGATTTTCATCAAGTTAATTGGTGAAGGATAAAGCATAATGTAATTCTTATTCTTGTTTCATCAGGTTTATTCAATTTCTTTTCCGGAGTGGTTCATCGTATCACATTCTCAGTTCGAGACGCTTATCTTTTCTTTTCCGGAGTTCCATGTTTTCCGCATTATATCATCATAAAGATCCATCTAAATCATTGCAAGGATTCACCTGGTGTTTTCAATTTCTCCTTCTTGTTATTCTTTTGTTACCGTAGTTTCTTCATGGAGGCTATACATGATGGTTCATCAAAGAAATAACTCCTTCTCGAAGGGTTCATCAAGATTCTTTTCAGAGGAGCTCAAGCATTCTTCTTCTTGTAATCCGGAGTGCATTTTTTTCTTCCATAACATTGGAGGTGGTATTACGTCATTCTTGATAATTTGAGTTCATGTTCCATGATTCACATGTTGATAAGAATGAGGTATTTTTCAATCCATCAATCTCGTCATTGGAGTTATCTGGGGTATTTTTTTCACCTAAAGCCTTCTCTAAGGTTTGTTGCTATCTATGGTGTGTATAAATGACCCAAGTTCTTCATTTATCTCTCCTGGTGAAATAGTTTCTCGTCTCCTTGTTGATGTCAATCCAATCAAATATTTTCCGTGAGTGGCAAGTTGTCACCTCATAATGTTGAGATGCCTTCTATAAGACCATATCAAGTCTATTATTTTCGTTGTTGGTGTTCCAACAACTCTGTTCGACTTTTCTCCTGAGGATGCCTTTTCAAGCTCTTTTGTGGCAGAAGTTGACATTTTCTTCTCCATTCTTTTATTTCAATTATCTATATTCTATTCTTTCGTTCCGGAGGCATTGTGGTGTTGTTCTTTTCACCCATCTTCTTGTTTGCTCAGGATCATGTTCTTTTCGTGCTTATCCTTTAACCGGATTGTGTGCCATTCTGCTCAAGTTCTTTTCGCCTTATCAAAGCCTTGCATCTCTTTCAACCGGAGTGTTGTCTGAGATATTTCTTACTCGTTCCATTCATTTAATAGTTCCAGAGGCAGTGTTTTGTAATGTCATCAAGTATCTTCTCATCTTATCAAGTTCTTATTCAATTTCCTTTCTTTTCAATCGGAGTGCTGCCCAAAGTTGCTCTTCCTTGTTTCTCTTTTCGGACGGAGACTGTTAACTTCATTCATCTCCATTGTAGTCTTTTCTCAAATTGGCTTAACCTTTTCAAGGTTCTTTGGTTTCACTCGTTTGTCAAAGAAGCAACTTAGTTTTACCTCTTCTCTTTCTCTTCCGTTTTTCCCTCCGGTGCCATTCTAGATCTCGGGACGAGATCCTCTCGTAGTGGTGGAGTGTTGTAACGCCCCGAGACCGATGTGCCAGTTGTCCTCCAGTTTTTCGTTGTTGTTGCTTTGTCATTTGCTTGTGTGTCGCATCTTGTCATGTCATCATGTGCATTGCATCATCATGTTTTCAAAACATGCATCCGTCCCGGTCCCCTCAGTCCGTCCGTTATCCGTTCTAAGCCCAGACACACTTGCACGCGCCCGCGGCATGTCCGAGATATTATTTTATAAGTGGCCGAAAAATGTCTCGGAATGGGATGAAAGTTGGCGTGTGGTGTTGTTTTGTTGTTAGTAGGCCGCCTGCCAAGTTTCATCGCATTCGGAGTCTGTTTGACGCCCCAACGGATAACTATAGCGGCAGTATAGCCGGTCTAACATCGAACGTTTTCGGTCTCCGGAAACCGTGTCGGGCTGCATCTCTCCCCTCTCCTCTCAGACCAAACCGCTCTCCACAGTCCTCCTAGGCCCAGCCTACCTCTCTTTGCGCCGCGCATAGACCTCTCGTGCGCGTCCGAAACTTACCCGGACCCGACCCGAGCAGTTGTCACCATTGGGTCCGGATCATCCCCAAACGTCTACAAAACATCTCCGTTTTCTTGTTTGGCTCCCTATCTATTTTTTTATTCTCGACCGTCTGATTTAATCGGAGGGTCCAAATGTAACCTTTCTTTTTCTTTATATATAGACCCACTTGTATAATCCCTAAAATCTAGGGCATTTGTCCCTTACCCCGCTGCCGCCACCGCATCTTCATCGGGATCCATCCCGAGCCAACCCGCGCCTCCTTCCTCCCTCGTTTTCAGCAGCCTCTCGACCTCAGATCCTTCCTGCCGCCTCCTTGTCTTAGCTTGAGATCCTCCTCATCAGCCGCGCGCAGTCCACGGCCTCCACCGCGCCTCTGCCCATCGCGCGAGCCGACCAAAGCCTTCGCTGCTCGATCATGAGGGGATCGCCAGCGGGGATCGCCAGCAGCTCGTTCCACCGACGGCCAACCAGCGGCACCGCTAGGACCCCGTCCTCCCTTACTGCTTCTTCTCTTTTCTCTCTTCCTCCCTCACCCAAATCTGTCACCTCTCTCTGCCCGTGGACAGGCACCGTCGCTGTAGTGTCGCACCTCGTCGTCCCATCGCCGGCCAGCCTCGTCGTTGCTGGAAACGGGCCGCACGCCACCGGATCCGGTTGCCCCTTCGCCCGCCACCGTCTCCGACCTTCCCCGCCGTCCTGCGACATCACCCGACCACCACGGCAAAGCTGCACGCCTTCATTGACCGCAGCCGTCGCCCTGCTTCACGAACGAGGCCGCCCCTCGTTGACTTGGTCCAGATCCAGCGAGCCGAGCCCAGCAGCCGGCCTGCCCAGTTCCTTCACCTCGCGTGGGCCTCCTTGCCTCTCGAAGGCCCAGCCTGCCGGCCTCTCTCCTCTCCACCGAACGGGCCAAGCCCATGGGTGAGCCTCACTGCTGCGCCCCCTCCCACTGATGAGCCAACCAGATCCGGCCCGAGATGTATTTTTTTTCCGCAGAACGTTTTAGCTAATATCCTGAGTACTACCCGTTTTGCAGAAAAGTCCCTAGACAACATGCATATAACAACTCACAATCTAAGCATCGCATGTAAAAACTTTATATATGAAAGTTGCTTAGAATTTTGTCTAGTTTCACAATATCCAATTTTCACCCATGTTTAAAATGTTTAAAATGTTGTTTGTGTAACTTTGTCCATATGCCATGCTAAAATGATTTAATTCATAACTAATTAACCGTAGCTCTGAACTTAATAAACTTTAGATGTAAATGGGGTAGAATTTTTCCTAGTTTATCGTGGTGACATTGTTTTGCATGCCTAACAACTCTAAAATATGGTTTAGGGCAGAACAGGACCTAACCTAATATATGCACATGAGGAGTTTCCGGATTTGTTGTTTGTTGTTCCTGGCCTCATTTAAACGTGACTAGATGGGTAGTTTTCATTTGCTTCACCCTCTTTCCATGTTTAACAACATTTAATATTGTTGGGTACATAAATGAGATCGAACTAAATAATTGATGTGGTGTTCCGTCAATATGCAACTCGTTACATATTGAGCTCCACTTAATTTGTAGGATTATTTGTGCACTTTATCGTGCCATGCTTCATTAAACCGGACATGCATCATATTTGGTTGTGCATCATGTCATGCTTATGTGGTGGTTGTTTACTATGATTGTTTGCTTCTTTCCGGTGTTGCTTCTTCGGGTTGGTTCTGATAACGTCGCGTTTGTGAGGAACCGTTTGACTACGTCCGTTTGTCTTCTTCATGGACTCGTTCTTCTTCCTTGCGGGATTTCAGGCAAGATGACCATACCCTCGAAATCACTTCTATCTTTGCTTGCTAGTTGCTCGCTCTTTTGCTATGCATATGCTGCTATACCTACCACTTGCTTATCATGCCTCCTATATTGTTGAACCAAGCCTCTAACCCACCTGGTCCTAGCAAACCTTGATTGGCTATGTTACCGCTTTTGCTCAGCCCCTCTTATAGCGTTGTTAGTTGCAGGTGAAGATGAAGTTTGTTCCTTGTTGGAACATGGAGATGTTGTTCCTTGTTGGAACATGTTTACTTGTTGGGATATCACAATATCTCTTATTTAATTAATGCATCTATATACTTGGTAAAGGGTGGAAGGCTCGGCCTTACGCCTGGTGTTTTGTTCCACTCTTGCCGCCCTAGTTTCCGTCATATCGGTGTTATGTTCCCGGATTTTGCGTTCCTTACGCGGTTGGGTAATAATGGGAACTCCTTGACAGTTCGCCTTGAATAAAACTCCTCCAGCAATGCCCAACCTTGGTTTTACCATTTGCACTAACAACCTACCACCTTCCCTTGGGTTCTGCAGACTCAAGGGTCATCTTTATTTTAACCCCCCCCTGGGCCAGTGCTCCTCTGAGTGTTGGTCCGAACTAGAGTCCTGTGCAGCGTCCCCTCGGGGAAACTCGAGGTTTGGTTTTAGTTGTACGGAGTGCTCATCTGAGTGTGCCCTAAGAACGAGATATGTGCAGCTCCTATCGAGATTTGTCGGCACATTCGGGCGGTGTTGCTGGATTTGTTTTAACTTGTCGAAGTGTCTTGTAGAACCGGGATACCGAGTCTGATCGGAACGTCTCGGGAGGAGGTCTATTCCTTCATTGACCGTGAGAGCTTGTCATGGGCTAAGTTGGGACACCCCTGTAGGGATTTGAACTTTTGAAAGTCATGCCCGCGGTTATGGGCAGATGGGAATTTGTTAATGTCCGGTTGTAGAAAACCTGAAGTTGACCTTAATTAAAATACATGAACCGCGTGTGTAACTGTGATGGTCTCTTCTCAGCGGAGTCCGGGAAGTGAACACGGTGTTGGAGTTATGCTTGACGTAGGTTGTTCTAGGATCACTTCTTGATCATAGTTGTTCGACTGTGCTTTTGCCTTCTCTCCTCGCTCTCTTTTGCGAATAGGTTAGCCACCATATATGCTAGTCGCTTGCTGCAGCTCCACCTCATACCTTTACCTTACCCATAAGCTTAAATAGTCTTGATCGCGAGGGTGCGAGATTGCTGAGTCCCTGTGGCTCACAGATTACTTCCAAAACCAGCTTGCAGTTGCCGTTGAACCGTGCAGATGACACAACCAAGCTCAGGAGGAGCTCGACGAAGATCGTGTCCTTTATGTTGTTTCGTTCTAGTTGATCAGTAGTGGAGCCCAGTTGGGGTCGATCGGCGACCGTCTCGCATTTGGGGTTCTTCTTTTATTTTGGTTCCGTAGTCAGACCTTGAGTGTATTTGGATGATGTAATGCTTTATTCATGTAATTGTGTGAAATGGCGATTGTAAGCCAACTATGTATCTCTTTCCCTTATGTATTACATGGGTTGTGTGAAGATTACCTCACTTGCGACATTGCTTTCAATGCGGTTATGCCTCTAAGTCGTGCTTCGACATGTGGGAGATATAGGCGCATCGAGGGCGTTACAAGTTGGTATCAGAGCCTTCCCCGACCTTAGGAGCCCCATTGCTTGATCGTTTTAGCGGCCGAGTTGGGTCTAGAAAAATGTTTTGAGTCATTTAGGAATTATATATATCGGAGAGTTTAGGAATTCTTTTTACTTCCCAGTCCCTTCATCGCTATGGTAAGGCATCCTAACGTAGATTTTTGACTCTTCTCTTCTCAAATTTCACTAAAAAAATTTAGGATCACGCGGGTATCTTGGAATCGTTCCGATGGTTTTGTGAAGAGAACATTGTTCTTGGTGCCTCCTGTCATTTAGGGGTTGTGGCAGTGTCCTGGGGAGTTGAGCTCCGAGGTGTTGTCGTCACAATTTTATCGTTGCAGTTCTGGAATACCTGAGTTTAGTATGCCGACATCGAAAATCTCTTTTATGCAGTTTGTTGGTGAGATAACCTCGACGCCACCCAGTACTGGGGCGGGAGTTCGGGAGTATTGCCATAACTCGTATAACGGATTCTTTTCGAAGGTTGAGGTAGACGATTTCTGAAGGTTTCTTGGTTATGTGTTGAAGGATGGATACAGCTGGATGTAGGATTTGCTAGTTTTGGGTGAGATATTATGCTTCCCCTGTATCCCCAACACCTGATTGCATAACCGGAAAATTTTGGGAGTTTCATAGGTGGGAATTCAAGTAGCTCGTAGGATATCTTTCTGACACATGTATGATATGAAATTAGGGTTCGACGTCTAGTGGTCCGCCTATTCACGGTTGGTTTTACAGTGGTCTCGTTGTGTCTTAAAGAGTCCTTGGCTATGCCGACTCGGGGACGCTTCGTATGTCATGTGCACTGCCTTGTACATGATGGTGTTGTATGATCGAGCCCGTGTAGGCCCCACCACGAAAACTTCGGACGAAATCTCTATCATATGTTTGTTCCGGCTTATTCTACAAGCCAATCCTTTGTTTTGTTTTTTTGAGTTGTGGTATTCAAGTTGCTTCGAAGTCAAATGTTGATTCCACACTTTTTCAAAGCGTGTTCTCATATTTCTATGTGAATAAAAATCCTTCTCGATAATCGAGATTGTCATATCAATCCTTTTCAACCGGTGTGTTCCTCTTCAAGTGGATCCGATCATTTCAACGTTCGCAAGATTCAATCCCAGTTCTTCTCATCCGTCTCCAAGTTGCCTTTGTTTTTTCCCACCCTCCCTCCCTTGTTTCCTTCAAGGACTCAGAATTCTTAATCACTTATCTTGTTATTGATGTGAAGTCTCTCCATTCTTTTTCCTTTATGTTATTACCCGGTGATTCTCATGAAGATTCTAACGGAGCCTCAAGTTCATCATTCTTCGTTCTTTTTCTTCTCCGGTGGTTTCAAGTCAAGCTTTGTTGATCATACCCTTTCCTCATGTCAATGCTTTCTCATGCCGGTGCAATTCTTAATCGTTCACCTCCCGCTATTCTATTGTTCCGGAGTGCCGAAGATATCTTGAACATTCGTGTTTCCACTTTGCTTTCGTTCGAACTTTTTCGAGAATGTCATCTCATTCAAGTCATTTAACTCAACCGGCGCAATCTATCTTTTAAATCATTCAACGGTGTTTCTTTTTCAGTGGGCCCTAACCCACAGGGTTTTTTTCCAAGATCTTACCTGACTCTTCTATTTTCCCGGAGCTACCATCAAATTCTTTTCGAAGTTTGTCGTAAGAATGAATTATCATCAGTCAAATGTCTTTCTCCAAGATCTTTCAAATTCTTTTCATCGTTGGCTCAACCTTTCCATTCTTCATTCCAGAGTGCCTCAACAACTCATGTTGGTATTTCTCGTCGTCATTCTCTACATTTGAAGACCGAAGAAGAGTTTTACCTCCATATCTTATCCGTTCTCTCAGAGATTCGTGGTTCTAGTTCGAGGCCATCCTCTCATAATTGTTTTCATTGTGAGAATTCTTTTCACCCATCTGAAGTAATTCAAGAGTCTTCTCAGTTGGATTATCCGGAGTCCATCATTTCAGATTTATTCATTCCAGCTTTCAGCTCTCATACTCTAAATCTTACCGGTGCATTGTTCAAGTGATCTATAATCAGCTCATGATCTCTTCGTTCTCTTGTATCTAAATTCTCTCAAGCATCTTCGTTCATTTGCTAATTCTTCCCGGTGTTTCTTCATCATTCTTCGTTCATTTCCAATTCTTACGGTGGTTCGTTCAAGAGTTCCTCTTCCTTCGTTTATCATATCAATGTATTCTTTGTTTTAAATCCAACCGGTGGTTCGTTGAATACCTTTTTCCAAGTAGACTCTATATCTATCTTAATTCTTTCTACAAGAATAAGTAGTATGTCAAAGCCATCGATTTTCATCAAGTTAATTGGTGAAGGATAAAGCATAATGTAATTCTTATTCTTGTTTCATCAGGTTTATTCAATTTCTTTTCCGGAGTGGTTCATCGTATCACATTCTCAGTTCGAGACGCTTATCTTTTCTTTTCCGGAGTTCCATGTTTTCCGCATTATATCATCATAAAGATCCATCTAAATCATTGCAAGGATTCACCTGGTGTTTTCAATTTCTCCTTCTTGTTATTCTTTTGTTACCGTAGTTTCTTCATGGAGGCTATACATGATGGTTCATCAAAGAAATAACTCCTTCTCGAAGGGTTCATCAAGATTCTTTTCAGAGGAGCTCAAGCATTCTTCTTCTTGTAATCCGGAGTGCATTTTTTTCTTCCATAACATTGGAGGTGGTATTACGTCATTCTTGATAATTTGAGTTCATGTTCCATGATTCACATGTTGATAAGAATGAGGTATTTTTCAATCCATCAATCTCGTCATTGGAGTTATCTGGGGTATTTTTTTCACCTAAAGCCTTCTCTAAGGTTTGTTGCTATCTATGGTGTGTATAAATGACCCAAGTTCTTCATTTATCTCTCCTGGTGAAATAGTTTCTCGTCTCCTTGTTGATGTCAATCCAATCAAATATTTTCCGTGAGTGGCAAGTTGTCACCTCATAATGTTGAGATGCCTTCTATAAGACCATATCAAGTCTATTATTTTCGTTGTTGGTGTTCCAACAACTCTGTTCGACTTTTCTCCTGAGGATGCCTTTTCAAGCTCTTTTGTGGCAGAAGTTGACATTTTCTTCTCCATTCTTTTATTTCAATTATCTATATTCTATTCTTTCGTTCCGGAGGCATTGTGGTGTTGTTCTTTTCACCCATCTTCTTGTTTGCTCAGGATCATGTTCTTTTCGTGCTTATCCTTTAACCGGATTGTGTGCCATTCTGCTCAAGTTCTTTTCGCCTTATCAAAGCCTTGCATCTCTTTCAACCGGAGTGCTGTCTGAGATATTTCTTACTCGTTCCATTCATTTAATAGTTCCAGAGGCAGTGTTTTGTAATGTCATCAAGTATCTTCTCATCTTATCAAGTTCTTATTCAATTTCCTTTCTTTTCAATCGGAGTGCTGCCCAAAGTTGCTCTTCCTTGTTTCTCTTTTCTGACGGAGACTGTTAACTTCATTCATCTCCATTGTAGTCTTTTCTCAAATTGGCTTAACCTTTTCAAGGTTCTTTGGTTTCACTCGTTTGTCAAAGAAGCAACTTAGTTTTACCTCTTCTCTTTCTCTTCCGTTTTTCCCTCCGGTGCCATTCTAGATCTCGGGACGAGATCCTCTCGTAGTGGTGGAGTGTTGTAACGCCCCGAGACCGATGTGCCAGTTGTCCTCCAGTTTTTCGTTGTTGTTGCTTTGTCATTTGCTTGTGTGTCGCATCTTGTCATGTCATCATGTGCATTGCATCATCATGTTTTCAAAACATGCATCCGTCCCGGTCCCCTCAGTCCGTCCGTTATCCGTTCTAAGCCCAGACACACTTGCACGCGCCCGCGGCATGTCCGAGATATTATTTTATAAGTGGCCGAAAAATGTTCTCGGAATGGGATGAAAGTTGGTGTGCGGTGTTGTTTTATTGTTAGTAGGCCGCCTGCCAAGTTTCATCGCATTCGGAGTCCGTTTGACACCCCAACGGATAACTGTAGCGGCAGTATAGCCGGTCTAACGTCGAACGTTTTCGGTCTCCGGAGACCGTGCCGGGCTGCATCTCTCCTCTCTCTCAGACCAAACCGCTCTCCACAGTCCTCCTAGGCCCAGCCTACCCCTCTATGCGCCGCGCATAGACCTCTCGTGCGCGTCCGAAACTTACCCGGACCCGACCCGAGCAGTTGTCACCGTTGGGTCCGGATCATCCCCAAACGTCTACAAAACATCTCCATTTTCTTGCTTGGCTCCCTATCTAATTTTTTTTATTCTTGACCGTCTGATTTAATCGGAGGGTCCAAATGTAACCTTTCTTTTCTTTATATATAGACCCACTTGTCTAATCCCTAAAATCTAGGGCATTTGTCCCTTACCCCGCCGCCGCCACATCTTCATCAGGATCCATCCCGAGCCAACCCGCGCCTCCTTCCTCCCTCGTTTTCAGCAGCCTCTCGACCTCAGATCCTTCCTGCCGCCTCCTTGTCTTAGCTCGAGATCCGCCTCATCAACCGCGCGCAGTCCATGGCCTCCACCGCGCCTCTGCCCATCGTGCGAGCCGACCAAAGCCTTCGCTGCTCGATCATGAGGGGATCGCCAGCAGGGATTGCCAGCAGCTCGTTCCACCGACGGCCAACCAGCGGCACCGCCAGGACCCCGTCCTCCCTTACCGCTTCTTCTCTTTTCTCTCTTCCTCCCTCACCCGAATCTCTCACCTCTCTCTGCCCGTGGACAGGCACCGCCACTGTAGTGTCGCACCTCGTCGTCCCATCACCGGCCAGCCTCGTCGTTGCTGGAAACGGGCCGGACGCCACCGGATCTGGTTGCCCCTTCGCCCGCCATCGTCTCCGACCTTCCCCGCCGTCCTACGACATCACCCGACCACCACGGCAAAGCTGCGCGCCTTCGTTGACCGCAGCCGTCGCCCTGCTTCACAAACGAGGCCGCCCCTCGTTGACTTGGTCCAGATCCAGCGAGCCGAGCCCAGCAGCCGGCCTGCCCAGTTCCTTCGCCTCGCGTGGGCCTCCTTGCCTCTCCAAGGCCCAGCCTGCCAGCCTCTCTCCTCTCCACCGAACGGGCCAAGCCCATGGGTGAGCCTCACTGATGCACCCCCTCCCACTGATGGGCCAACCAGATCCGGCCCGAGATGTATTTTTTTCCGCAGAACGTTTTAGCTAATTTCCTGAGTACTACCTGTTTTGCAGAAAAGTCCCTAGACAACATGCATATAACAACTCACAATCTAAGCGTCGCATGTAAAAACTTTATATATGAAAGTTGCTTAGAATTTTGTCTAGTTTCACAATATCCAATTTTCACCCATGTTTAAAATGTTTAAAATGGTGTTTGTGTAACTTTGTCCATATGCCATGCTAAAATGGTTTAATTCATAACTAATTAACCGTAGCTCCGAACTTAATAAACTTTATATGTAAATGGGGTAGAATTTTGCCTAGTTTATCGTGGTGACATTGTTTTGCATGCCTAACAACTCTAAAATATGGTTTAGGGCAGAACAGGACCTAACCTAATATATGCACATGAGGAGTTTCTGGATTTGTTGTTTGTTGTTCCTGGCCTCATTTAAACATGACTAGATGGGTAGTTTTCATTTGCTTCACCCTCTTGCCATGTTTAACAACATTTAATATTGTTGGGTACATAAATGAGATCGAACTAAATAATTGATGTGGTGTTCCGTCAATATGCAACTCGTTACATATTGAGCTCCACATAATTTGTAGGATTGTTTGTGCACTTTGTCGTGCCATGCTTGATTAAACCGGACATGCATCATACTTGGTTGTGCATCATGTCATGCTTATGTGGTGGTTGTTTACTATGATTGTTTGCTTCTTTCCGGTGTTGCTTCTTCGGGTTGGTTCCGATAACGTCGCGTTTGTGAGGAACCGTTTGACTACGTCCGTTTGTCTTCTTCATGGACTCGTTCTTCTTCCTTGTGGGATTTCAGGCAAGATGAACATACCCTCGAAATCACTTCTATCTTTGCTTGCTAGTTGCTCTCTCTTTTGCTATGCCTATGCTGCGATACCTACCACTTGCTTATCATGCCTCCTATATTGTTGAACCAAGCCTCTAACCCACCTGGTCCTAGGAAACCGTTGATTGGCTATGTTACCGCTTTTGCTCAGCCCCTCTTATAGCGTTGTTAGTTGCAGGTGAAGATGAAGTTTGTTCCTTGTTGGAACATGGAGATGTTGTTCCTTGTTGGAACAAGTTTACTTGTTGGGATATCACAATATCTCTTATTTAATTAATGCATCTATATACTTGGTAAAGGGTGGAAGGCTCGGCCTTACGCCTGGTGTTTTGTTCCACTCTTGCCGCCCTAGTTTCCGTCATATCGGTGTTATGTTCCCAGATTTTGCGTTCCTTACGCGGTTGGGTAATAATGGGAACCCCTTGACAGTTCGCCTTGAATAAAACTCCTCTAGCAATGCCCAACCTTGGTTTTACCATTTGCACTAACAACCTACCACCTTCCCTTGGGTTTTGTAGACTCAAGGGTCATCTTTATTTTAACCCACCCGGGCCAGTGCTCCTCTGAGTGTTGGTCCAAACTAGTGTCCTGTGCAGCGTCCCCTCGGGGAAACTCGAGGTTTGGTTTTAGTTGTACGGAGCGCTCATCTGAGTGTGCCCTGAGAACGAGATATGTGCAGCTCCTATCGGGATTTGTCGGCACATTCGTGCAGTGTTGCTAGATTTGTTTTAACTTGTTGAAGTGTCTTGTAGAACCGGGATACCAAGTCTGATCGGAACGTCTCGGGAGGAGGTCTATTCCTTCGTTGATCATGAGAGCTTGTCATGGGCTAAGTTGGGACACCCCTGTAGGGATTTGAACTTTCGAAAGCTGTGCCCGCGGTTATGGGCAGATGGGAATTTGTTAATGTCCGGTTGTAGAAAACCTGAAGTTGACCTTAATTAAAATACATCAACCGCGTGTGTAACTGTGATGGTCTCTTCTCGGCGGAGTCCAGGAAGTGAACACGGTGTTGGAGTCATGCTTGACGTAGGTTGTTCTAGGATCACTTCTTGATCATAGTTGTTCGACCGTGCTTTTGCCTTCTCTCCTCGCTCTCTTTTGCGAATAGGTTAGCCACCATATATGCTAGTCGCTTGCTGCAGCTCCACCTCATACCTTTACCTTACCCATAAGCTTAAATAGTCTTGATCACGAGGGTGCGAGATTGCTGAGTCCCTGTGGCTCACAGATTACTTCCAAAACCAGCTTGCAGGTGCCGTTGAACCGTGTAGATGACGCAACCAAGCTCAGGAGGAGCTCGACGAAGATCGTGTCCTTTATGTTGTTTCGTTCTAGTTGATAAGTAGTGGAGCCCAGTTGGGGTCGATCGGGGACCGTGTCGCATTTGGGGTTCTTCTTTTATTTTGGTTCCGTAGTCGGACCTTGAGTGTATTTGGATGATGTAATGCTTTATTCATGTAATTGTGTGAAGTGGCGATTGTAAGCCAACTATGTATCTCTTTCCCTTATGTATTACATGGGTTGTGTGAAGATTACCTCACTTGTGACATTGCTTTCAATGCGGTTATGCCTCTAAGTTGTGCTTCGACACTTGGGAGATATAGCCGCATCAAGGGCGTTACAACGACGAGGCCTAGGAAGGGGACGACACAGAGGCAGGGAAGACTCGGCAGCTGTTTTTTCGTGAAATACGTTGGCCCGTCCACTAGGTCCTAGCAATCAGGGGGAAACGATTTTTTTCGCAAAATACTGGTGGCCCATCTGGTGGGTCCCCGCTATCAGGTGGAGGATTAATTATTTTCCGCGTAATAAGGAGGCACTTCCTTGCGGCTGCCGTGGACCCAGCTGTTAGCCTCTCCACGTACAATACTCTTCCGATGGAAGTCGGTCGTTGACCACGTTGACCAGGCCGCGCCGAGAGCACCAGGTCTGTGGACAATGGCGAGGACTAGGAAGGGGACGACTTGGAGCCGGGGAAGAGGCAGGAGTGGATGCGCCCGCGAAGAGGAGTACGAGGGTTCACTGGTTCGGCTGCGGTGTGAGGCTGCTGTCGCCGCAGAATAACAGGGAGTGTGGGTGAGTAGAGGGATGGCCTGGCCAGCGGTGGGAGTAGTAGGGGCGGTGAGGCCTCCGCGGCATCACAGCCGGCCACGAGAGGCAGGAGCACGCGGCACGACCGGCGCTGGTTTGGGCGGCTGGAGCAAGAAGACCAGAGGTTGAAGAAGCACTACGGCCGTTGGATGAACATCGTATGGTAACAGGATCTAGAATCGTTCATATTGACTAAGTTGACAAAGCCCTCCGTCCCCGTCAACTTGGCAGGCCCACAAGTCAACCTCCCACTATGCTGGGTTCCAGCTGGTAGGGGAATATTCATTTTTTTGTGCGTAATAAGGAGGCACTTCCTTGCGTGCGAAGATAGCTGGTGGGTCCGACATGTCAGCGGGGGGCACTTTATTTCGCGAAATACAGAGGCCCTTCCGATGGGTCCTAGATGTCAGGTGGAGGAATCATTTTTTTGCGCGTAATAAGGAGGCATTTCCTTGTGTGCGGCCGCGGACCCAGCTGTCAGCCTCTCCACGCATAGTCTACTTCCGATGGTGTCATTTGTTGACCACGTTGACCACACCGCATCGAGCGCATCCAAGGTGGTGGACGACGGCGAGGCCCCGGACAGCAATGAGCCAGAGATGGGAAGACACGGGAGTAGAGTCGCAGACAGAGAGGTGTACGAGGGTTAACTGGTTCTAGTGCGGTGTGGTTCGACAGTCGGTGGAGAAGAACAGGAGGTGTGGAGGGGTGGAGGGATGGCCTGGCCAACGGTGGAGTAGCGCTTCATAGCGAAGCGTGCTAAGTAGAGCTGCTAGCAGCAGGAGGTGGGAGGTGGTCCCGGCGGCGCTTGAGGAAGAAAACGAGAGATTGAAGATGGATGCCGGTCGTTGGATGTAAATCCAATGGCTAACATGTCAGAATCATTTATTGACTAAATTGACAACGACTTGCATTGGCTTCGACCTATTGGCCCACATTTCAGCCTCCAAAAATGTGGCACATATTCAAGCCATTTTTTCAGAATTTACCGTCTTTTTTTGCGCGGTAGAATTTATAGTCAATTTGATCTTTTTTTTGAATTACAGCCAATAGCTGGGCTGGGTGAACAAATAATGTAGTGTCCATGCGGCCCATTTATTTTATTTCCTAAAAAATTACAGGCCATTTGCACTTCCTCGAAACACACGATTTTGTTGGGCTGATTCTAATTATAATGTTGGGTTGGGCCAGCAATGTTATCAAAAAACAAAAAGGGGCTGAGCATTTTGTTATAAATATATTTAAATAATAAGTGATATTTTTACATTCGTCCTTAAATCTTACCAAGCTTTTGTACACAATCACTAGGATTTTTGTGCCAAAACAATCCAGGATTTTATTTGTTAATAAATTATTTTTATAAGTTAATAAGATGTGGGATATTGTTTTCTTACATATGTAAGTATCTGTTAAATATATGATGACAATAAAAATAATGTATAATAACATATAAAATATATTTTTTATAAAAACAGGGAGCATCTCCCCGGTTCCATTGCTGACAACAAAACCACAACATATTCTGATACAGCAGCTCAAAGAGCAGTTCGAAAGCAAAGGTATAAAAGCTACAAACTAGGGGGGTGGATGAACAAGTTCTCTGAATAACGCAAATCACCCGAGCGGTGCTAAAGGCAGAGCGGATAGAGCACTCAAATGAAACAAGGAGGGTCTAGGCGAAGCCTTCATGGTCTTCAGCCGAGGGGCCGTGTCAGCCTGCGGCGACCAGTAAGCAAGCGGAGACACCGGGCTGGAAGGCATAGCATGGTGGATGCCCCTCTTTTTCGGCGCCAGGTGCCCATCATCTTCATCAGAGATCTTGAGACGAGCCCACGGGTCCAGCCCCAGACCAGGTGAGAATCGCCTAGTTCCTCACCATGTTCCTGGACAACCTCAAGACCTGCGGAATGGAAATCCAGGAGGTGTTACTGAAAATCATAGCATTTCTATATTTCCAGAGGCACCAAAAGGACAGCTGCGCTAACAGTGTTTAAAACTAAGCACTTTTTGGTAGCAATCCTGAATCTGGCGACAAATTCGAAGGATGAGCCAATCTGACTAGAGAAATATTCCTCAATGTGGGCCAAGAGATGTTTAGCAACTATACATTCAAAAAATAGGTGAGAACAAGACTCTTGTTCCAAGCAGTAAACACAATCAAGGGGTTTGATGATGTGTCTCTTCCTAAGGTTATCCCTAGTCATCAATTTGTTTTTGCAGAGAAGCCAGAGAAATACATGAATTTTAGGGGGAACTCTCAATTTCCAGACAGCAGGGATAAACACGGGTTGAACCCCTCTAAAGTTGATAACATGATAGAGGGAGCTGGAGGAATACTTCCCCTTATTGTCCAGCTGCCAAATCAGGGCATCCGGCTCGACAGTAAAGGTAATGCTTTTGGCAATTTCCTCCAACTGGAACCATTGTTCCATGAGACTATCACTAAAGTTCCTTCTAAAAGAGAGTTTTAGGCATTGACCGTCCCAAACTTCATTGACACTTTTGTTAAGCTCATTGCGGACAGAGTAAATAGGCCAAAATTGGACTGCTAGGGGGGATGTGCCAAACCAAATATCTTCCCAGAACCTGGTTCTGCTCCCATCCCCTATGTTCCATCTGTAGCCAAATTTCACAGCATGCATAATAGATTTTAATCCTTTCCAGAAACTAGAGGTCTTAGGGTTGGAGGAAGGGACAAAAATATTAGGTTTATTTCCTAGGTATTTATGGGCAATAAGAAGCTTCCAGGGTTTCAGGTCTTCCTCATAGAATCTTTTAATCCAAGACCCTAGAAGACCCTAGAGACTACGGCCCAATTAGCAAGGTGTAGCTTCCTATTTCAATCAAAATCATTCCACAAGCAATGAGACATCTGAGAATTGATGAGGTTCACTGCCCATTTAGGGAACTTGAAGAAGGAGAGGAGATACACTGGAATGCTAGCCAAACAAGCTTGTATGAGGATCAATCTACCTCTGTAAGAGAGAAGTTTGCCCCTCCACCCAGCAATCCTTTTAATGATTTTAACCAGAAGGGTTGGATATCCTCGCTCCTTAGTTTATCATGGTGGAGAGGGATACCTAGGTACTTAATGGGGAAGTTACCTTTATTACAGACTAGAATAGAGAGGAAGTCAACTAACTCCTGATCATCCATGTTGATAGGGATGAGTTCACTTTTAGAGTAGTTCATTCTCATGCCTGAGACTTGTTCAAAATAGGTTAGAACAGTTTTCAGATTGCTAGCATGTGTGGAGTCATTGTCTAAGAAAAGGATGGTATCATCTGCATATTGAACGCAGATGATGCCACCAGGGCAGACCTCAGGACAGAGCCCTGCAATCAGACTATGATCAGCAGCTTTGCTCAACATTTTAGTAAGAACGTCCACTACTAAATTAAACAAAAGCGGGGAGATGGGGTCACCTTGCCTAAGGCCTTTACCAGCAAGGAAAAATCACTTTCACAGTTATTTAACTTGACCCCAACAGACCCCCCATGAGTAAGTTGCTGGATCCAACTCTCCTCTATGAAAGGCCTGGAAAAGATCTAAGAGATCATTTTTCACCAAGTCCCAAAAATGCTAGTAAAACAAGAAGGGAATCCCATCAAGACCAGGAGCCCCATCAGGATAAGAGCTAAAAATGTCTTCCTTCACCTCTGTCTCTGAAAAAGGGGCTTCTAGGAGCTCATTTTCAGCAGGAGAGACTTTTGCAGAAGCGCAGAAAAAATTGTTTTGTAGAGAGAACCCAGAAGGGTTTTCTTTCTTAAATAGGTCTTTGTAGAAGTCACTAGCCACTTTCAGCATCTCATCTACCTCAGTAACAGGGCCATTAGGCCATCAAGGGAGTTAATGAGGGTTTTCCTCCTCCTCTGGTTAGCTACTGCATGGAAGTAAGCAGTATTTCTATCACCCTCCTTAATGTTCCTATCTCTGGACCTTTGTTTGGCTTTGATTTCTTCTTGAAGCCAAATTTTCTTGAGCTCTCCATGGACAAAGTTTAATCAACTAGTCTCAGCCTCAGAGAGGTCAGTGGTTTTTGCCTTAATATCTAGAGAATCAAACTCAAGGAGGAGAAGCCTTTTGTATCTTCTAAAATTAGCTTCCTCATTGGAGTTCCACCCTTTGGTAGTTCTTCTAAATCTTCTGATTTTGATCTGCCAATTTTCTAGGGGGCAGCTGCTCCCAGTAGGCTCATTCCAGATTTTCCTGACTAGCTCAGTAAAATCTTCTCTAAGCAACCACCACTTTTCAAATTTAAAACTATTGCTCTTTGGAGTTTGGTTAAGACCAGAGTCCCCGAGCAAAGGAGTGTGGTCACTACCACATCTGGGCAGAGCTCTACAACTAGAAAGGGGAAAGAAACTATCTAATTCCGTGTCACAGAAAATTCTTTCAATGGTGGACATAATCCTGGAGCAGCACTTCCAACATATCTAGCAGAACTGTGGGTTTTCCTTCTGACAGGGCAATTCTCAACTTTATGGGTAACCATTTTGCAGATAAAACAACTCTTGGGCTTGACACATTTATCCAAATGAGGCCCTGGTTCCCCACAGTTGTAGCAGATCACCTCAGAGTATGCCATAAGGCCCGAAGCAGGGGGAGGAGCAGTTTTCTGGATGTCCTATCTCTTCTATTGCTGATTCTTGCCTTGAGATTTCCACTGATCTGAGAGTCAGAACCACCAGCAGATTGATCTTGGGCAATTACAGGAGCCTGCCCAGATTGTGCCCCCATTTGGGGCGGAGGTGAGCCGTACCACTGCCCAACCGGCGCTCCCCCCATTGTGATAGGGGAAATTCATCGGAGTTCCTGGTTCCTTCTCATCCTCCAGCCAGATGTTGTCTCTCAGGAAGCAGAAATAACCACCAGACAGCTCAATTGAAGCAGATTGCAAGCCTAATTTCAATCTTCTGCAGGTTTGGGGGAGAGGTAAGGTAGGGGATCCACCTGCTCCGGCTTCGGTGGCGTGCTGGTGGGCAGGAGTCCAGTCAAGCATTCCCATCTCGCAGCACGGCATGGATCTCCTGAATTCACTTCTCCTTTCGCCCATCGAACGAAGGCAATCGGAAGCTCACTGGGGTGAGGCATCCTGTGCTTCTCCGAGAAATCTCCTTCGAAGTAGATCCGCAGGGCTAGATTCAGCAGCTCCCAATCCACATGATCCTTGCACATCCGAGCATACCTGCGCGAGTGAGAGAACGGATTCGGTCCCTCCTCAGCTTCCTCCCTCGCAGCTTCCTCCTCTGCTTCCCTCCATTCGCGCGTGCACTGGGTCCAGGAGAGAGCGTCGTCGCGGATCCGCATCGCCCACTCCCTCCATCTCCTCCCTCGAGTCTCCCGCAGCACCGCCGGCGCGATGGAGTCGAGCGGCTGGAGCATCCGCGGGAAGGCTTTGTAGACATGTGGGAGATGCATCTTGTACATCTGCCTGTCTTCCAGCTATTCCCCCGTGGATATGGCCGGCGACTCCATGGGGCGCGCGAGCCGACTTCCTGAGAGGGGTAGGCGCGCCCAGAGTCAGGAGGCGGAGGGTGGCGGCGAGATATATTTGCCAATTACTCCCACCTTTTTGGTTTATAGGGCTCAATTCAAAAATCTCACCAAGCAAGGTAGATGATGAATGGTGGAATACTTTTTGTAGTTTGCAAAAGCACCTAATTAATGCACTTGTTTTCCTCAAAAATTATGTTTATCAATGCATAAATTGCAATGCATGCATGCATAAAGGACATGCATTGGTTAGAAGGGAAACATAAGTGATGGAAAACAACCAAATTGGGCCTTATAAAATGATTTAATGCACCTTGGAATCTGAACATGTGATGGAAAACAACCAAATTGAGCCTTATAAAATGGAAAAACTAAAATTTTGAGATAAGCCCTATAAACCGAAAAGGAGGGAGTATGTGAACTAAACAGTCAACATATAAAATAATTTAAATATATATAATATAGTTAGAAGGGAAACATAAGTTGGACCTGGTGTTCCTATTCTTATATAGAAAAATAGAACAGGCCTCTACATTTTCTTCAAAAAAAATACATAAATTGGGCTGCCAAAAATAAAACCTCGGATGGGAGGTCCATAGGCCGGTCGATACATGACGGCCCTAAGAAAATACAAACAGGCCTATGGACCTCCCATCCGAGGTCGTGGGCTGCGCATGTTAAAAATGAAAGCCTAGACGGGGCAACCCAAAACCACGTCCAACACTTGCCAAAACTTCGTCCCTCGTTTTCTCTGTGTTTCACACACTCGACATTGTGTGGGCATTTTGACTGTGCATCATATGAAGATGTGCTATGCATGAATGTTGATCAGCATGATGTTAACTGGCTGATAGTTCCATTTTCGACCATGAATAAAACTTCCAACATGATGTTAACCCTGTTTGAAAAGGCCGTGTTAATATAAATGCTCTGCCTCTGAAAGTTGCAGTTTCTTATCTAAAACTGAACTTGCAGTTTCTTATCTAAAACTGAAACTTGCAGTTTCTTCTCTGAGAATCACATTGTCTGCACTTTTATACTCCTATGAAACTATATTTTTTAAGTGCTAAAAATAGATCTCTCGAATTCATAAAATACTTTATATGCTCAATACTGCAAATCTGAAATTCAAAAGACATTCATATCTGAAAGTACTCTCAAAATACACAACACAAAACACAATTCACAACCTGCAAATACTGACAACCCTATGCTACTCCTGGCAATTCACAACCTGCCCGACTATTGGGCTGGGGGGGCAGCCCCCTCCTATTCCTCAGCGGCATACAACCGCCCCGTGAGAAGATGTGAACAACGAGGGAGACGATGGCGGGGAAGCGTCATTGGGCCAACTGCTTTTCTCCTCTTGCAGTTGGGTTCGGTCAACGAAGACTCCACCGGCTCGCTCTGGCAGGACACCCTCACAAACGGCACCCTCTTGATGCTCGATCCTTCAATCTCTGGTGGATGCTCCATCTGGGATCGAAACTCCCACCACCATGCCCTCACGATCGGATTCGGTGAATCTGTTTGCTCCATGGCCCAGAGGAGCAGCTGTATGTACTCCGGTGCGACTCCCTCCGGGAGTACCGCCACCTTTTCGCTCTGTTGCAGATATTTGGCCATGGATGTCGCCATCGCCGCTAGTTGGTCCTTGTTGTCCAACATCCTAGCTAGCTTCACAGGGTCGCCGTCGATCTACTTCTCCACAGCACCTTCACTCGCCGGCGGTGGTTTTTGAATGGAAGAGGAGAGGAGCAGCGCTGGTTTTGGATTAGAACGGGAGAGGAGCGACGTTGGTTTTGGACTGGAACAAGAGAGGAGGGGCGGTGGTTTTGAAATGGAAGAGGAGAGGAGCGGCGCTGCATTTAGATTGGAACAGGAGAGGAGCGGTGGTGGTTTAAGAGGAGAAGAGCGGAAGAGCGGCCCTGGTCTTGGAAGTATTTTTTGGTTGTTTCGCGTATTTTGGGTCAAAGTTTGACCACGTACTGTATTTGACAAGCAAAATGTGAATGAATGTCACCAAAAAAATGTATCGTTTGGTTCGTATCTGAATGTACTTTCAAATTATACTCCCTCCATTTTTGTATACAAGGCAACAAACTCATATTACATGTACCAAGGTAAAAATCAATGCTATGTTTAAGTCAATGTTGCAAGCTAGCTTGTCACCTTGATTGTCGAGTTAATTAATGTGGTTTTTCTCTCCCAAGCACAACAAGCCAACCGTCTTACTCCTCATTGGTTGATTAATGTTGGGAATACAAGCTAACCTTCTCACTCCCGCATGCACACAAGGGATATTAATGTCCTCGGGTGCTAGTACGAGGCAAATGCCATCAATTTTGCCTCGATTAATGTTAGTGGCCTTGTATAGTTGCAAATTGTAATTTTGATAGTGGCCTTGTATACAACATATAACATATATTTGATGTGCGAAAATCATGGTCAATTATGATTAGTTAATGTGGGGTCGCTTTCTTAATTGAAGGGTAAATTGATTTTGATTTTGATCCAGTCAGAGCGTGCCGGCCCTCTCGTCCAATCCTAAATCGCTGCCGCACACTCCTCTCCCTCTTCTCCAATACAAAACCACCTCCTCTCCTCTCCATCATCTCCATTCCAAAACCACCGTCTCGCCTCTCCCTCTTCTCTATTGCAAGACCACCGTCTCTCCTCCGTTTTATAGACGCTTTGCTCCATGGCGCGGGCGCAATCCATGGATACAAAATTAGTATACTATATACTATTTAAAAGTCGAGGGCAAGGCTTTTCCTGCGCGGTAGGCGGCGGGGCAGTTCCGCCTAGTCGGTTCGACGGAGACACGAGAAGACGAGGGAGTAGGCCGCTGCAAACGTAGGGTTGTGTGATTTGACAGCGAGTTACTGCTGGACAGGTGGGGCCCCGTGATTTGACTTGCCATTACCATTTTAACTGCGGCGCTACGACCGGCATGAGTCTCCCAGATTCCTGACCACCTTCATACAGGTGCCTCTCCCAATGCTCCACCATGTAGTAGAGGCTGGCTCTTGCATGAGAGCCCACTTCTCCACTTTTTCCTTGCTTCTCTTTCCTCCACATATGCAAAAATGCCATGTAAAGCGCACTATTGTACTTACTTTTACTTGCTCCTACAGGTGCTTAAGCTTGCCACATAGGCATAAAGTCTGATGTGGCTAGTTAATCAAGAAGAGAGAGACTAGTTTGGTGACCCAAGGAAGAAATGGTGCTAAGCGCGTGTACCTAGGTGAAAAGACAATTTTGAGTCTATAGCTAATTAAATGAAGCAAACTTAGCAACACCATTTCATTGGAAGAGGTCACTCCTTGGCAAATGCAATAAATACACGCGCTTAGCACCGTTTCTTCCTTGAGTACGAAGAAAGAGATGGAGAGGAGTAAACAAATACACTTATAGCCAACCTTGTTGTAGTATGAGTGACTAAGTGATGACTATGTATGACATGCCAACATCAGATAGCCTAACACACCGTGTTAAATCTCCAAGGGCGCGACCGCGCGAGCGACGCAACGGTCGTGGTAGGCGCGACCATGATACGGGCTGCTGGTAGCCCTTGGATCTGAGATCAAACGGTCACATGCTAAGTTGCTGAAAATTTGCAGAATAACCCTCCAGGATAGGATATTCACCCATATATCTAGAATCACGCCATGCAACCGTTCGATCTCAGATCCAAGGGCTCTCGGAAGCCCGTATCATGGGAGAATGGAAAGCCACTACCCTGCCGTTCGCACGCTGGCAATTCACTCCTACTCGTCCCCGCATGTCCTTCAATACTACGGCGGTTCGCTCCTAGTCGTCCCGTCCATTCACATTACGGCAGTTCCACTAATCCTAACCCTCCTCCCAAATCCATGGCGTCCCAAATCTCCATGATCGGCGGTGAGTACAAGGTTAGAACCATCACCGGCGATGAGTTCGACGTCATCTACACCCGTTCTTCCACGATGAACGAAGGATCTAAAGGACGAAGAGAGGAAGAAGCCCGTCGTGATCCAGGTTTGCGTACATAACGTTTGCTTGGTCTACCACATATGCTATGCTGATGTTGAGTGCCAGGATTTTAAGAACTTCCTCAAGGACAAAACAGTGAAATTCGTTACTGTAGACTTTGATAACGATAAAGAAGTCCTACGTCGGATAGGCCTCGTTGTAGGCAACACCTTCGACCTCCAGAAGAATTGGCGGGTGTCCTCTCGTCAGCCTTCAACGCTGACCCTGGCAGGAGCCATGGTTCATCCTTCATACGGTAAACTGGAGAAACCTCATTACACGTTTCATCGTCATGCATGGCAGCGGAATGTACTAGATATAGACCACATCCACTATGCTGCAATGGATGGCTACCTTTGCTTCAATATCTACATGGGTTGGATGAAGAGCAACATCCAAGTGTGCGGTTCAAGCAAAGAAGTATCGGCCAAGAGGAAGAGGGACAAGGACGAAGTCGAGGACGTGGACGAGGACTCCGAGTAACGTGGCAGTGTCGTTGCTCATGGTGGTTCTAATGCAGTGTCTACCGGAATAGTTGCAAAGTTTAATTTCAGGTGTGCTTAATTTAATTTGAGGGGTGTGTTGTGCTGAGCCCCTAGCAGAACTATGTTATGTTTCTTCTCGTTACTTTAACTCTTCAGTATGTACATACTAGTATTTCTTAAATTTCATCTTTTAGTTGGTATAGTACTACCACTCATTTCTTCACATTATATACGTATAATATATATGGCCAACATCATATAGCCAGCATTTTAGTAGTCAAAGAATTTCAGGGTGCTTAGTTTTGTCAAAGAATTCCAGGATGCTTAGAGGGTGCTTGGATCCAAGGGACTTATTTTAGTCTGACTAAAAATAGTCTCTTTAAGAGGCTAAAGTTCCAAGCACCCCTGACTAAATAGGGGCTAAAACTAGTCTTGAGTCTAAAATTTTTTAGTCAGGGGTACCCCTACTAAAATGTGGATTAGTCCTCTCTCTAGTCATTTAACACCTCTCCTTTAACACAGGTGAGTTCTGGATTGGACGGTTTGGAGGATAATAAATGCTCATTAACTTGATTTTAGCCTTTTTAGTATTTGGATCCAAGCATGGGTGAGGATAGCATGTTTTAGTCCCACTAATTTTAGTCATGGGACTAAAACGTATCCAAGAACCCTCTTAGTTTTATTTGAGGGGTGGGTTGTGCTGGAGACCATTATTGTGACTAGCCTTTTTAATAGTACTATATGCATAATTTAGCGACGAGCGCTCTCTATATGTACCACCTTTTTTTAATTTCGTGTTTTGCTCCATGGCGCAATCCATCGATACTACTGCTGTACAAAAGTATGCATTTTTTAAAAGGCTAGAGGGTGGGGCAGTCTAGCTTGGTCAGTTTCATGAGAGGCGTGGGCCTTTGTGATTTGACGGCTCATTACTGCTGGAAGGCAGGGCCTTGTGATTTGACTGCTCGTATAAATACGCCGATGACCTGATCGAGGAGGAGCAAAGAACCGTGCGGTATACTCAAGTTTTCCACTGGAGTAGTACTGCGACGGAGGAGCACGAAACACGGCGGCCCAGTGCCATATGGCGATAAAAATGATCTAATTTGCTAGTCATCTAATTTTTAGCATTGTTCTATTCATTCCCTCAAAAAAACATTGTTCTATTCATGCCTCACAGAGAACGTGCCACGTGTGGCGAAACACCCGAAGCAAAAGATGAAACACAGGAGCAAAAGAAGAAGGAAGATTATCACCCCAAATGATCTAATTCGCCGTGGAGTCGTAACTGCTTCTTCATCGCCTCCACGACCTCCATCTCCTTGCGCGTCTCCTACGCCATCTTCATCATTGTGTCCATGATGCGGCATTTCTCGACGCGAGCCTTCATCATTTGTTCCACGACCATATTACGTACCTTGACAGCAGCCGGGTGCTCGATGCGGAGTTTCACCAACTCTTCCTTCTGTTCCATGCCAAGGGCCTGCAACATCTTCATCGAGGAACTACTATTCTCATGCAGCTTCTTCCAGCCGGCGTTCATCTCCTTCAACAGGTCGATCTTGTGGCAAAGCTTCGCATTGTCCTCCCGAAGTCGCAGGATCTCGCTGGTCGCCTTCTTCTCCGAGGCAATGCTCTTCTTCAGCAGCATCACCAAGCCGGCGGTCAACTCCCCCTGCTGATTGAGCTCAGCGGGCATGTCGTCGAGGCTCTCCTTCAGCAACTCCATCAAGCCTTGGATGAACTCCTTCTGCTTATTGAGCTAATCGGGCATGCCGTCGAGGGATAACGACTCCAGCTCCGCCGGCTCGGCATGTTCGCCTCCGCGGTTAGGGCGCTCCTGGGAGCCATCGCCTGCCCATGAGAGATCTTTCGAGGTCTCTACGTGGCGGCGATCCCTCTCTTTTTTTCCACAGCCTTGGTTGCCACTCCCTTGTTATGAGTAGTTCTCGACCTAGAGCTCTGCTGACCGGCCATGGCAACGACGGACGAAGAAGAAGCACTTATGAGGAGGAAACGTAGAGTGATTTTCGGTTAGGTAGTTCCCCTTTTTATAACCTAAGTACTAGCACTAGTACTAATACCTGCATAGTGGGAACATTGGTACGTACTACTAGTAGGTGTGAGCAGGCTTTCGAATGTGATGGGAACAAGGTAAAGATTAATTGATGGTTTTGGTTTCGAGGCCCGAAACGGCTCCCGATAAGTTTAGCGGAACATAAATTTCAAGTACTACACTGCTCAAATGCGTAAATATTATGTTACTGTCAAAAATTGGCACAAAATACGAAGGAGACCATTGGAAGTACTACTAGCAACCCACGATTTAACTACTCGCATGCGCACAGTGGAGTAATAATGTCTTTCTTCCGCCCTCACGTCCAGTCAATTTGCATGTGCTGTATTAATTGACCATCAATGAAGTGGACGACTTTACACGCATCAAATTATCACATGGGGTGGATCTTGGTACAAAATTGCGTCCGCCCGTGTACCCGCGTGTGCGTGCGAGGAATGAGTGCGTGCATGACGTGCGTGCACATCTTCGCTTCGTGCATGTACCTCCAGTATGGCTCAGGGAGGACGAGTACATTCTTCTGGAACCAGCAGCACGTCACTGTGATCAATCCACGCAAGGAGGTCGCGACAACGCCTACACATGTGCCACGTGGCTTCATGAACTGTAAGAGAGACACTGTGTAGCGTGCCATTGGTATTCTAATTTACGTGCTTTGCACATACTCGAAGTACTAGTAAGGTACACGTGCATTGCACGCATCAAATTTTGCAACCAAATTATGAATAAATACCACACTATAGCATGTAAGCTCTGAGTCATATATGCCTGATGTAGCCCTTCGTTTAATTCTTATAGTTGATCTCATTCGAAATGAATTAGTTTTATAAAAAAGCTATGATGTTTTATAGTGGAATGTCGTCTTGAATCCTACAGGATTGTACGAGTGTTTGATTGTGCATAGAAAAAACGCAGAATTCTTTCAAAGAGGTTTGAGTGGATGGGATGTTTCCTATGAAAATTAGTGCAAATGAATCATATGAAAAAATTCCTATGGTTTACAATCCTATGAATCATACAACCAAGATAGGAAAAATTCCTAATGATTAGAATCCTCCAAAATTCCTTTGAGAATCCTTTGAATCAAAGAAGCCCTTAATCTATTTTATGATTCATGGAATTGTGCGTTGTAAAGGATAAAGTAAAAACAAATAATGGCAATTCAACTAGAAAAAAGTTTGGGCAGTTATGATACGGAAGATTCTAGAACAAAAGAGAACCACTGTTGTTTTGAGGTTTGTGCATTATGCTTAAGTTCAACCATGGAGTCTGCTAGATTGTACATGTGGAAAAATCCGGTGGGGGGCTAGAAGATGGTGCGAGGGGCCGAGTGGAGGGAGACTATGAAGGAATGCAGAAGTGCGAGATCGATATTTAGAGAGAGGGGGCGAACACGTGCGCTGATGCGCGCAGTGGCGGAGCCATGAAAAATAAATGAGCTAGGGGGCCAAGCATTGCTAATCCTTTACGAGGAGGGTCAATTCATGAACTTAAACCATTTTAGCAGAAATTGTCTAATGATCACATTCATATTAGCCATTGTCTTCGCCATTGTGCACACGTCTGAGAGATGAAGCGGAAGGCATGGATGATGAGAGGGGGACGTTGGATACATAATTAATGTGGGCGTATTAGCTATATATGTTAATCCTATATAGAGAGGCATAGATTGATCGATGTGGACGTGGGAAAGAGGGTGAGACCTCACTGGATATAACGATTGATCGGTTTGTGTGGAAAACTATGAAAGACCTACCTATATACAAACATACATAGAGGAACATAGATCGTTGCGCATGCACGCATGAGAGATAAAGAATGTCCGATATGATGGAGAGGGGGATGTGTGTTGGCGTGTGCCTTCATGGGAGACCGACCTGAAGAAAAGGATTGCATGCGTGCGATGGATAGTGCCGACTGGTAGTGTGTGTGCATGCATGCACGAGAGAAAGTTAGTGGTACAATTATAAAGAGAAGACTACTGTGTGGGTGTAAAAGAATAGCTGAATAGGTGAGGTCACAATCAATGTAAAGTTGAATTCAAATATTTGAATAAGAGATCCTGATGTTTGAAACCCATGCATGCATGAATATAACGGAGATCTGAGTGGTGTGGTTTGGAAATGAGCATGTTGTAATGTATACACATTGAACAAGGTCAGACTGATTTGAATTTGAGATACCGATGGCAGACATCATTTGGCCACGTCGCATCTGTGCATGGACACACTATTCTAATTGGCGATGATGGGCGACATTTGCATCACATATCTATATCTATACCCCTATATATATTATATTTTATATATTTTTATATTGTGTGCGGGTAACATTAACTTTGCAAGATGGTCGTTGGATGAGGCGAATCCGATGGTCCAAAGATGGCAAATTTGAGCACTACTGGCCGTTGGATATCATCTAGATTCCACCAGATTTCGCCACATGTATAATCTAGAAGACTCCATGGTTGAACTTAAGCATAATGCACAAACAGCAAAACACAAGCACTTCTTATTTGTTCTAGAATCTTCCATATCAGAATTGCCCAAATGTTTTTCTACATGATTTGCCATTATTTGTTTTTACTTTATGTCTTACGACGCACAATTCCATGAATCTTAAAATAGATTAGCTTTCTTATAAAAACTAGATGATTTTGAATGAAATGAACTATAAGAATTAAACGAGCATCTACATCATGCATATATGACTCAAAGCTTGCATGCTATAATGTGGTATTTGTTCATAATTTGGTTGCCAAATCTCATGCATGCAATGCATGTGTACCTTACTCTAGTCTAAATGGTGTTTGTGTGTGTTGTGCGTGTTGAGGTGCAAATTGTCTTCTTTTGGGTACACGTTAAGCTTGTTCTTCCGAAATTTCAAGCCGCACCTTGTTATGCCGAAAATTCAAGCTAGCGTCTCTGTCTATCATGCTGCGAAACTCCCACCTCTTCAACCCGTGCCTTGTTAGCCCGAAATATTTCAGATATATCTTTGTCTCATTGTGCTTCGACAACTCCCTCCATCTCAACCTGCGCCTTGCTGAAAGTGCGTTATATCGACTAGAGGGGGGTGAATAGGCGATTTTTATGAAATTCTTCACTGAGGAATTTGCCAGTGAGGAAATTCCTTAGCAAAGAACTACTAGCAGCGGAATAAGTACTCAAAAGTAAACATAACAGAATACAAGCATAGTCATCATGATGAAATGAAGACAGGCACAGAGTACAGGAAACATAATCACAGGATAACACAGGATGAAGACAAACAGACTAAAGAAATTAAACTGAGGAAATTGTGAAAGTCTTTAGTCAAAGTCTTCAAACACATATATGAACAAAAACACAAAACAGTTATGAGGAAATGAAAGAGTTGAGGAAATAGAACCAGTAAGCTTGGTGAAGACAATGATTTGGTACACCAGTTCCAACTGTTGTCTCAGTTGTACGTCTGGTTGAAGCGGCTGAGTATTTAAACTCGAGGACACACAGTCCCGGACACCTAGTCCTGAACACACAGCTCAGGACACCCAGTCCTCACCGTATTCTCCTTGAACTAAGGTCACACAGACCTCGTCCAATCACTCATGGTAAGTCTTCAGGCGACTTCCAAACCTTCACAAACTCGGTCACTCGACGATCCACAATTCCGCTTGGATGCTCTAGACCATGATGCCTAACCGTTTGGAAGAAGCACAGTCTTCAAAGGTAACAAGCGTCGGATCCACGCAGGATCAATCTCTTCAGTGATGCTCAATCACTTGGGGTTTGTAGGTGTTTGGGTTTTGGGTTTTTGGTTTTTCCTCACTTGATGATTTTCGCTCAAAGTCCTCAGAGGATGGGTTGCTCTCAAATGAAAAGTGTCAGTTTCTCTCGGAGCAGCCAACCAGCTAGTGGTTGTAGGGGGCGGCTATTTATAGCCTAGGGAGCAGCCCAACATGATAAGACATAAATGCCCTTTAATGATATGACCGTTAGGTGGATAGATATTTTGGGACAGCTGGCGCATAGCACAGCAACGGTCGGAATTTTGAGTAGCAAAATCCTCAGGGCTATCATGTTCCTCACTGTGTAGGCAATCCGCACTGGCGAATTCCTAACTCCTCAATCAGGACAAATTCCTCAGAGACCAGAAGAACTTCGTCTCTGTCACTGAAGAAATTGACTGAACTGTATGAGATTTCCAATGGCTTCACTCAAAGGGATTGGTAGGTGTAGGATTTTTAGTTGAGCATCACATGGAAATTTTTCCTTAGTATTTCCTCGACCCCCTTTAACAGTACAGTGTTTCCTATGACTCACAAAAGAGAGAAACAAAACTATGAAAATGAAAGTCTTCGAGCGTCATATTCCTCGCATGAATATCAAGTCTTCACGGACACACCGATTTCCTCACTTTCAAAGTCTTCATGAAAGTCTTCAGAAATACCAAAATCTTCAGTCGAAGATATTCATTTTTAGGGGTCGACTTTTCCTGTAAATGTCAAACTCCTCATAGACTTATAGACCTGTGTACACTCACAAACGCATTAGTCCCTTAACCTATAAGTCTTCAATACACCAAAATCACTAAGGGGCACTAGATGCACTTACAATCTCCCCCTTTTTGGTGATTGATGACAATGCAAGTTAAGTTTTCAACGGGGATAAACATATGAAGTGTAACTACTGATATTGAGGAATTTGATTGCAAGATATATAGAAGAACTCCCCCTGAAGATGTGCATAGTGAGGAATTTGCCTTTGAAGCAATGCACACTTGAAGAGTTGAATCATGGAGATCTCCCCCTATATCTTATAATTCATACACACATTTAACATATAATATGAAGAATTTGAAATGCATGATGAAATATCATGCCTGATGAAATTCAGCATGCGTGCAATAATATTAACGAGGAATAAGCATGCAGAATAGTGCATCAAAAGTATCAGAGCACAGTGCATCAAAATTTTCAGAGCACCATCGGGTTTAAGATTACAACTCGATCCAATAAAGTTTCAGAAGAACGAGAGTTGTAACTTAGCAAATAAAAAACGCCCATATAGTGGACCCGCTTGAAGACTAACTCATATTTCTCCCCCTTTGTCCTCGAATGACCAAAATGATCGAAAATAAGGACTAACGCCCCTGAAGATAATCATGTTGATGAAGGAGCGCCAGTGTTGTTGGGGTCGTTCGTTGATGTAGGGCCTGCCGCAGTGTCGTCCAAATCTTCATGTTCATTAGTGTCGCGCGATGAAGAAAATGAGCTGGCCACTAGAGAAGGAACCTGGACCTTCTTGAATTTCTTCGGTGGAGGTGCAGACCAGTCAAAATCTTCTTTGAGACCCATGTTCTTCAGATCTTCTTCACCATACAGATGTGACAGGATTGCCCAGGTGCGACCGAAGACTTGATGGAGGTAGTAGTGGTTTTCCTTCACTTCATTGTGTGTGGCAGTCATGTTGTGAAGAAGTGAACCAAACTGACGCTTAACCCATTTGTAATTTCGATCCACCTTCTAGTGAAGACTAAGCAGAAGTTCACGGTCAGTCATCACGCACGGAGTAGTGGCTTGAGGAGTGGACTTAGGTGCATTGGCAGATTCATGTGTGGCAGAGTCATCATTGGTGGAATAAGATGCAGCTTTGCGAAACTGACCATCCAATGGACGAATGCCTTCATCTATTACACCTGGTTCCTAGCCCTTCCCATCAACTGAGGAATATGTCTTCTTGAGGACTTCAATTGGGGGCAAGTAGCTGAGGTGATTCTGGAAATCAGCTTTGTAGTTGAGTGAAGACCTTGTCCTGAGGAATCTCATAATCCAAGGTGCATAAGGCTTCAGCTCAAACGGAGACAGTGCAACATTGGCCATAGTCCTGATGAAGAAATCATGATAATTGATTGGAATGCCATGAACGATGTCGAATACCAGATTCTTCATCATGCCAACAATTTCCTCATCAGATGAGTCATGGCCTTTGATGGGACTGATTGTCCTCGTAAGAATACGATAGACAGTTCTGGGCACGTATAACAATTCCTTCATGAGGAATTTGGTTCTTGGTGCTTGACCTGGCTTAAAAGGTTTCATCAGCACCTTCATGTAATGATGTGTGAGCTCAGGTTCACTGTGGATGCAGCGAGCTTCTTCAAGGGGAGGACTGAGTGGTAGAGCACGAAGCAATTTAGAGGCTGGTGCAGTGTAGTGAGTGTTTTCAGACATCCAGTCCAGCACACATGAATTCACATCTTCAGCATCTCTGGTGATGTGCAGCGTTGCATAGAATTAAAGAATCAGTTCTTCATTCCAATCGCAGATGTCAGAGCAAAAGTTGAGCAGTCCAGCGTCATGAAGAACACTGAGGACTGGTGCGAAGCACGACAGAGATTCCATATCCACGTGAGGGATATGCTCATGGTAGAAGATTTTCTCCTTGTTGAACAGCACCGAGGAATAGAAATTTTCTTGACTGGCAGTCCAGAAACGCCTCTTCCTAATGCGAGCAGAGTCATATGGGTTGTAATCTTCGAAGAATACATGCTCGCCGAAGTAATCATCAGCATTGAACTTTTGCTTGCATGAGAAAGGATCCTTTGGCTTAGGCAGAAGAGTGTCAGTGAATTGCATCACGACCTCAGGAATCTCAATCGCATGTTCTTCAGGATGAGGAATTTCTGGTTCCTCCTCAGTGGCAGTCTGCGTTGTTGGTTGTTCAGCAGCAGCAGTTTCTTCAGCGCTAGTGGCTGGAATTTCCTCATGGACAGATGCAGTGGGATGAGTTTCTTTAGAGCCCATGTGAACAGTTTGTGTGGGGGATTAAGGAATTTGCTGTAGAGGAGTGAACATTGGAGAGTTCGGATGCTGACTTTCCCAGAATTCATCACTGATTACGGGAGTGGAGCAGCCAATGTCCACATCTTCATCTTCCATTTCTTCAACGCCAGCCTCTTCAGCTATGAACTGAGGCATAGGCGAGGAGATGATAGGTGTTGAAGGGATCGCATCCACTTCAATTTCTTCATCTAACGGTTCAGACAAAGCAGCAGAAGGAGTTTCTTCATTAGATCCGCTAGGTATCACATGTTCTTCATCAAAAGGAAAAGGTCCTTTGATGGCCTGGTTGAGACGGGAACAACATCAATAGGATTTGCAAACGAACTTGTCATAGGCTTCAGTTTCTTCGGAGCTGAAGAATCTGAAGCTGCTGATGCTTTCCTTTTCTTCACTGCAGCACGCTCTGCAGCCTTGGTATTCTTCACATCTGATGTAGATGGAAGGATTGGAGTTGAAGTTGGTGCAGGAGCAGCTGAGGAATCTGGTTGATTTTCTTCAGGCACAACTGATGCAGTTGCCCTGAGTTCTTCAGTTTCTTCAGGCACACCACTAGTGGGTGCCCTGGCAATTTCTTTAGCGGCTGGAATGCAGTCATCAGCCCTGGAACTCACATTATCTTCAGCAGCCTGATTGTCATCAACGGTGCTGGCATTTTCTTCAGTAGGCTGAGCAGATGCTTCAGCCTGAGGAATTTCCTGTTGCGTTGGGGCTGCAACATTGGAAGTAAAGTTATTCACAAGTTTCACAAAACGAACCTTGGCTCCAAGCCAATCAGAGTGATATGCGTCAAAGTCATCCCTGAGTTTCTCAATCTCAGTCTGAATAGTGACAAGTTCTTCAGTTGTCATAGAGACAACGTTTTTCTTCAGATAGCGCTCTTTCTTGTACTACGCTTTCTTGATCTGCCTGGCCTTCTCAAATTTCCACTTTTCTTCTTGAATGAAGTGGGTTAGCATGTGACTCTGGCCAGGAGTCAGCTTGAAGTCAGGCAAGGGAGTGTTGGGGTCTTTGTGCCAATCATCAATGTAGTCGAGGATCAGCTTGGGATCCAAAAGTAGTGGCACCTCTGATCCCTTGGCTCTAGCGGCCCTGACTTGCCTGTCTCTGATGATTTCTGCAAGTTCATCATCATCAGCTTCGTCTTCATCAGACGGCACTTGGAAAGCGACTTGCTTCTTTTGAGGACTTGGGCGAGGACTTCGTCTAGCAGTGGCCTTTGTCTTCAGCAGTGAGGGGCCAGCTGAGGAACTTGGTGCAGCTGAGGAACTAGCTGAGACACTTGAGGCAATGGAGATGCCGGCAGTCCTTTGGCATGAGGCGAGATGCATAGGTGCTGAGGATTTGGTCGGAACAGCTGAAGGCTTTGGGGAAGGAGCTGAGGACTTTGGAGGAACAGGAGCAGCATGAGGAATTGCCCGTGAGGGCTTTGATGATTCTGGCTATGAGGGCATTGCTGAGGAACTTGGCCTGCATGCAGGCTTCTTAGACATAGCCTTCTTTGGCTTGACAGCAGAGGCCTCAGCAGAGGCAGTAGCAGCGGCAGAGTCTTCATTGAAATTCCTCACTGCTTCTCTGGCTTGCTTAGCCATCTTGGTTTGGCGCTTGGCCCATTCATCAGGATAGTCCTCACTGTGCTTGAGGCTGGTGGGATTTGCTATTTGGCCAGGTGCCAATGGAGCTATTGGGCATGGAGGATTGAGTGCGAATTTCTTCATGTACGTAGGAGTGACATATCCGTACTCCCTCCATTCTCTTGCCCATCTCCTCTCTATCCTCTGTTTGCGCACTTTGTGCTCATTCTTGGTTTCCTCAGTAGGTGTGCAGTACCCAGCATATATGTCATCAGGGATTTCAAACGTTGTATTTACCTAAGGCCTCTTTCCTCCCTTCTATGGCCTTTTACCATCAGCCATTTTCTTCAGTTGAGGAATTTGAACAATCGAATTCTCTGAAGAAGTATGCAACTTTTCTTCGAGGAATGTTGCAAGTGAGTTAAGTTGATGAGAACCTAGTGATTCAGCAGCTGACATGTGTACCTGTGAACAGAGTATAGTTGCGAGGAATTTGGAGAGGTCATATGCGTTCTCAGAAGGTTTTTCAAAAGAACAAGTTTGAGGAATTTGACCAGATGAGTCTTGAAGATTTTCACTAAGCGTTATTTGTCTTAGGTTCCAGAGTTGTATAGATCGAAGATCCACACAATTGAGGAATCTTGAAGAAAAATGATGCTTAGAGAAACGAATCAAGAACAGATGACTTGTGAGGTGTTCAGTATGTGAAGATATGAAGAAAAACACTTTTGAAGATTTTGTAGATAATCATTCGAATCAACGAGGGCAGTAAAAGTAACTTTTAATTACTCTGGACGAAGAACACGACGAACTAGAGTGAGGAGATGTGAAGTTCGTCTGTGCAGATCTTCCACGCCCTAACTTGGCGGAGGAAGACGGCTACGGCGGTGGCGGAGTGAAGATTTCCATGATCGGTGCGAGTACGTCGGCGACGAGGTTGAGGCAGTGAAGCTCTTCCTCACCGGCGGCGATGAAGTAGCAGCGGCGCTAGGGTTTGAGAAGCTCGAGCTGGACAGAGAGGTCAAGCGGAGTAAAAGAAGTTAGGAAGGGAAGGAGGGGTATTTATAGCCACGGTGAAAAACTGCTCGCCCGAAGAAATTGGACGAACGTGCCCCTGACCCTTCTCATTCGCATGGCATGTGTCACCCACGTAGTGAGAGGTGGAGATCGTGTTAGATCGTGGGTGAGTGGATAAGTGTATCGTGGGATCCAGAACGGTTTGAGCGGCAAAGCCGAAAATTTAGATAAGATAGGTTTTAAAGTGCCGTTCGCAATTTCCTCAGCTGACAAGGACACAGTGAAGATTTTGAACGAGTTCCAAATAGAACGGACATGAAGAATTTGTGAACAGATTGGGTTGAGTATAGCATAGAGGGGAAGGGTCCGATCACATTTACTTAGCAGAAGACCAACTTGAAGAAATAGCCATAAGTGAATGCTGTAGAGGACATAAACTCATATATATATATAGCTAAATAGCCAATAAAGAAAAACGACGGAACCAGTGAAGACTATGCAAAGTTGAAGAATATGAATAATTTGAGGAATTTCAACTTTCGGTGGTGGCGTGACCCATCGTATAAGAATGATGATTTCAGACACCGCGTACAATTATCGTAGGGTTCTGAGAATCTGATTCTTCATTAATTTCTTCACACTAAGAGTGTTATTCTCCATTGATTGAAGAAAAATGTTTCTTCATGTGTTGCACATCTAAGTCATCAATTTTGCATAAGGTTAGGACGAGTGTCCTTTTCAAAGAACATTCGAAGATTCTAGGATATTTAGCTCACACCGCAACTTGCTAAATCTCTTCTCATCCAAGGGCTTTGTGAAGATATCGGCTAGCTGTTCTTCAGTCTTCAAATGCTCAATAGAAATGTCGCCCTTCAACACATGATCACGAAGAAAATGATGACAAATCTGAATGTGCTTTGTCTTCGAGTGCTGAACTGGGTTGTGAGCAATCTTGATGGCACTCTCATTGTCACAGAAGAGAGGCACATTCTTCATGTTGACGCCATAGTCCTTGAGAGTTTGCTTCATCCATAGCAATTGGGCACAGCAAGAACCAGCGGCAATGTACTCAGCTTCAGCAGTAGATAGTGATACGCAGTTCTGTTTCTTCGAGGACCAAAAGACCAAAGATCGTCCGAGGAAATGACATGTACCAGATGTTGACTTGCGATCCACACGATCACCAGCATAGTCAGAGTCAGAATATCCAACAAGATCAAAAGCCGAGCCCTTGATGTACCATAATCCAAGTGTTGGTGTGTGAGCTAGATATCAAAGAATATGCTTCACAGCCTTATGGTGTGATTCCTTCGGTGTAGCTTGAAATCGGGCACACATGCAAACACTAAGCATTATATCTGGCCTAGATGCACATAAGTACAATAAGGAACCTATCATGGAGCGGTATACCTTATGATCGAAGTCAATACCATTTTCATCAGTGCACAGATGGCCATTTGTGGGCATAGGAATTTTGACGCCTTTGCAATTTTGCATGCCGAATTTCCTCAGTACATCCTTGAGGTATTTGTCCTGAGATATGAATATGCCATTGTGTTGTTGGCGAATTTGAAGACCTAAGAAGAATTTCAACACTCCCATCCTAGACATTTGATATTCTTCACTCATCATATAGGCAAATTCATCACTATAACGTTGGTCAGTACAGCCAAAGATAATATCATCAACATATATTTGGCACACAAACAATTCACCATCATAAGATTTAGTGAAAAGAGTAGGGTCGAGTGAACCGGGTTTGAAGCCTTTCTTCATGAGGAGTTCCTTCAAGGTATCATACCAAGCCCGTGGGGCCTGCTTGAGGCCATAGAGGGCCTTGTTGAGTCTGAAGACTTTGTCAGGATTCTTTGGATCTTCAAAACCTGGGGGTTGAGCAACATATACTTCTTCCTCAAGCTTACCATTGAGGAATGCACTTTTCACATCCATTTGACATAAAGTGATATCATGATGGTTAGCATAAGCAAGTAATATGCGAATAGCCTCAAGTCTAGCAACAGGTGCAAAAGTTTCACCGAAATCAATTCCTTCAACCTGTGTGTAGCCTTGAGCTACAAGCCATGCCTTATTCCTCACCAGAAGGCCATTTTCATCTTGCTTGTTGCGGTAGATCCACTTTGTGCCGATGATATTGTGCTTGCGAGGATCTGGACGTTTGACCAGTTCCCAGACATTGTTGAGCTCGAACTGATGTAATTCTTCTTGCATGGCCTAAATCCACTCAGGCTCCAGAAATGCTTCATCTACCTTAGTGGGCTCTGTAATAGAGACAAAAGCATACTGCCCACAAAAGTTAGACAAATGTGAAGCTTTTGAGCGTGTGAGAGGACCTGGCGCTTTGATGTCATTGATGACCTTTTCAACTTGCACTTCTTTTGCAATGCGAGGATGAGCTAGTTGTCGTTCAAGAGTTTGATCAGCGTTTTCTTCAGCACCATTTTCTTCAGCATTTTCTTCACGTGCATTAGCTCGACGTTCTTCATGTTCTGGAATGAATTCTTTAGCAGATTCTTCAGTAGGAATGACATCCTCAATAGCCTTGAACTTGATAGTTTCCTCAGGTGCTAGTTCATCTATCACAGTAGGTAGGTGCTCTCTTTGCGAGCCATTAGTTTCATCGAACCGCACATCTACAGTTTCAACAACTTTGTGAAGAACGTTGTTGAAGACTCTGTAGGTGTGCGAGTCCTTTCCGTAACCAAGCATAAAACCTTCATGCGCTTTCGGTGCAAATTTTGAGTTGTGATGAGGATCTCTAATCCAACATTTAGCACCGAAGACTTTGAAATAACTTACATTGGGTTTCTTATCAGTGAGGAGTTCATAGACAGTCTTTTTGAAGAATTTGTGAAGATATACTCTGTTGATGATGTGGCACGCAGTATCAATTGCCTCAGTCCAGAAATGATGAGGCGTTTTGTATTCATCAAGCATAGTGCGAGCCATCTCAGCAAGAGTCCTATTCTTGCGCTCCACGACTCCATTTTGCTGAGGAGTGTAGGGAGCAGATAACTCATGGGTAATACCAAGTTCATCAAGATAGTCATCGAGACCAGAATTCTTGAACTCAGTGCCATTGTCACTTCTGATGTGCTTGATCTTCACACCAAAGTTGGTTGAAGCCCTCGAGGAAAATCGTTTGAAGACTTCCTGCACTTCATGTTTGTAAGTAACAAGGTGTACCCATGTATAGCGAGAATAATCATCAACAATAACAAAGCCATATTGAGATGCTTCATTTGAAATAGCAGAATAATGATTAGGACCAAAGAGATCCATTTGAAGCAATTCAAACGGGCGAGTGGTGGTCATGATAGTCTTTGCTGGATGCCTGGCCTTCGTCATCATCCCAGCTTCACAGGCTCCGCATAGGTGATCCTTGAGGAATTTGACATTCTCGATGCCAATGACATGCTTCTTCTTCGCAAGCATGTGCAAATTCCTCATGCCTGCATGACCAAGTCGTCGATGCCAGAGCCAGCCCTCTGAAGCTTTTGCAAGTAAGCACATGGCTGGTTGTGGTCCTGTAGAGAAATCAACAATATACAAGTCTCCTCTCCTAAAGCCTTCAAAGACTTTGGAATTGTCAGCTTCCATAACCACAACACAACGGTACTTGCCAAAGACAACAACCATATCAAGATCACAAAGCATGCTCAGGTCTCTAGCAAATTCTTCAGACGATTACGTGTGTCTGGAGACCTGACCCTGCAAAAGAGATTAGTTCTTTTTCTTCACCACCCACATCTGAAGGGGTGGCAAAGAGTTCATCATTCTGCGAGCTCCATATGAAAAGGATGGCATAGAAGCCAGTCCATTCGTCTCACATAAGATGGGTTAGAGTAAGCATAAGAGTATGCAGAGAAATTCTTCGAGGACTTATGGACATAATGATTTGAAGAACAATGCACATATCCATAATCCTTAGATCTTCCTTGCGAAACACACGGGTTAGCACGATGATGTTCATATGAGGACTTTGATCCATATGAGGAATTTGGTCCATATGAAGAATTTGATCTAGGGTTCCTATTCTTCACAGGTAGCGTCATGATGACATTCACCTGAAGATTTTCAAGGCATCTTTTGGGAACCCAGATTTTCTTCATAGGGGAGCCGTTCCTGCAGTTAGTGCCAACATATCTAGCAAATACTTCAGCATTCTGATTTTTGAATAGCTTATAGTTGGAGTCAATTGACTCATCATCAGAATGAGGAGATTCACATGCAAATCCAGATAAGTTAGATGGATCAATTGGAGGTCCCTTTGCAGCAACCCATGTAGTTTTGGGGTACTGCTCAGGCTTCCAATATGTACCATCAGCATTGAGTTTCCTCTCAAAGGCGATACCCTCTTTCCTAGGGTTCCTGTTGAGGATTTGCTTTTTAAGCACATCACAAAGAGCCTGATGCCCTTTGAGGCTTTTGTACATGCATGTCGTGTACAATTCCTTCAGCCTTGCATCGTCAGTGATACTAGCAATGTCCTCAGATGAGGAATTAGTGATAGCAGAGGCATGTGAAGAATTTGAAACATTAGTAGCATTTGAACATTCAGGTGAAGAATTAGTAGATTCACGTTCAATGCACTTCAAGCATGGAGGAACAAATTCTTCCTGAGATGCGCTGATTTGTTGAGCAAGTAATGAATCGCGCTCCTTCTGAAGATCTTCATAACTCACTCTTAGCTTTTCAAGATCTTGCTTTCTTTGAAGAAATTCCTAAGAAAGCTTCTCATGATCGGATAAGAGAGTGTTATGATGACTTTGAAGATTTTCAAACCTAGTCTGAAATCTCTGAAGAATTTTAGTCAAGGCTTTAGTGCGATCCATTTCTTCACCCAACATATCATCACTTTTGTCTAGCATGTTTTGAACCTTTTCTAAAGCCCTTTGTTGTTTTACAGCAATCTTAGCAAGTTTAGAATAGTTGGGCTTAAGATTTTCATCAGATTCATTCTCACTTGATTCAGATAAGGTATATTTGAGTACCTTGGCACCCTTTGCCATGAAGCAGTAGGTGGGAGCGTAGTCACCATCCCCTTCATCAGCTTTGTTGGTGAGGTTATTTTCTTCAGTGTTGAAGATAGACTTGCTGACGAATGCAGTAGTGAGATCTAGGCTCGCCACTCCGGATTCGGACTCCTCAGATGACTCCTCTTCCTCATTTTCTTCAGATTCAGCCTCAGAGTCCATTTCCTTGCCAATGAATGCCCTGGCCTTCTTGGAGCTGCTCTTCTTGTGATATGAAGGCTTTGAGGATTTTGATGATGAAGATTTTGATGATTTCTTATTTTTCTTCGCATCATCAGAACTGTAATCCTTGTATTTCTTCTTATTTGATTCCTTTTCCCATTGAGGACAGTCTTGAATGTAATGACCAGGCTTCTTGCATTTGTGGCAGAGCCTCCTCTTGTAGTCACTTGATGAGGAATCATTGCTCCTTGAGGGTCTTCCAAGGCGACCACGTCTTGAGAACTTTTGGAACTTCTTCACGAGCAGAGCCAGATCATGACTCAGTTCTTCAGGATCACCAAGGCTGCTATCAGAGGCTTCATCATCGGACTCAGATACTGCCTTGGCCTTTAGTGCACGTGATCTGCCATAGCTTGAACCATAGAGATCTCTCTTTTCAGCAAGTTGGAACTCATGAGTATTTAGCCTCTCGAGAATATCAGCGGGATCAAGTGACTTGTAATCAGCACGTTCTTGTATCATCAATGCCAGAGTGTCAAATGAGGAATCAAGCGATCTCAGCAATTTCTTCACCACCTCATGATCGGTGATGTCCGTGGCACCAAGTGCTTGAAGCTCATTTGAGATGTCAGTGAGGCGATCGAAGGTTTTTTGAACATTTTCATTGTCGAGTCTTTTGAAGCGGTTGAAGATATTGCGAAGAACATCAACTTGAGAGTCACGCTGAGTTGAGACTCCTTCATTCACATTGGACAACCTGTCCCAGATAAGCTTTGCTGTCTCCAAAGCACTCACTCTGCCATACTGTCCTTTGCTCAGATGGCCACATATGATATTCTTCGCTTGAGAGTCGAGTTGCTTGAATCTCTTCACATCAGTAGCATTTAGAGAAGGTGTGACTGAGGGAACACCATTTTCCACAACATACCAGAGATCGTTATCAATTGCTTCAAGATGCATTCGCATCTTATTCTTCCAGTAGAGGTAGTCCGTCCCATCGAAGGTAGGACACCCAGCAGAGACCTTGATCATACCTGCGGTCGACATAACTAAAACTCCAGGCGGTTAAACCAAAATCACACAGAACAAGGGAGTACCTTGCTCTGATACCAATTGAAAGTGCGTTATATCGACTAGAGGGAGGTGAATAGGCGATTTTTATGAAATTCTTCACTGAGGAATTTGCCAGTGAGGAAATTCCTTGGCGAAGAACTACTAGCAGCGGAATAAGTACTCAAAAGTAAACATAACAGAATACAAGCATAGTCATCATGATGAAATGAAGATAGGCACAGAGTACAGGAAACGTAATCACAGGAAAACACAGGATGAAGAAAAACAGACTGAAGAAATTAAACTGAGGAAATTGAGAAAGTCTTCAGTCAAAGTCTTCAAACACAGATATGAACAAAAACACAACACAGTTATGAGGAAATGAAAGAGTTGAGGAAATAGAACCAGTAAGCTTGGTGAAGACAATGATTTGGTAGACCAGTTCCAACTGCTGTCTCAGTTGTACGTCTGGTTGGAGCGGCTGAGTATTTAAACTCGAGGACACACAGTCCCGGACACCCAGTCCTGAACACACAGCTCAGGACACCCAGTCCTCACCGTATTCTCCTTGAACTAAGGTCACACAGACCTCATCTAATCACTCGTGGTAAGTGTTCAGGCGACTTCCAAACCTTCACAAACTCGGTCACTCGGCGATCCACAATTCCTCTTGGATGCTCTAGACCATGACGCCTAACCGTCTGGAAGAAGCACAGTCTTCAAAGGTAACAAGCGTCGAATCCACGCAGGATCAATCTCTTTAGTGATGCTCAATCACTTGGGGTTTGTAGGTGTTTGAGTTTTGGGTTTTTGGTTTTTTCTCACTTGATGATTTTCGCTCAAAGTCCTCAGAGGATGGGTTGCTCTGAAATGACAAGTGTCAGTTTCTCTCGGAGCAGCCAACCAGCTAGTGGTTGTAGGGGGTGGCTATTTATAGCCTAGGGAGCAGCCCAACATGATAAGACATAAATGCCCTTCAATGATATGACCGTTAGGTGGATAGATATTTTGGGACAGCTGGCGCATAGCACAACAACGGTCGGAATTTTGAGTAGCAAAATCCTCAGGGCTATCATGTTCCTCTCTGTGTAGGCAATCCGCACTGGCGAATTCCTAACTCCTCACTCAGGACAAATTCCTCAGAGACCAGAAGAACTTCGTCTCTGTCACTGAAGAAATTGACTGAACTGTATGAGATTTCCAATGGCTTCACTCAAAGGGATTGGTAGGTGTAGGATTTTTAGTTGAGCATCACATGGAAATTTTTCCTTAGTATTTCCTCGACCCCCTTTAATAGTACGGTGTTTCCTATGACTCAAGAAAGAGAGAAACAAAACTATGAAAATGGAAGTCTTCAAGCTTCATATTCCTCGCATGAATATCAAGTCTTCACGGACACACCAATTTCTTCACTTTCAAAGTCTTCATGAAAGTCTTCAGAAATACCAAAATCTTCAGTCGAAGATATTCATTTTTAGGGGTCGACTTTTCCTGTAAATGTCAAACTCCTCATAGACTTATAGACCTGTGTACACTCACAAACGCGTTAGTCCCTTAACCTATAAGTCTTCAATACACCAATATCACTAAGGGGCACTAGATGCACTTACACTTGCTATTCCGAAATTACAGCGCGCGTGAAAACTCCCACCTCCTATGAAATCCCGACATGTGAAATGCCCGTGGTACCCCTGAACCGAATGAACTTCCTCAAATCGGTGGGGGTACTTTCGTAACTTACCCCACATTTCAGACAAGCGCGTCTCTAAGCCATGGTTCCCCACTTCCATCCCATCCGCCCACCCATTCGTACAATGAGGCCGCGAAAACCCGCGACGAAACCCCACACCCTACTCCGTCCGCCACCCAGCCGGAGCCTCTTCCCCGACGACGTCTTCCACAGCAACACCTCAACATCCCTCATCCACCATACAAGATGAGGATCCGTCGTCGATCTCATCATCCCGATGGTTCAGCCACCCTGTCCTCCACCTCCAAGGAGCTGCCCCGATGTTCCCCTCATCTTTCACGCCACCTCCATTCCCACACCGTCGTCTTCACCTGCACCACCAGAAGAGCATCATCATCACCGTTTCCTCAGATGAAGCTGCGGCCTAATCGGCGCCACCAAAGAGGTTGTACACTAATCGCCGCATTTTCTTCTTGATTCGATCTCATGGTGCTCCCGGCGCTCGGTCCCGAGCCGACACGGCGTGGCTCCATCCACGGCGGCGTCGCCAGCCACTTCCTCCACGGTGTCGCTCCCTCGGCGGTGACGTCCACATCAGTAGGACCTGCTGCTGCTTTAGCTCTCGCTCGCGTTGCTGCTCTGCTCTTGCTCTCGGTCCCCTGCCTGGTCTGCTCTTGCTATTGCTCTTGCTCGCGTTGCTGCTCTCGCTCTTGCTCTTGCTTGCGATGCTGCTCCGATTTAGCCACACTTCACTCCAATACCGATGGGGTGAAGGAAGAACCAGCCGCAGTGGGGAGGGGTGCTCGCCAAAGATGGGGTTCAGGATGGGGGCGGTGGTCGCCGGCGGTGGCGGGGCATTAGCGGGGCGGTGGCGTGGGGATCGCCGGAGAAAAAGCTCGGCACGGGGGGCCTAGAGGGATGGCCGGGGCTGTGGCGGACCGGCGGTGGGGAGTGTTTTCAGGGCGGGCGGGGCGCCGCACCGCCGGCCTCGGGCGGCGGGGGGCAGCTGTTTGGCCGGCTCAGGGGGGGTGGAGGTTGAAGATGAACTGCAGACCCTTGATTTCGTATCCAATGGCTGCAAAATTGACTGACCAGAGATGAAAAAGTCAGTTGACCGACGTGTAGCCTCACCTTGCTAGTGCGTTCAGTTCCGACAGCAAAATTCAATTTCGACAGCAAAATTCAGTTTCGACATTTAAGTTCAGTTTCAACAGTTAAGTTCAGTTTCGACAGTTAAATTTAGTTTCGACAGTTAAGTTCAGAGATGAGCGGCTGATGTATTTTACATCTAGCACTTTGTGGTTATGTATTTTATGTCATGTATTGGAGATGCTACTAGAATTCCACTCAGGTTAACGTTGTTCGTTGTCTCTCTTGTCCTGCTTCAGCCTCAGCGTCGTACAACTCACCGGAGCTGCTCCAACGACAAAACCCTCCATCACAGCGGAGTAGTACCTCGGGCTCCATCTCCAGACGCCTAAGATCTTCTTCTCCTCCTCCGACAGCCAAGTCAGCCAGAGCATCCTCACCGGCCAACCGAATCACGCTGAGATCGACATGGCTTCGCCAAAGAGGTTGTACACTTTTTGCATCTCTTTTTTACTCTACATGTTATATATGTTGTCCACTGAGCACTCGTAGTAACGGGAAATACGATTATTTTATCCTACTATATGACAAGCAGTGAGGTACCAGGCAACTTAGCTATCCGTGATGGACTCTCTTGAACGCCATCATTATTTATCTTTGTGCGTTTGAGCTCTGCATTTGTCGATGGGCCTGGGAGTTGAACTAGTATGGCTGTGGCCTGGGTCCAAAGTAATAGAAGTAGCACAAAAACATTTTTTTAGTGTAGGATTTTCCTTGCTCAAGCCTGCCTACTACTTTTCATGAATTTGGTGCAAAGGAATGGAGCAAGAAAACTGTAGGATTTGTTCCTTTAGTGTCTCCTTGAAAGAAAAACTGTAGGAATTCTAATTTCCACTTCTCCTCCTTTTCATATTCCTATTCATCAAGCACAATACTAAGAGATAGTAGAATAATAGAATTATAACCGTACATTTTCTTGTGGTTTGACTTAATCTCACCATGCTTTTTTGCATCCTGTGATCTTCCAATTGTTGTGAATCAAACACCCAGATTGGCAGAAATCCTATCCTATTTTCTTGTGGTTTGACTTAAATTCTCTATTTTGCACGTGCATTCCTATCCTATTCCTGTCTATTTCCTATCCCTGCATTGTTAGAATCCTTAAATTCAAACAAGCCCTTACTCAATTACTTCTGTTACAGATATGTGTCAAAGAAAACCTTGTGTGGTTTTTCCTGCTCCTGCGGCGCTGTTTTCCACCCTAGCTCAGCTGCTCCAACGACGGAAGGGTTCACCACAGCAGGGATCCGCTCTCCAAATTGTCTTTCGCCGCCTCAGATCTTCTTCCCCGCCGCCGGCAGCCACGGCTACTGCATTACCATCATCAACTAAGAAGATGACCTTGAGGACTACACGGGTCCGCAAGAGAGGTCGCACTCTTCCGTGTCTGCTTACGTTATGCATCTCTTAATATGATGAGATGCTACATTATCGTCGTGTTCACCTATTAGACTCCGAGTCAGGTCCAAACTAATGCTGAAACTTGAGTTTTTAAATGGTTGTGGTGTACATATTGGGGCCGCAATCAGTACTATCTATCTACTATCTGGTTAATCTCCGGTTTCTACTATGAGTTTCATGTTGGGGGCAAACAAACATTAATGGAGCCATTATCTATATTTTTAACTAAAGCTATTATCTGCCTGCTATCATTGGTTTTGGGTCTATCCACAGTTTGCTACCATCACTCTGGATTTGTGCATGCACTCCTTACATAATCTCACTACGTTTTATTCCTATGCATGCCAGTTATTGTACACAATGGAACTGAACATGTAGAGCAAAAGAGACGAGCCTTGTGTGGCAATAAAATTTCATGCAGACGTCGTTCCATCGTGGGCGCAAAGGCAGCCCCCCTCCACCCATTTCAGATCGTAATCAAGAGGAAGATAACTGTTGTGAGGGGGATTCAGAAGGAGAAGACCACTCCTATTTACCCCATGAGGTCTTCGCTCTAACTTGGCATGCTGATGTTGGTAATATCATGCATATGGTGCCTTGCATTACTTACTGTATACATTAAAGATGTAATCTTCTTAGTTTAGACATGCTTTGTGTCAATGCCATATGTTTAGTTTCTTTATCGTATATGTGAATCATGCAATGCCATTTTGTCTAGCCAGGCATCATATATGTGAATTTTCCAATGCCACCCTGGTTAGCCAGTCATCTTATATGTGAATTATATCATGCCATCATTTTTTTATTACGTGTTAAATTTGTCAACAATTTTAGTACATTCAATTACTCTTCATGTGCATCAGCCATTTGGCACGGTCATGGAAAAATCTGGAGTGCAAACAAGGTCTTCGGAGCAGACAATGCTATCTGATGAAGCACATGACTTGCTGGTTCCCGATAGCTCCTCGGAGGAGGATTCAGAGACAGATGACCAGTCATATCCCCCCCCCCCCCGAGGTTCATGCCCTAACTTGGCAGGGTTATGTTGCTCATGTCGTGCGTATGGTATCTTGCATTGCTATGTCATTTTCTTAGTTTAGACATGCTTTGTGTGAATGCCACCTGTTTAGTGTCTAACTACCATATATGTGAATTATGCAATGCCATCTTGTTGCAAGACATTATATATGTGAATTATGCAATGTTATCTTGTTGCAAGGTATTATATATGTGAATTATGCAATCCCATGTTGTTTAGGCAAGCGTCATATATGTGAATTATATCATGCCGTCCTTTTTTATATTTCTCATTGCTTTTGTCGACAATGTTTGTATATTCAACTGCTCTTCCTATGCATCAGCCATTTGAATTGGTGATGGGGAAATCTGGAGTGAAAACAAGGTCTTCAGAGCAGACAATGCTACCTGCTGAAGCAGATATCTTGCTGGCTACAGATAGCTCTTTAGAGGAGGATTCAGAGGCAGATGACTAGTCCTATTATCCCCCTGAGGTGTACGCTCAAACTTGGCAGGGTTATATTACTCATATAATGCATATGTTGTATTGCAATGCTTAGTTTTTACATCATATACACAATATTGAATGCCATCTCCTTAGTTGACACATCATATATGTGATTGCCCTCTGCTCACTTCCTTAGTATATAAATCATATATTTGAATTATGTCATGCCATGATGTTTACATAGATAGCATGTATCTGAATTATGGCATGCCATCCCATTTTCTAAAGACATAGTCATCATATTTAAATTATGTCATTCTATCCGTGAATTATATCATGCCATCATGTTTCCATCGATGGCATGTTTGTGATTTATGGCATGCCAACCACTTTAATAGACACATCGTATAGTTATATCATGTCATCTTGTTTACAACTAATCATGTACTGACAACTGAGCTTTGAAAGTCATGCCGGGTTGTAATAAACACCGGTTTATCATAAAATATTCATAAATCCCTTTATCAAAAAGGTTAAAACATTTGCAACAAATACAAAAAATATGCAAGGCTTTTCATGGGCTACCAGGCCCTAAATCGAGGGTTTTCATGGGCTGCCATGCCGCTAAGTTAAACCATTTTTCAAAGCCTTTTAAGATGGACCTCAATCTTTAACCAATCATTGTTTTAACTTTGACAAGTTCAGGGCCTATGAGATTGACTTGTCAAACGTTCGATGGGTCATACCAGATTTACCTGGACGGAGTGGCTTACTTAAAGAGGCAGGATAACCCGGGGTTTTAGGTGAATACACCTGGGTTCCAAGCCTGGCTTGATAGCCTATTACAAGGGTGCAAGCTCGTTGTTCTTTGAGAAGCAAGGAGCCCCCAAGTAATATTTGAGCTGTGCTCAGTGGGTACCTATGTTTGAGTTGTGCTTTTTGCAACAGACTCTCTTTGATTCCACATAATTTCCTTTTTGGCTTTAAACCTATCAAGAGGTGTAGCTATGGTGTAAATACAACCAAGCCCCCTAGTGATTTCCCTGTTTGGCCTGAGGCCGATCAAGAGGTGTAGCTATGGTTCGAATACGACAAAGCCCCCTAGTGATTTCCTTTATATCTGTAACACCCCGGTGTAAGGATGCTACAATAACCTCTGGGGTTAAGTTAACCTTTTTGCTAAACATAAGCCTGATCATTATTATCTCATGTTTCTTTCAACTTCCCCTTTGAATGCAAATTCAAATGCTAAGTGAAATTCACAATTTCTCAAACATGAAAACAAAAATGTTCATCACATGCCAAATATTCCACAACTAATATTGGTGGTGAACCAACATTTTTGCAAAGGGTTTAAGTGGCCTAAACTACCTAAAACAGTGACCTAAGCAATAAATTAAATGCCCTTTTTAATTTCTAAAATTGGCAACTATTCCAAAAGCCTCCCAACCTTTTTGTGGCAGTGCACTTTAATTATTTGAAATTGTTTTGGCCAGTGGCATAATTTTGCAAAGTCATTTTCGGCTAAAAAGAAAATGCAAAAGCTGCTAAAAATAAAAAAGAAAAAAACTAAAAGAAAAGGAAAATCAGAGGAGAGAGAGAGAAAGCCCCTGCCTCACCTGGGCTTCGGCCCACCCGGCCAGCCGACCCAGCTAGGTCGACCCGCTCCCGCTTCCCGGTCATCCCTCTCCTCTCTGTTCATGCGACCGAGGCCCCCCACCCCTAGCTCCTTCCCACCGGAACCGACGCGGCGCCCCGCGCTATCACCTCACCGGCGAGGGGCTAAGGGCAGCCCCGACGCCTCGGGCTCCCTCCCCACTCGCCCACTTGCCCCCTCTCTCCCTCGTCGCGCTCTCCCTTGCTCTACAGATCCCCTCCCCTCCTCAATCGAGCGCCGCCGTCGCCATGGCTGTGCCGTAGCCGCAGCCACTGCCCAGCCCGCGCCTCACCAGCAGGTCTAGGAGGCGCGACATCGATGCCTTCGTCGACTACCTCACCGGAACGAGGTGGGGAAGCCCCATCAGTGTCGCCATCGTCCCGTCTTCAACCTCCATCTGCCACGGTCGACGCCATCTTCCTCCTCTCCGGCGACCCCCTACTGCTACTAAGCCTATCACTAGCCTCTGTGTGCCGCTCGGTGAGCCCCTCATCCTTCTCGCTCTCCTTGTTGACTTTGGCGCGCCCCCGAGCTGCTTTCCCCACGCGCGCCCGAACGCAGCGCCGCGGAGCTCATCGCCGGCGAGTCTCCGGTGACCAATTGGTCATGGGCGTATGCCCGTTAGCTTCACCGCATTGCGCGCTCTAACGCCGCACCCGCTCGAGCCCGAACTCCGGCGCCGCTTCTTCTCGTCGCCGGCGGCGTTCCGGTCGTTCCCGGCGCCAGCCATCGCCTCCATCTTGCGTGCGACGTCGAGCCGCGTCGAACGCATCTAGCTACGCCCCCGGAAACCCCTTGTGCGTGAAACCCGACCCCTCCCCCGACGTGCGCCGCCGCAGGAGGCTCGCCGGAGCAACTCCGGTAGCCAGCGCCGACATGGCCGGCCGGGGCCACTCCCCTGGTCACTGCCTCGTAGGCCCTGAGAGCCCCGTTGACTGGGTTGACCCAGTCAACATGCTGACTAGGCATCCCAGTGGCGCTGACGTGCGGGCCCCACCACATAATTAATTTAGCTAAAACATTTTTCTAATTAAAATCAATAGTTAAACTAAATAGTCACTGACATGTGGGGCCCAGCTGCTAATTAACCACGTTTAATTAAAATAACCCACTGTTAGCCCTCTGTCTATGACATGTAGGACCCACTGGTCAGTTTGACCTGGTCAGCAAGTCTGTTGAGTGCTGACATCATCAGCACGTCATGCTGATGTCATATTTTCTTTTCTGTTAATTTAATTAATTCCAGAAAATGTTTAAAACTTTGAAAATTTGTAGTAATTAAACCGTAACTCCGATGAAAATGTTTTCTATATGAAAGTTGCTCAGAAAAATCCCATGAATCCGAATGCATGGTCCATTCACCTGTCACATGCCCCGAGCATGCTGAACATGGAACCGTCCCCTCTCTTTCATCTGTCCGGAATTCGTCTAACGCTGGGGATTCATCCTCGGATGTTTATCCCCTCCGTCTGCAACGTGTAGTACTACGTTAGGACAACCCTAGCTCTGCCTGTTGTCATGTAATGCTTAGTGATGCATCTGTTTGCTCTATATTTACTGTTTCTTCCCCCTCTTCTCTCTGGTAGACCCCGAGACCGCTGCTGATGCCCCTGTGATCGACTACGTCAACGACACTTCTTCCTTTTCAGCAGAGCTTCCAGGCAAGCAAACCCTCCTTGAGCATTCCAATATCTCCCATTTCTTCCCCTCTCATGCTTGCATTAGAACTGCTACTGCTTTATGTATGATCCTACTCTGATGCATAGCCTGTTTTTCTTACCTGCTTTCATACCTTACCTGCTTATCCTAAACTGCTTAGTATAGGTTGGTTAGAGATCCATCAGTGACCCCCACCTTGTCCCAGTTGCCCCGCTTTATGTTCGATGACTCGATCAACGTGATCGACGTCTAGGCCCCGACACCGCACATCACACCCCTAGTTGTACGACTCTGCAGAGTTACCATCGAGTGCCAAGGGTGGAACCTCTTACATCACTCCCGATATGACCTCTATAGTGTAGCTATTCGGTCGTGGTCATCAAGGGTGATTTCCTCCTTAACCACTTCCGATACGGATTTGTAGTGCAACCCCTCAAGTGTGAACCTCGAGGGTGAATCCTCTTACATTCATCTTGATGATTACATCAAGTGGAATTCACGGGGGTGATTCCTCGGGTTTCCCCCTTGGTGTTAGACACATAGTTACTATGGTTACTATGACTTTACACTGAACCATGTTACTAAAGAGGGGTCGGCCCTAAGGGGTACGCGCATGAGCTTAATAGCGAGTGATGTGGTGTCGGGTTGACCTGGAAGGTGCCCGTGAGATACTTACGAGGCGTGGCCGGGCATTCTTAGCCCTTGCCGCAAGTACTCTAGACGGGGCGATGGGGTCACATCTTTCATGAGTCTCTGCTCGTTACCGCGCGTTCCTAATCCACAACGATTTGGATATTTGATTTGAGGGGCCTCTGGCCTGATAGCACTAAACATCACGTGGGCATTGTATGGGCGTTCTGCATCGTATGCATCAGCCGAAGCTTAATAGACATCAGGGACTGAGCGGCGCGCTCCGGGTTGGACTGGTAAGCTCCTGCCTTTTTAAGGAGGTAGCTAGGTCTGCTCACCAGCCGACCACGCAACGTGTAGGAGTTCTCGGGGCAATGGCCCAAGACCCCTGGGGCCATAGGTTTATTCCGGCGTGCTTGACCTCTCTATTACGCCTAGGTCGGGTTGCGGTGTATTGTTTGGCCGAGGCCGGGCAGGACCCAGGAAAGTGTGTCCGGCCGGAGTTAATCGAGCGTGGTGGGTAAGTTGGTGCACCTCTGCAGGGAAGAAAACATCTATCGATAGCATGTCCTACGGTAACAGACACTTGGAGTTGTATCCCGGTCGATACAACTAGAGCTGGATACTTGTGATGAGAAATGGATTATGATGAGAAATGGATAGTATGGCTCTGGTATTGCTTTCTCGCGGGGAGTCGAGAAAGGATCTCTGGCCGAGGTTGATAACTCTACTACTTTACTTTATGCTACTCTTATATCTCCTGATGCTGCAAGATGCTTGAAGATGCTAGTCTTCGATAGGCTAGGCTTTCCCCTTCTCTTCTAGCATTCCGCAGTTTAGTCCACAGATACAGCCCATTTCCTTTGATATAGATGCATACTTAGTTTAGATCTGATGTAAGTCTTACGAGTACTTTGGATGAGTACTCACGGCTGCTTTGCTACCTCTTTTCACCCATACCCAATTGTTGCGACCAGATGACGGATCCCGGGAGCCAGACGACACCACTGATGATTACTACTACCCCGAGGGTGCCAACTACTACGTGGCGGCCGCTGACGACTTGGAGTAGTTAGGAGGCTCCCAGGCAGGAGGCTTTGCCTTTTCGATCGTTGTTGCTTTTGTGCTAGCCTTCTTAAGGCAGACTTGTCTAACTTATGTCTGTACTCAGATATTGTTGCTTCCGCTTACTCTTGTGTATTCTAGCTTGTGTATTTGAGCCCTCGAGGCCCCTGGCTTGTAATATAAAGCTTGTATTATTTTAATTTGTGTCTAGAGTTGTTTGTGATATCTTCCCGTGAGTCCTTGATCTTGATCGTACACATTTGCGTGTATGATTAGTGCACGGTTGAATCGAGGGCGTCACAATATCTGTGTGGCTTTATAAGCCGGGTTAATAGAACTCCGTTTTATAAGTAGAAGCCCCCATGTAATCATACACGATGTAAAAAACAACAGATACCCCGCTTTAGCTGAGGCTCCGTTTTATTATATAATATATACATTGTCATAACTAGCACATATGCCCGTGCGTTGCAACGGGAAAAAATGATGTTTTGTTCAAGCATATTGTCTCATAGCATCCTTCTATAAAATGAACATAAAAAATATGATGCAATTTAGTCGTGTTATATTTTGTTTGCCGGGCATAATCTTCCATCGATTCCATTTAAGTAAAATTCTTCCTTTAGTTACCATGACGTCCTCAACTGTTTTAGTCAGGAATCAAATTATTCCTTTTCTAATTTAGTAGCCCAACACATTAAAGCCTACAAATCTTTTTTAAATTATGTTATATTTTTTACCTCAAGTCCTTCCTTTAATTAGCTCACCCTAAACACGAGGGCTGCCACTCTATATTTAGAACGAGTTAGGATTAGTAAATGTGAATGGTGTATAGGTCGTTGGTTGTTACATAAAACATCCAGATAGGAGTTCCTGTGATCAATTCCGACAATATTGATTTATTTTGACCTAATTATTATTCGCGGTCTCTATAAAAGCCCAAGAAAGGCCCATCAATGTACAAGTATCTGGCCCAGATCGCTTAGCGTGCACTCTAACCAAACGAAAAGGACTAAACCAAACCAAGAATACCTATTCCCTTTAATAGTAGGTATAGAGTATGTACATAAGAAGAGCCTGTGGCTCAAGTATAATAAGGCCGAAGAAGAGCTATATTCCATGGCTGCTGGGTCTCCTCCTCCGATTTACGTGAGTCTTTGTGCTCTCGAACATCAATAAGGTAGTATGATCCATTGTGCAAATTTTTGCTGACCACAAAAGGTCCTTCCCAAGGTGGGTATAACTTGTGCATAGCAGTCTGATCCTGGATGAGCCGGAGCACCAGATCGCCCTCTTGAAAAGTTCTGGTCCTAACCCGGCGGCTTTGATAACGTCGGAGATCTTGTTGATAAATCGTCGAACGCACCGCTGCTAGATCACGCTCCTCATCTAACAGGTCTAGTGAGTCCTAACGTGCTTTCTCATTCTCAGCTTCAACGTAAGCCGCCACACGGGGCGAGTCATGACGGATATCACTAGGAAGAACCGCCTCCGCTCCGTAAACCATGAAGAAAGGTGTGTAACCAGCAGATCTGTTTGGTGTGGTGTTGATACTCCATAATACGGAAGGTAACTCCTCCACCCAACAACCGCGCGTCCGCTTTAAAGGAACCATAAGCCGGGGTTTAATACCTCTCAAAATTTCTTGATTTTCCCTATCTGCTTGACCATTAGACTGGGGGTGGGCCATGACGCTACATCAAGCCGGATGTGCTCATGTTGATAAAATTCCTCCATAGCACCCTTGGACAGATTAGTACCGTTATCAGTTATAATGCTGTGTGGAAAACCAAACCGGAATATCACCTTTTTCATGAATTGGACCGCCGTGGCTGCATCACACTTACTGACTGGCTCTGCCTCTACCCACTTGGTAAACTTATCAACCGCCAACAACAGGTGGGTCTTTTTGTCCTTGGACCTCTTAAAGGGTCCAACCATATCTAGCCCCCAAGTTGCAAATGGCCAAGTGATTGGAATCATTCTCAACTCCTGAGCCGGAACATGAGCGCGGCGTGCAAATTTCTGACAACCGTCACACCTTTTTACTAAATCCTCAGCATCACCATGAGCCGTCAACCAATAGAAGCTATGACAAAAAGCCTTAGCCACCAAGGACTTTGAACCGGCGTGGTGACCACAATCTCCTTCGTGGATCTCTCGCAAAATCTCACAACCTTCTTGAGGAGACACACAATGCTGAATCGCCCCTGTCACGCTGTAATGATGTAACTCCCCATGGATAATGGTCATTGACTTGGATCACCGGATTATCTGTCGGGCCAAGGTTTCATCGCCTGGTAACTTGCCTCGGTTCATATAGGCCAGGTATGGGACTGTCCAATCTGGTATAACATGAAGCGCTGCAACCAACTGGGCCTCTGGGTCAGGAATAGCCAACTCCTCCTCTGTGGGAATCTTGACTGACGGATTATGAAGTACGACGAGGAAGACATTAGGTGGCACCGGTTTACGCTGAGAACCTAGACGACTTAAAGTGTCTGCCGCTTCATTCTTTCACCGGTCTATATGGTCAACTTGATAACCCTTGAAATGACCAGCCACTATGTCCAGGTCTCATCGATATGCAGCCATGAGTGGATCCTTAGAATCCCGAGTGCCAGATACCTGCTAAGCCACCAGGTCCGAGTCACCGAAGCACTTAACTCGGCTTAAATTCATCTCCTTAGCCATCCGAAGGCCATGGAGCAAGGCCTCATATTCAGCTGCATTGTTAGTACAAGGTAACATTAAGCGGAGAACATAACAAAACTTGTCACCTCGTGGGGAAGTTAATATGACTCCAGCCCCCGAGCCCTCCAATTGTTTGGACCCATAAAAATGAATAGTCCAGTACGTGTTGTCTGGCTTCTCCTCCGGTGCCTGCAACTCTGTCCTATCATTAATGAAATCCACAAGTTCTTGTGATTTGATTGTTGTGCGAGGCGTATATTTTATCCCGTGAGGTCCAAGCTCAATAGCCACTTGGCAATCCGGCCAGTCGCCTCTCTGTTTTGGATGGTATCTCCCAGAGGGGTTGAACTAACCACTATGATAGGATGACCTTGAAAATAATGCTTGAGCTTCCGGCTTGCCATGAAAACTCCATACACCAACTTCTTCCAATGCGGGTACCTCTGCTTTGATTCAATAAGCACCTCACTGATGTAATAAACCTACCGTTGAACCGGATACTCCTTTCCGGCCTCCTTGCGCTCCACCACAATAGCCACACTAACGGCCCAGGCATTAGCAGCCACATATAGCAATAAGGGATCTTTATCAACCGGAGCCGCAAGGATGGGCGGCTCAGCCAACTGTCTCTTCAAGTCCTCAAACACTTTATCAGCCGCGTCACTCCAAACGAAATCATCCATTTTCTTTAGCATATGGTACAAAGGAATAGCCTTCTCCCCAAGGCGGCTGATAAACTGGCTTAAAGCTGCAATCTAGCCCGCCAAACGCTGCACATCATTGATACATGCCGGTTTAGCCAGAGATGTGATAGCCGTGATCTTCTCCGGATTAGCCTCAATGCCTTTGTTAGACACCAGAAAACCCAAGAGCTTTCCTGCCGGAACACCAAAGACACATTTATACAGATTAAGCATCATCTTATAGGCTCGGAGGTTATCAAAGGTCTCCCTCGGGTCATATATCAAGGTTTCCTCTTCCTAGATTTCACCACAATATCATCGACATAAGCATGAACATTGCGCCCAATCTGTTTATGAAGACAATTCTGAACACAACGCTGATAAGTCGCATGTGCACTCTTGAGCCCAAAAGGCATGGATACATAGCAGAAGGCTCCAAAGGGAGTTATGAAGGCTGTCTTCTCCTGGTCCTTAACTGCCATTTTGATCTGATGATAACTAGAATAAACATCTAGAAAACACAAACGGTCACAACCCGCCGTAGCATCAATAATCTGATCAATACGTGGGAGAGCAAAGGGATCAGTTGGACAGGCCTTGTTCAAGTCTGTGTAATCTACACACATACGCAAAGTGCCGTTTTTCTTAAGTACCAGCACCAGATTAGCTAGCCACTTGGGGTGAAAACCTCCATGATAAACCCTGCTGCCAAAAGTCGGGCTACCTCCTCACCAATAGCCTTACGTCTCTCTTCGTTTAAGCGGCGGAGAAACTGCCTGACTAGTTTGAACTTAGGATCTATATTAAGGGTGTGCTCAGCGAGTTCCCTCAGTACACCTGGCATATTAGAAGGCTTCCATGCAAAAATGTCCCGGTTCTCAAGGATGAAGTCGATGAGCGCGCCTTCCTATTTCAGATCTAGGTTAGCGCTAATGCTGAACTGCTGAGATGAATCGCCAGGAAAAAAATCAACCATTTTAGTGTCTGCAGCTGATTTAAATTTCAACGTCGGATCATGCTCTGTAGTTGGCTTCTTCAGAGAAGTCATATCTGCCGGATCAACATTATCCTTATAAAATTTCAGCTCCTCTGTGGCACAAACCGACTCAGCATAAGCCGCATCCCCTTCTTCACATTCCAAAGCAATCTTCCTGCTCACTTGTACCATGATGGTACCCTTATGACCTGGCATCGTAAGCTGAAGATAGACATAACACGGCCTCGCCATGAACTTAGCATAAGCTGGCCTTCCGAACAGGGCATGATATGGGCTCTTGATTTTCACCACTTCAAAAGTAAAGTTTCTGATCTTGAATCATGATCATCTCCAAAAGCCACCTCTAGGGCTATCTTGCCAACTGGGTACGCTGATTTACCAGGCACCACTCCATGAAAGACGGTGTTCGACGGTTTAAGACTCTTGTCTGTCAGCCCCATGTGACGGAAGGTATCATAGTAAAGGATATTGATACTGCTCCCTCCATCCATAAGCACTTTGGTGAACTTGTAGCCCCCGACTTGAGGAGCCACCACTAAGGCCAGATGACCCAGATTATCAACCCGGGGCGGATGATCCTCCCGACTCCATAAAATGGGTTGTTCAGACCAGCGCAAATAATGAGGCACCACCGGTTCAATGCAGTTCATGGCCCTCTTGTGAAGCTTCTGATCGCGCTTACACAAGCAAGTGGTGAAGTCATGATACTGCCCACTATTCAACTGCTTCGGATTGCTCTAATAACCCGACTGCTACTGCTGTTGATTCCTTTATTGTTATAACCTCCCTGATTTCCCTTATTACCTTGATTGCCATGTCCGGTCTGATTGCCTTGGAATCCTGAACCAGAGCTGCCGCCTCCGTAACCCGGCCCATGAAAACTGCCTCCTGAACCGCCGGGCGGGCCATTGTCATATTGGAACATATTGGAATTCTTGAACTCTCGCATGATGAAACAATCCTTCCAAAGATGCGAAGCTGGCTTCTCCTTCGATCCGTGCTTTGGACAAGGTTGATTTAGTAGGCGCTCCAGATTGGGGCCTGACCCTCCACCCTCTAGGGCGGTTTACCCTTACGACGCTGACCATTATCCTGGGCATTGGTGTTAGCCACAAAGTCCAGGCTATTGTCCGCTTTGCGCTTACCATTGTTCCCATGACCTGCCGAGTTATGCTACTGCCCCTTGGCACTGCCGTTCTTTTTCCCTTTCCCTGGTTTGTCCTCTTTAGAATAAGGGTCCTTGGTACTATCTGAATCGACATACTTAACCAAAGCGGCCATAAGCGTTAACATGTCATTACAGTGACGTTTGAGCCATCCCAACTTTAGTTTTAATGGCATGAACCGGCAGTTGCCCTGCAAAGTCAAAATTGTTGTATCTGCATTAATGCGGTCTGATGAATGCAAAATAGCTGAGACTCGCTTCACCCAGTGGATCATAGACTCCCCATCCTCTTGAACACAAGCGGCTAGGTCCACAATTGACATGGGCTGCTTGCATGTATCCTTGAAATTCTGGATAAACCGACTCTTTAACTCGGCCCATGACACAATGGAGTTAGCTGGTAGACTTTTTAACCAAGTACGAGTTGTTCCTTCCAACATCATGGTGAAATACTTAGCACATACCACTTCATCCACATCTAGCATCTCCATCGCCATCTCATAACTCTCAACCCATGACTCAGGGGGCAAATCGACAGTGTAATTGGGCACCTTATGAGGGCCGTTAATATCCTTGGGCAGTTGCATATTACGCAAGGTTGGGGTGAGGCACGGTACCCCCAAAGAACTAAAGACCACACCTGGTTTCATTGAGGTGGTCGGACGAACCAGAGTATGCTAACGAGTTGCGTGCTGAGCTGCTAACTCGGCCTCTCGACGTGCTCGGCCATGATCCACCACATCTTGTGCATTAGCACCACCACCCGCCGAGTTACAGTGCCGCGCACTGCTTGACATAGCCGGTTCATCAATATGCCTGCTGTAACTCTGGCTTGGACGGGGGGTGGAATGAATCCTCTCACGACTATGTGAATAAGCCTGCTCCTGGGTTAAAGCTGTTTGGAGGAGTTCCCTAGCTCGTCGTGTCTCAACCACCACCAGTGACTCGCCTTCGATCGGGAGAGCTGCCAATCATGAAGCGGCGGCCACAATGTCATCCAGAGGGTTGGAGTAATGCCCTAGAGGCGTCGGAACGCGCTGTGACACAATGTTGTTCTGATGAGGCGGGTCCATCATGCGCGGCTGAACCGGCGCTCCTGTTACCGGTGCCTCAGTCCGGTTTACCACTGGCTGGTTACAGGTTCCTGCTCCTGGCGTGTTGAAGAGATTTCTTGGCTCATAACCCGGCGGGAGGTGCGACTGGTATCTCCTCCTCATGACATCATCTGAGGCACTCTGATCCAGCCTAAGCCAGTAGGCTTGGGCTTCTAACTCGGCCCATTCTGCAGCCATCCTGGCGTTCTCTGCTGCCAGGTCCGCTTTAGCCCGTTGTGCTGATCCCGGTTTGCCGCGTCCACCTCCGCTGCCAGTAACATTGCTAAAGTGTCGAACAGATCGGACAAAACCTGAGCCGGAGGCGGATGTAGAGCCCCCTGCTCCCGCTGGCGTTGCTGTTGCTGAACCGAAGATTATTGCCGCGGCGGTAGAAGAGTGTTGCGCTGGTTGTGTACCGGCCATGAAGACCGCGACCCGGCTTGGTAGATCGAGGGGGTCCGGAATACTGTTGCCATCGGAACCTAAACTAATCCGGCCATCCTGCAGCTGATACAGTGACTCAGTCTCTCCGTTTGAAGACTCGTCATCAGAACAGACAACAGTTTCTCCAACATATGTCAGTCCATCCTCATATTCCGCTCCATGGATGACACCTACGAAAACATGCCTTGCTGCGGGCTGAACTTGGGCAGGGCTTGCACGCTGAGCCGTCTCGATGATGTCGGTACAGGTGTCCGGCTCAGGGCCCGGTTCTTCGATCTTGCCGACGAAGACGTGAATCCCACCAAAGGGGACCCGGTACCCGTATTCAATTGAACCGGCCTCGGGACCCCATCCTGCATCGTCGATGTAGAGCTTGCCGCGACGACTTTTAGTCATCCGACCCACCGCGTATCCCTTGAGCCCTTCAAAGCTGCCCTTCAAGAACTCGAAACCATCATGTGATAGCCCCACGGTGGGCGCCAACTGTCGTGGTTTTGTCATGGCAGATGTCCTCGTGAAAGGACTTAGTCGTGGAGCCATCGCTGTGGGTTAGCTTAAAGGGGTTAAACCGGACAAGGGACATGAGAGTTTTATACTAGTTCGGCCCCTTACGATGAAGGTAAAAGCTTACGTCTAGTTGTGATGGAATTGTTGGGGTTTCGATGACCAGGGAGCGAATTCGCTTTGTCTGGCTCTCGAGTTGTTGTTGTGTGTTGTCCCTAAACCGTCGCCGGGTCGCCCCTTTATATACATAGGTAGACGCCCGTCGGATTACAGAGTCCCGAGGCCGGATCGTTAATGTGTCCAACTCGGTCTCTATCCTTCCTATCTTACAATGCAAGTTACATGAGAAAGTCGGTTTACATCTATAGGCCTTAACCCGCCTTTGGGCCTTGGGCCTTCGTAAAGCGCCACCATCCTCACGTCTTCATGGGCTTCTAATCTTCATAGAGTTAACTCGGCTACTTCTGGCCAGTTTACATCCAGTAGTAATATCCCCAACACTCCTCATCGCAAACAGTTAATTGAACTGAACTGTATGCCCTTCATCGCACATGCAACTAAAACCTGAACCGTTTTTGATGCATCCTTCATCGCAAATGTTTTATACATTTCTGACGGTTTTCATACAGCACCATTTTCTATTATGGCATTACACATAGTTTCTCGAAGGGTCTCTGATTGTGGTGTCGCGTTAGCAGCATCCTGCAGTAGTGAGTTTGCACATTTTGTTAGCATGTTTAGGATCGACAAAACCTTTTGGTTGCATCATATACAACTCTTCTTTAAGAAATGCAGTAAGGAATGCAGTTTTGACATCCATTTGCCAGATTTCATACAATGGGGCAATTGATAACATGATTCGGACAGACTTAAGCATCACTATAAGTGAGAAAATCTCATCATAGTCAACGCCTTGAACTTGTCGAAAACCTTTTGCGACAAGTCAATCTTTGTAGATAGTAACACTACCATCAGCGTCCGTCTTCCTCTTGAAGATCCATTTATTCTTAATGGCTTGTTGATCATCGGGAAAGTCCACCAATGTCCACACTTTGTTCTCATACATGGATCCTATCTCAGATTTCATGGCCTCAAGCCATTTATCAGATCTAGGCTCATCATAGCTTCTTCATAGTTCGTAGGTTCGCCATGGTCTAATAACATGACTTCCAGGACAGGATTATCGTACCACTCTAGTGCGGAACGTGCTCTGTTCGACCTACGAGGTTCAGTAGTAACTTGATCTAAAGTTTCATGATCATCATCATTAGCTTCCTCTCTAGTTGGTGTAGGCATCACTTGAACGGATTTCTCTGATGATCTACTTTCCAAATTGAGAGAAGGTACAATTACCTCAATAACTTCTACTTTCCTCCCACTCACTTCTTTGGAGAGAAACTCCTTCTCTAGAAAGGATCCATTCTTAGCAACAAAGATCTTTCCTTCGGATCTGTGGTAGAAGGTGTACCCAATAGTTTCTTTTGGGTATCCTATGAAGACGCACTTCTCTGATTTGGGTTCGAGTTTATCAGGCTGAAGCTTTTTCACACAAGCATTGCAACCCCAAACTTTAAGAAACGACAGCTTAGGTTTCTTGCCAAACCACAGTTCATATGGTGTCATCTCAACGGATTTAGATGGTGCCCTATTTAACGTGAATGCAGCTGTCTCTAATGCATAACCCCAAAGTGATAGTGGTAAATATGTAAGAGGCATCATAGATTGCACCATATCTAATAAATTACGGTTATGACATTCGGACACACCATTGCGCTGTGGTGTTCCAGGTGGCATGAGTTGTGAAACTATTCCACATTGTTTAAAATGAAGGCTAACCTCGTAACTTAAACATTTGCCCCCACGATCAGATCGTAGAAACTTTATTTTGTTGTTACGATGATTCTCCACTTCACTCTGAAATTCTTTGAACTTTTCAAATGCTTCATACTTATGTTTCATTAAGTAGATATACCCATATCTGCTCAAATCATCTATGAAGGTTAGAAAATAACGATACCCGTCGCGAGCGTCAACACTCATCGAACTGCATACATCGGTATGTATTATTTCCAATAAGTCATTGGCTCGCTCCATTGTTCCGGAGAATGGAGTTTTAGTCATCTTGCCCATGAGTCATGGTTCGCAAGTATCAAATGATTCATAATCAAGTGATTCCAAAAGCCCATCTGCATGGAGTTTCTTCATGCGCTTTACACCAATATGACCTAAACGGCAGTGCTACAAATATGTTGCACTATCATAATCAACTTTGCATCTTTTGGCATCAATATTATGAATATGTGTATTACTATGATTGAGATTCAATAAACCATTGTCATTGGGTGTATAACCATAGAAGGTTTTATTGATGTAAACAGAACAACAATTATTCTCTGACTTAAATGAATCACTATATTGCAATAAACATGATCTAATCATATACATGCTCAACCCAAACACCAAATAACATTTATTTAGGTTCAATACTAATCCCGAATGAAGAGTGAGTGTGCGATGTTGATCATATCAACCTTGGAATAATTCCAACAATCATCGTCACCTCTCGCTTAACTAGTCTTTGTTTTCTCTGCAACTCCTATTTGGAGTTAGTAATCTTAGCAACTAAACCGGTACCAAATACCCATGGGTTACTACGAACACTAGTAAAGTACACATCAATAACATGTATATCAAATATACTTTTTTCACTTTGCCATCCTTCTTATCCGCCAAATTTTCCGGGTAGTTCCGCTTCTAGTAACCATTTCCTTTGCAGTAGAAGCACTCAGTTTCAGGATTAGGTCCAGCTTTGGGGTTCTTCCCGGGAGTGGCAACTTTCTTGCCATTCTTCTTGAAGTTCCCTTTCCTTCCTTTTTCCCCGTTATTGAAACTAGTAGTCTTGTTAACCATCAACACTTGATGCTTTTTCTTGATTTCTACCTTCGTCCGTTTCAGCATCATGAAGAGCTCGGGAATCGTTTTTGTGATCCCTTGCATATTATGGTACATCACCACTGGTGCGCGTCGGTCCTAAACAAATGGTTTGTAACCCCTTTCCGCAACGACATTTGGAACCATCACGAAGTGAGTGTGGGCGATAGGGGGTCCTTCCCACATGACCCAGAAACCGTCAGGGATAGGGCCCCTGCAGTACTCTGATGACCCACGAGTATAGGGGATCTATCGTAGTCCTTTCGATAAGTAAGAGTGTAGAAACCAACGAGGAGCAGAAGGAAATGATAAGCAGTTTTCAGCAAGGTATTCTCTGCAAGCACTGAAATTATAGGTGACAGATAGTTTTGTGATAAGATAATTTGTAACGAGCAACAAGTAACCAAAGTAAATAAAGTGAAGCAATGTGGCCCAATCCATTTTGATGCAAAGGACAAGCCTGGACAAATTCTTATATAGAGAAAAACGCTCCCGAGGACACATGGGAATTATCGTCAAGCTAGTTTTCATCACGTTCATATGATTCGCGTTTGGTACTTTGATAATCTGATATGTGGGTGGACCGGTGCTTGGGTGTTGTCCTTACTTGGACAAGCATCCCACTTATGATTAACCTATATTTCAAGCATCCGCAACTACAACAAAAGTATTAAGGTAAACCTAACCATAGCATGAAACATATGGATCCAAATCAGCCCCTTACGAAGCAACGCATAAACTAGGGTTTAAGCTTCTGTCACTCTAGCAACCCGTCATCTACATATTACTTCCCAATGCCTTCCTCTAGGCCCAAATAATGGTGAAGTGTCATGTAGTCGATGTTCACATAACACCACTAGAGTAGAGACAACATACATCTCATCAAAATATCGAACGAATACCAAATTCACATGACTACTAATAGCAAGACTTCTCCCATGTCCTCAGGAACAAACGTAACTACTCACAAAGAATATTCATGTTCATAATCAGAGGGGTATTAATATGCATATAGGATCTGAACATATGATCTTCCACCGAATAAACCAACTAGCATCAACTACAAGGATTAATTAACACTACTAGCAACCCACAGGTACCAATCCCGGACTTAGAGACAAGAATTGGATACAAGAGATGAACTAGGATTTCAGGGGAGATGGTGCTGGTGAAGATGTTGATGGAGATTGACACCCTCCCGATGAGAGGATCGTTGGAGATGACGATGACGATGATTTCCCCCTCCTGGAGGGAAGTTTCCCCGGCAGAACAGCTCCGCCGGAGCCCTAGATTGATTCTGCCAAGGTTCCGCCTCGTGGCGGCGGAGTCTCATCCCGAAAGTTGGCTTATGATTTTTTCCTCATCGGAAGACTCCATATAGCAGAAGATGGGCATCGGAGGGCCACCAGGAGGCCCACGAGGCAGGGGGCACGCCCAAGGGGGTTGGGCGCGCCCCCACCCTTGTGGGCAGGGTGTGCCCCCCTCCGGAACTTCTTGCGCTCAGTATTTTTTATATATTCTGAAAATGACTTCCGTGAAGTTTCTGGACTTTTGGAGCTGTGCAGAATAGTCTCTAATATTTTCTCCTTTTCCAGTCCAGAATCCCAGTTGTCGGCATTCTCCCTCTTTATGTAAACCTTGTAAAATAAGAGAGAATAGGCATAAGTATTGTGACATAATGTGTAATAACAGCCCATAATGCAATAAATATCAATATGAAAGCATGATGCAAAATGGACGTATCAACTCCCCCAAGCTTAGACCTCGCTTGTCCTCAAGCGAAAGGCAAAATCGAAAAATATGTCCACATGTTTAAAGATAGAGGTGTCGATAAAAATAAAATACGGACATGAGGGCATCATGATCATTATTACAATAGCAACTTATATAATTCTTGTCATATGATCTCTTATGCTATAGAGTAACAATTCAATCACAATTTCAAGTATGAATCATAAACTTTATTGAAAACTAACAAACTATAATCTCAGTCATTGGAGCAATTGCAATTTATCATAACATAGGAAAGCTTCAATATAAGAGCTTTTCAGCAAGTCCACATACTCAAATATCATATAGTCTTTAACAATTGCTAACACTCATGCAATACTTATGGGTATGGAGTTTTAATCGGACACAGCGAAAGATAGGGGCTTATAGTTTTGCCTCCAAACGTTTTACCTCAAGGGTAATGTCAACAATAATAGTTCATGAAAACTCACATCCACTTAGCCATATATACCAGGATCTTTCCAACATGTTGTGCTTGCCAAAAGATAAAATGTAAAAAGGAAGGGTGAGGAACACCAAGACTCTTATGTAAGGTAGGAGATAAAAGTAAAAGATAGGCCCTTCGTAGAGGGAAGCAAAGGTTGTCATGCGCTTTTATGGTTGGATGCACAAAATCTTAATGCGAAAGAACGTCACTTTATATTGCCACTTGTGATATGGACCTTTATTATGCAGTCCGTCGCTTTTATTTCTTCCAAATCACACGATTGTAAAGATTATTTTCTCCCACACTGATAAGTCATACATATTTAGAGAGCAATTTTTATTGGTTGCACCGATGACAACTTACTTGGAGGATCTTACTCAATCCATAGGTAGGTATGGTGGACTCTCATGGCAAAACTGGTTTAAGGGTGTTTGGAAGCACAAGTAGTATCTCTACTTGGTGCAAAGAATTTGGCTAGCATGAGGGGGAAAGACAAGCTCAATCATGTTGGATGATCGATGAAAATATAATTTATCTCAGATGTAAGAAAACATAACCCATTGCGTTGTCTTCCTTGTCCAACGTCAACTCTTTAGCATGTCATATTTTAATGAGTGCTCACAATCATAAAAGATGTCCAAGATAGTATATTTATATGTGAAGACCTCTCTTTCTTTATTACTTCCTATTAATTGCAACGATGATCAAAACTATGTTTGTCAACTCTCAACAACTTTTATTAATCATACTTTGTATATGTGAGCTCATTACTCTCCATAAGATATATGTGATCTCTTTTATTTCCTTTTTATTCTTTCTCTTTTCTTTTATTCACTCAAGATCATGGAAAAATAATCAAGCCCTTGACTCAACACTAATCTTTATTATATATATCTCACGGACTTGATTACATAGAAGGATCATAAAGCAAAACTCACAACTAGATCATACTAAGAACTTTATGCTACTAGATCAAAATATTACCAAAAGGATCGAACTTAGAAAAACGGTAAAGATAGAAGTGATGGTGATATGATACCAGGGCACTCCCCCAAGCTTGGCAATTGCCAAGGGGAGTGCCCATACCCATGTGATTATATCTCCCTTTTCGGGGATGGTGATGTGATATTCTTGGCGATGATGCCCCTCAGGATACGATTCTCCTCCTCGAGCTTATTGACTTGCTACTTGAGGTCCATTATTTCCTTTCAAAGTTTTCCTGTAACAACCAAAGCTCCCTGCACCCAAGGGTGTTGCATAGCTGCGGGAGAACAAGTGACACTCTTTTTCATATTCTCATAAGAAAGAAATCTATCATTGGAAGGGATTACCGAGTTTGGGATAGCCGAGCTCTGCAGTTCCCCCATTGTGAATCTAGCTCAGAAGCGAGAAGTGACTTCTTGATCCTTCTCCATGGCATATATCCTCTTCAAATCAGCCTCCATCTCTTCCTCCGTTGCTAGCCCAAAGTGGTCAACATTGTTGTTTGTCATTGATCTCGGTGCCGGATGAGACAGCCGGCTCTCCCCGACTGACTCTTGTGAAGACATCTTGCTCTAATCTGCAGTAGCAATAGCTCGAAACACAAACATAGGACAATTGCGTGATACGGGAGTCAAAACCTTCGGGGGATTATATAATGAATTTTTACCGACCAAAATATGTAACATGCAAGAAAACAGGGTTTGGAGAGCACACGAGGTGCCCACGAGGTAGGGGGCGCGCCCTCCACCCTCGTGGAGCCCTCGTGTCCTTCCCGGATTGCTTCTTATTTTTCTATTTTTCTAAATATTCCAAAATGGAAGAAAATTGCCATTAGAACTGTTTTGGAGTCGGTTTACTTACTGTACCACATACCTATTCCTTTTCGGAGTGTGAAACGTTTCGGAAAGTGTCTCTTATGTATTCCTCCGGGGTTACGCTTTCAATAACATTGGTTTCAACATTTATAGGATTACCTAAGATATAGTGTTTAATTATTTGACCGTTCACCACCTTCGGATTTGTGCCTTCGAAGTTGTTGATTTTTATGGCATCGGAACGAGAGACCTCCTCGATAACATAAGGACCTTCCCATTTAGAGAGAAGTTTTCCTGCAAAAAATCTTAAACAAGAGTTGTATAGCAATACATAATCACCTACATTAAACTCACGCTTTTGTATTCTTTTGTCATGCCATCTTTTAACTTTTTCTTTAAATAACTTGGCATTCTCATAGGCTTGGGTTCTCCATTCATCAAGTGAGCTAATGTCAAATAACCTCTTCTCACCGGCAAGTTTGAAATCATAATTGAGCTCTTTAATAGCCCAATAAGCCTTATGTTCTAGTTCGAGAGGTAAGTGACATGCTTTCCCATAAACCATTTTATATGGAGACATACCCATAGGATTTTTATATGCAGTTCTATAGGCCCATAATGCATCATCAAGTTTCTTGGACCAATTCTTTCTAGATCTATTAACAGTCTTTTGCAAAATTAATTTGAGCTCTCTGTTACTCAATTCTACTTGACCACTAGACTGTGGGTGATAAGGAGATGCAATTCTATGATTAACATCATACTTAGCAAGCATTTTACGGAAAGCACAATGAATAAAATGTGAACCACCATCAGTTATTAAATATCTAGGGACTCCAAACCTTGGAAAAATAACTTCTTTAAGCATCTTAATAGAGGTGTTATGATCAGCACTACTAGTTGGAATAGCTTCTACCCACTTAGTAACATAATAAACAGCAACTAAAATATGTGTGTATCCATTGGAGGCAGGAAAAGGTCCCATGTAATAAAAGCCCCAAACATCAAATGGTTCAATAAAAAGTGAATAATTCATAGGCATTTCTTGACGTCTACTAATATTACCAATTATTTGACATTCGTCACAAGATACAACAAACTTACGGGCATCCTTGAAGAGAGTAGGCCAATAAAAACTGGATTGCAATACCTTATGTGCAGTTCTATCTCCAGCGTGGTGTCCTCCATAAGCTTCGGAGTGACACTTGTGTAGGATCTGTTCCTGTTCATGCTCAGGTACACAACGTCTAATAACACCATCTACTCCTTCTTTATAAAGATGTGGGTCATCCCAAAAGTAATGTCTCAAATCATAGAAGAACTTTTTCTTTTGCTGGTATGTAAAGCTAGGTGGTATAAATTTAGCAACATGTAATTAGCATAATCAGCATACCATGGAGCAGTGTGAGAAGCATTTATTAAATTTAATTGTTCATCAGGAAAGCTATCATCAATAGGTAGTGGGTCATCAAGAACATTTTACAACCTAGACAAGTTATCTGCAACGGGGTTCTCAGCTCCCTTTCTATCAATAATATGAAATCAAATTCTTGTAGCAAGAGAATCCATCTAATAAGTCTAGGTTTAGCATCTTTCTTTTCCATAAGATATTTAATAGCAGCATGATCTGTGTGAATAGTTACTTTAGAATCAACAATATAAGGTCTGAACTTATCACAAGCAAATACAACTGCTAAGAATTCTTTTTCAGTAGTCTCATAATTTCTCTGAGCATTGTCTAGAGTTTACTAGCATATTGAATAACATTTAATTTCTTATCAACTCTTTGCCCTAGAACAGCACCTACAACATAATCACTAGCATCACACATAATTTCAAAAGGTAAATTCCAATCAGGTGGCTGAACAATAGGTGCAGAGATTAATGCTTTCTTAAGTATTTCAAAGGCTTCTACACAATCATCATAAAAAACGAATGGTATATCTTTTTGTAATAAATTAGTCAGAGGCCGAGAAATTTTTGAGAAGTCCTTAATGAACCTCCTATAAAAACCGGTGTGACCAAGGAAACTTCTTATACCTTTGATGTCCTTGGTACATGGCATCTTTTCAATAGCATCAACCTTAGCTTTATCAACTTCAATACCTCTTTCAGAAACTTTATGCCCCAACACAATACCTTCATTAACCATAAAGTAGCACTTCTCCCAATTCAAGACAAGGTTAGTTTCTTCACATCTCTACAAAACTCGATCAAGGTTGCTTAAGCAATCATCAAAAGAGGATCCATAGACGGAGAAATTGTCCATGAAAACCTCACATATCTTTTCATAAAAATCAGAGAATATAGCCATCATGCATCTTTGAAAGGTAGCAGGTGCATTACATAAACCAAAAGGCATATGTCTATAAGCAAAAGTACCGAACGGGCAAGTAAAAGTGGTCTTAGATTGATCATCAGCTGACACAGGTATTGGAGAGAAAACCAGAATAACCATCTAGAAAGCAAAAATGTGTATGTTTGGATAATCTTTCTAGCATTTGATCAATAAAAGGTAAGGGGTAATGATCTTTTTAGTAGCCTTATTTAATTTGTGGAAATCAATTACCATCCTATAACCTGTAATAATTCTTTGCGGAATCAATTCATCTTTATCATTAGGAACGATAGTAATACCTCCCTTTTTAGGGACACAATGGACAGGACTTACCCCCTAACTATCAGCAACGGGATAAATTATACCTGCCTCAAGGAGATTTAGTATTTCCTTTCTTACCACTTCTTTCATCTTAGGATTCAACCATCGTTGGTGATCACGAACTGGTTTGGCATCTTTCTCCAAATTTATTTTGTGTTGACATAGTGTGGGACTAATGCCTTTAAGATCATCGAGAGTATATCCAATAGCAGCACGGTGCTTCTTCAGAGTTTCCAATAATCTCTTTTCTTCATGATCTGAAAGTTTAGCACTAATAATAACAGGATATATATTTTTCTCATCAAGATAAGCATATTTAAGAGTATCAGGTAATGGTTTGAGCTCAAACACGGGATCACCCTTGGGTGGAGGAGGATCCCCTAGGATTTCGGCAAGCAAATTGTGTTACAGGATGGGTTCCTGTTTAAACAATACTTCATCTATTTCCCTTCTTTCATTCATAAACATATCATTTTCATGGTCTAGCAAATATTGTTCTAAAGGATCACTAGGAGGCACGGCAATAGAAGCAAGACCAATAATTTCATCTTTACTAGGCAATTCCTCTTCACAGTGTTGTCTACGGAATTTAGAGAAATTAAACTCATGAGACATATCACCTAAACCAATAGTAACAACATCCTTCTCGCAATCTATCCTAGCATTAACTGTGTTCAAGAAGGGTCTACCAAATATAATGGGACAAAAGCTATCTGGTGGGGAACCAAGGACAAGAAAATCAGCAGGATATTTAGTTTTCCCACACAAGACTTCAACATCTCTAACAATTCCAATTGGTGAAATAGTATCTCTATTGGCAAGTTTAATTGTGACATCAATATCTTCTATCGCAGCAGGTGCAATATCATGCATAATTTCTTTGTATAAGTCATGAGGTATGGCACTAGCACTGGCACCCATATCACATAGGCCATGATAACAATGATCTCCTGTTTTAACAGAAATAACATGCATGCCTACCACGGGTCTATGTTTATCTTTAGCACAAGGTTTAGCAATTCTAGCAGTCTCATCACAGAAATGAATAATATGCCCATCAATATTACCAGACAAGAGATCTTTAACAATAGCAATATTAGGTTCAACTTTAATTTGCTCAGGAGGTGTATAGGTTCTAATATTGCTTTTATGAACCATAGATGAAGCTTTACCATGATCTTTTATCCTAACAGGAAAAGGTGGTTTCTCAACATAAGAAGTAGGAATAATGGGATCATTATAAGTGACAGTCTTTTATTCAACTTTAATAGGTGCAGCTACTTTTACTTCTATGGGAGGATGATATTTAAACCACTTCTCCCTAGGGAGATCAACATGAGTAGCAAAAGATTCACAGAAAGAAGCTACTATTTCAGAGTCAAGTCCATATTTAGTGCTAAATTTACGGAAAACTTCGGTATCCATAAAAGATTTAACACAATCAAACTTAGGTGTCATACCTGACTTCTTACCTTCGTCGAGGTCCCAATCTTCAGAGTTGCGTTTAATTCTTTCCAATAAATACCATTTGAATTTGAAAGTGCTAGTGATCGACTAGAGGGGGTGAATAGGTGATTTTTATGAAAGTCTTCAAAACATGAAAGTTTCGAAGACAGTCGATAGAAATGAACCTATTAACATGCAATGGAAGGTAGACTACACTAGGCAAGCCATAGTCAAGTATTCAATGAAGTGAAAGTAAAAAGACGAATAGCCGCTAGGCAGTATAGATCAGGATGGAAGACAGTATGAAGCCAATCAGAACAAGCAGTCACACAGTGAAGACAAATAGATAATGCAAACAGGCAATGTCTTCACAAGGACCAACTGTGAATAAAGAGATGGGAAGGATAGAACTAGTTGCTCATTGAAGACAAGGATTTGTTGGACCAGTTCCAGTTGCTGTGACAACTGTACGTCTGGTTAGGGAGGCTGAGATTTAACTCAGAAGACCATGTCTTCACCTTATTCCCCTTGAGCTAAGGACACCCAGTCCTCTCCCAATCACTCTGGTAAGTCTTCAAGGGAGAATACCAAACCTTCACAGACTTCGTTCACCGGCGATCCACAATGACTCTTGGATGCTCAAAACGCGACGCCTAACCGGCTGGAGGATTCACAGTCCTCCAGTGTAACAAGTCTTCAGATCACACAGACAAGAAGACTTCAGTGATGCCTAACACTCTTTAGCTCTGGGTGTTTAGGGCTTTGTCCTCACAAGGATTTCTCTCTCAAAGGCTTCGAGGTGGGTTGCTCTAAAATGACAAAAGCTGTGCACTAACTCTGAGCAGCCAACCAATTTACGGTGTAGGGGGTGGGCTATTTATAGCCAATAGGCAACCCGACCTAATTTGTCCAAAATGACCCTGGGTCACTAAGGAACTGACACGTGTTCCAACTGTCAGATTTCATACACACACGGCAACTTTACTTGGGCTACAAGTAAACCTAACTCATCCAACTCTGGATAAGATTTGCTCTCATTGTCTTCGCTCGAAGACATAGGATTTTGGTTAAGCATCACTTCAGTCACTCTGACTTTGTTCACTGGGACCCCACTTAACAGTACGGTGGTTCCTATGACTCAACAAAGAAGAAAAGGAAACGACGAAACAGCTAAGTCTTCGCGCTCCATAGTCTTCACTCAATGTCTTCTATTGTCATAGTCTTTAATGTGAATATCTTCACATACCACCTTTGTCTTCAATGTCTTCATACATTTTTAGGGGTTATCTCCGGTAGGAAAACCGAATCAATGAGGGACTACTACATGTGTTATCCTGCAATTCTCACAAACACATTAGTCCCTCAACCAGGTTTGTCATCAATACTCCAAAACCAACTAGGGGTGGCACTAGATGCACTTACAATCTCCCCCTTTTTGGTGATTGATGACAAACTGGTTGAAGTTTTCAACGGGGATAAAAGTATGTGAAATTGTAAAGGATTTAGGTATTGTCTCGTAAGTAGCAGGAAGGCTCCCCCTGAAGATGTGCATATAAGTATTTTGCTTTTGAATGCAAATGCACATGGCAGGTTGTACTTGCAAAGCTCCTCTTGTACTTATGAAGACAATTCATCATGCATGTAAGGATATAACGAAGATAATGAAATGCATAATGAAAAATGGACATCTGCACAATGACTTCGTGCGGAATTTATCGTCGCACATGCAGAATTTATCATCGCATCACATAGTGTTGAAAAAGGTAGCAGACGACCATCAAGTTTAAGTGTTACAACTCAAAACGAACCAAATGTTTCAAAAGCGAGAGTTGTAAGCACTTGGCAAATGTAGCAAAAGTAAAGCAACCACCCATATGGACCCGCTTGAAGACTATCAACTCATATGCTTCTCCCCCTTTTGTCAGTAATGACCAAAAAGGTTTGAAGACATAGAGCTTCTACTCGTTCCCATGAGGAGTAGGTGAAGCAGTAGGGTCGTCGTTGAGGTTCGGTGGTGCGGAAGAACTTGGTGCAGTGTCGACACGCGCTGAAGTTGGAGGAGGTGAGGTAGCGTCATCTTGATCATCTATGACTCTGGCATTCACCGTTGCAGCTGAGGAGGAATAGTCAGAGTCTTCAAGTGAGGGAGTCCGACGCAAGTGAGCATTCCTTGGAGGAGTTGAGTCAAACTTGAATCTTTCTGTGAAGCCATCGTCTTGCAGATCGGCTTCAGCACTGAGTAATATCAAGCTCTTCCAAGACCTCCGATAGGTTTCATGTGTAACAAAGGCATTCTTGGTGGCAAGATTGCGAATGCGATTGACGTCCACCAAGAGGCTTTGCTTCTAAGGCTTGAGCTAGTCATGATGCTTATCCTGTTTATGATGTAGAGTGACGAGAAGCTCTCCGTCATTGAGAACACGAGACCGCTTCCGAGGCCTTTGGGCAATGGTTCTTGCAGTGGCTTCAGTTTGGGTGCGAGGGGCACGTGTGTTACCAGCCAAGGGATAAACACGAGAGACGGCCTGGACTCCTTCAATGGGCTAGGTGAAGCTTTGACCGTCAACATTGTGAAGATAAACTGGCTCCTTTGCAGGCTCTAGGTAAATAGCTTCAACATACAGATCAACCTCTAGCAAGAACACGAGATGATTGCGCCCAGACGACTGATAGTTGAAAGCAGAGTGAAGCTTGATAAGGCGCATTACCCATGGAGCATAGAACTTCAGATCAAAGATGTCGGAGCCAGATGCAAAAAAGTGCCTGATGAAGAAGTCTTGAGCATTGAAGCTGATGCCATTGAAGATATAGAAAACCAAAGTCTTCATTGCTCCTTCAAGCTTCGCTGCAGATGAATGTCCTTTGACAGGCCATGGAGTTTTCCTGATGATATGGTAAATGGTGCGGGGCAGATACTCTAGGTCTTCGACAAAGAATTCCGTTGGGTATTCAGCGTCGCGTGGCAGAGGCTTCATCATGCTCAGCATTTGGCTCATGTTAGGCTCTGGCTTCTGGAAAATGCTCTCCAAAGCATTCTGGTGTTGCTAACAACCTGGTTCATAATATTCACCAGGAGTGGGCAGGGCTGTAAGCTCAATGATGTCTTGGGCTTTAGCTTCATGATGGACATCGCCCGTCATCCACTCAAGGATCCAAGTCTTCGGATCCCTATTGTATCCATGAATGTGGAGGGTAGCATAGAATTGAAGCAGAAGTTCTTCATTCCAGTGTTCCTTGGCAGTCACAAAGTTGAGCAAACCCGCATCACGGAAGCAGTCAAGAGCTTCTTCAAGGCAAGGCAATCCAGCAATGGTTTCGCAGTCTAGACGCATATGAGGGAAAATGTGCCCCTGATTGTATAAGATGCAAGAATAGTAGCTGCGTTGCTGATAACTCCAGAATCGATCCAAGGAGATTCTTGGCCTTGTGTAAGGGTTCTTGTCACTGTCAAAGAATGTGTTGTGTGCCTTGAATCCATTCAGATTGAATGATCCTGGTGACATTGCAGTACCTGGAAACCGTGGTAGCCTTGGCTTTGGCTTCTGGACCTGAGGACTGTGCTCCACATGATAGTCAAATTGAGGTCCGGGAGTAGGCGAAGGAACCAGAATAGGCCAGCGAACGGTAACAAGCTGACCATGATCATATGCTTGCTCGATGGTGTGTCACCTGGGTGGTGGTACAGGAGCAGAGGCATTGACTTCAAGCTGTAGATTTGCATCAGGTGCAGCATTAGCTTCAGGTGCTGTGTCATCTGGCACCACATTAACTTCAGGCGCCGCATTAGCTTCAGCCATGACAACGTCATTGGCTTCAGTGTTGATGTTGGTGGCCGCCTCAGTATTGGTAACCTCCACTTCAGGAGCTGGAGGGTTAGACACGTTCTCCTCGAGAACAACTTCAGTAGTGGATGGGGGTGTAGCAATTCTTTCTTCATTTCTTGGTTTTTCTTCTTGGTCATCGGCTGATGCAGCCGGAATATCTTTAGCCATTTTGGCTTCAGATTCAGGGATGTTCGCAGTAGGAGAGGCTTCAGGAAAGACTTCGCGTGAAACAGATTGGAGCTCTTCTCCTTCTGGAACACTTGACAATGTGACCTGTGGCCTTGGTCCTTTGCGAAGCCTGCGAAATGCTGGCGACGCCTGTGGAGATGGAGGTGGTTGGGCCTCAAGGTCTTCATTGTCAATCACTTGAGTGGTGACCTAGGTTGGGGGAGTAACTGGTGTTTCTTCATCACGGGGGGATTCTTGAGGATGATCAGCCCATGAGTCATCCTGAGCAATTGGCGTCAATGGATGACCAATGCTGATGAGTTCATTGTTCGTGAGAACAGGCGATGATACCAAATTTTGCTCGATCTGAGGAAGGACTTCATCATCTTCAACATTGTCGTGATGACCAATGTCTTCAGTTGCGGTGGGGTCAGCACCTGGAATGTCTTCAAATTCAGGAGCCTCTAAGGAAGCAGGCTCATGAACTACCAAACGTCGTTCTTGGTGTGCAGAGGGAGGACGAGCAACAGAAATTGGTTCGACAACAAGGGGCTCTGTGGAAGAAGCCCAGTCTCTCTTCTTTGTCTTTCTTTTCTTGGTTGGCGGAGTGTCATCAGTGGTGTGCTTGGTCTTGTGCTTGCGAGCTTTGGCAGCTGCCCTGGTTTTCTTGAGTTCCGAAGCCACTGTGGGGACCTTAGGCTTCGAGCTTGTCATACTGGCCGGGAAGATAATGCGAGGTTCTTCCTACCTTGAAGCTTCTAGTTGGGCCACAACTGACTTCTTCTTCTTGGCAGTCATTCTGGGGTCGATGCCTGGTCGCCCCAAAGCCTTGCTCTTTTCGGCTTCATTGTAGCCTTGAACACATTTGGCAGCAAGATTCTTCATGCGCTCACGAGAACCTTTTGCTTCTTCGCATTTCTTGTGGAACGCCTCCTTGAGCTCATGCATCATGACCTTGAAGTTTTGAATGTCTTCAACATTGAGCTTGGTCATGTGCTTCTTGAACTGAGCCTTTTCATAATCAATCGTGTGCTTTAGCTCAACAATCTTCTGTGCAAGAGCCAGCTCAGGAGCAATGGCTCCGTGGAAGGAGACGCTGAGGCCAATTGGGATCTGAAGATCATCAAAACTAAGATCTGGGCTGTCAAACCACTCATCAATAAACTTGTACAGAATCTCCACATCAAAGAGGAGAAGATCATTGAAGATTTCCGCCTCTCGTTTGCTCCTTATCAATTGCTCAAGAGCAACATCACCAACATCGTCGTCGCTAGACAGATCAATGGTGTCATTCTTGTTTCTCAAAACAACAACAGGGGTCAATGCTTGACCAGTTGGTTGCATGGGCTTTTTCAACTTGTGAGACTTGGAGATCCGAGAGAGATCTTCAGACTGCACACTGGCTTCAGGAGGTGCAGTGGCTAGAGGCTTCGCCCGTGAGACCTTTGGTGCAGAGGAGGGCTTTGAAGCCTTTGGTTTCTTTTGCTTCACAGGCTTCGGTGGTGCAGGCGCTTCGTCAGAATCAGCGTCATCTGCAGAGTGATCCACGGCTGCCCCTTGAACCTGAATGTATGTGATGAGACCTTCTAAGTTGTAGAAGGGCCCAACAAGATTAGGTTCAGCATCGTGTGTGCCGTCGGCACGAGGAGCAGAGGGACCGGGGTTGAAGTCCAACCCTAGTGACTTCTTGTTCTCTTTGGCAGAAGTTTTGGCAAACTGAAACTTGAGCTTAAAGAGATTATCTCCACGACACCACAACAGAGAGGATGGGTCGGCATTAGCAGGCTGAGGTCCACGAATCATGCAGGGTTAGAAGCCTTGGGCTGAAGACCTATGTATATAATATCTTCCCAGGGGCCCTTGATGGCATTCTTTTCAACATATTCGTCGGTGAAAAATCTGTACTTGAACCATTCCTCTGCCCAATGTCTTCGAATCCATTGGATTCGGTTCTTGCGTTCTCCATAGGTCTCTTCTGGATCTGACTTGTATAACTCATAGAGATCCGGCGGCAGGTCCTTAGCAGTGTTTTCACGGCACTGTCTTCCGCCCTTCCTGACTGATTTTTCAGTTGCCATGAAGTTTAGACTGAAAGGCTTCAACACTGTTAAAGTCTTCCATCTGCTGGTCAGACATGAACTGGCTTCAGGAGAATTTATGTGATGCTGTAAGAACTCTGCAAATGAATGCATACTATGAGAACCAAGGGATTCTCCCACAGACATGTACCTGTGACAGCATTAGAGATGCGAGGGAAGGGGAAGAGGTCATATGCATTCTTAGAGGATTTTGAAGATAAATCAGTTTGGAAGACATTGACCTCATAGTGCGAAGACATTCACTCATATGTAGAGAGTTGGTCCCAGATTTGTACGAATCCACGAATAAGTACAAGTGAGGAATCGAACTACTTTTTGGAGCATAAGTGAACATACTAGGCATGCTATGAGATGCAGAACAGGATAGATCCAACTTTGTAGCAACAAAAACCACTTGTGGTTGGAAAGGATGAATCTATCGGATCAAACAGACTGTAAAAAGAGTTTTTATTTACCACTCGAGGAACTGCTAGACAGAGTAGGAGATGAGGCCGAGCAGTTCGATTTTCCGTGCCCTAACTTGGCGACGGAGGACACCTAGGGCGACGGCAGAGAAGACGATGTCCTCGGCCGGCGTGATGACAGCGGCGGTGAGGTCGCGGCAGCTAAGCGCTTCGTCGCCGGCGTCGTCGAGGGCTAGAGGTGGTGCTAGGGTTTGTGCGAGGAAGAGAAGTGGAAGAAGAGAAAATGACTAGGGTGTGGTGAGTATTTATAAGGACAGGGACAACGCAGCGTTATTACGCAGGTGCCCTAGCAGTTTGCATCTGAAAGACACATGGCGATCATGCAACACATTGGAGGTTGTTCCACGTTCCCACATACGCCTGGATTGTCGGGTGGTCATTCCCGCTTCTCTGGGTTTCAGGCAAAAAGATTGAGCATTTAAAACAGATTTAATGATTGTCTCTGTATCTTCTGCTGACAAGGACGCAGCGAAGACATTCAATAGTTTCAATAGAATGCATATGATTTGGATAGATAGATTTGAGATGGGAGCATAGAAAGGCTAGGGTCCGATCACATTCACTTAGTTCAAAAGATTCAATGAGAAGACATAGCTATAAGTGAATGATGTAGAGGATAGAACGCAATCATATGAATATATCCGAATAGGACCAAATCAATATAGTGAAGATAAACATGAAACTGTGTTAATATTGACGACAAACCAAATGCGAAGACTTTGCAAATGAAACGCCAACAGAAAATGCTCCAAACAAAAGTTTGGTGGTGGCATTACCCACCGTATAGGAAGTATTAGACCCAGACACGGCGCACAATTATCGTGGCGCTCCGAATTCAAATTCCGCATTAATGTATTCACACTTAGAGTGTAAGTCTTCATTAGTTGAAGATATATGTTACTTCGTGTGTTGCACATGTAAGACATCAACATGCATAAGTGTTAGGATGTGTGCATTATCACAGGACATTTTAGGATTCCAAGATATTTAGCTCACACCACAACTTGCAAAACCTTTTTCTCATCAAAGGGCTTTGTGAACGTATCTGCTAGTTGCTCTTTAGGGTTGACGTGAATGATATCAATGTCTTCCTTCAAGACATGATCTCTAAGAAAGTGATGACGGATCTGAATGTGCTTTGTCTTCGGGTGCTGAACTGGGTTGTTGGCGATCTTGATGGCGCTTTCATTGTCGCAGTAGAGTGGCACTTGCTTCAGATGAATGCCATAGTCTTTGAGTGTTTGCTTCATCCATAGAAGCTGAGTGCAGCAAGATCCAGCAGCAATGTATTCAGATTCAGCAGTGGAGAGAGATACACAGTTCTGCTTGTTTGAAGACCAACACACAAGTGATCGTCCGAGAAAGTGAGATGTGCCTGATGTAGACTTGCGATCCACCTTGTCACAAACATAATCAACATCCGAGAATCCAACTAGATCAAACTCTGAGCCCTTTGGATACCATAATCGTAGTGTTGGGGTGTAAGCCAAATATCAAAGAATTCGCTTCACAGCTAAGTGATGCGATTCCTTTGGTGCCGCTTGGAATCGGGCACACATGCAAACACTAATCATGATATCTGGCCTAGATGCACATAAATAAAGCAAAGAACCAATCATGGAGCGGTATACCTTTTGATTGAACTCTTTACCATTGGCGTCAGAATCCAGATGACTCTTGGTAGGCATTGGTCGTATAACCCTTGCAGTATTGCATTCCAAACTTCTTCAGGCAATCTTTGAGGTATTTCTCTTGAGATATGAAGATGCCATTGCGTTGCTGCCATATTTGAAGACCAAGGAAGAACTTCAACTTACCCATCATGGACATCTGATATTACTCTTGCATCATGTATCCAAACTCATCACTGTATTTCTGATTAGTGCAGCCGAAGATAATGTCATCCACATATATTTGGCACACAAACAGTTCACCATCATATGTCTTCGTGAAGAGTGTGGGATCCAGGGGACCAGGTTTGAAGCCTTTGCTCTTCAGGAAGTCTTTGAGTGTGTCATACCAAGCACGAGGGGCTTGTTTGAGGCCATACAGTGCCTTGTTGAGCTTGTAAACCATGTCAGGATGTTTTGGATCTTCAAAACCAGACGGTTGTGCAACATAAACTTCTTCTTCAACCTTGCCATTGAGAAAGGCACTCTTCACATCCATTTGATACAGAAGGATGTTATGATGATTTGCATAGGCTAGCAGTATGCGTATAGCTTCAAGCCTAGCCACAGGAGCAAATGTTTCATCAAAGCCAATTCCTTCAACTTGAGTGTATCCTTGAGCAACGAGACGAGCCTTGTTTCTAACAACTTGACGATGCTCATCTTGCTTGTTGCGATATATCCATTTAGTGCCTATGATATTGTGTTTACGAGGATCAGGATGCTTGACCAGTTCCCACACATAATTCAGCACGAACTGTTGAAGCTCTTCTTGCATAGCTTGAATCCATTCAGGTTACATGAAGGCTTCATCAACTTTCTTGGGTTCAGATATTGAGACGAATGAAAAGTGCCCACAGAAATTTCCTACTTGTGTTGCCCTTGAACGAATGAGTGGACCAGGTTCATTGATGCTATCAATTATCTTCTCAATCTGTACTTCATTTGCAACACGAGGATGAACTGGACAAAGATTTTGCTCTTGCTGATCATTTTCATCGTTTAAAGGCTTGTCTTCAGGATGAGCATTGTCTTCAGGTTGATTGGGTGCAGAGATGATAAGTTCCTCTTCAGGCTGTACTTCAGACGGTATGATTTCTCCAGTTCCCATAAGCTTGATGGATTCACTTGGTGGAATTTCATCTAGCACATTTGGCAGGTGCTCTCTTTGCGAGTCGTTAGTCTCATCGAACCACACATCCATAGTTTCAACCACTTTATAGTGAAAGAGGTTGGAGACTCTGTAGGAGTGCGAATCCTTTCCATAACCAAGCATAAAACCTTCATGTGCTTTTGGTGCAAATTTTGAAGTGTGATGTGGATCCTTGATCCAGCACCTAGCACCAAATACTCTGAAGTAACTGACATTTGGCTTCTTACCAGTGAGGAGTTCATAGGATGTTTTCTTCAGAAGCTTGTGAAGATAAACACGGTTGATGACATGGCATGCAGTATCAATAGCTTCTGGCCAGAACTTTCTTGGTGTCTTGTATTCATCGAGCATCGTCCGAGCCATCTCAATGAGTGTTCTGTTCTTGCGTTCAATGATGCCATTCTGCTGCGGTGTGTATGGAGCTGAGAACTCATGAGTGATGCCCAATGTATCGAGATAAGTGTCGAGGCCGGTGTTCTTGAATTCAGTGCCATTGTCGCTTCTGATTTGCTTGATCTTGACGCCATAGTTGTTCATGGCTCGACTTGCGAAGCATCTGAAGACATCCTACACTTCAGTCTTGTAGAGGATTATATGCACCCATGTATATCTTGAATAATCATCAACAATGACGAAGCCATAGAGACAAGCTGCAGTAGTAAGAGTAGAGTAGTGAGTAGAGCTGAAGAGGTCCATGTGTAGCTGTTCAAAGGGTTGAGTCGTTGTCATGATTGTCTTTGAGGGATGCTTGGCCCTCTTCATCTTTCCAGCTTCGCAGGCACCGCATAAGTGATCCTTCTTGAACTTGACACCCTCGATGCCTGTGACGTGCTTCTTCTTTGCAAGAGTATGCAGGTTCCTCATGCCAGCATGCCCTAGCCTCCGATGCCAGAGCCAGCATTCTGAAGCTTTTGCAAGAAGACATACGGAAAGCTGTGGTCCTATTGAGAAATCTACCATGTACAAATCATCTTTCCGATACCCTTCAAAGACTAGAGACTTGTTAGATTCCATTAGAACAAGGCAACGACATTTTCCAAATATCACAATCATGTTCAAAACGCAAAGCATTGAGACAGACATTAAGTTGAAAGCAAGGGATTCAACAAGCATCACTTTATCCATGTGCTGATCCTTTGAGATTGCAACTCTACCTAGACCCAATACCTTGCTTTTACTAGTATCAGCAAATGTGATGTGACTTTTGTCAGATGGACGTAAGGTTGAGTCCATGAGAAGACTTCGTTCGCCAGTCATGTGATTAGTGCATCCACTATCAATAATCCATTCTGAAGCAGCTGGTGTCAGACCCTACAGTGCAGTTAGGGGGATAGGCCTCACGAAGAGTGTTGTGAAGCATAAACATTTGATGAGCAAGTGGATTATGAAGGCTTATATCCAGGTTAGGACTGATAGGATAAATAGCAAGCGACTCGGGAACAAAATAGATAATAAGACCATTTGGGCATTTGATCTTGCACCCTACTATATGTTTTAGGTCCCCGGCAATAGCTTCAGACGCATTTGATTTTCGGCAGGAGACCTTTCCCTGCAAAAGAGAGTTAAGCTTTCTTAGCCACCCACATCTTCAAGGGTGGCTTCAAAGCAATGAGTCTAAGTGTAGCATTTGAGAACTTTGGCTTTGGAGCCCTAGCAAATAGTCTTGCAGGTGGAGAATAGTACTCATAAGAATAAGCAGAGTAGTTCTGGGTCTTATGAACATGGCGGTTTGGTGAAACACGCTCATATTCATAGGCCTGAGTATGGTTTCCCTGCAAAACATTTGCGTTAGTGCGACTCAGGTGAGTCCTCTGTCTGTATGAAACCTTTGGACCATATGAAGCCCGTGGTCTGGGGTTTGTCTTCTTCCCTTGTGGTGTCATGACGACATTCACAGGAAGATTTTCCAGACACCTTTTCGGCACCCAGACTTTCTTCATAGGTGGCCCATTCCTGCAGTTAGTACCAATATACCTGGCAAACACTTCACATTCTGATTCTTAAACAGTTTATAGTTTGCATCAAAGGATTCATCAATGACAATAGGATTAGCACAAGTGAAGCCAGATAGGGTAGATGGATCCACTGAAGGTCCCTTTGCAGCAACCCATGTGGTTTTGGGGTACTGCTCAGGATTCCAGTAAGAGCCATCAGCATTCATTTTCCTTTCGAACCCAACACCCTCTTTCCTAGGGTTTCGGTTCAGGATCCGCCTTTTGAGGACATCACATAGTGTCTGATGCCCTTTGAGACTTTTGTACATCCCTGTTTCAAGCAATGTCTTCAACCAAGAATTTTCATCAGCAATAGAAGTAGCATCCTCAGCAGAGGGGTTAGTTACCACATCAACCGTTGAATATATTGCAACCGTAGTAGCAGTAGAACATCCAGCAACAGAAGTAGCGTTATCACGCTCAAGACATTTAAGACATGGTGGTTCAAATCCTTCCTGAGCTGGACTGATCTGTTCGGCGCGAAGTGACTCGTTTTCCATTAGAAAATCTTCATGAGCCGCTCTCAATTTCTCAAGTTCCTACTTCCTTTGAAGATAATCGTAGGAAATCTTTTCATGAGTTGTTGAGAGCGTTTCATGACGACTTTCAAGTTCCTCATACTTAACATGAATATTTTTTATGTCTTCAATTAAGGACCGAGATCGAGTCATTTCAGCGTCCAACAGGTCATCACTTTTGTCTAACAGTTTTTGAATGTGTTCCATAGCTTTCTGTTGATCAGTTGCAATTTTAGCAAGTGCTTTGTAGTTGGGTTTGGAATTACAATCAGAGTCATCTTCACTGGATGTTTGATAGTGAGTATTGCGTGAATTTACCTTGGCACCACGTGCCATGAAGCAATAGGTGGGAGTGGAGTTGTCCTTGTCATTAGCATCAGCGTCGGTGACGAAGTCATTGTCTTTAGTGTTGAAGATGGACTTGGCAACGTTGGCTGAAGCCATACTTGCAACGCCAGAATTGGAGTCCTCCTCAGACTCCACCTCTGCCTCCTCAGAAGCAGACTCCTCCTCCGAATCCATTTCCTTGCCAACAAACGCACGAGCCTTGCCAGATGAGCTCTTCTTGTGTGATGAAGACTTTGAGGAAGACTTGGAAGAGGACTTTGAGTATTTCTTCTTCTTGTTGTTGTCAGAATCATATTCCTTGCTCTTCTTGTTCTTGTTGTTCTCATTGTCCCACCGCAGACAGTCTGAGATGTAGTGACCAGGTTTCTTGCACTTTTGGCATGTTCTCTTCTTGTAGTCATGAGAAGAAGCTTCATCATTCCTTGAGCTGGATCGTGAAGACTTTCTGAAGCCTTTCTTCTTGGTGAATTTTTGGAACTTCTTCACAAGCATAGCAAGCTCTCTTCCAATGTCTTCAGGATCATCAGAACTGCAGTCAGATTCTTCTTCAGATGAGGAAACAGCTTTTGCCTTCAAGGAACGAGTTCGGCCATAGCTGGGATCATAGATATCTCTTTTCTCATAAAGCTGAAACTCATGTGTGTTGAACCTTTCAAGTATGTCAGACGGATCGAGTCTCTTGAAGTCAGGGCGTTCTTGAATCATCAGGGCTAGGGTGTCAAACGAGCTGTCAAGTGATCTCAGGAGTGTCTTGACGATTTCATGCTTGGTGATCTCAGTAGCGCCGAGAGCTTGGAGCTCATTTGTGATGCCAGTGAGGCGATCAAACGTGAGCTGAACATTCTCATTGTCGTTTCTCTTGAAGCGGTTGAAGAGATTGCGAAGGACGCTGATCCTTTGATCTCTCTGGGTTGAGACACCTTCGTTGACCTTGGAGAGCCAGCCCCAGACAAGCTTAGATGTTTCCAGAGCACTCACATGACCATACTATCCTTTGGTCAGATGACCACAGATGATGTTCTTGGCAGTGGAGTCCAGTTGAACGAACTTCTTGACATCAGAAGCGGTGACACCTTCACCAGCCTTGGGGACGCCATTCTTGACGACATACCAGAGGTTGACATCAATGTCTTCAAGATGCATGCGCATCTTATTCTTCCAGTAGGATTATTCAGTTCCATCGAAGACAGGGCACGCAGCGGAGACTTTCATTATCCCTGTAGTCGACATAGCTAAAACTCCAGGAGGTTAAACCGAATCACACAGAACAAGGGAGTACCTTGCTCTGATACCAATTGAAAGTGCTAGTGATCGACTAGAGGGGGGTGAATAGGCGATTTTTATGAAAGTCTTCAAAACATGAATGTTTCGAAGACAATCGACAAAAATGAACCTATTAACATGCAGCGGAAGGTAGACTACACTAGGAAAGCCATAGTCAAGTATTCAATGAAGTGAAAGTACAAAGACGAATAGCAGCTAGGCAGTATAGATCAGGATGGAAGACAGTATGATGCCAATCAGAATAAGCAATCACACAGTGAAGACAAATAGATAATGCAAACAGGCAATGACTTCACAAGGACCAACTGTGAATAAAGAGATTGGAAGGATAGAACTAGTTGCTCGTTGAAGACAAGGATTTGTTGGACCATTTCCAGTTGCTGTGACAACTGTACGTCTGGTTAGGGAGGCTGAGATTAAACTCAGAAGACCGTGTCTTCACCTTATTCCCCTTGAGCTAAGGACACCCAGTCCTCGCCCAATCACTTTGGTTTCAAGGGATACTTCCAAACCTTCACAGACTTCGTTCACTGGTGATCCACAATGACTCTTGGATGCTCAGAACGCGATGCCTAACCGGCTGGAGGATTCACAGTCCTCAAGTGTAACAAGTCTTCAGATCACACAGACAGGAAGACTTCAGTGATGCCTAACACTCTTTGGCTCTAGGTGTTTAGGGCTTTGTCCTCGCAAGGATTTCTCTCTCAAAGGCTTCGAGGTGGGTTGCTCTAAAATGACAAAAGCCGTGCACTAACTCTGAGCAGCCAACCAATTTATGGTGTAGGGGGTGGGTTATTTATAGCCACTAGGCAACCCGACCTGATTTGTCCGAAATGACCCTAGGTCACTAAGGAACTGACACGTGTTCCAAGGGTCAGATTTCATACACACACGGCAACTTTACTTGGGCTAAAAGTAAAGCTAACTCATCGAACTGTGGATAAGATTTGCTCTCATTGTCTTCGCTCGAAGACATAGGATTTTGGTTAAGCATCACTTCAGTCACTCTGACTTTGTTCACTGGGACCCCACTTAACAGTATGGTGGTTCCTATGACTCAACAAAGAAGAAAAGGAAACGACGAAACAGCTAAGTCTTCGCGCTCCATAGTCTTCACTCAATGTCTTCTATTGTCATAGTCTTTAATGTGAATATCTTCAAATACCACCTTTGTCTTCAATGTCTTCATACATTTTTAGGGGTCATCTTCGGTAGGAAACTGAATAAATGAGGGACTACTACCTGTGTTATCCTGCAATTCTCACAAACACATTAGTCCCTCAACCAGGTTTGTCATCAATACGCCAAAACCAACTAGGGGTGGCACTAGATGCACTTATAGAATTCAATAGTCTTCATCATAAAAGAGCCAGCACAAGAAGTATCGAGAATGGTGCGATTGTTATCAGAAAGCCGAGCATATAAATTTTGAATAATTATTTCTCTTGGAAGCTCATGATTGGGGCATGAATTTAACATTTATTTAAGCCTCCCCCAAGCTTGAGCGATGCTTTCTCCTTTGCGAGGCCAAAAATTATATATATAATTGCGATCACGATGAACAAGATGCATAGGATAAAACTTCGGATGAAGTTCCAATTTCAATCGTTTGTAGTTCCATGATCCCATATCATCACATAGACTATACCATGTCAATGCATCTCCCTTAGAAGATAAAGGGAAGACCTTCTTCTTAATAACATCATCGGGCACACATGCAAGCTTAAATAATCCACAAACTTCATCCACATATATTAGGTGCTCATCAGGATGCATTGTTCCGTCTCCTGCAAAAGGATTAGCTAGCAGTTTTTCTATCATACCCGAAGGAATCTCAAAGTAGACATTTTCATTTTTAGTAGGTTCAATAGGTTGAGGAGCAATTCTTTCTCTACTCGTCGGGGTGAAGATACCCCGAACAAGCCCCTCAGAGGATTACTTTTGATAGCAACAAGTGACAGTAAATTTCAGCACACTATATAAATTTTTCCTTACAAAATTCCACCTACTAATGGCGCTTCACTCCCCGGCAACAGCGCCAGAAAAGAGTCTTGATGACCCACAAGTATAGGGGATCTATCGTAGTCCTTTCGATAAGTAAGAGTGTCGAACCCAATGAGGAGCAGAAGGAAATGATAAGCGGTTTTCAACAAGGTATTCTCTGCAAGCACTGAAATTATAGGTGACAGATAGTTTTATGATAAGATAAATTGTAACGAGCAACAAGTAACAAAAGTAAATAAAGTGCAGCAAGGTGGCCCAATACATTTTGTAGCAAAGGACAAGCCTGGACAAATTCTTATATAGAGAAAAGCGCTCCCAAGGACACATGGGAATTATCGTCAAGCTAGTTTTCATCACGTTCATATGATTCACGTTCGGTACTTTGATAATCTGATATGTGGGTGGACCGGTGCTTGGGTGATGTCCTTACTTGGACAAGCATCACACTTATGATTAACCTCTATTGCAAGCATCTACAACTACAACAAAGGTATTAAGGTAAACCTAACCATAGCATGAAACATATGGATCCAAATCAGTCCCTTACGAAGCAACGCATAAACTAGGGTTTAAGCTTCTTTCACTCTAGCAACCCATCATCTACTTATTAATTCCCAATGCCTTCCTCTAGGCCCAAATAATGGTGAACTGTCATGTAGTCGACGTTCACATAACACCACTAGAGGAGAGACAACATACATCTCATCAAAATATCGAACGAATACCAAATTCACATGACTACTAATAGCAAGACTTCTCCCATGTCCTCAGGAACAAACGTAACTACTCACAAAGCATATTCATGTTCATAATCAGAGGGGTATTAATATGCATATAGGATCTGAACATATGATCTTCCACCAAATAAACCAACTAGCATCAACTACAAGGAGTAATTAACACTACTAGCAACCCACAGATACCAATCCCGGACTTAGAGACAATAATTGGATACAAGAGATGAACTAGGGTTTGAGAGGAGATGGTGCTGGTGAAGATGTTGATGGAGATTGAACCCCTCCCGATGAGAGGATCGTTGGTGATGACGATGGCGATGATTTCCCCCTCCTGGAGGGAAGTTTCCCCGGCAGAATAGCTCCACCGGAGCCCTAGATTGATTCCACCAAGGTTCCGCCTCGTGGCGGCGGAATCTCGTCCCGAAAGCTGGCTTATGATTTTTTCCTCAAAAAAAGACTCCATATAGCAGAAGATGGGCATTGGAGGGCCACCGGCGGGCCCACGAGGCAGGGGGCCCGCCTAGGGGGGTAGGGCGCGCCCCCACCCTCGTGGGAAGGGTGTGGCCCCCCTCTAGAACTTCTTGCGCTCAGTATTTTTTATATATTCTGAAAATGACTTCCGTGAAGTTTCAGGACTTTTGGAGCTGTGCAGAATAGGTCTCTAATATTTGCTCCTTTTCCGGCCCAGAGTCCCAGCTGCCGGCATTCTCCGTCTTTATGTAAACCTTGTAAAATAAGAAAGAATAGGCATAAGTATTGTGACATAATGTGTAATAACAGCCCATAATGCAATAAGTATCGATATAAAAGCATGATGCAAAATGGATGTATCATACTCCTACTCTGTAACGCCCTCGATGCGGCAATATCTCCTACGTGTCGAAGCCCGACTTAGAGACATAACCTCATTGAAAGCAATGTCGCAAGTAAGGTAATCTTCACAACAACCCATGTAAATAGATAAAAGGGAAAAAGGTACATAGTTGGCTTACACTCGCCACGTCACACAAATACATGAATAACATTACAATCATCCAATACACTCATGGTCCGACTATGGTACCAAATTAAAAATCAACCCCCACATGCAACACGACCCCCGATCGCCCCAACTAGGCACCACTACTGATCATCTGGGAAAGACACATAGTAACGTCGAGAGTCTTCATCGAACTCCCACTTGAGCTCAAGCGCATCGTCTGGAATGGTATCATCGGTCCCTACATCTGGTTTTTGAAGTAAACTATGAGTCACGGGGACTCAGCAATCTCACACCCTCGCGATCAAGACTATTTAAGCTTTTAGGTAAGGCAAGGTATGATGTGGAGCTGCAGCAAGCGACTAGCATATATGGTGGCTAACCTATTCGCAAAAGAGAGCGAGAAGAGAAGGCAAAAGCACGGTCGAACAACTATGATCAAGAAGTGATGCTAGAACAACCTATGTCAAGCATTACTCCAACACCGTGTTCACTTCCCGGACTCTGCCGAGAAGAGACCATCACGGTTACACACGCGGTTGATTCATTTTAATTAAGTTAAGTTTCATGTTATCTACAACCGGACATTAACAAATTCCCATTTGCCCATAACCGCGGGCACGACTTTTGAAAGTTCAAATCCCTGCAGGGGAGTCCCAACTTAGCCCATCACAAGCTCTCACGGTCAACGAAGGACATTCCTTCTCCCGAGACATTCCGATCAGACTTGGCATCCCGGTTACAAGACATCCTCGATAATGGTAAAACAAGTCCAGCAACACCGCCCGAATGTGCCAATAAATCCCGATAGGATCTGCACATATCTCGTTCTCAGGGCACACTTAGATTGTCCAAACTTCCGGTAGGCCAGCCCAGAGTTGCCCCTAGTGGCCACCGGCGGCTGACGAGGTTGACCAACACTCAGAGGAGCACTGGCCCGGGGGGGTTTAAATAAAGATGACCCTCGGGCTCCGGAAACCCAAGGGAAAAGGGGCTAGGTGGAAAATGGTAAAACGAAGGTTGGGCATTGCTGGAGGAGTTTTATTCAAGGTGAACTGTCAAGGGGTTCCCATTATAACCCAACCGCGTAAGGAACGCAAAATCCGGGAACATAACACCGATATGACGGAAACTAAGGCGGCAAGAGTGGAACAAAACACTAGGCATAAGGCCGAGACTTCCACCATTTACCAAGTATATAGGTGCATTAAGATAACAAGATAATAAGGTGATATCCCAAAAATAAACAATGTTCCAACAAGGAACGATCTCCAATCTTCACCTACAACTAGCAACGCTTTAAGAGGGGCTGAGCAAAGCGGTAACATACCCAATCAACGTTTTTCTAGGACATGGTGGGTTAGGGGTTTAACATGGCAATTTGGGAGGCATGATAAGCAAGTGGTAGGCATCGTAGCATAGGCATAGCAAAAGAGCGAGCATCTAGCAAGCAAAGATAGAAGTGATTCCGAGGGTATGGTCATCTTGCCTGCAAAGTTGTCAGAGTTGACTTGATCCTCGTAAGTGAACTCAACGGGCTCCTCGTTCACGAACTCTTCTCCCGGCTCTACCCAAACAAGAACAACAAGAAAACGGAACACAATCAGTCACGTGCAATGCTCAAACAACATGATGCAAACATGGTATGATATGCGGATGCGATATGTGATGCATATGCGAGATTTGACAAGGAATGATTGAACCTGGCCTCAACATGGAAATCCAAGAGTGCCACTGGAAAGGTGAGGTGATTTCGGTTGAAATCTATATAAAGATCACCGGAATCGGATGCACGTTTGGAAATGGCAAGCAAAACAAATATGGCACCGGTCTGCAATAATCAGCAAGTGACCAACTAAATGCATCAAGATAAATATTCTACAGCACTCAAACATGACAACAAAATACATGACAGGGATCCACACATGATGCTTGACAAAATATGAACACTGAGCTATGGCTAATTCATCCATTAACAGGTCCAAACAAGCATGGCAAAAGTGCAAATGATAACAGGTTTCAGACTTAGTGAAATTAACACAAGTCTGGAATTTATCATCAGGAAGCACACTTTAGAGCATGAAAAGTACATTCTATAGGAACTTAACATGGAAAAGCAAGGAATTTCATGAAGCTACTCAAAGCACTTAACAAAAGTCCCTTAGTGACCTTGAGCCAAAAGGGATCATAAAATACAATTGCAAGCATGTGAACATAGCAAAAACATAAACAGATTCAGACTTAGAGAAAAACTAGAGCATGCAAATCAGTTAACGAGTAGGCATGTTTACGAGCTCGATGCACTCGCTACAGAGCATGGCATGACACACTAAGCATACACCCATCAAGAATACATGGCATAGGAGCTAGACATGGCAAGAACAACAACATAGCATGCACGGATCAATAGCAACATCCTCGGCAAAATCGCTAAACATGTCAACAATCTGCCAGGATTCACTTTATAGCAAAAGTAGAGCTCGATTGACTCAAGCTAGGGTGCTCCATAAATGCAAACAAAGATATGGATGGATAGAGCACCATAATGTTAACAAAACATCCTTACTGATCATCCTCAAAATAGGCACGGATCATTAGGAAACAATATGAACATATGGCATAACAATAAAATCAGGACAAGGACTTCGTGAAATTCTAAGTCCCTGAAATCAACATTACCGATTACGCTACTTTGCAAGCTTGTGCTAGTCACCACAAGTATCACAAAAATACATGGCAAGCACCTCTCTAAAGATGGCATGGCATATAACAAAACTCATGTAGAGCTCAGGAGCATAGCATGCACACATTAAACATGGCAAAAATGACAAATAGCTATTTTAAGAAACAGATCTGACAAATTCACCACATAGCCCTCTTCCAACCGCATTTAGGGCACCAAGATGAGCTCAAATGAAAATGATGCAGTGAGATAAGATGATGTACTCGTTGAGACGAACATTTTGATATGCTACACGCACAAATCGGAGTTACGGATGCAGAGTTATAGCATGTCAAAGTTTGCAAAATAATTAGGGCTAGAGGGGAAGAAGTCAACCGAGAGGTTTGACCAGATCTGGATCCGGCGCGGAAACCGAGGTTCGTCACCGGTGAGCACTGTAGCAGCTCGTGAAATCGAGGTCGCCGGAGTGAGCTGCGGTGGCCAGAGACGCTGTCCGCCGGAGAAGGGAGGGGTCGCTGGAGCCGTACTTGACGCAGACGTCGAGGGGCGGCGAGGCGGCGTCCTGCAGCGTCGGCGGTGATCGGTCGACGAGGCAGTGCGGTGGTTCGCCGGCGTCGAGGCGGAGGAAGGCGGCGGGGAGGGCCGGCGCTGGGCCTGGCGGCCCGCGCGGCGACTGCGAAGTGGGGCTCCCGCCCGAGACACGTGGCATCAATCGATAGGTCTGGCGGAGCGGGCGGACACATCCGCTGCCCGGATTTTTGTCCGCTGGCGGCGGGTGGAGTATTTAGGGTTAGGGGGAGAAAGAGTCCCGGGATTTTTGGAGGAGGGGCTATAAATAGAGGTAGGAGGAGCTAGGAGACTCCAAATGAGGTGCGGTTTTCGGCCATGCGATCATGATCGAACGCTCTAGATGATGGAAGGGTTTTGGGCCAAATCGGAAGGGTGTTGGGCTGCAACACTCACGAGGCCTTTTCGGTCCCTCGGTTAACCGTTGGAGTATCAAATGAAGCCCAAATGGCACGAAACTTGATAGGTGGTCTACCGGTAGTAAACCAAGGCCACGTGGCAAGTCTCTGTCCAATCCGGAAATGTTTAACCCCCACACACGAAAAGAGGTAGAAAGGGGCACCGGAGGAGATAGGAGCGCCAGAATGTAAAACGGATAACGGGGAAAATGCTCGGATGCATGAGACGAACACGTATGCAAATGCAATGCACATGATGACATGATATGAGATGCATGAAAAAAGCAAAACACACGGAGAAAAAAACCCGACACCGCGGAAAATAAAATAACTTAGGCGGGAAACGGCAAGAGTTGGGATACAGATAAGGTAAATTACATCCGGGGTGTTACATACTCATTTCTGCTCGCATTGCCATCACAGTCGGTATTCTGTGGTGCTACGTTTACGATGCCCAGCCCATCACAAACGGTTCACTATTAGAGAACGTGTATGATGCGCAGCCCATCACAAACGGTTCACTGTTAAGAAGATTAGCTAACTGTCGTACAAGTGTCGGACAGGATTGCGAAAGGTCGGAACGTGGTAACATTGCCGTACACGACAACTATCGCACACGCTATCCTGTGGTGCAATGTTTACGATGCATACTTCATCGAAAACAGTTCATGATTGCGAATCGTGTACGGTAAGGCAACTAACACAAACGTTTAGTTTGCCCGCACCGTTTGTGATATTGTCTGACATCGCACACGGTTTGCAAACAGCAACTATGTGCATGCTTGCATACGTTTCCTCTCTGTGAACCATCTCGGATTATGGTGCATATCGAAAACGTTTGTGTTTTACCAATCGTGTGTGCCGTAACAACCTGGAGAGCGTAATTTCACCCTAATTTAATTTCCGCTTTTCCAAATAGTACCGGATTTGGATTTGAATTTGAATGTATGCTACAACTTTATTCATATCCATCAGGTTCTAACAACCAATGCATTATTCGATTCATAGGTACATATGTTCAAGAATTACATAAGACCCAAATAAAGAATGATGAACCACAGTTGTATACTTGTACTATTAAAGACGGTAAAGAAAGAGGCAAAATATATTCTGGTTGCTGAAGCGGAATGCCCATATTATGCCCTCCTCCATGCAGAAGGCATGCACGACTCTAGTCAAACCCCTTGTGATGGCCGACCTCCCATCATTCACGGTCTTCATGAAAACATCTAGATAATCATCGTGTTCTGGTAGAAATACTTTAACCTTTGCATGCCCACCAATCATGTAGTTTGAGAGGTAATCTTGAGTAAACTGCTTTGGCAACCACTGCAAAGGAAAAAAGATTCAGACATTGTCATCTAACACAACTCATTATGGGCAGTAAAAAGAAGGCTGCAGAGTTCTTACTTACCATCTTGCAGTTCGTTGTTGTTGAGATAAAGTGTAAACAAATAGTTTAATTGCCATATTTGGACCCATTTTAGTAACAATCTTTACCATCTTCCTCACTTGATGCTGGTTTATCGATATCTCATTGCCCCATACGCATAAAGGATTAAAGCGCGGATCTTTACCAATGACTTATGTACCTAAAAGCACCAAGTTAATATTAGAAGCTAAACAGCAGTCGCACAATGATGTAGCACAACACTCTTTTATAATATGTCTATGTACATCTGTATGTGGTAGTCCATTTGAAATCACTAAAAAGACAAATATTTAGGAATGGGGGAGTATCTTATAACCTCCAATATACTCACATATTAGATGAATTAACATCTTATATTATGGGTCCGAAGGAGTTTAGTGCATTCTTACAAATTATCGGCTGATTAACTGATGCTGTATCCAGGGGTTATAGTTAGTTTGAGCTAGTTCAGGCTCAAATAGCCCTAAAATATATCTAAACATGAGGGATAGTTTGAGCTAGTTGCATCTATAACCCACCCAAAAAAACTACCCAACCCAAGAGGTGCTAATTGGAGCTAGTTCTCCTAGTGCATTTATTGTCAATCTAACCCTGCCATCCAAACAACTCTTTGGATGGAGTTAGTTCAGGGTTAGTAATGAGCTAGAAACTAACTCTAACCTCTAGCTAAGTTGAGAATCCAAACAGGGTTGTCTTGTTGTTGTTGCTGCTGCTGCTCTTCTACGTATATCTAGACATCATTAGAACATTAATGTAACACTCTTCACTACAAAAAATACACTTCCGTGATGATACGTGTTTGTCACAGTAGGTCGCATTTTCTGTCATGCATGTACATCCATGACAAATTTATGACAGAATCAAGATAGTCATACCTGTGCTGTTGTAGAAGTGTTCCATGACATTACCAAAATTATCATCACGGAAGTGTCCACTTCCATGACGATAAATCGCGCGTCACAGAAGTGCTTTCGTCAAGGGTGACCGACATGTGGCATCCACCGTAACGGAACGCGGTTAAGCTATTGGGTCCGGTTTTGGATCCGATAACCCGTTAACAGACCCGACCAATGGGGATTTTCCACGTGGCGGGCTGGCCCACGGTAAGCTTGTTAACGGCTTGTTCGCATATAGCCCATTTATAGCCCGCTAACCCAGGGCCCGTTTACAGCCTATCCGAATTAGGCCCAGTAGCGTCATCTAGGCTGTCCAATATAATTCCAGCCTGTTTTAACTTCTGGCCCATGTATGTCCCATGACATCTTTCGGCCCATATGAGGCCCTTAGTAACCCTTGGCCCATTAACGGCACGTGGTGAAACTGGCTCGTAATGAACAGTGTATCACTTTATACCCATTAAGGGCCCATTATTCCATTGGGCCGTTTCCAGCCCATGTTATCTTTCGGCCTTCTCAGGGCCCATTTATTCTTGGGCTCATTTCCAGTATTCGTTTACTTAAGGCCCGTTACTGTCATTTTCTGCTTGTGGGCCAAATTCAGCCTCTGGTTACAGTCGGCCCGTTTGTGGCCTGTTAATACGTTGGGACGTTTTCATAGCATCATCAAATACGGCCGATTAACGATGGCCTGTTATGGTCGGACCATGAACAGACGATTTCAACTCTAGCCCATTTACGACCATAATGTGGTCTGTTGTTGGCCCATGTTTGGCCAACCGATCATACGGCCCGGAGAAGGCCCATTGATGATATGGCCCGTAGAAGGCCCATTGTGTCTACGGCCCGTATAAGGCCCATTGTTTCTATGCCTCGTAGAAGGCCCATTGTTTCTACGGCTCATAGGTGCCCCATGTTAACTACAGTAAATATGTAGCCCATGGTTATTGTGGCCTAGTTTAAAAAAATAGGTTATTGCGGCCACTAGCAAGCCGCAGAAAAAGAACTACAGTGACTACAAGAAAACAAATAAACAAGACAATAAGGAAATAAATTAGCAAGCAACTTACGCTAGGCTATCACGGCTATTACACATATTACATCCACTGGGCATCAAAGTTTGCCACCAGTGCAAATATAGGGAACAAAGCAGCATATAAACGTCGCAGCAAACAAGTCCAGAACTGAAACCACTTCAGAAGAGCTCAAGAAACAATATCCTGGGTACCCATAATGCTGGCAAGATGCTTAGCAAGCTTATTAACTTTCTCTTGTTTGGTGCTTAAATCCTCCAGCACTTGTTGTTGCACCAAAAAGTATGCATCTGAATTCTACAGGGACATCCTCAGTCCTTCGGCTTCCTGTCGCATAACATCGGATTGATGTCTTTCAACTTGAAGTTGAGACTCAAGAAGCCGAACTGATTTAGGCGGCGAGTTCAAAGAGCTGGTGCCAGCAGTAGTAGCCAGTAACTCGAACACTACATCAGGATAGGACTTTGGGGTTGTCTCAGTGTCTTCAATATAGTTTTTACTAGCTTTCTTAGAGACCAACAGGGATGTCTCACTATCTTGAACCTTATCTGCATTACTTTACCATTGCATAACGGGGTACTCTTCTCCAATATTTTATCCACGTTCTAAAAGAGAAACAAACAAACACATCACAGGTTTACAATGTAGTATATGAAACTCATTTTGGTAAACCAGTTCAGTAGTAAGGTGGACAGGATAACAGCATGAAACAAACATATATCTATGTAGTATGGTCATTGTATGGTCTATATCCTTCTAGTTGATGTTGCCAAATCAAGATAGATACAGTTCGAATCATATCTATTTAAGACAAAGCAGCATAGGCAGAATATAAGTGTGGGAAACTACACAGCAATAACAACACTTGTAACGTGCATGACATGAGAACATAACTGTTTATTCAATTGAAACTAAAATCAACATAGAGCAAGTTACAACAGCAAACATGTTAAAGAAACAGGTTTAAAACATACCTGTTGCGCAATTGGAGTTTCAATTGCATCCTTCAAATTTGAAATTAGTTGGTATGAGTAAATACAGTGATGAAAGAGCAAAATAGTATGAACCATAGCAACGGAACTTGACCTGAGAACAATTCTTCTTCTGCTTCAAGCATTGACTTGGGGTTCGGAGTGGTGGTCCTCGTGCTTTGGGCACTGGAGTTGCCTTACTAACTTCTCGTGTTTGGGTGCTCTGTGGTGGAGACGGTGATGTGTCAACGGGAACTGGGTTACTATCTGCTGGGGTTGGGGTTAGAAGGGGTGTAGCTAGTTCTCTGTCCAACTGGGTAGGGGTAAAATATGCGTGAGTCTGGGTTATGTGTGGCGGGGCTAGTTCTTGGGCAAGTACAACCGTGGTTCTATCTCCATCAACAGGTAGCACGATCTTTTCTGAAGACCGTGTTTTTACTCCCACAGATACTGCCATCACCCCCTCCAATTGAAATGGCTGATAAACAAGAAAAGTAATTGAATGTACAGACATTGTATGATAGATAGGTGGAATGGATAGTAGGGAAGAAAACAGGGCATGAAATAATTCACATTTATGTGGTCTAACCAACCAGAATAGCAGGACGTAATTTCACATATATGATGGCTAATTAAACAGGATAGCATGACACAATTTCACATGTATGATGGCTAACTAAACAGGATAGAATGACATACTTCAAAATATGATGACTATGTAAACAGGATGACATGATATAACTATACGATGTGTCTATTAAAGTGGTTGGCATGCCATAAATTACAAACATGCCATCGATGGAAACATGATGGCATGATATAATTCACGGATAGCATGACATAATTCAAAATATGATGACTATGTAAATAGGATGAGATGATATAACTATATTATGTTTTTAGAAAATGGGTTGGCATGCCATAATTCAGATACATGCTATCTATGTAAACATCATGGCATGATATAATTCAAATATATGATTTATATACTAAGGAAGTGAGCAGAGGGCAATCGCATATATGATGTGTCTACTAAGGAGATGCCATTCAATATCGTATATATGATGTAAAAACTAAGCATTGCAATACAACATATGCATGATATGAGTAATATAACCTTGCCAAGTTGGAGCATACACCTCAGGGGGATAATAGGACTTGTCATCTTGAAAGTGCGTTATATCGACTAGAGGGGGTGAATAGGCGATTTTTATGAAATCTTCACTGAGGAATTTCAGGGTGAGGAAATTCCTGAGTGAAGAACTACTTGCAGCGGAATAAGTACTCAAAAGTAAACATAACATAACATGATCATGGTCTTCATGATGAAATGAAAAACAAGCACAGAGTACGGAAAGAGTAAACACAGGATAACACAGGATGAAGACAAACAGACTGAAGAAATTGAACTGAGGAAATTGAAAAAGTCTTCGGTCAAAGTCTTCAAACAGATATGAACAAGCACACAACACAGAAATGAGGTAATGAAAGGGTTGAGGAAATGGAACCAGGTAGCTTGGTGAAGACAATGATTTGGTAGACCAGTTCCAACTATTGTGACAGTTGTACGTCTGGTTAGGGCGGCTAGGTATTTAAACCTGAGGACACACAGCCCTAGACACCCAGTTCTGAACACACAGTCCAGAACACTCAGTCCTCACCGTATTCCCCTTGAGCTAAGGTCACACAGACCTCGCCTAATCACTCGTGGTAAGTTTTCAGGTGACTTCCAAAACTTCACAGACTCGGTCACTCCGCGATCCACAATTTCCTCTTAGATGCTCTAGACCATGACGCATAACCGTCTAGAAGATGCACAGTCTTCAAAGGTAACAAGCGTCAGATCCACGCAGGATCAATCTCTTTAGTGATACTCAATCACTTGGGGTTGGTAGGTGTTTGGGTTTGGGTTTTCCTCACTTGATGATTTTCACTCAAAGTCCTCGGGGGATGGGATGCTCTCAAATGACAAGTGGCAGTTTCTCTTGGAGCAGCCAACCAACTAGTGGTTGTAGGGGGCGTCTATTTATAGCCTAGGGAGCAGCTCGACATGATAAGACATAAATGCCCTTGAATGATATGACCGTTAGGTGGGTAGATATTTTGGGACAGCTTGCGCATAGCACAACAACGGTCGGAATTTTGAGTATCATATTCCTCAGGGCTATCATGTTCCTCACTGTGTAGGCAATCTGCACTGGCAAATTCCTAACTCCTCGGTCAGAAAAAATTCCTCAGAGACCAGAAGAACTGCGTCCCTGTCACTGAAGAAATTGACTGAACTGTATGAGATTTCCAATGGCTTCACTCGAAGGGATTGGTAGGTGTAGGATTTTGAGTTGAGCATCACTTGGAAATTTTTCCATAGTATTTCCTATGACTCAAGAAATAGAAAATGAAACTACGAAAACAAAAGTCTTCACGCTTCATGTTCCTCGAATGAATACCAAGTCTTTAGGATTACACCAATTTCTTCACTTTCAAAGTCTTCAGAAAGTCTATGAAAATACAAAGTCTTTAGTCGAAGAACTTCATTTTTAGGGGTCGACTTTCTCTGTAAACATCAAACTCCTCATAGATTTATAGACCCGTGTACACTCACAAACGCATTAATCCCTTAACCTATAAGTCTTCAATACACCAAAATCACTAAGGGGCACTGTCGGTGTCAAAACCGGCGGATCTCGGGTAGGGGGTCCCGAACTGTGCGTCTAGGCCGGATGGTAACAGGAGGCAGGGGACACAATGTTTTACCCAGGTTCGGGCCCTCTTCATGTAGGTAAAACCCTACGTCCTGCTTGATTGATATTGATGATATGGGTAGTACAAGAGTAGATCTACCACGAGATCAGAGAGGCTAAACCCTAGAAGCTAGCCTATGGTATGATTGTATGTTATGATTGTTGTTGTCCTACGGACTAAAACCCTTCAGTTTATATAGACACCGGAGAGGGTTAGGGTTACACAAGGTCGGTTACAAAGGAGGAGGTATCCATATCCGTATTGCCTAGCTTGCCTTCCACGCCAAGTAGAGTCCCATCCGGACACGAGATGAAGTCTTCAATCTTGTATATTCATAGTCTAACAGTCTGGCCAATGGAGATAGTCCGGCTGTGTCGGTGTTCTTGGAACGGGGGTCCCCAGACTTGCCTGCCTGCGGCCTGTGGCGTGGCTCAAAGGTGGGCCCAGCATGGCCCGTCTTCACCAACACAAACCCAAGACCCTCGCGAGGGGCCAAGCCTCGCGGGGTGGATGACGCGGGGCTTCCTCAGGGACAACCTCGTCAGGCTGGCTCACGAGGAGGCGGAGAGATCAAGGCGGGGTACCTCACGAGGTGCCCGTGACGCAAGCCATGACGACTCAGGGCGCCAGGCGGGTGCCAGCCCGCGCAGCTTCCTCCTTTCCTCTTTGGTGCAAAGGGGGCAAGCGCAGCCGCGGAGTACCGAGGCATCAGGCAAAGGTTGCCATTTCGGTGCAACAAGACCAAGACCAGGAGGACTACGAGACGGAGGTCACCGTGGAGCCCAAGACGGCGTCATCACCAGAGCTTTGCCCCCCTTCAAATTATCCCGCCGATGTTGGCTCCCTTCCCGCTCGATATTTGGGAAGAGGACCAGGGCCTCTATAAGTAGGACCAGCCACCCGCATAGCAAGGGGTCGGTTGGCTGGAGGCAGAGAGAGAGAGAAGGGGGGCTGAACTCCTCCAAGCAGTTCATCGCCCAAGCCAAGAATAGACCCTCGCGAGGCTGTTCTCCCTTGTATTGTTCATAATCATCAGCCCAAGAGGCAATCCACCACACCACACACTGGAGTAGGGTATTACACCACAACGGTGGCACGAACCAATATAAACCCTGTGTCTCCTGTGTCGTTCTTTCCATAGTTTAGATCCTGGCATGGCGGAGGGGTGCAGGTAGGTAGGAGGTGAAATCTCTGCGCGCACCCCAGTGTTCGAACCTCAAGGGTCTGCCGGAACCCGAAATCCGACATTTGGCGCGCCAGGTAGGGGTGCGCCGGAATTCGTCTTCCACCACCCCGTTCTCCTCCGACCATCTCGCCCATGTCTGACGCTCGTCGGGCCCGCGCCGAGCGCCGGGCCGCACTCGCTTCCCGCGTCGCCCAGACGGCCCCTGTCGGCGGGCATCCACGCCGTTCCCCGTCACCTGCCGTCTACGCCGCCACTGGCCCGGCGGGGGACGGGCAGCAAGCATCGTCCCAACATCTGTTCGTGCGGCAAGACGGCTGCACCGCAACTCCCACGCTCACCCCAGCTGGTTCTTCGCCCCGCGCGCTCCGCGCGCCCATGGAGCCCCGCAACCTCTCCCCCATCTATCATGCTGCATCAACACCCCCGGTCGTCCCAGCCCTCTTGGGCGGCTCGCAGGCGTCGCCCACAAGTCACCACGTCAAGCCGCTCATCCGCCGGGTCAGCGCCGCTCCCACACGGCAGGGGGCTCCCGTGGATCGGGCGGCGCCCGAGACCGGCCTGACCTTCAGCTGGGAGGACCACCCCTCCAACTCGGCCTGCTCGGGTGCGCTCCCCATGCTGTGCACCCCCACCATCTGCCAGGTGGCCGTCACCAGAACCCTCATTGATGGCGGCGCGGGCCTCAGCATGCTCTCGGTCGAGGCCTTCAATCTCCTCTACATACCCCAGGAGCGGCTGCGACCCAGCCGGCCCTTCTCAGGCGTTGGGGGCGGATCGTCCAGCTCGTTGGGACAGATCCGGCTCCCAGTAACCTTCGGCACCTACGACAACTTCCGAACGGAGCTTGTCGACTTTGACATCGCCCCCATCGGCCTCCCCTACAACGTCGTCCTTGGCTACCCAGCGCTGGCCCAGTTCATGGCAGCGACGCACCCAGCATACAACCTCATGAAGATGCCTGGGAGCAGCGGTGTCCTCACCGTGCACAGGGACACCGGGGACGCTCCGCGGGTGCTCAAGCTCGTCTTCAAGACAGCGGCGTCGGCACAGCCCGCCGACTTGGAGGCCCCCGAGCCCAAGGGAGCTGCGCCGGCCAAGAAGAAGCAGTTGTTCACCCAAGACAAGGCAGAAACCAAGCAAATACCCGTCGATGAGGACGGGTCCACCAACGCCACTATCACCATAGGCGCCCACCTCAAACCCGAGCAGGAAGAGGCCCTGGTCGGGTTCCTGCGCGCAAACTAGAAGGTATTCGCTTGGGAGCCAGACCAGTTGGCAGGGATCCCCAGGAGTGTAATCGAGCATCACCTCAACGTGTGCCCCAACGTGCGCCCTGTGAAGCAGAAGGCCAGGCGGCAGTCCACAGAAAAGCAGGCCTTCATCATCCAAGAGACTCGCAAATTAGAGGCCGCTGCGGAATGCGACCTGTTATGCTTCCTGGATGCCTTCTCTGGGTATCACCAGATCAAGATGGCGGTAGAAGACGTCGAGAAGACAGCCTTCCTAACCCCGTGTGGGGTGTACTGCTACATATGCATGCCATTCGGGCTGCGTAACGCAGGGGCGACCCTTCAGCGGTTGATGCACATCACCCTGGGCCCGCAGCTCGGGAAGAATGTCTAAGCTTACGTCGATGACATCGTGGTAAAATCTCGGGAGGCCAGGACCTTGATACAAGACCTGGAGGAAACCTTCGTGAGCCTCAACGTAGTGAACCTACAGCTCAACCCAGAGAAGTTTGTGTTCAGAGTCCCCTCGGGCAAGCTCTTGGGTTTCCTCGTGTCCCACCAAGGCATCGAGGCTAACCCGGAGAAGGTCAAGGCAGTGGAAGACATGAGCCCGCCAAAGACCCTCACAGAAATGCAGAAGCTCACGGGGCGCGTGACAGCGCTAGGGCGCTTCATCTCCAAGTTGGGGGAGCGAGCGCTACCTTTCTTCCAGCTAATGAAGAAAAAGGGGCCCTTCGAGTGGACTGACGAGGCCGACAAGGTGTTCCAGGATCTTAAGAGATACCTGACCAGTCCACCGGTCATGGTGGCTCCGCGCCCTCAAGAGCCCCCAGTGCTTTACCTCGCCACCACTCCCTACTCCGCCAGCGCAGCCTTGGTGGCAGTCAGAGAGGAGCGTGGAATCAAAACCACAGTAGTGGCCTAGGACGAGGCGGAATAGGAACGGGGAAGGCCCATAGAAACCGTTACAGCGGCTGAGGAGGATCAGCCGTCGTAGAGGGGCGCACCGGAAGCGGAAGAGGCCCCACTCCCAGATGGCCAGTCTCAGGAGTCCTCATTGCCTCAAGAGGCGCCAAGATCTCCGAAGGGAGCCACCAGCACTGACGCACTCCACCTCGTTGAGCACCCAGTGTACTTCGTCAGCACGGTGTTGCGGGATGCAAGGGCACGGTACCCCATGCCTCAGAAACTCGTCCTCGCGCTACTGGTGGCCTCGCGCAAGCTGCTGCACTATTTTCAGGGTCACCCCATCAAGGTTGTCTCATCATACCCCCTGGAGAGAGTGCTCAGGAGCCCCAATTCAGCTGGGAGGGTCGCTGAGTGGAACATAGAGCGGCAAGCATTTCAGCTCGAATTCAGCACGACCAGAGTCATCAAGAGAGCAGCATTGGCGGATTTCGTGGCAGAATGGACGGAGGCGCCGGGCCTCAAGGCCGACGAGGGTCGGTCCCTGTCCTCGGGAAGCGAGGCGCTAGAAGGCTAGGTCATGTACTTCGATGGGGCATTCTCCAGGCACGGCGTTGGGGCTGGGGCGGTGCTTATATCGCCCACTCAGGACAAGCTCTATTACGCCGTGCAGCTCTGTTTCCAGCAAGGTGAAAAGGTCTCCAACAACATAGCGGAGTATGAAGGTTGAATAGCAGGCTTGAAGGCCGCAGCTGCCCTGGGGGTGAAACGCCTCACCATCAAGGGCGATTCCCAGCTCCTTGTCAACTTCTCCAACAAGGTGTACGAGCCGAAGGATGAGCACATAGAAGCCTACCTTGCGGAGGTCCGCAGGATGGAGAAGCAGTTCTGGGGGTTCGAGTTGCAGCATGTGCCCCGTGGCACCAATCAGGAAGCCAATGACATCGCCAAACACGTGTCCAGGCGGTTACCTCAAGAGCCTGGCATTTTCGAGGAGCGGCTCTTCAAGCCTTCAGCCCTGTCGTCATTATCAAACACGGCTCAGCCCCGGGAGGAGCTCCCCCAGCCACCTGCCTCAGGAGCTCCGGCCTGTGGCCCGGCCTCGGGAGCATGCCTGCTCCTGACGATGGAACCTCAGGAGGGATGTTGGATCGCGGAGCTCCGGAGCTACCTCACGCAAGGGACCCTGCCGGAGAAGGAGGAGGAAGAAGAGCGAGTGGCACGCCAGGCCACGGCATACTGCATCAAAGGTGGAGAGCTCTACCGGAAGCGACCAAACAATGTGTCCCTGCACTGCGTCTCCAGGGAGCAAGGGATGGAACTACTGGAAGATATACACGACGGAGACTGCGGACATAATTCATCATCACGGACCCTCGTCGGCAAGGCGTTCCGTAGTGGGTTTTATTGGCCCACTGCGCTCAATGACGCTGTGGAACTAGTGAAAGCTTGTGAAGCCTGCCAGTTCCATGCCAAGCAGATCCATCAGCCAGCAGGAGGCTTGCAGACTATCCCCCTTTCGTGGCCATTCGCAGTCTGGGGGCTGGACATCTTGGGCCCGTTTCCTCGGGCGCCAGGGGGCTACCGCTACCTTTACGTTGCCATGGACAAGTTCACCAAGTGGGCTGAAGTAGAGGCTGTTCGCACCATTCTCGCAGGTTCCGCGGTCAAGTTCATCAAGGGCATCGTGAGCCGGTTCGGGGTGCCAAATCGCATCATCACGGACAACGGTTCGCAGTTCACCGGTAACCTGTTCAAAACATACTGTGCTAACCTTGGAACGCAGATATGCTACGCTTCAGTGGCGCTCCCCCGAAGCAACAGCCAGGCCGAGTAGGCAAACACGGAGGTCCTGAGGGGCCTCAAGACCAGGACATTCAAGAAGAAGCTGGAGGCCTGCGGCAGAGGTTAGTACGACGAGCTTCTGTCCGTGCTGTGGTCCATCCACACCACCACGACCAAGCCTACTGGAGAGACCCTGTTCTTCCTGGTCTACGGAGCCGAAGCGGTCCTCCCTCACGAGGTGAGACGTCGCTCCGTGTGGGTCCTGGCGTTCGACGAGGCGCAGCAGGACGCCATGCGGGGGATGGACCTCGTGCTGGGGGAGGAACGTCGCCGAGAAGCCGCGCTGCGAGCGGCGAGGTACCAACAAGCGCTGCGGCGATATCACTGCCGCAACATCCGCCCCAGGACACTTGAGGTAGGAGGCTTCGTGCTCAGGCGGGTTCTCTCCAGGGAGGGACTGCACAAGCTCTCTCCCATGTGGGAGGGCCCGTTCAAGGTTGTTCATGTTTCCAGGCCCGGCTCCGCGTGCTTGGAGACTCGGGAGGGAGTGCCGGTCCAGAATGCATGGAACATCCAGCACCTCCGGAGGTTCTACCCCTAAAAAGGCCCAGAGCCTGGGAAGCAAGGCGAGTGCTTGTGAAGCTATCGCATTTTGGAAAAGGCCCAGAGCCTGTGAAGCAAGGCGAGTGCCTGTGAAGCTATCACGTTTTGGAAAAGGCCCAGAGCCTGTGAAGCAAGGCGAGTGCCTATGAAGCTATCGCGTTTTGGAAAAGGCCCAGAGCCTGTGAAGCAAGGCGAGTGCCTGTGAAGCTATCGCGTTTTGGAAAAGGCCCGGAGCCTGTGAAGAAGGCCAATGCCTATGAAGCTCGCCGCCCGTGACACTCTCACGTAATAATGAGTTGGGCCTGTACATGCCCCGGAGTCTCAGGAGCGCCGGCCTCAGGCCCTGGGGCTCCCTCCCACGCCCAGTAGCAGCACTTAGCTTTGCGCTGGTGAGAAGACGTCGAAGACTAGACTAGGTGCCGGACGCGGCTTTTCATTTGCTTTCCGCAGTTGGCTTGTTCCTTCTCATTCGAAGTTTTATTGAAGTTGTTGCCATCTTTGGCTTGAGGTTCTTCGGCTTTTCATTCTCATGCCTCGATTTCTCTTGAGCAAGGCCTCGCGAGGGAGGCAGCCGAGCGCCCTCGTGAATGTTCCTATCCTAGTCATTCAAAGGGTTCGCGACCTGGGCCTCTTGCAGGAGCACCCCTCCAGTCCGTGCCCCTCGGGCACCGCGACACAAACACAGGGCCTGGGTCGGTCGCCCCCACGGCTGGGGCCGGGAACCATCCACGCGCGGGCACGTAGCTGGAAGGTACGATAAAGAAAGCAAAATGATGATTAACAGCAATAACCCATACACACCCCCGTGGGGCCCCACGCTACTGCCCTTTTTATGCAGGAAAAAGGAAAAGGAAGAACAAATCTGGTGCAGCTCACCTCACACCGGCCCGCAGGGAAGCCCGAGCTGCCTCCGGAGCTCAGGCGGACTCCCTCTCGCGCTTCACCAGGGCGCGACGGTGGGCGGACACGCTGCCACCTCCCAAGCAGATACGGCGGCGTGGGGGCTGACCACGGTCGCCGCTAGAAGAGCCGCCGCCTAAAGAAGAGCCAAAGAAGCTTGAAGAACCCTGAGCGCCTCCTGCCGCGCGAGCGCTACCCTCTTCGTCATCGCTGGACCCTGGTTCCCAGCCACGGTCGTCACCCTCGGGGCAACACCCTGCGCGGCGACCATCTTCCCAAACACCCTCACGTAGAGGGTGGCATCACCGTCGAACTTGAAGTGTAGGGTGCACCGACGGCCCAGGCCGCGCGCATGGGAAAACGATTCCCAACCGCAGGCCAGGGCCAGGCTCCCGGCTGCGGAGACCTCCAGTGAAACCCATGAGGCCCGGCTGCAGCAGCCGTCGGCCTGAAGCCAGAGGCCGCCTGGGGCGCTGACCGGGAGCTCACCAAGGAGGAAGTGAGGAAGAGGAAGCTGGGTGCTAGTCGGCTCTGCCGATCACACGACGAACTCCAGCAGCACCTCGACAGCGTGGAAGCGCGGCGTGGGGGGACGCGCAGCCGGAGCGCACCCCCTGGTCACAGTAATCAGCCCGCCGCTGTGCTGGAAAGCATCTCCGCGGCCGCGGGGAGCTGCCGTGGTGGCCACAGGATGTCTGCGGGGGCGCCCTCGGCCGCGCATGGGCGGAGGAGAGGCATGCTCAACCTGGCAGGCCTTCCCCTTCTCCGTGGCCGAGAACCTCCTCGACGGGGCCATCGAGAAGAAGAAGAAGCAAGGGGAGATGAACTGGAAGGGCGCGCGTCGATCAGTACTTATAGTTGGCGAGGGCCAACCGACGGCCCCCACGATCGCAGGTAATCATGACCCGCCTTGCATGCAGGGACTTGTCCAATCCGTGCAGTTGCCGGGGTGCCATGGGGAAGTGGAGACGCCCACGTCCAATCAACCGCCATGCGGCGCCCAAGGCCGCAGGCTGTTAGGGCCCGCGGCGCTTCACTCTTGCCCTTCCGCCTCCCAGCACGGCCAAGGCCGGGCGCCTTGGGCCCGGGGGCTACTGTCGGCGTTCTGGGAACGGGGATCCCCAGACTTGCCTGCCTGCGGCCTGCGGCGTGGCTCAAAGGGGGGCCGAGCACGACCCGTCTTCACCAACACAAACCCAAGACCCTCGCGAGGGGCCAAGCCTCGTGGGGCGGACGACGCGGGGCTTCCTCACGCACGGCCTCGTCAGGCTGGGACACGAGGAGGCGGAGAGATCAAGGCGGGGTACCTCACGAGGTGCCCGTGACGCAAGCCATGACGAATCAGGGCGCCAGGAGGGTGCCAGCCCGCGCAGCGTCCTCCTTTCCTCTTTGGTGCAAAGGGGGCAAGCGTAGCCGCGGAGTACCGAGGCATCAGGCAAAGATTGCCATTTCGGTGCAACGAGACCAAGACCAGGAGGACTATGAGGAGGAGGTCACCGTGGAGCCCAAGACAGCGTCATCACCAGAGCTTTGCGCAAACGAAGACTACTTTTGTCAGGATAGCTGATACTTGCTGTCCCCCTTCAAATTAGCCCGCCAATGTTGGCTCCCTTCCCGCTCGATATTTGGGAAGAGGACCAGGGCCTCTATAAGTAGGACCAGCCACCCGCATAGCAAGGGGTCGGTTGGCTGGAGGCAGAGAAAGAGAAGGGGGACTGAACTCCTCCGAGCAGTTCATCGCCCAAGCCAAGAACAGACCCTCGCGAGGTTGTTCTCCCTTGTATTGTTCATCATCATCAGCCCAAGAGGCAATCCACCACACCACACACTGGAGTAGGGTATTACACCACAACGGTGGCCCGAACCAGTATAAACCCTGTGTCTCCTGTGTCGTTCTTTCCATAGTTTAGATCCTGGCATGGCGGAGGGGTGCAGGTAGGTAGGAGGTGAAATCTCCGCGCGCACCCCAGTTTTCGAACCTCAAGGGTCTGCCGGAACCCGGAATCCGACATTTGGCGCGCCAGGTAGGGGTGCGCCGAAATTCATCTTCCACCACCCCGTTATCCTCCGACCATCTCGCCCATGTCTGACGCTCGTCGGGCCTGCGCCGAGCGCCGGGCCGCACTCGCTTCCCGCGTCGCCCAGACGGCCCCTGTCGGCGGGCATCCACACCATTCCCCGTCACCTGCCGTCAACGCCGCCACCGGCCCGGCGGGGGACGGGCAGCAAGCATCGTCCCAGCATCTGTCCGTGCGGCAAGACGGCCGCACCGCAACCCCCACGCTCACCCCAGCTGGTTCTTCGCCCCGCGCGCTCCGCGCACCCATGGAGCCCCGCAACCTCTCCCCCGTCTATCACGCTGCATCAACACCCCCGGTCGTCGCGGCCCTCTTGGGCGGCTCGCAGGCGCCGCCCACAAGTCACCACATTAAGCCGCTCATCCGCCGGGTCAGCGCCGCTTCCACGCGGCAGGGGGCTCCCCTGGATCTCGCGGCGCCAGAGACCGGCCTGACCTTCAGCTCGGAGGACCACCCCTCCAACTCGGCCTGCTCGGGTGCGCTCCCCATGCTGTGAACCCCCACCATCTGCCAGGTGGCCATCACCAGAACCCTCATTGATGGCGGCGCGGGCCTCAGCATGCTCTCGGTCGAGGCCTTCAATCTCCTCTACATACCCCAGGAGCAGCTGCGACCCAGCCGGCCCTTCTCAGGCGTTGGGGGCGGATCGTCCAGCTCCTTGGGACAGATCTGGCTCCCAGTAACCTTCGGCACCTACGACAACTTCCGCACGGAGCTGGCCGACTTCGACATCGCCCCCATCGGCCTCCCCTACAATGCCATCCTCGGCTACCCAGCACTGGCCCAGTTCATGGCAGCGACGCACCCAGCGTACAACCTCATGAAGATGCCTGGGACCAGCGGTGTCCTCACCATGCACGGGGACACCGGGGACGCTCCGCGGGTGCTCAAGCTCGTCTTCAAGACAGCGGCGTTGGCACAGCCCGCCGACTTGGAGGCCCCCGAGCCCAAGGGAGCTGCGCCCGCCAAGAAGAAGCAGTTGTTCACCCAAGACAAGGCAGAAACCAAGCAAATACCCGTCAATGAGGACGGGTCCACCAACGCCACTTTCACCATAGGCGCCCACCTCAAACCCGAGCAGGAAGAGGCCCTGGTCGGGTTCCTACGTGCAAACAAGAAGGTATTCGCTTGGGAGCCAGACCAATTGGCAGGGATCCCCAGGAGTGTAATCGAGCATCACCTCAACGTGTGCCCCAACGTGCGCCCTGTGAAGTAGAAGGCCAGGCGGCAGTCCACAGAAAATCAGGCCTTCATCATCCAAGAGACCCGCAAATTAGAGGTCGTTGGGGTCATTCGCGAGGTCCGATACCCAGATTGGTTGGCCAACCCTATCATTGTGCCAAAGAAGGGAGGGAAGGAGCGCATGTGTGTCGACTTCACCAACCTCAACAAAGCGTGCCCGCAAGATCCGTTCCCGCTCCCCCGCATCGACCAGATCGTCGATTCCACTGCGGAATGCGACCTGTTTTGCTTCCTGGATGCCTTCTCTGGGTATCACCAGATCAAGATGGCGGTAGAAGATGTCAAGAAGACAGCCTTCCTAACCCCGTGTGGGGTGTACTGCTACACATGCATGCCATTCGGGCTGCGTAACGCAGGGGCGACCTTTCAGCGGCTGATGCACATCACCCTAAGCCCGCAGCTCGGGAAGAATGTCGAAGCTTACATCGATGACATTGTGGTAAAATCTCGGGAGGCCAGGACCTTGATACAAGACCTGGAGGAAACCTTCGCGAGCCTCAACGCAGTGAACCTACGGCTCAACCCAAAGAAGTGTGTTCGGAGTCCCCTCGGGCAAGCTCTTGGGTTTCCTCGTGTCCCACCGAGGCATCGAGGCTAACCCGGAGAAAGTCAAGGCAGTGGAAGACATGAGCCCGCCAAATTCCCTCAGAGAAATGCAGAAGCTCACGGGGTGCATGACCGCGCTAGGGCGCTTCATCTCCAAGTTGGGGGAGCGAGCGCTATCTTTCTTCCAGCTAATGAAGAAAAAGGGGCCCTTCGAGTGGACTGACGAGGTCGACAAGGCGTTCCAGGATCTCAAGAGATACCTGACCAGTCCACCGGTCATGGTGGCTCCGCGTCCTCAAGAGACCTTGGTGGTTTACCTCGCCGCCACTCCCTACTCCGCCAGTGCAGCCTTGGTGGCAGTCAGAGAGGAGCGTCAAATCAAAACCGCAGCAGCGGCCCAGGACGAGGCGGAACAGGAACGGGGAAGGCTCACAGAAACCGCTACAGCGGCTGAGGAGGATCAGCCGTCGCAGAGGGGCGCACCGGAAGCGGAAGAGGCCCCACTCCCAGATGGCCAGTCTCAGGAGTCCTCATTGCCTCAAGAGGCGCCAAGGTCTCCGAAGGGAGCCACCAACACTGACACACTCCACCTCGTTGAGCACCCAGTGTTCTTCGTCAGCACGGTGTTGTGGGATGCAAGGGCACGGTACCCCATGCCTCAGAAACTCCTCCTCGCGCTACTAGTGGCCTCGCACAAGCTGCGACACTATTTTCAGTGTCACCCCATCAAGGTCGTCTCGTTATACCCCCTGGAGAGAGTGCTCAGGAGCCACAATTCAGCTGGGAGGGTCGCTGAGTGGAAAATAGAGCTGCAAGCATTTCAGCTCAAATTCAGCACGACCAGAGTCATCAAGGGAGCATCATTGGCGGATTTCGTGGCAGAATGGACGGAGGCGCCGGGCCTCAAGGCCGACGAGGGTCGGTCCCTGTCCCCGGGAAGCGAGGCACTAGAAGGCTGGGTCGTGTACTTCGATGGGGCGTTTTCCAGGCACGGCGCTGGGGCTGGGGCGGTGCTTATATCGCCCACTCAGGACAAGCTCTATTACGCCGTGTAGCTTTGTTTCCAGCAAGGTGAAAAGGTCTCCAACAAAATAGCGGGGTATGAAGGTTTAATAGCGGGCTTGAAGGCCGTAGCTGCCCTGGGGGTGAAACGCCTCACCATCAAGGGCGATTCGCAGCTCCTTGTCAACTTCTCCAACAAGGTGTACAAGCCGAAGGATGAGCACATGGAAGCCTACCTTGCGGAGGTCCGCAGGATGGAGAAGCAGTTCTGGGGCTTGGAGTTGCAACATGTGCCCCGTGGCACCAATCAGGAAGCCGATGACATCGCCAAACGCGCGTCAAAGCGGTTACCTCAGGAGCCTGGCATTTTCAAGGAGCGGCTCTTCAAGCCTTGAGCCCTACCATCATTATCAAACACGGCTCAGCCCCGGGAGGAGCTCCCCCAGCCACCTGCCTCAGGAGCTCCGGCCTGTGGCCCGGCCTCGGGAGCACGCCTGCTCCTGACGATGGAACCAAAGGAGGGATGTTGGATCACGGAGCTCCGGAGCTACCTAACGCAAGGGACCCTGCCGAAGAAGGAGGAGGAAGCAAAGTGAGTGGCACGCCAGGCCACGACATACTGCATCAAAGATGGAGAGCTCTACCGGAAGCGACCAAACGATGTGTCCCTGCACTGCGTCTCCAGGGAGCAAGGGAAGGAACTACTGGAAGATATACACGGCGGAGACTGCGGACATCATTCATCATCACGGACCCTCGTCGGCAAGGCGTTCCGCAGTGGGTTTTATTGGCCCACCGCGCTCAACGACGCCGTGGAACTAGTGAAAGCTTGTGAAGCCTGCCAGTTCCACGCCAAGCAGATCCATCAGCCAGCAGGAGGCTTGCAGACTATCCCCCTTTCGTGGCCATTCGCAGTCTGGGGGCTGGACATCTTGGGCCCGTTTCCTCGGGCGCCAGGGGGCTACCGCTACCTTTACGTTGTCGTGGACAAGTTCACCAAGTGGGCTGAAGTAGAGGCTGTTTGCACCATTCCCGCGGGTTCTGCGGTCAAGTTCATCAAGGGCATCGTGAGCCGGTTCGGGGTGCCGAATCGCATCATCACGGACAACGGTTCGCAGTTCACCAGTAACCTGTTCAAAACATACTGTGCTAACCTTGGAACGCAGATATGCTACGCTTCAGTGGCGCACCCCCGAAGCAACGGCCAGGCCGAGCGGGCCAACGCGGAGGTCCTGAGGGGCCTCAAGACCAGGACGTTCAAGAAGAAGCTGGAGGCCTGCGGCAGAGGTTGGTACGACGAGCTTCAGTCCGTGCTGTGGTCCATCCGCACCACCGCGACCAAGCCGACTGGAGAGACCTCGTTCTTCCTGGTCTACGGAGCGGAAGCGGTCCTCCCTCACGAGGTGAGACGTCGCTCTGCGCGGGTCCTGGCATTCGATGAGGCGCAGCAGGATGCCATGCGGGGGATGGACCTCGTGCTGGGGGAGGAACGTCACCGAGAAGCTGCGCTGCAAGCGGCGAGGTACCAACAAGCGCTGCGGTGATATCACTGCCGCAATATCGGCCCCAGGACTCTTGAGGTAGGAGACCTCGTGCTCAGGCGGGTACTCTCCAGGGAGGGACTGCACAAGCTCTCTCCCATGTGGGAGGGCCCGTTCAAGTTTGTTCATGTTTCCAGGCCCGGCTCCGCGTGCTTGGAGACTCAGGAGGGAGTGCCGGTCCAGAATGCATGGAACATCCAGCACCTCCGGAGGTTCTACCCCTAAAAAGGCCCAGAGCCTCTGAAGCAAGGCGAGTGCCTGTGAAGCTATGGCGTTTTGGAAAAGGCCCAGAGCCTGTGAAGCAAGGCGAGTGCCTGTGAAGCTATCGCGTTTTGGAAAAGGCCCAGAGCCTGTGAAGCAAGGTGAGTGCCTGTGAAGCTATCGCGTTTTGGAAAAGGCCCAGAGCCTGTGAAGCAAGGCGAGTGCCTGTGAAGCTATCGCATTTTGGAAAAGGCCCAGAGCATGTGAAGAAGGCCAACGCCTATGAAGCTCGCCGCCCGTGGCACTCTCACATAATAATGAGTTGGGGCTGTACACGCCCCAGAGTCTCAGGAGCGCCGGCCTCTGGCCCTGGGGCTCCCTCCCACGCCCAGTGGCAGCACTTAGCTCCGCGCTGGTGAGAAGACGTAGAAGACTAGACTAGGTGCCGGACGCGGCTTTTCATTTTCTTTCTACAGTTGGCTTGTTCCTTCTCATTCGAAGTTTTATTGAAGTTGTTTCCATCTTTGGATTGAGGTTCTTCGGCTTTTCATTCTCATGCCTCGATTTCTCTTGAGCAAGGCCTCGCGAGGGAGGTAGCCGAGCGCCCTCACGAATGTTCCTATCCTAGTCATTCAAAGGGTTCGCGACCTGGGCCCCTTACAGGAGCACCCCTCCAGTCCGTGCCCCTCGGGCACCGCGACACAAACACAGGGCCTGGGTCGGTTGCCCCCGCGGCTGGGGCCGGGAACCATCCACACGCGGGCACGTAGCCGGAAGGTACGATAAAGAAAGCAAAATGATGATTAATAGCAATAACCCATACACGCCCCCGTCGGGCCCCACGCTACTTCCCTTTTTACGCAGGAAAAAGGAAAAGGAAGAACAAATCTGGTGCAGCTCGCCTCACACTGGCCCGCAGGGAAGCCCGAGCTGCCTCCGGAGCTTAGGCGGACTCCCTCTCGCGCTTCACCAGGGCGCGACGGTGGGCGGACACGCTGCCACCTCCCAAGCAGATACGGCGGCATGGGGGCTGACCACGGTCGCCGCTAGAAGAGCCGCCGCCTGAAGAAGAGCCAAAGAAGCTTGAAGAACCCTGAGCGCTGCCCTCTCCGTCATCGCCGGAGCCGGGTTCCAGCCGCGGTCGTCACCCTCGGGGCAACACCCTGCGCGGCGACCATCTTCCCCAAACACCCTCACGTAGAGGGTGGCATCACCGTTGAACTTGAAGTGTAGGGTGCACCGACGGCCCAGGCCGCGCGCGCGGGCAAACGATTGCCAACCACAGGCCAGGGCCAGGCTCCCGTCCGCGGAGACCTCCAGTGAAACCCATGAGGCCTGGCTGCAGCAGCCATCGGCCTGAAGCCAGAGGCCGCCTGGGGCGCCGGTCGGGAGCTCGCCAAGGAGGAAGCGAGGAAGAGGAAGCCGGGTGCTAGTCGGCTCCGACGACCACACGACGAACTCCGGCAGCACCTCGGCAGCGCGAAAGCGCGGCATGGGGGGACGCGCAGCCGGAGCGCACCCCCTGGTCGCAGTAATCAGCCCGCCGCCGTGCTGGAAAGCATCTCCATGGCCGCGGGGAGCTGCCGTGGTGGCCACAGGATTTCTGCGGGGGCGCCCTCGGCCGCGCTTGGGCGGAGGAGAGGCATGCTCAACCTGGCAGGCCTTCCCCTTCTCCGCGGTCGAGAACCTCCTCGACGGGGCCATGGAGAAGAAGAAGAAGAAGAAGCAAGGGGAGATGAACTGGAAGGGCGCGCGTCGATCAGTACTTATAGTTGGCGAGGGCCAACCGACGGCCCCCACGATCGCAGGTAATCATGACCCGCCTTGCATACAGGGACTTGTCCAATCCGTGCAGTTGCCGGGGCGCCATGGGGAAGTCGAGACGCCCACGTCCAATCAACCGCCATGTGGCGCCCAAGGCCGCATGCTGTTAGGGCCCGTGGCGCTTCACTCTTGCCCTTCCGCCTCCCAGCACGGCCAAGTCCGGGCGCGCCTTGGGCCCGGGGGCTACTGTCGGCGTTCTGGGAACGGGGGTCCCTAGACTTGCCTGCCTGCGGCCTGCGGCGTGGCTCAAAGGGGGGCCCAGCACGGCCCGTCTTCACCAACACAAACCCAAGACCCTCGCGAGGGGCCAAGCCTCGCGGGGCGGACGACGCGGGGCTTCCTCAGGCACGGCCTCGTTAGGATGGCTCACGAGGAGGCGGAGAGATCAAGGCGGGGTACCTCACGAGGTGCTCGTGACGCAAGCCATGACGACTCAGGGCGCCAGGCGGGTGCCAGCCCGCGCAGCGTCCTCCTTTCCTCTTTGGTGCAAAGGGGGCAAGCGCAGCCGCGGAGTACCGAGGCATCAGGCAAAGGTTGCCATTTCGGTGCAACGAGACCAAGACCAGGAGGACTACGAGACGGAGGTCACCGTGGAGCCCAAGACGGCGTCATCACCAGAGGTTTGCACAGGCGAAGACTACTTTTGTCAGGATAGCTGATACTTGCTGTCCCCCTTCAAATTAGCCCACCAATGTTGGCTCCCTTCCCGCTCGATATTTGGGAAGAGGACCAGGGCCTCTATAAGTAGGACCAGCCACCCGCATAGCAAGGGGTCGGTTGGCTGGTGGCAGAGAGAGAGAAGGGGGACTGAACTCCTCCGAGCAGTTCATCGCCCAAGCCAAGAACAGACCCTCGCGAGGTTGTTCTCCCTTGTATTGTTCATCATCATCAGCCCAAGAGGCAATCCACCACACCACACACTGGAGTAGGGTATTACACCACAACGGTGGCCCGAACCAGTATAAACCCTGTGTCTCCTGTGTCGTTCTTTCCATAGTTTAGATCCTGGCATGGCGGAGGGGTGCAGGTAGGTAGGAGGTGAAATCTCCGTGCGCACCCTAGTGTTTGAACCCCAAGGGTCTGCTCAAAGCAGAGATCGTGTCCCCTTATTACGGGATTCTCATCAATACAAGCGTGGGTAACACAACCGCGCCACCAATTATGGCGCTTGGGGGATAAGGGAGTTTTACCGGGCAAGTGGGGGCGCTTAGCTTCGTCCGCCCATATAAAGGGATAAGGATTCACCTTTTTGTCCACGCCTTCTTCCTCATTTGCTCATCCGTTTTCGCACACTCGAGCTCTAGCGCCCACGTCCACACTTCCCACCTCAACCTTCTCCAACCATGTCCGGAGCGGGAGGCAGGTGGATGGTCTCCTCCATCACAGAGGGAGACATCAAGAAACTGAGGAGAGCTGGATACCTGCCCGACGACATCGCGCACCGGCTCCCAGATGAGGGGCAGCTCATCCCCACCCCCAGGCCCCATGAGAGGGTAGTATTCCTCACCCATTTCCTCTGTGGACTGAGATTCCCTCTCCATCCATTCGTCCGGGGGCTCATGCTCTATTACGGTCTGGATTTCCATGATCTGGCCCCGAACTTCATCCTCAACATCTCGGCGTTTATCGTCATGTGCGAGGCCTTCCTCCGCATCAAGCCCCACTTCGGCTTATGGTTGAAGACCTTCAATGTCAATCCGAAGGTGGTGGGCAGCCGCCAGGCGGAGAGCGAAGGCGCCATGGTGGGCAAGATGCCCAACGTAACATGGCTCGAGGGCTCCTTTGTGGAAACCATAAAGGGGTGGCAATCGGGGTGGTTCTACATCACCGAGCCGCGTGACCCTGTATGGGCGGCGGCCCCCGAGTTCCGATCTGGCATCCCCACGCGGCTCACCTCCTAGAAAGAGAAGGGCCTATCCTGGGGTAGTTCAGAAGAGCTGAGCGGACTCCAAACATGTATTCAAAACATGGTGAACAAGAAGCTCAAACTTGTCAACGTGTCCAGGTCATGCTCCACCGCCGGATTCTCCCGTGCCAACAACGGGAGTTCAACTTGTGGGAGTTTGACCTGGCGCGGCACCGAACTCTGAACAGGCTTTTTGACACAACTCGCAAAGATGCCTGGAGGGTGCTGTTCAAAAGTGCCGAGGTCCCCCCTCCCATTACTGAGGATCGTGGATTCAGCGCGAAGCGCCAAGCCAAAGCGGTAAGCTGCTTTACCTCTCGCAGGATACTTATTTTTATAGGTTGACTCCATGCGGGATCTAAACTCCCGTACCTTTGACAGGACTAGCAAGAGACGGCCGGACAGATCGATTGTCCGGCTCCTTTGCCCGAAGGCCCAGCAGACGCTCTTCTCGCGAAGATGCTGACTCCGGCTCCTTATACAGTGCCGCAGAAGACCAAGAAGGCCAAGGGAAACCGAAAGAGTTCCCGACGCCAGGTGTCGTCAGACTCACCATCCGATGACTCTACGGCACACTCCTCCCCCGAAGACGAGGAAGAAGAAGATGATGCTCCCCCTCCTGCAGGGGGAGATAAGAAAAGGAAGGCCGCCCTAACTGGGGGGCGAAGGGTCCAAGAAGGGAAGGACTCTCCTTCCGGACAGCTCCACCGCCGCCGACGAAGACGAAGACGAGTGGTTGCCCAGGGCCAAGCCCCTGGGGAGATTGTAAGTATTCGGATACCAGAGTAACTCGTAGCATTCCTTTGTCGCACTACTTTCCCTAACGCCAAACATGATTATGTAGGCCGCCGCGAACCAGCATCGGTGTATCAACGAACGTCTCCCTGGGCTCGTCGGACATGGATAGCGATCCAGTCCCGACCGCCACCTCCCCTCATCCTACTGACGACGCCGAGGTGCTGTCTCAAGAGGCACCGGGTCGAGGGGAGACAGTCCTGGAGGCGCCTCAAGGCGACCTTCCGGACGCCGGGAGCCGAGGGGACGGGGGCCCTGAGAGCTTCGAGTTCGGCCCTTAGCCGAACACCGCGCCGGACCCTCCAGTGGTTCTGGGCTCGGGCAGGCGGCCTCCTTCTAAGAGGGGCAAGACGCCTGTGCCGGTGACCTCTGTCCATCCAGAGGCGCCAGATAATCTGCTGGAAGTGCTTCGCAGCGCTTCCATCGACGAGGAGCACCGCACTATCATCAGTGCGGTGATCCAGAAGGTTCAGTCCGCCAAGAGCGGATTGACTGAAGCATGTGCTAGCCTTCTAACAGGCTTTGAGGTAAGTGTTATAAAATGTAGTAGAAATATTACCGCATAGACAGTAGCCCCAGATGCTTTGTTCACTGTTCACAAAGAAAAGCCGAACAGAGGATCAAATAATATCGCAGGAGTCTAATATAAGTGTGTCAATATGCATGAGCAGGCTTCGCTGTTGGCGTCCGCCGCACTGACTGCGGAGGTCGCCGTACTGAAGCAGGACCTCGAGGGGTCCAGGAAAGAGCTCGGTCTTGCCAAGAGGCAGCTCGAGGAGAACAAGGTTAAGTAATACCCTGTCTATAGATATGTATATAAAAGAAGACGCGGTTTGCAAAATGACAGGATCAACGTATATTTACCAGGGGCCACGACCGAGGTGGCGACCCTGAAGCAAGCGCTAACCAAGGCCGAGGGTATAGCGGCCAAGGAGCGCACCGAGCGAGAGAAGCACGAGGCTTGGGTGGGCGAGGTGCAGGAAGAGCTCGAGGCTCTCGTGGCGAAGCACGAGGCGTTGGAGCTTGACTCAAAGACGCGGGAGTCTGAGCTTCCCGCGACCCTCGAGAGTGCAAGAAGTGCCAAGGCCGAAGCCCAAAACGCCCTCCAGGATATCGACGCAATGAAGAAGATAGCGGCGGGTAAGGCTTTCTATATGCAAAGCAAGCATGTAAAAGTAAATTACTGATTACTTACCCGAATACGGAGCTCTCCAGGAGCATTCGCAGATTTGCCCCGCAGTGTGTCCAATGCCGCACAATTTTACTAGGCCGAGGATGGAAGCTCAACGGAGAAGCTGTTCTGGTCTCAGTATGCTGAGGCCGAACACCCGGTGCCAATGAGCGAGCAACTGAAGCAGATGGTCGAGCTACATAAGGCGGCCGATCGGGCCATGAAGAGCTTTATAGTCCGGCTGTGGCCAGGCGACGCCCTTCCGAACAGCTTCTCGGCCTAGTGAGGCGGCTTGTGGATGCCTGCCCGAGGCTGGAGGTCGTCAAGCGATCTGTCTGCATTGAAGGTGCACGCCGGGCTTTTGCCCGTGTGAAATTGCAGTGGGTCAAGCTAGACGCCGTGAAGCTGATCAAGGAGGGGCCGCCGGAGGGCAAGGAGCAACGCTTGTTTGAATTTAAAATATTACCTTCTATTTGGCTGTTTATCCAATCTGAGAGATGGCTAGTCCTCAGCTTTTGCCCCCATGCCACGAGTGCTGGGGTGTTCGGGATAAACCTGAGCACTCTTGTTCCCATGTTTGGATACTTCGAGGGAGGTGCTCAGCACAACGAACAAGGCAACCGGACTAATAATGCTTTATCACTCTCACTTAGCCATAGAATTCTATAATTTTAAATTTTGGCGAAGCCCCTGGTATTCGGAAGGCCGAATTTGGGGCGCGATACACGCCTTTAAGCCGGATAGGGCCGACCCCTCGCTCTAAGCGGCATAAGTCTTTAGGGACTCGAAAACCTCGCCGAACAGCGACCAGTCTCTCGCCTTATCATGATAGTCAGTTTTAGCTTTCTCTACTGAGGTGCTGAACCCAGCAGAACCGGGGCACAATCGCAGTAGTTCTCCTAGCGCTACCTTAGCCGATAGAGCGGAACGTAAGGTACCAAAACATAGGAGCCGGGCAAACCCAACATTTGACCAAAGACTTGATTCAGAGCTGATGCATATAATGCTATAACTTCGGGGTGCCGCACTTGTGAAAGTGTTCGGACTTGTCACACTGTATTGTGAGGTACGTAAGCCCCTGGTGTATTAGCCGTACCAAGGTGTACGGTTGCAAGGCGTCATTAATGAACACACACACACACACACACACACACACACACACACACACACACATATATATATATATATATATATATATAACACGAATGCAATAATAGTCGTAATGTCATGCATTGCTTATTCAAAAAATTGCGTTAAAGCAGAATGATACAGATAGTGCGATAAGAAAAGAGTAGGGCTATGTCCCTTCCAAGGGCAAGCTGAGGAATGATATTAAATCAAATATTTCGCTTGTTACTGTAATCAACCTGGGAAGTTCGTGGTATGACGTAGCTGTCTGCCTCCTTGGTTGCTGCATCATGTGTTCGGCAATAGTGCTGCCGGACAGTGTTTCCAGAGATTAAGGTCCTGAAAAGAAAAGAAAAAATAACCAAACGGGAAGCCCCTAGTGTGGTTTAAGACGCGTCTTGGGGCATGCCGCAGTTGTGCCCCCCTCCCCACCTATGCCCATGGTATTTTTAATGCGTAATTATGTACGCGCGGCACGAGTTTCGCCGTTGGACTGGGATTGGGGTGGCCGTCGTATTGCTACGCGAGCTCAGATCGCGCCAGGTGGTCTATTTGCCGATTGCTCTGAGGGTGCTTGAAGGTGTCCGGGCATTGAAGCGCTGAACTGGTTGATTGCCTTGAGAGGCTGCTTTGTGCTTCTGCTGTGAGGGCCGCGGTGTGCTCCTCTGTTCGGAGGGAGCGCTCTGTGTTTCCATTTACTGTAATAACTCCGCGAGGTCCTGACATCTTGAGCTTAAGGTATGAATAATGCGGTACCGCATTGAATCTAGCAAATGTGGTTCGCCCAAGCAGCGCGTGATAACCGCTGCGGAATGGGACTATATCGAAGATTAACTCTTTGCTTCGAAAGTTATCCGGGGATCCGAAGACCACTTCCAGTGTAATTGAGCCTGTACAATGGGCCTCCACACCTGGAATGACGCCTTTAAAGGTCGTTTTTGTGGGTTTGATCCTTGAGGGGACTATACCCATTTTGCACACTGTGTCCTGATAAAGCAGGTTTAGGCTGCTGCCGCCATCCATAAGGACTTGAGTGAGGTGGAATCCGTCAATGATTGGGTCTAGGACCAGTGCGGAAAATCCACCATGACGGATACTAGTGGGGTGGTCCCTGCGATCGAAGGTGATCGGACAGGAGGACCAAGGGTTGAACTTTGGGGCGACTGGCTCCAACACAAACACATCCCTGAGCGCACGCTTCCGCTCCCTCTTGGGGATGTGGGTCGTGTATATCATGTTCACCGTCCGCACTTGCGGGGGAAACCTCTTCTGCCCTTCAGTGTGCGGCTGCCGGGGCTCCTGCTCATCATCGCTATGCGGCCCCTTGTCCTTGTTTTCGGCAATTAACTTGCCGGCCTGCTAGAACACCCAACAATCCCTATTGGTGTGATTGGCTGGCTTGTTTGGGGTGCCGTGTATTTGACATGAGCGATCGAGTATACGGTCCAAGTTGGACGGACCCGACGTATTTTTTTTGAATGCCTTTTTCCGCTGACCGGGTTTAGAGCCTTTGAATCCGGCATTGACTGCCGTATCCTTAGTATTTTTGCTGTTAATGCGGCGCTTATGTTTGTTGCGACGTGACCTGCTATTGCCGTCCTTGGTATCTGAGGTACCATGGTTCTTTGATATGTTATTACTGCGAGCCAGCCAGCTGTCTTCTCCCGCACAAAAGCGGGTCATGAGCGTCGTGAGAGCTACCATAGATTTCGGCTTTTCCTGACCAAGGTGCCGGGCTAGCCACTCGTCTCGGATGTTGTGTTTGAAAGCCGCTAAGGCCTCCGCATCCAGACAGTCAACGATTTGATTTTTCTTTGTAAGGAACCGAGTACAGAATTGCCTGGCCGACTCTTCTGCCTGCTGAATTATGTGGCTCAAGTCATCGGCGTCTAGTGGTCGCACATAAGTGCCCTAAAAGTTGTCGAGGAATGCGGCTCCAAGATCTTCCCAACAGCTAATGGAGTCCGCTGGCAAGCTGTTAAGCCAATGTCGCGCTGGTCCTTTGAGCTTTAGTGGGAGGTATTTGATGGCGTGTAAGTCATCATCGCGGACCATGTGGATGTGGAGGAGGAAATCCTCAATCCATACTGCGGGATCTGTTGTGCCGTTGTATGATTCAATATTTATAGGTTTGAAACCTTCTGGGAATTGATGTTCCATTACTTCGTCTGTGAAGCATAAGGGGTGTGCAGCGCCTCTGTATTGGGCTATATCACGACGCAGCTCGAATGGGTCTTGCCCGCTGTGTTCGGCCCGGCCGGATTTGCTTTTACTGTATCCGGCGTGACGTTTATCATCTCGCAGAGTGGTGCGCCATCATGATCCGTAGATCGATCTTGCATGCTTTTCTTTGTCCTCCAATATGTCTCGCAGGTCTGGCATATCTCCCCATGCCTTTTTATTTGAATGGCGTCGGGGTGGAGGCTGAGATTTTGGCTGGAATGCCTCTCTATCGCGGCCACGAGGTGGCCGATCAGCCGTATCATACGCTTCTTCCTCCAGTCGGGGTAGTAACCTGCACTTTGGGTAATTCTTGGAGGGGCGCTCGAGTTTATATTCCTCTGCCGTGAGGACTTTAGTCCATCTGTCAGCTAGCAGATCTTGATCAGCTTGAAGCTGCTGCTGCTTTTTCTTCAGGCTATTTGCCGTAGCCATGAGCCGGCGCTTGAAGCGCTCTTGTTCGACGGGATCCTCTGGTACGGCGAATTCACCGTCGCCGAGGCTTGCCTCGTCTTCAGAGGGGGACATGTAATTGTCATCCTCCTCCTCTCCGTCTGCCGCTCTCTCAGGAGAGATGGCTCCTTCATCCTCCTGCTCTAAATCTTGCTGGAGGGGATAGTTGTTGTCTTCGGCACTATCCGGAGTGTTATAATCTCCTGTGCCAGTATCACCACTTTTCCTTTGGCGGGACTTAGAGTGGTGCCGCTGACGTCGGCGCTTGGTTTGCTTCTTGGAGGGGTCATCCTCCACTATCTCGTCGCCATTGCCTTCGTTGGGTGTATCCACCATGTATATGTCATATGATGAGGTGGGTTTCCAGTGCCCTATAGGCGCTGGTTCATGTTCGTCTCCTACATCGTCGTCCATACCGTCGATGTCTTCGGAGTCGAAGTCGAGCATGTCGGTTAAATCATCGACAGTGGCTACGAACTGGGTGGTGGGTGGGCGTTGAATTTCTTCGTCGTCCGCATCCCAATCCTATTGGCCATAGTCCGGCCAGGGCTCTCCTGACAAAGAGAGAGACCTTAGTGCATTCAGAATGTCGCCGAAGGGCGAGTGCTGAAAATATCCGCGGCGGTGAATTCCATGATCGGCGCCCAATCGGATTCGATTGGCAGGGGCGCGGATGGTTCGGAGTCCGGAAAAGAGTCCGGTACCTTGGAGTCAAGGGCTGCGCAGAGGGTTAGGCTAGTGTTTGGCTTGATCGCCGTTGGGACTGCAGCCCCTGAGGCGGTGTCTAACCACCCATCCTCGATTGGCGCAGTTGGCTCCGAGCTAAGGGTCGGAGCTGATGCGGGTGCGGCCTCTGGGGTACTGTTCGGCGGCAGACCTAGGTCATACCCATCGTGATAGTGCGGCGCGCCCGGCTGTGGCTCAGATCCGTCGAAGATCAAGTCTCCGCGGATGTCGGCCGCGTAGTTCAAACTTCCAAATCTGACCTGATGGCCAGGGGCGTAGCTTTCAATTTGCTCGAGATGGCCAAGCGAATTAGCCCGCAGTGCAAAGACGCCGAATACGAAGATCTGTCCGGGGAGAAAAGTCTCACCCTGGACCACATCGCTATCGATGATAGTAGGAGCCATCAAGCCTAACAGCGACGACACAGAGGAACTCTCAATGAAAGAACCAATGTTGGTGTCAAAACTAGCGGATCTCGGGTAGGGGTCCCGAACTGTGCGTCTAGGCCGGATGGTAACAGGAGGCAGGGGACACAATGTCTTACCCTGGTTCGGGCCCTCTTGATGGAGGTAAAACCCTACGTCCTTCTTGATTGATATTGATGATATGGGTAGTACAAGAGTAGATCTACCACGAGATCAGAGAGGCTGAACCCTAGAAGCTAGCCTATGGTATGATTGTATGTTATGATTGTTGTTGTCCTACGGACTAAAACCCTTCGGTTTATATAGACACCGGAGAGGGTTAGGGCTACACAAGGTCGGTTACAAAGGAGGAGGTATCCATATCCGTATTGCCTAGCTTGCCTTCGACGCCAAGTAGAGTCCCATCTGGACACGAGACGAAGTCTTCAATCTTGTATCTTCATAGTCTAACAGTCCGGCCAATGGAGATAGTCCGGCTGTCCGGAGACCCCCTAATCCAAGACTCCCTCAGGCACTAGATGCACTTAGACATCTGCCTCTGAATCCTCCTCTAAATACCTATCTGTAACCAACAAGATATCTGCTTCAGCAGGTAGCATTGTCTGCTATGAAGACCTTGTTTTCACTCCAGATTTCTCCATCACCAATTCAAATGGCTGATGCACAGGAAGAGCAGTTGAATATACAAACATTGTCGACAAAAGCAATGGGAAATACAAAAAAAGGCCGGCATGATATAATTCACATATATGACACTTGGCTAAATAGCATGGCATTGCATAATTCGCATATATAATGCCTTGCAACAAGATAGCATTGCATAATTCACATATATAATGTCTTGCAACAAGATGGCATTGCATAATTCACATATATGGTAATTAGACACTAAATAGGTGGCATTCACACAAACCATGTCTAAACTAAGCAAATGACATAGCAATGCAAGATACCATACGCACGATATGAGCAACATAACCCGGCCAAGTTAGAACATGCACCTCGGGGGGGGGGGATAGGACTGGTCATCTGTCTCTGAATCCTCCTCTATGGAGCTATCTGTAACCAGCAAGACATGCGCTTCGTCAGATAGCATTGTCTGCTTTGAAGACCTTGTTTCCACTCCAGATTTTTCCATGACCGTGTCGAATGGCTGATGCACTGGAAGAGTTATTGAATGTACTAAAATTGTTGACAAATTTAACACCAAATAAAAAAAATGATGTCATGATATAATTCACATATAAGATGACTGGCTAACCAGGGTGGAATTGCAAAATTCACATATATGATGCCTGGCTAAACAAGATGGCATTGCATGATTCACATATACGATAAAGAAACTAAATAGATGGCATTGACACAAAGCATGTCTAAACTAAGCAGATGACATCTTTGATGTATACAGTAAGCAATGCAAGGCACCATATGCATGATATTACCAACATCAGCATGCCAAGTTAGAGCGAAGACCTCATGGGGTAAATAGGAGTGGTCTTCTGCTTCTGAATCCCCCTCAGAACAGTTATCTTCCTCTTGATTACGATCCAAAATGGGTGGAGGGGGGCTGCCTTTGCGCCCACCATGGAGCGATGTCTACATGAAATTTTATTACCACGCAAGGCTCGTCTCTTTTGCTCTACATGTTCAGTTCCATTGTGTATAATAACTGACATGCATAGGAATAAAACATAGTGAGATTATTTAAGGAGTGCATGCACATATCCAGAGTGATGGTAGCAAACTGTGGATAGACCCAAAACCAATGATAGCAGGTAGATAACAGCTTTAGTTAAAAAATACAGATAATGGCTCCTTTAATGTTTGTTTGCACCCAACATGAAACTCATAGTAGACACCCAAGATTAACTAGATAGTAGACAGATAGTACTGATTGTTGCCCCAATATGTACCCCACAACCATTTAAAAACTCAAGTTTCAGCATAAGTTTGGACCTGACTCGGAGTCTAATAGGTGAACACGACGATAAAGTAGCATGTCATCATATTAAGTGATGCATAACGTAAGCAGACACAGAAGAGTGCGACCTCTCTTGCGGACCCATGTAGTCCTCAAAGTCATCTGCTCAGTTGATGATGGTAATGCAGTTGTCGTGGCTGTCGGTGGTGGGAAAGAAGATCTGAGGCGGCAAAAGACAGTCTAGAGAGCGGATCCCTGCTATGGTGAACCCTTCCGTCGTTGGAGCAGCTGAGCTGGGGTGGAACACAGCACCACAGGAGCAGGACAAACCACACAAGGTTTTCTTTGAAACATATCTGTAACAGACGTAATTGTGTAAGGGCTTGTTTGAATTTGAGGATTCTAACAATGCAGGGATAGGAAATAGACGGGAATAGGATAGGAATGCATGTGCAAAACAGAGAATTTAAAAACACAGGATTTCTGCCAATCTGGGTGTTTGGTTCACAAGAATTGGAAGAACATAGGATGCAAAGAAGCATGGTGAGATTAAGTCAAACCACAAGAAAATGTACAGTTATAATGCTATTATGCTACTATCTCTTAGTCTTGTGCTTCATGAATAGGAATTTGAAAAGGAGTAATAGTGGAAATTAAAATTCCTATGTATTTTGTTTCAAGGAGACACTAAAGGAACAAATCCTACAGTTTTCCTTTGCTCCATTCCTTTGCACCAAATTCATGAAAAGTAGTACCATAGCAAACTTTCCAATTCCTATGTTTTGCATTCACTTTTCCTTTCAAGCACTGGCAATTATAGTAGGCAGGCTTGAGCAAGGAAAAGCCTACACTAAAAATGTTTTTGTGCTACTTCTATTACTTTGGACCCAGGCCACTGCCCTACTAGCTCAGCTCCCAGGGCCATCGACAAATGCACAGATCAAAAGCGCAGAGATAAATAATGATGGCGTTCAAGAGAGTCCATCACGGATAGCTAAGTTGCCTAGTACCTCACTGCTTGTTATATAGTAGGATAAAATAATCGTATTTCCTGTTACTCCGTGTGCTCACTGGACAATATATATAACATGTAGAGTAAAAAAGAGATGCAACAAGTGTACAACCTCTTTGGCAAAGCCATGTCGATCTCACCGTGATTGGGTTGGCCGGTGTGGATGCTCCAACTGACTTGGCTGTCGGAGGAGGGGAAGAAGATCTTAGGCGTTTGGACATGGAGCCTGAGGTACTGCTCCGCTGTGATGGAGGGTTTCGTCGTCGAAGCAGCTCCGGTGAGTTGTATGAAGCCGAGGCTGAAGCAGGACAAGAGAGACAACGTTAACCTGAGTGGAATTATAATAGCATCTCCCATAGATAACGAAAAATACATAACCATAAAGTGCTAGATGTAAAATACATCAGCAGCTCATCTCTGAACTTAACTGTCGAAACTGAATTTAACTGTCGAAACTGAACTTAACTGTCGAAACTGAATTTTGCTGTCGAAACTGAATGTTGCTGTCAAAACTGAATTTTATTGTCGAAATTGAACGCACTAGAGGTGAGGCTACATGTCAGTCGACTGACTTTTTCATCTCTAGTCAGTCGATTTTGCAGCCGTTGGATACAAAATCAAGGGCCTGCAGTTAAACTTCAACCTCCACCCCCCTGAGCCGCCGGCCACCACCGGCCTAACAGCTGCCACCCCGCAGCCCGCGGCCGGCGGTGTGCCGCCCCTCCCGCCCCGAAAACACTCCCCACCGTCAGTCTGCCGCTGCCCCGGCCATCCCTCTAGCCCCCCCTGCCGAGCTTTTTCTCTGGCGATCCCCACGCCACCGCCACACCACCGCTGACGACCATCGCCCCCATCCTGAACCCTAAGATAGATAGTGAGGTACCTCTCTGGCGAGCCCCCCTCCCCACCGCAGCTGGTTCTTCCTAAACTCCGGCGAGCCCCCCACCTCCTGAAAATCCACTAACCCAAAAGTCGATTCAGTCGACTGAAGTGTAGCTAAATCGGAGTAGCATCACAAGCAAGAGCAAGAGCGAGAGCAGCAGCGCGAGCAAGAGCAAGAGCAAGAGCAAACAAGGTAGGGGACCGAGATCAAGAGCAGAGCAGAAGCATGAGCGAGAGCTAAAGCAGCAGCAGCTCCTACTGATGTGGACGTTGCCGCCGAGGGAGCGACGCCGTGGTGGAAGTGGCCAGCGATGCCGCCGTGGATGGAGCCACACCGTGTCAGCTCAGGACCGAGCGCTGGCAGCACCGTGAGATCGAATCAAGAAGAAAATGCAGCGATTAGTGTACAACCTCTTTGGTGGCGCCGATTAGGCCGCATCTTCATCTGAGGAAACGGTGATGATGATGCTCTTCCGGTGGTGCAGGTGAAGACGGCGGTGTGGGAATGGAGGTGGCGCGAAAGACGAGGGGAACATCGGGGCAGCTCCTTGGAGGTGGAGGACAGGGTGGTTGAACCGGCGGGACGACCAGATCAATGACGGATCCTCATCCAATACGGTGGATGAGGGACGTCGAGGTGTTGCTGTGGATGACGTCGTCGGGGAAGAGGCTCCGGCTGGGTGGTGGATGAAGGAGGGTGTGGGGCTTTGCGGGTTTTCCCGGCCTCGATGTACGAATGGGTGGACGGATGGGATGGGAGTGGGGAACCATGGCTTAGGGACGCGCTTGTCCAAAATATGGGGTAAGTTACGAAAGTACCCCCACCGATTTAAGGCGGTTCTTTTGGTTCAGGGGTATCACGGGCATTTTGCATGTCGGGATTTCACAGGAGGTGGGAGTTTTCGTGCGCGTTGTAATTTTGGAATAGCAAGGCGTGGGTTGAGATGGAGGGTGTTGCCGGAGCACAACGAGACAAAGATATATCTTAAATATTTCGGGCTAACAAGGCGCGGGTTGAAATTTCCGAACAAGCCTAATGTGTACTGTATCAAATCAATTGGCACTAAAAATGTCATTCAAAACTTTGAATTCATGTTATGGTCAATTAAAATGTTTCGCTACGTGTATAATGCATGCAACCTACTACTCAAATGAACGTTTTAGTGCATTCCAAACGTATATACTACCGCTTCACTATGAACTAAATTTGAATTCGTTTCTCTATTTGAATAAGATCTACAATAATGATTGTTGTGAAGTCAAAGCACTTGAAGTCCTTTCTATGTTTTAATAAGATCTACAATCATCATTATTGTCAATTTAAACCATTGTTTGTGTATTATCTTCACAGCACACCACATGATTAGTCTCGAGTTACATATGAACTATGTGTACTATATGAACTCGAACTCAATTTTTTGAATCCACTTTATGTTGATTTCAAATCATAGTACATTTTAAGCTCTAGCTAGATCTTCATAATCTAAACCATGTTTCATATGTATAATGTGTTTATCACATTATGTATGGTGCCCCGCCCCCTACGCCAACAAGTATTTAGATGTGAGTTCCAAACACCACACATTACCACAAATTCAAATAAAATGTGAGAATGTTCGATATATAGTATTGTTTAGATTGTTTGATATTTAGTTGTAAGCTGCAAACACCACACATTATCACAAACTCAAATAAAATGTGAGATTGTTCGATGTATAGTATGGTTTAGATTGTTCAACATTTAATTGTGAGTGGCAAACGCCATGCATTATCACATTATGGTATAACATGTGCAAAACCACTACACAGGTGTCACCGCTATATTCATGCATGCATATGTTTAAAACACTATGATCTCCTATTCAAATATATGGATCCACTTTCATATGAAATTATGATCTTTGTTAGTCTCTTACACCCACACAATCCTCTAACCTTTGTAGCTACCACTAACTTTCTCTCGTGCATGCACATGCCCTCCTCGTCCTCCCCCTCCCTCAGCATTCTATCCATCGCGCACATTCATTTATTTTCTTTAGGTCGTTCTCCCATAGTCTCCACAACTCCTTTTCGACACACACTGATCGATAAACCTCTCCAACGACGTCTGCCTACAACATAGACATGCACCTTCAATCTCCTCCTTTATGTGTCCTTGGCTCGTGTCTCTTATACGGTCGCACACACGTGCAAACTCTTGCCCCTCTTTTCATCGATCTCACAACCGCACACTCCTCCCCCTATCTAGCTAGTAGCTAGGCATCTCGCACCACCTCCTAGCTTCATTCTCTCTGTCTATCCATCTCGTCGGGCCTTATTTGCCTCTAACAAATGGACTTACACCGACTGATCTCCCGCTATACATATAGCTAGCTAGGTCCTTATAACTCGTTATTCCCCACGCGTCGATCGATCTCCCTCATTAGTTATGTCTCTCCCTTCCTCCAACAAACAACAATTGATCTACCAATCTAGTTAGGTTTGCTTACCAAACACATGGTTCCCCTTCATCATCCATGGATGTGTCCCGACAGATCTATCACGCACAGGCACACACAGAAACACATCCCCACTCTTATTGATAATATTTCAGTTCCACCCTCAGTTTGTCTAGTAGGCCTCTCCCACCATCTTCGAGAAGCAACTCCATCACCCATCCAGCACTCTACCCCTCTCCCTCCCTCTCTCTCTCTCCTCTCTGTTTTTTTCGCATCCTGTTTCCCGTCCTTCAGTTATGTATGGATGTCGACCGATCTCCCTCAAGACATAGCTGGGTCTCTCCTTCTCAACACATACACGAGTCATTCTACCTCTATAGTTTGGCCTCTGCCTACCCCTCCCCCCACCCCCCTCCCCCCCCACACACACACCGATACATCGAGCGCTCTAGTCATGTCTCCCTGCCACACACAAACTTGACCTGTGCCCTCTGACGTTCCGGTAGGTCAGTCGCCCTATATCTTTGACTTGCACACACACACACACAATTTCGATGGCTCTCTTCATCGATCTCACACCCACCCACTTGATCCTATCTTCGACTCTATCGATATCTATGACCCCTCCCTCTCTTATCGTGGATCGCGTGGTCCTCTATATATGATATGGATAGGCCTCCATTTCACACACATTGCATGCAACAGTTTGTTTGAGATGTCATCGACACATATTCCCACAAATACATTTAGGAAATCAACCTCCCCCAAACAAAAAACACTCACTAACGCACAAGCCATTTGTCTAGGTTTGTATCTCTCTATCACACACACACGTAGGTGGGGGACGTGCATGAAGATAAGAGGTGCATGCACGGCGCACGTACTCCCATCTCTTTCCCAGCCACACCTGCGCGGGTACACGGTGGATCTCATTTCTGTACGAAAAGGCAGCCCACGTGGTAATTTGACACGTGTACTGGTTGTCCACTAGATGGAGGGAGGATCGTCTACCATGGGTGAACAAACAAATTGCGACTTGACGCATTATGTTAAAAAAGAGGCAAACCATGTGGGGCCTACCTTAGAGGCAAGGCTCTATACACTAGAGTACTTTTGATGTGTCTCGTCAACTCGCAGAACGTTGAGAAGCTTGCTTAGTACGCTATCTCCCCTGCCCACGGGCACGGTAGCTCGCAGGATGAGGTGAAGCTTGCTTACTACTAGTAGTACTGTATGCCTTATGACCGCTCCCTTGCCCACGCGCGTGGTGGCTCGCAGGACGAGGATAAAATTTTACTACTCCCTCTGTTTACTCCTCGTCCCTACTACCTTTGTTAGAGAGATTATCATATTGTTTGGAATATATATGTCCTTTAGTAGATTTCAATATGACCTACTAGTACATACTCCAAACACTGATGTACATAGACATATTTTAGAGTGTAGATTCACTCATTTTGCTCCGTATGTAGTCCATATTGAGGCCCTGTTTGGTTCCTAACTCCTAGGACTTTTTCTAGTCCCAACTAAAAAGTCCCTACTCCTGAAAAAGTCCCTCCCTGTTTGTTTTCAGGGACTAAAAAGTCCCTAGTCCCTCCCTAGAGGTTATTGGATGACCATGTTACCCCCAATATACAAAAAAATAACAACCAAACAACACTATGGGGCGGCGGGGCAATGGGTGCAGGCATGGGCATTGTTGGAAAAGTCCCAAGAAGACTCTCCTTGAGAGTCTTCTTCATTACGTCCCAAAAAGCAAGTTTTAGTCCCTAATAGTCCCTCCTATTTGGTTAAAAAGTCCCTAAGAGGGACTTTTTTATAGTCCCTACACTAAAAAGTCCCTGGAAACAAACACCCCCTGCATAAAGTTGCGACACTTATTTTGGAACAGAGGGAGTACATATTTACTATGATCTGTCAATCATTGAGATGCAATAGCATGCATGTTAGTCTCCTTTGTATTTGATGAAATGTTGCAACGGGCAACCTTGGACGCAAGATACATGTAACAGAAGCTGGAAGCTTCATAGCATTGTACTATATCGCTGATAAATTACAGTACATACTATACTAGTACTTCCTCCGTTCCTAAATATAAGTGTTTTAAGAGATTTCACCATGAACCACATACGGATGTATATAGATGCATTTTAAGTGTAGATTCATTCATTTTGTTCTGTATGTAGTCCACCTAGTGGAATCTCTACAAAGACTTAAATATTTAGGAACAGAGGGAGTAGTATGTAAAGAGTTAGGTGTCGCACGGTGTCCAAAAAATATGGTGATAGTGTGAGGTGGGCCATGTAATCACTGAGCCTGCGTGTTTTCACTGCTCTTGCACTCCTCCGCCGTAAGAATGGAGAAAATTGTAATCTAGTAGTACCTCCTTTCGCCGAAAGCGTGGGACATCCAGCAGTCCTACCACCTTAGTAATAATGACCAATGAGCCGTCAAATCACATAGACCCATCAGTAAGTTGGACGGACGAAGCAACCATCACTCTTGAATCCGCTTCTCCCTTCAACGCAGGTGCCAGTTGTCGGATTTCGGGTTCCGGCAGACCCTTGAGGTTCGAACACTGGGGTGCGCACGGAGATCTCTCCCCTACCGATCTACGCCCAATCTCCTCGCGTGATCTAAGCTGGAAACAACGAACAACACAAGGGACACGAGGTTTATACTGGTTCGGGCCACCGTTGTGGTGTAATACCCTACTACAGTGTGTGGTGTGGTGGATTGCCTCAAGGGCTAATGATGAACAGTACAAGGGAAGAACGGCCTTGCGAGAGGTGTTTTTTAGCTGGTGCGATGAACTGCTGGGGTGAGTTCAGTCGCCTCTCTCTCTTTCTGCTAGGGCTCTATCAGATCTCTAGATGTCTAGGTGTGTTGATCCCCCCATGACTCCCTTTCTCTAGATGTCTCGATGTCTCACCATCCCTCGATGTCTCTCCCTTTTTCTCCCCTCCACTCTGCGGTGGCTAGCTCTATTTATAGAGGCCTCGAGCCTCTCCCAAATAATGAGCGGCAAGGGTGCCAATAATTGGCCATTTTGAAGGGGAACATCTAGTACAAGTTATCCTGAGCAAAGGTGGTCTTCGGCTACCAAAAGCACTGGTAGTGACGCCATCTTGGGCTCCACGGTGACCTCCGTCCTGCCGCTCTGTTGGTCTTGGTCTCGTTGCACCGGAATGGTAACCTTTGCCCGATGCCTTGGCCTGTGCTTGCCCCCTTGGCACCAAAGGGAAACAAGGACACTGCGTAGGCCGGCGCCCGCTTGGTCTCGATCGTCATGGCTTGCATCACGGGCTCCTCGCGAGGTACCCCTGCCTTGATCTCTCCGCCTCCTTGCGAGCCTGCCTGATGAGGCTACCTCTGAGGAAGCTTCCTGTCGTCCGCCCTGCGAGGATTGCCCCTCGCGAGGGTCTTGAGCTTGAGCTGATGAAGATGGGCCACGCTGGGCCCCCACTTGAGCCACGCCACAGGCCGCAGGCAGGCAAGTCTGGGGACCCCCGTTCCCAGAACGCCGACAGTAGGCCCCGGGCCCAAGGCGCGCCCGGGCCTGGCCTGGCAGGGAAGCGAAGAGGCAAGCGCGAAGCGCCGCGGGCCCCAATAGACTGCGGCCTTGGGCGCCGCATGGCGATTGATTGGTCGTGGGCGTCTGCGCTTCCCCATGATGCCTTGGTGACCGCACGACTTGACAAGTCCCTACATGCAGAGAAACCGGTCATGATTACCTGCGATCGTGGTGCTCGGGGGTTGGCCTCCTCCGGCTACAAGTACGGGGCTGCACGAGCCCCTTCAGTCCATCCCTTGCTGCTGCTCCTTTCCTTCTTCTTCCTTGTTCTTGCTTCTCCTTACGTCAATGGCACCAATCCGCCTGTTTTCTGCAGAAGAGAAGGGAAAGGCCCCCCGAGAGGGTCCTGGCCCACTTTCGCCGAAGAAGCGGCTGGTCCTCTGCCACCGAGATGAGGGTGCTCACCAGGAGGCACCGAGGCCCTGGTATGAGCGGCCGCTGCCTGGGTATCCGCTACCCTTGTACGCCCGCGTCGTCGGTCCTGGGGGAGAAGGCATCGAGCGACACTGACGGTGCCGCTGTCGACGCCGGCGACTCATGATGGTGCGTGTCGTTCCTCCTGGAGTCCACGCCGAGCGCTCCTCTCGCGAGCTTGTGCTCCACACCGCCATGCCTCCGAGTTCTTGGATTCGCCTTCCTCCCTCCTCCGCCTTCGAGATGCCGCCGAGCGTGGCTCTGGAGCTCTGGCTACAGCACGCCGACTGCAGTACCCTTGTGACCCAAGCGGAGGTCGCGGTCGTCGCTCCGGGCAAGGTCTTCATGACCCGGGGCTGGGGCGAAATCGCCCGGGTCTACCGGACGGTAGGTGCCCTCGTAATTCATCTTGAATACGACGGCACCTCCCTGATGTTCTTCAAGGTCTTCGATGCTGAAGGACGCCGGCTAGAGTGCTGCCCCAGGGAGAGCGGCAGGGGCAACGAACTGGCGAGGACCTGGCGTACCCATCGGCCCTCCAGCAGCTCCTCAGGCAGCAGCGGAGGAGCTGGGGAATCTAGAAGCTCCCCCGAGCTCCTCGCGACTCCGGAGACGAGCGACGACAGCTACAAGCCCCCGAGCTCACGCCGTGCTCGGAGCGGGGCAGCTGCGTCCAGCCGCCGACGCCACTGATCTAGATGGGGTTGGCACCAGCGTTGGGCAGCCCACTGTTGATGATGGCGTCCCTTGCGGAGGTGCGGGCGATTAGAGTTCCTTAGGATTAGTACTTTTATTCCCTACGAGGAATCGAAGCAACACCCCGTGGGGGCATGTAAGGCGTCTGCCATGTCTTTTGTGAACATTATGTCTTAATATGAATCAATGTGAGGTGCTTGTCCTGTCTCAGCTCGGCTCCCCCTTTCTATCCTCACGAGGACTTGGTGCTCTACGCTGACAGGTCCCAGTCCCCAGGCAGGCTTGAGCCGTCGTTGGTATGCCAGGTCGCGATGCCGTGGTCAAGGCCAGGAGGTGAGCGGCTCGAGGTCCGGTAAGAGCCCCCGAGTCGTGATGCTCAGGAGGTCCCCTTTAGCGCTCAAGCAGCCCTCGCTGGGCGAGAAAGGAAGGCTACATCACCATGACAGAGCCGCACTGGGCGAGGGTTTGGCGTTGCGTTGATCCAACTCCTATAAGGGCGTGACTTATCTCTTGAGTTTGGTGTAGTTCCTCGATGAAGCGCCCGGCCCGAGTGGTGGCAGCTGAGGCGCTCTTGGGTTAGGTCCTCGCGAGCTTCTTCCCACTCCCCCGCACTTTCCTTAATGCTCTACATCCTCAGGTCCCGGCCCTCGAGCGAGCTCAGCCGCCGCTGGTATGACAGGTCGCGATGCCGTGGGTCAAGGCCAGGGGGTGAGGGCTGGAGAGCCAGTAGGATCCCATGAGTCGTGATGCTTAGGTGCCCCATTTTAACATGCAAGCGGTCCGTGCCAAAGAGAGGGAGAGACAGCTCGCGACGTCCCCAGCGTTGCTCCTGGAGTAGGTCCTGCACACCAATCATGAAGAGAAACAAGACCTGTCGTTACGGTTGCCAGCCAACCTTTGGTCGCTCCGGGGAAGTGATTGGGGCACTGAGGGCCTGGTGAGGTGGCCCCTTGCGGGGCAGCCACGGCCAGAGCTCGACCACTCAGATTTATCGGCATTGCAGGGACAGACCCGTGCGCAAATGCCGTGCCAGAGCGAGCGGCTCCATTGGTAGGCGTCAATCGAGCAGGCGATTAGGTCGGGTATGTTAAGCACGCAGGAGGAAATTCATTTAAATAGACGCGAGAAAAGCAAACGCCGCTGGGCCAGGCCTGAGCAGCTCGGGGATAATGCAGCCCGAGGGGCGCCCCCAATAAGGTAAGTAAAGAGCATCAGCAAAACGGATACATGCCGCAGGGACGGACCCACGTGACCTGGGAATGATGCGGCCCTGTGGGCGCTGCCAGCTAAAAACGGAACTTAGAAAGATGTCACCTGGTGCCGTTGAAGATGAAGTGATGCTGAAGAAACGGGCGATGCGCGATGAAGACGTCGATCGTCACGAGCCCCCAGGCCCAGGAGCCTCGGGAGGCTCCGGGGGCACAGGTTGGTTTCCGAGGGCCATCTCCATCTCCGCCAGGACCGCGCAATGCCTGACCTCCTGGGCTTCCAGAATGCTCCTCAGCAGGCGCTGATGAGCGGCGACCGCGTTCGGAAGGCGAAAGGCATGCGAACGTAGCTGTGAGGTGGACCCTCGCAACGCCCCACGCGCGAAGGCCGGAGGCGCTCCTGAGACGCGGCTCGGTTGAGCCCTGGCACGTCGATGCAGACATGCAGCCCACCATCCTCGCCAGGATGTGGGGCCACGGTGGGCAAACGGCGGCTGCCGCGCATGACTCTCGACTCCTGTAGCCCCTGGGTGTTTTCTTGCGATGAACTCCTGAGGGTTTGGTCTTCCTTGCCTTGTACCTTCCTGAGGGAAATGTGCCTGGAAGCACCCCTCCAAGTGGTGCCCGAGTGCCTCCCTTGCGACCTTGGCAAAGTCGGTGGCTCTCCAAGAAAGAGCCCCCAAGCCCTGCCTGAGGAGGGCGCCGGGCGCGCCTTCCTATGCGAGAGAGGGTGGCGCTCCCTGATTGGGCGCAGATCCTGACGCAACACCTCCGGAGGCGCCTACCTCCTTATGGCTTGTGCCAGGAGAAACCTTCTTCTTCTTAAGGGTCGCCTCGGGAAGCCTTCCGTTCCTGTGGTCCGGGTCTTCGATTGCTGCGGCTTGGAACGCGCGCTCAAGTGAACACACTGCGTCCCTTTCTTCACAGGGTACGGTGATGACTCCACCACTTCCTGGCATCTTGAGCACGTTCTACCCATGGTGAGTCACTGCCATGAACTTGGTCAGGGGTGGGTACCCGAGGATGGCGTTGTATGGCAGACGGATCTGGGCGACGTCGAAGTCGATGAGCTCGGTGCGGTAGTTGTTGCGCTGCCCGAAGGTGACTGGAAGGCGAACCTGCCCTATTGGAACAATGGAACCATCGGTGACTCCTGAGAAGGGCTTGGTCAGCTGAAGCTGATCGTACGGCACTTGGAGGTTGTCGAACGTTTCGACGGATAGGACGTTGAGTCCTGCTCTGCCGTCAATGGGGGTCCTGGTGACCTGCATGTTGCTGATGACTGGGGAACAAAGCATCGGGAGGACTCCGGCCATTGCCGCGCACTTGAGTTGATCTCCTGAGCTGAACGTGATAATGCACGCAGACCACCTGAGAGGGCGTGTGGCCTCAAGCTTTCGGAGGACTGCATTCACCTCGCGAGCAAACTGCTTGAAGATGCGCTATGAGGCTAGGGCCTGCGCTCCACCCAAGATGCAAGCGATTGCGTGCGGCTCCTGGAAGCCCCCAGATCCCTCGTCTTAATGTTGTCTTCATTCCTCCTTGGCGGTGGCGGCAGAGGAGGAAGGCCTCCATTGCCGTGCGGGCGATCCTCACGAGGCTGATCTCTCCAGCCTCCCTCGCGAGGCTGGTCCTGCCAGCGATCCTCGCGAAGTCAGTCACACCACCCATGGCGAGGGAACGGTCTTCCCATCGTCCGCCACCTCTTCCTCCTCCTCGTCCATAGCCCCTGTCGTTGCGCTCGGGGCATCGGCGACACGTCCATCTCTCACGGCCCTGAGCTCTTGACATTCGTTGGTGTTGTGGGTGTGGATGTCATGGTACACGTAGTACCTGCTGCCCTTGGATGACTCGGGCTGATCCCTGCCTCTCTTGGTGTCTGGTTTTGCTGCAAGCACGGCAGTCCCCTTGCGCTTCACGTCCTTGGCCTTGGGCTTCTTCTCTTCTGGGTCGGCAGCTGGGAGTTTGAGGAGGGAAAGGCGCCCTTCCTCAGCCCTGGTGCACTTGGTTGCCAAGTTGAACAGCTCCAGAGATGTGCACGGGTCTTCATGGATTGCTTGCTCCTCCTTCATCTTGATGGCGCGTGCGCCATCGGAGAAGGCCGAGATGATGGATTCTTCAGTCACCTTGGGGATCTTGAGGCGAGCGTTGTTGAAGCGTTGGATGTATTTCTGCAGGGTTTCCCCATGCTGCTGCTTGATGCGGCGCAGATCGCTCACGGCCAGGGGCCGGTCGCGAGTGCCCTGGAAATTGGCGATGAAGCGAGTGCGCATCTCATCCCAGGAGGAGATTGTTCCAGGAGCCAGGTTAAGGAGCCAGGTGCGGGCCCGTCCTTGAGAGCCATGGGAAACCAGTTCGCCATGACCCTTTCGTCTCCGTTGCCGGCTTCGATGCATAGCTCATAGAGCTGTAGGAACTCCACTGGGTTAGCCGTGCCATCGTAACGAGGGGGCACTTCAGGCTTGAACTTGCATGGCCATGCGACGCCGCGCAGCTCGGGGGTGAGGGCACGGCAGCCTGTTGTGGCCAACGGTGCCTTTTTCTAGTGTTGGGCTTGTTCCTGGGGATTACCGCGCGCCGCCGCTTGGAGCAGCGCAGGGTCTTGGCGTGGAGGTGCAGGGACGTGATCTTGGCACACCGGCGCTGGGAGCGCGGGAGCACCTTCTTGGGGACGAGGGATCTCTTGGGAGCTCCTTTCTTGCTGCGCAGGTGCCGGACGCGGATGGTCTCGCCCTGGGGCTGAGAGCCTTGGAGCCAGGGCGCCTTCTTGGGGAGGAGGTGGTGGAGGCACCTCCTGATCCTCGTCTCCTGCGCGGAATGATGGGCGAGGCAGCGAGAGGGACGGCAAGGGGGAGCCCCCTGCGGCGCTGACGAGCTCGGTGATGCGGGCGAGCCAGTCCTCGTAGAGGTCGTCGATGGGGCGGTAGTGCAGGAGCTCTCTTGCCAGGAGCAGCGCGGCTTGCGCGTCCGTGGGGGCGCGACGGGCGTGATACGATGAAGCAGCTGGAGTTAGCGATGGTATGGCGGTGTGGCCCTCCCACCGCATCGAAGGATGCTAGGACGAGGCCTGCTGCTCGTTCCCCGTCGGGCCGGTGGTGGTGTTGGCGGCAGGCGACGGGGAACGACGAGGGCGTCCGCCGACGGGCACCGTCTGGGCGATGCGGGTGGCGAGAGCAGCCCGGCGCTCGGTGCGAGCCCAACGAGTGTCGGCCACGGACACGACGGAAGATCACGCGTGAACAGCGGAAGAAAGATTCCGGCGCACCCCTACCTGGCGTGCCAAATGTCGGATTTCGGGTTCCGGCAGACCCTTGAGGTTCGAACACTGGGGTGTGCGCGGAGATCTCTCCCCTACCGATCTACGTCCAATCTCCTCGCGTAATCTAAGCTGGAAATAACGAACAACACAAGGGACACGAGTTTTATACTGGTTCGGGCCACCATTGTGGTGTAATACCCTACTCCAGTGTGTGGTGTGGTGGATTGCCTCAGGGGCTGATGATGAACAGTACAAGGGAAGAACGGCCTCGCGAGAGGTGTTCTTGAGCTGGTGCGATGAACTACCAGGGTGAGTTCAGTCGCCTCTCTCTCTTTCTGCTAGGGCTCTATCAGATCTCTAGATGTCTAGGTGTGTTGATCCCCCCATGATTCCCTTTCTCTAGATGTCTAGGTGTGTTGATCCCCCCATGACTCCCTTTCTCTAGATGTCTCGATGTCTCACCGTCCCTCGATGTCTCTCCCTTTTCTCCCCCTCCACTCTGTGGTGGCTAGCTCTATTTATAGAGGCCTTGGGCCTCTCCCCAAATAATGAGCGGGAAGGGCGCCAACAATTGGCCATTTTGAAGGGGAACATCTAGTACAAGTTATCCTGACAAAAGGTGGTCTTCGGCTGCCAAATGCACTGGTGGTGACGCCGTCTTGGGCTCCACGGTGACCTCCGTCCTGCCGCTCTGTTGGTCTTGGTCTCGTTGCACTGGAATGGTAACCTTTGCCCGATGCCTTGGCCTGTGCTTGCCCCCTTTGCACCAAAGGGGAAACAAGGACACTGCGCAGGCCGGCGCCCGCCTTGCGCCCGCCTGGTCTCGATCGTCATGGCTTGCGTCACGGGCTCCTCGCGAGGTACCCCTGCCTTGATCTCTCCGCCTCCTCGCGAGCCTGCCTGATGAGGCTGCCTCTGAGGAAGCTTCCTGTCGTCCGCCCCACGAGGCTTGGCCCCTTGCGAGGGTCTTGAGCTTGAGTTGATGAAGATGGGCCGCGCTAGGCCCCCACTTGAGCCACGCCCCAGGCCGCAGGCAGGCAAGTCTGGGGACCCCCGTTCCCAGAACGCCGACACCAGTGAGAGGTCGCGTCCGTTCTGCCCGGGCATGAATGCGGCACTGATTCTATGGAGCGGTGCTGACCGTTTCGGGCGGGAAGCGCGCGCGGGCGATGGAGGGGCTTTGGGTGGGCCAGGTTGGTCAGGAGCAGGCGTGGCAGCTGTCCGCCTGTCCCTCTACCAGATGCCCAGAAACGTGAGGATGCACCGACTCTCGTGGCTAAAATCGTACACTACACACCATCTCTCTAACACACATATGCTGTTAAACACACACACACACGCACACACAGGTTTATAGAATAGGAAAATCTTGTGAGTGCGAAGCCACAGGAAGTGAGATACAAACGGAGTACTTACAAGAAGTCAAGAGGTGACGAATATTCCATCAAACCTGGATTGAGGAGTAGTACTCCCTCCGTCTAGGTGTTAAATCATCTTACGGAAATCAGATATTCCCAAAATGTTTAGGCATCGTCCATTAACTTCGCATCTCAATCCCATCCTGGCCTCGTTGCTAGCAAGCGTTGTTACTTAGGGAGCACTTGGATCCTTAGCAAGAACAACTTATAGCATAGCCGGGCAAGGTTAGGCATTTGGAACTGTTAAAATAGGTTAGCTTTTGTGGGCCAGCTAGCTTGGGTGGGCTAGAAAAACCTTGCTAGCTCAGGAGAGCCAGATCAGCTTGCTTCCGACGGCAAACTTCGCGTAGTAGTAACATAGACTAGTAACATATGCATGTTACTAGTCCAGGTTACTCACCACTATGACCAGCCTAAGCAATGTAACCAAACGCTCCTTACTCTGCCTTGTTATCTCCTCGGGAAACCCAATGCATGGAGCGCAACTACGCGTTGATCAGTCAAGAAATCAAAGTCAGCCTGCATGTGAGTTAATATGTGGCCATGCATGGTAGCTAAATCGGCATCTCCTAGTTGTATGGATTAATTGTTGCGTTCAGAGACAGAAATCAGGGCTTTGATTGGAGGAATGACCGGTCAAGTTTCTCCTTCTCCTTCAATCTGCTTGCACCTTGGTCCCGCTGCACCTTCTAACGTGACTTATTACACCTAGACGGAGGGAGTCGCACGAGATACGGTGGCACACTGAGTTAGTTCGAATACAAGTGCCAAAAATTGTCTGCATGTTATAATAAGGATTCACTTAAAATAGTACGTGAGCGAACAGAGGGATCAATTGGACAGTGTTCCCGAGCAGTAGCGAGATGTGTGAGGTAAGATACACCGCTGGCGCTTTTAATTTTTCTTATTAATTTCTTTGTTTCACCCTCTGACTCATGGAACCCAACGTACTACGTGGAGATAGGTAAGGTGACTAAGGCTGCATTATTTCGGCACCACTGAGGATAGTCTTACCACCAAAGCCACATGACACGATTATGATTTAAATCACAATGACTCCCACACAAAAAAAACACGGCATGCTTGTCACACGAATGCAGGTATGTATAAAAGGTTATTTTCCTCTCATTGAACATAACGGGAGGGTTGTGTAGCTGGTTAGCCTGTTCGCTCATCAAACTTGCAGTCTCAGGTTCGATAACTACACTTGAGCATAATTCGTGCCAGGAGGATTCTTTGACTGCTCAAAATGGATGGATACGGAGCTATACGATCAGCTGCAGCCTCGGCGCTTGTTTTCTAGGGTTTGCACTCTTCACACTCTCTCCAGTATATATATACACGCTGGAGCCTCGGCGCTTGTAGTTGCTCTCTTCACACTCTCTCACCCTCTCCAGATCTAAACAAGACTTTGTTGGCCTCTCTCTCTCTCCCCTCACTGTTGGTCTGCTTTTAGTTGCTCTCTTCACACTCTCTCACCCTCTCCAGATCTAAATAAGACTTCGTTTGCCTCTCTCTCTCCCCTCATTGTTGGTCAAAGAGCCATCAGGATCCGTCCGCCGAGAAGCGAAGGAGGCTTAACGCTGCCGCCGTCGGCGAGGGAGGGAATCCACTACCGGTGCAACTGTTCACTTTCACCCAGCGGCGGCGCGGGAGAGCCTCTGACCCCTTCTTTTTCTCCGCCGTACATAGTGTGGGCTGAACGGCCTCCAGTCGCCCACCGAACCACATCCCAAGAACCTTAGGGTATAATTTAGTTATTCCACATGCATTGCTCTAGCTGCATGTGGACTTTTTTCACTTTTGCACTCGAATCTAGGTGTTGGATCAAATAGGAAAGTAGTGGGGAAAGTTGTATACCATGAATCTAGGACGTGGTTCAAAGAGGAAAGGAATGGGGGAAGTAGTGGGAAAAGTTGTATAACATGAATCTAGGATGTGGTTCAAAAAGGAAAGGAAGGGGGAAAGTTGTGGGGAAAGTTGTATCGCACGAATCTAAGACGTGGTTCAAAGAGGAAAGGAATGGGGGGAAGTAGTGGGGAAAGTTGTATAGCATAAATCTAGGACGTGGTTCAAAGAGGAAAGGAAGGGGAAAGTACTAGTACAGACTGGCTATCTAGCACCTACGTTGGTCGAAAAGGGAAAACAATGACAAATGCAGCACGCACATCTGTAACGAACTGATCTTTTGTTTTGTTTTGGGGGACAAGGTAGTAGAGTTTGAGCAAGACTAGATTTTATGCGCTCACATAGGGAAAGGTGTCTAAAGATAACAAAACTGGGACCAACACAAATATGCTCTTTGGTTGTTTGTTCTTTATTGCAACAGACTGTGCATCACCCTAGTACATCGGTAGATGCACATGGTGCTGGTGCGTCCACTGTCCTGTGCAACTCTTTAGCTGTTGTTAATCTAAGGCCCTGTTTGGTTAAAAACTCACTAGTCCCTACCTGCTTGGTTCCAGGTACTAAACATGGAGTAGAGGTTATTAAATGACATGCTAAAAGACCATGTTACCCCTAGTAATGAACTGATAGAGACAAGGTGCGATGCGTGGCAAGGTCTTGTTTCTTTAGTCCCAAATGCCCACTTTTAGTCCCTAAAAGTCCCTCCTGTTTGGTTTACATGGGACTGACCCGGAGTTTTTTTAGTCCCTCCACCAAAATGTCCCTGTAAACAAACACCCTCTAATAATGCCGCTGGAAAATTGATGCAATGCTACAGTTAAAAGCAAATTACATGTTTAACAAATTTTAGTATTAATATAATCTCTCTGTTAATATTAATCAATGTCGCCGTTTGAGAAATGCTACTGTCTTGCTTTCTTTCCCATTTAGATAAGGTATATGCTTCTTTTTGTTGGCTTCTGTGTCATCCACCGTTATTGACCACTAGTTGTTTCCTTTGCACCTCTGTGTAAACAGGGTTATCTGCTTCACCTCATTGCCATTGTGACCTTTTGTTGCACTGCACAAAACACTTTTGTTTTAAGAGTGTTTTGTGCAGTTCAACCAAAATGTCACACCGACAACGTTGCTTGATTGCTTGATCTTAGTGGAACTGCATAAGAGGAGATCTTCCTTCCTATCCGTGTTGGCAAATTTGGTTCAGATCTTCTTCTTGTGAGTTGTTTGAATTCCGTGTCATGAGAGGTCAGTACTAGCCTTCTTTCACATGATTCTGCATTGTGCTTTCATATGTTGTGCTACTTGTACGGTAATGTTGCTTGATTTTAGTGAACTGCACAAATGGAGACAAGACTTCCAATCTGTATGTGCACCGTAATATCCCATTGAGGTAAGATAAGGATATTTCACAACTGTTGGCCTGTATTTTGCCACTTTCATCTGAAAATTAATGTCATTGTTTAGTGATATACTTGTGCAACCTAATTGACATGCCAAATCTTACATTGAAGGCGAAGCTTGTCTGTTATTGAACCAAGTGATGAAGGGGAAGAACAAGCGGAAGAAAACAAAAATCAACTCGCGGTGCTGTAATGAAGCACTGGAACTGTGGTGACACTGGAACTGTGGTGACACAAGTAGTGATAGAGTTTTGCATCTTAATTTATTGCTATGGCTGGAACGAGCAATTGTTTTGCCACTAATTTGATGCCACTCTTAATGTAATAGGTAATTATCTCTACTTGTGCAAATAGGGATCTTCTTTGAAGATACCATATATTTTAGTGGAACTGCACAAGAAGATGTTGGAAAAATTAAACTAATCGAGGAGTATATAGTAAGTATGGCCACCACAGTAGATAGCAACAGATGGTTCCGGAGAAATGTTTCATCTGTATGCTCTACACAACAAGCCTCCTGACAAAGGTTGGTACGCACCCACTGATTTCATCCATGTGATTGAGCTTTGTCATCTCTATTGGTGTTGTGCTACTGTTTATATACTGTCATCAAAAATAGGTATTGTCCTTGAGAAGTGCTTCATCTGTGTTGTTTTAAATATTTCCTTCCCTTTTTTCGAGCAAACAGGGATGCTAGCATTTAGTTGTCCTCTTGTCTTTGCACAACAGGATCATCCTCCTCTCAAGAAGAATATGGAGTACGTGAAGTGACTAGTTCCGATTATGCCAGGATGAAGAAGCCCTGTCTATCTTCTCATCAGAAGAAGCAGTTGAAGGATGGTTACATGACCTCCCACAAGACCAAACTAACTTCAGCTCAGAAGGACTTACAAATCTCCATTTTCTTGTTGTGATGCGCGAGTACAATGTTGTTCTAGGATTCTTTCCGGTGAGTTCCATTTTTCTAAAAGTGTGCTCTACATGGACCATGTAGGTGCCTGTTTAAACTGTCAATTCATAGTACAATTTGCTTTATACTAATCACTTTTTTGTATTTGTGCAAACATGTGTGCTCAGCTTGATTTCAACGGGAACTGCACAAAATGTTCATGAATACATCGAATCATTCATTTCCACCACAAGAAAGGAGGTGCCGAGTGAATTTGGTTGATTTTGGTGGAACTATACAAGAAGTACGGCTGGTTTATTTAGCACGAGGTGCCATGTCAATGTCCGAACTAATGGCAAACCCTACCCATTCCACAATCGTAGGCATTTGATATTTTGGAATGGGACAACCTTGTCAAATTTTGCTCATTGATTTTAGCAAGAAGACATGCGTTTGATATTTTCAAATGGGACGCCCTTTGCTGTCAGCAGCATTGATCAATTTTTTTTATCTTTTAGTTGTGAAGTAAATATTGGCTTTGACATGTCAATCGCTGAGATGCATAATCATCGATTGTTTTGAATGTTCTCTATGAATTGCCAGGCTTGTGTGTTTGATTGCAATGTACAGGAACGCTAAAAATCTGCTCAAACTCTTTGTACTCCTTTTGTTCCTTTTCACTTTGCACATTGTGAAAGTGCATACTTTTTTCTATAAGATTGGTCAAAGTAGAGATACTTTACTGCAGACAAAACTTTTATACAGACTAGAAAGGACCAGAGGGAGTACATGTCAAACTGCTGCAAACGAGGTGATCACCCTGGGAATAATGCTAGCACGTATTGTTTTTGTCGGCGTTCTAGGAACGGGGGTCCTTAGACTTGCCTGCCTGCGGCCTGCGGCGTGGCTCAAAGGGGGGCCCAGCATGGCCCATCTTCACCAACACAAACCCAAGACCCTCGCGAGGGGCCAAGCCTCGCTGGGCGGACGACGCGAAGCTTCCTCAGGCACGGCCTCATCAGGCTGGCTCACGAGGAGGCGGAGAGATCAAGGCGGGGTACCTCACGAGGTGCCCATGACGCAAGCCATGACAACTCAGGGCGCCAGGCGGGTGCCAGCCCGCGCAGCGTCCCCCTTTCCTCTTTGGTGCAAAGGGGGCAAGCGCAGCTGCGGAGTACCGAGGCATCAGGCAAAGGTTGCCATTTCGGTGCAACGAGACCAAGACCAGGAGGACTACGAGATGGAGGTCACCGTGGAGCCCAAGACGGTGTCATCACCAGAGCTTTGCGCAGTGGAAGACTACTTTTGTCAGGATAGCCGATACTTGTGTCCCCCTTCAAATTAGCCCGCCATTGTTGGCTCCCTTCCCGCTCAATATTTGGGAAGAGGACCAGGGCCTCTATAAATAGGACCAGCCACCCACACAGCAGAGTCGGTCGGTCGGAGGAGAGCAGAGAGAGAGAGGTGGCTGAACTCCTCCCAGCAGTTCATCGCCTCAGCCAAGAACAGACCCTCGCGAGGCTGTTCTTCCTTGTATTGTTCATCATCATCAGCCCAAGAGGCAATCCACCACACCACACACTTGAGTAGGGTATTACACCACAACGATGGCCCGAACCAGTATAAACCCTGTGTCTCTTGTGTTGTTCTTTCCTTAGTTTAGATCCAAGCATGGCGAAGGGGTGTAGGTAGGTAGGAGGCGAAATCTCCGTGCGCACCCCCGTGTTCGAACCTCAAGGGTCTGCCGGAACCCGAAATCCGACATTTGGCGCGCCAGGTAGGGGTGCGCCGGAATTGATCTTCCACCGCCCCATTCTCCTCCGACCGTCACGCCCATGTCTGACGCTCGTCGGGCCCGCGCCGAGCGCCGGGCCGCACTTGCTTCCCGCGTCGCCCAGACGGCCCCTGTCGGCGGGCATCCACGCCGTTCCCCGTCACCTGCCGTCAACGCCGCCACCGGCCCGGCGGGGGACGAGTGGCAAGCATCGTCCCAGCATCCGTCCGTGCGGCAAGACAGCCGCACCGCAACTCCCTCGCTCGCCCCAGCTGGATCTTCGTCCCGCGCGCTCCGCGCGCCCATGGAGGCTCGGGCTGCACTCATCGCGGCAAACGAGCTCCTGCGCTACCGTCCCGTCGACGACGTCTACGAAGAATGGCTCGACCGTGTCGCCGAGCTCGTCCGTGCTGCAGGGGGCTCTTCCGCGCCATCCGTTCCGCTGCGCCACATCCCGCCCCGCGCGGGCGAAGAGGCTCCGGTGGCGCCCCGGCCGCCTCCTCCTCAAGAAGACGCCATGGCCCCAAGGCGCATGGCCCCTGGGCGGAACCCGCTCCGTCAGGTGCCAGTGCAGCAAGAACAGAGCTGCCAAGAAGTCCCTCGCCCGCCAGAAGCTGCCCGGGTGCTCCCTGCTCCAACACGTCGCGACCATCCCCTGCTCTAGCGCGTGGGGACATGCAAGACCAGGATCTCCGTCATCCGAGGCCTCCCGTGGCCACAGCAGGCTGCCGCGCCTACACCACCGAACTACGCAGCGTTGCATGGCCCGGCAAGTTCAAACCAGACCTGCCACCTCGCTATGACGGCACAGCCGACCCTGCGGAGTTCCTCCAGCTCTATGAGCTGGGCAACGAAGCTGCCAACGGAGACGAGAAGGTCATGGCGAACTGGTTTCCCATGGAGCTCAAGGACGGGGCCCGCACCTGGCTCCTGAACCTGGCTCCAGGCACAATCTCCTCCTAGGAAGAGATGCGCACCCGCTTCATCACCAACTTCCAAGGTACTCGCGACCGGCCACCCGCCGTGAGCGACATGCGCCGCATCAAGCAACAACCCGGGGAAACCCTGCAGAAGTACATCCAGCGCTTCAACAACGCATGCCTCAAGATCCCCAAGGTGACTGAGGAGGCCATCATCTCAGCTTTCTCCGACGGCGTGCGCGACGTCAAGATGAAGGAGGAGCTGACAATGCATGAAGACCTGTGCACTTCCTTGGAGCTGTTCAACTTGGCAAACAAGTGCGCCAGGGCTGAGGAGGGGCGTCTCTCCCTCCTCGAGCTGCCTGCCGTAGACCCAGAAGAGAAGAAGCTCAAGGCCAAGGATGTGAAGCGCAAGGGGGCTGCAGTGCTCGCGGCAGAACCAGACACCAAGCGGGGCAGAGATCAGCCCGAACCTCCCAAGGGCAGCCGGTACTGTGTGTACCACGACCTCCACACCCACAAGACCAACGAATGCCAAGAACTCCGAGCTGTGCGTGAAGGAAGGATCGGCCGTCGCCCCGACCGCGGTGACCGGGGCTATGGTCGAGGAGGAGGAAGAAACGCAGGACGCTAGGAAGACCGTGGGCCGCGCCAAGGGTGGTGCGACCAACCTCGCGAGGATCGCTGGCAAAACCCACCTCGCGAGAGAGGATGGAGGGATCAGCCTCGCGAGGGAGACTGGAGGGATCAGCCTTGCGAGGATCGCCCGCTAGGCAACGCAGGCCTCCCACCGCTGCCGCCGCAGCCAAGGAGAAACGAGGACCGCCATCAGGACGAGGAGGCTGGGGGCTTCCAGGAGCCGCGCGCGATCGCCTGCATCCTGGGCGGAGCTCAAGCCCCAGCCTCTCAGCGCATCTTCAAGCAGATCGCCCGCGAAGTGAACGCAGTACTCCCCAGACTCGAAGCCACACGCCCTCTCAGGTGGTCGGTGTGCGCCATCACGTTCAGCTCAGCAGATCAGCTCAAGTGTGCGGCAATAGCCGGAGTCCTCCCGATGCTTTGTTCCCAAATCATCAGCAATGTGGTGGTCACCAAGACCCTCATCGATGGCGGGGCAGGGCTCAACGTCCTGTCCGTGGAGACGTTCAACAACCTCCAAGTGCCCTACAGCCAGCTTCAGCCAACCAAGCCCTTCTCCGGTATCACTGACGGCTCCACGGTCCCGATTGGGCAGGTCCGCCTCCCTGTCACCTTCGGGGCACGCGACAACTACCGCACCGAGCTCATCGACTTCGACGTCGCTCACGTTCGCCTGCCGTACAACGCCATCCTTGGGTACCCAGCGCTGGCCAAGTTCATGGCCGTAACTCACCACGGCTACAAAGTCCTCAAGATGCCAGGAAGCGGCGGAGTCATCACGGTGCCCTGTGAAGAGAAGGACGCGGTGTGTTCCCTGGAACGAGCCTTTCAGGCCGCGTCACTGGAAGACCCGGGTCGTGGGAGTAGGAGGCCTCCCGAGACCACCCCCAAGAAGAAGAAGACATCGTCCGGCTCGACCACTCAGGAGGCAGGCCCCTCTAGGCCCGCGCCTGCCCAGGGGGAGCCTCCCTCCATCGCATAGGAAAGCGCGCTCAGCGCCCTCCTCAGGCAGGGCTCGGGGGCTCTCCCCTGGAGGGCCACCGACCTAGCTAGGGTCATGAGGGAGGCGCTTGGGCACCACATGGAGGCGTGTTTTGAAGCACGTTTCCCTCAAGAAGGAGCAAGGCAAGGAGATCCAGACCCACAGGAGTTTGTCAGCAAGGCCATTCAGGAGCTACAGGAGTCAAGAGTCATGAGAGGCGCCCGCCGCCTACCAGCAGTGGCCCCCCATCCAGGCGAGGATGGTGGGCTGCGCGTCTGCATCGACATACTAGGGCTCAACCGAGTCGTCTCTCTGGAGCGCCTCTAGCCCTCGCGAGTGGGGCGCTACGGAGGTCCACCCCACAGCTACGTTCGCATGCCTTACGGCTTGCCGAACGCGGTTGACGCGTACCAGCGCCTCATGAGGGGCATCACGCAGGCACAAGAGGCCAGGCGTTCTGCAGCCCTGGCACAGATGGAGATGGCCCGCGAGGAGCCGCCAGCGCCTCCGGAGCTTCCCGAGGCCCCTGGGCCTGGGGGCTCGTGAGGATCGGCTCCCGCAGCCCCCCGAGCCTGCTACACCAACACCCCTTCGTCCTTAACATCATCAGGTGACATCTTTCGAGTTTTACTTCGAGCTGGGAGCGCCCCCAGGGCTGCATTATTCCCAGGCCGCGTGGGTCCATCCCCGCGGCGTGTATCCCTTTTATCTCGCGTCGATTAGCTTACCTTGTTGGGGGCGCCCCTCAGGATGCATGATCCCCATGCCGCTCGGGCCAGGCCCAGTGGCATGTATCCCATTTGCGTTTATTTCCGATTATGCGTTAGACCCACCATGCTTGATTATTTGATGCTGGTCCACGGCACCTCTTCTCCTCCATGCCGACTACTTGCACGTTAAAGGGGGGGCACCTGAGCATTGCGACTCAGGGCTCTTACCGGCTCTCCAGCCCTCACCCTCTGGCCTTGTCCCTGGCATCGCGACCTGGCATATCAGCGACGGCTGAGACCAGCTCGAGGGCCGGGACCCGAGGACGTAGAGTGCCGACATCTAACCAAATTTGCAGGGACACATCACAAGATAAGGCCCAGTGCCAGGCGCAACCCGTCTAGAGGTAGGGCCCCGTGAGTCCCGCGCTGGCTCACGGGTGCCCAGATACACCTCGCCAGGCCCTACCGTGCCAGCCACGTGTCAGGGCAGGGCTGTACACGCCCCGGGGGCTCCTCCCGGAGTGGGGCCCCCTCCCACGTACCATTGGAAGCACCATGCTCCGCGCTGGCTGACGACACTGCCGAGGAGCGGCTATGCCCGTACACATACGGTAGCACTATGCTCCGCGCTGGTGATAAACAACTGAGGGTGGCCCCCAGGCCGCATCAACCTCAGGGAGCCCAGAGCTCAATGTCTAGCCTCATCATAACGCCTCCCCTCGGGAGTGCCGCGCGAGGGGGCTGGGCACGGGGGCTGCTCCTGGGTCACACCCAGACGCACACCGCCTGGCCAGGTCCCCCCCGGGCCTGGTTCGCCGCGCGTCTCTCCCCGAGCGGAGCCAAGGTACAAAGGCCATTTGAGCGTCAAGGGGGACTTCTGAGCATCGCGACTCAGGAGCCTAACTGGTCACGTAGCCCCTCACTCCATGGCCCCGTCCTGGTTTCCGGTCGGGACCATCGCTGGGTGAGGCACGCGCGCGGCCGGGCTCTGTAGACGTAGAACGGTGGATCCATCCGCATCACACCTCCCTACCTGCTGTTCGTGCGCCAAGGGGGACTCCTGAGCATCGCGACTCAGGAGCCTAACTTGTCACGTAGCCCCTCACTCCTTGGTCCCGTCCTGGTTTCCGGTCGGCACTATTGCTGGGTGAGGTACGCGCGGGGCCGGGCTCTGCCGGCGTAGAACGTAAGCAAGTAGGAAGGAAAAGCGCTAATTTCAAGGAATTCAAAAGCAAATATTACAGTCCACACTATTATTTCAATGCCAAATGCAAGTTTAAACGCCTCCCTGAGGCATGATACGTGTGCAGGAATTAAAAGCAGGACAGGAGCCACGACGGAGTCACTTGGCGGCGGGGGAGCAGTGCGGAGCGGGTTCGACTCACGGAGCAGCGGGGTCGGCGGCGCCTTGCTCCGGCTTGGTGCTGAAGGCCCGAAACTTCCCCAGTAGAGCCTCCGCGCGACCCTTCACGGCCTCGGCAGCGGCAGCGGCACGCTCACCGCTCCCTGGCTCCAGCAGGCTGTCGAGGTCAACACCGGGATCGCGAAGGTAGATGTGGGTGAGGACCCGCGTCAGTGCTGCAGAAGACAGGACACGCGCCTCGACCTCGGCCGTGGGGCCAAGGCCAAGGGCGACATCTTCAAGAGCGTGAACCAGGAAGGGAAGCAGTTTGGCCGGGCCGTCCTCGGTGCCGGCCAGCGGGCTCTCCAGGCCCCTGTCATAAAGCATCCTCAGCGAGGAGCGAGCCTTCGCCTCCAACTCCATGAAGGCCGCGCGGTCCTCGGCAAGAACCAGGGACTTGCCATCCAGCTCGGCCTTCCTCGCCCCCAACTCCTGCTCCAGCGCGCCTAGGCGGTCGCGGCGCTTCCTGAGCTTGGCCTCCTGGCCCTCGACGGTTGCCTCGCGTGCCTTCACGCCTTCTTCCTGCTCTTGGCGAAGGCGGACCTCTTTCGCGAGCCGATCCCGCAGGCCTTGCAGCTCGTCCTCCAGCGCCTTGCAGCGACCGCGGACGTCGACCACCTCCCCCAAGGCTGCATCACGGGCAGCCTTCGCCTCCAGGACGGCCTGCTTCTCCTCATCGCATGCCGTCGAGGCCTGGACCAGCGCTGCCCAAATCGAGGCGTCGGAGCGAACCCATCCAGAAGCTAGCTCCAAACACCCGGCCACCAAGCGGGAGTCGGCGCCAAGAAGATCCTGCCGCAGTCGGTCCAGCTTAGCAACAGTACGATCCAGAACGGCAGAAGGAGTCGGAGAGATAGCGGCCGGTGGAGTAGGAGGAGAAGGCGGCAGTGCAGCCGCAGCATCCTGAGGCGGAGTCTGCCGCGCCCCGACAGCTGTAGTGGCGGCGGCAGGCAAGAGCACCTCGGGAGCCACTTGGGCCGTGAGGGCTGAGCTCGCCCCAGCCGGCTCAGCCAAACCTCGCGAGGACGACTGGGCAGGAGAAGCCTGTGCGTCACGGTCACCTTCCTTCGCGGGCAGAAGCGCCCCCACGGATGGAACCTCGGGAGCCCCCTTCAGCTTCTTTGCTGCGGGCGCCAACCTATCCAAAGATGCGGACGTCAAGCCTCAGAAGCAGAGCAAGAGATAAAGACAAGAATCGAATGCTTACGGGACGTCGCCAGCGAGCTCAGGCGGCCTCCGGCCAAATTTGAAGCCTGAAAGCCGGCTGGAAGGGTCAACCTCGGGAAGCTTGGAGTCGGAAGGTGCGTCTGCGGTTCGCCCCGGGGCCGGGGGAGACCCGCGGGAGATCAGCCCGGTCCTGTCCTTCTTCGGGATCGGGGGCGAGCTCCCGGCATCCTGCTCGTCGTCGTCTTCGTCGTGATTCTCGTCGTCATCATTCGGAGTGAGGCGGAGAACGTGGGACCTGCGCTGGGGGAGGGGAGCCCTCGACTCTCCGTCAGTCGCCTTGGAGTCAGGCCCTCTCCCGCGCTCCCCTCCCTCTTCCTCTTCGCTGGAGTTGCTAGAGGGCACGTCCACCGGTTCCTCAGGAGCTTCCAGGGGCACTGGACCATCCCTGTTGAAGACAGGCATGGACTTCACCACCCGCTCCTAGTCGTTGCGGAGGAAAAAGGGCATAGGAGCGCCCTCCAGCCTCGCCACATTGCCCCCGACCAGAGATTGGAGAACCGCAGCCAGGTCTCCGTCGGCCAAGGCCGCGGGGTTCGGACGGGGCCTCCACATTGGAAGCGAGTACTGCTGAAGCGGAGCCAGACGGTGCTCTAGGAACTCCCTCAGCAGCGACACACCGGTCAGCTTCGCCGCCGCCATGTCGGTCGGCCTCAGATCCGCGTCCATCTTCTCCAACACCATCTTCCGCGGGGATCCGCGAGCTCTGCTCGACCCCAGTTGCTGGAGCTGGTGGGCTGCTCCGTGGGCAGGATCAGCCGAGGGTGGATGCGCCCAGCATCCACCAAGACCCACTTGCTCCTGAAGCCCTCAATCCTCTTCCCAGAGTTCGAGATGGCAATGGCGCCGCCGGATGCGACAAAGCTCGCGCACGCGGAAGCGGTCCCACGAGAGGTCCGGAGGTAGAAGTAGTGGCGCAGCAAGGCCACTGAGGGCTGCACCCCAACATGTGCTTCGCAATAATAAGCAAAGATAGCCAGGAGGAGGACGGAGTTGGGATGGAGATGCAGAGCCTGTAGCTTGTAATGGCGGAGGACAGAGAGGAAGAACTCGGAGAAGGGAGGCACCAGGCCAACAACAATTTCACTTACGAAGAGCGGATAGAAGGTGCTCCTTTGACCCTCAGGGGTGGCGGAGCCGGCCTTGAACACCTTCTCCCCGTCGATGCCCCACGCCATTGCCATCCGGCGCAACCGGGCAAGGCCCGCCTCCGACACGTTCGGCGAGTCCAGGGCAGACGAGTACCAAGCTGCGGCCGGGGGCTGACGAGGCGCCATGGCTCCCTAGGCCGCACGGCCAGAGCAGATCTGGAAATCTTGGAGGAAGGAAGGAGAGCCATGAGAAAGGGGATCTGAGCAGCAACCGGAGAAAGCGAGAAGCAGGGCCTAGGTGGATGCCACTCCTTTATCGACTCGCACGGTTGCTGAGGCGCCCACGTCCAATCAACCTCCACGTGGCGCCCAAGGACGCAGGCAGTTAGGGCCCGCGGCACTTCGCTCTTGCCCTTCTGCCTCCCTGCACGGCCAAGTTCGGGCGCGCCTTGGGCCCGGGGGCTACTGTCAGTGTTCTGGGAACGGGGGTCCCCAGAATTGCCTGCCTGCGGCCTGCAGCGTGGCTCAAAGGGGGGCCCAGTATGGCCCATCTTCACCAACACAAACCCAAGACCCTCGCGAGGGGCCAAGCCTCGCGGGGCGGACGACGCGAAGCTTCCTCAGGCACGGCCTCGTCAGGCTGGCTCACGAGGAGGTGGAGAGATCAAGGCGGGGTACCTCACGAGGTGCCCATGCCGCAAGCCATGACAACTCAGGGCGCCAGGCGGGTGCCAGCCCGCGCAGCGTCCCCCTTTCCTCTTTGGTGCAAAGGGGGCAAGCGCAGCCGCGGAGTACCGAGGCATCAGGCAAAGGTTGCCATTTCGGTGCAACGAGACCAAGACCAGGAGGACTACAAGACGGAGGTCACCGTGGAGCCCAAGACGGCGTCATCACCAGAGCTTTGCACAGGCGAAGACTACTTTTGTCAGGATAGCTGATACTTGCTGTCCCCCTTCAAATTAGCCCGCCATTGTTGGCTCCCTTCCTGCTCAATATTTGGGAAGAGGACCAGGGCCTCTATAAATAGGACCAGCCACCCACACAGCAGAGTCGGTCGGTCGGAGGAGAGCAGAGAGAGAGAGGTGGCTGAACTCCTCCCAGCAGTTCATCGCCTCAGCCAAGAACAGACCCTCGCGAGGCTGTTCTTCCTTGTATTGTTCATCATCATCAGCCCAAGAGGCAATCCACCACACCACACACTAGAGTAGGGTATTACACCACAACGGTGGCCCGAACCAGTATAAACCCTGTGTCTCTTGTGTTGTTCTTTCCTTAGTTTAGATCCAAGCATGGCGGAGGGGTGCAGGTAGGTAGGAGGCGAAATCTCCGCGCGCACCCCAGTGTTCGAACCTCAAGGGTCTACCGGAACCCGAAATCCAACAGTTTTGCATGTTCATCCAATGCCAGTGATACAAGAATTTGAACTAATCAAAATAAATTCATTCATACACAGTTGGATTTCATATAAACATGCCGGATTTCATTACATTTCATACATTCTTCAACTAAAAAGGGGTGCGTTGGATGTATAATTAATTAACCGAAGCCACCCACCTGTGTCTGGTAGCATACAACGAAGTGCTCAAGTTCTCTAGCAAATGACTATATCTCATGAGCTTGCTCAACCACGGAGCGGTCTTCAATCATCATGTAATCATAGAATTGCTCCATGATGTACAGCTGAGTGCCAACAACCGGAGGGTAACAGTGGTGGCCTTACTTGGACCCGAGCGGCGGTGACCTACTGTGTTCTACTCTTCCTCATTTTCTGTGTGGTGTGGCCTCATTGGCAGTGGGGCGGGGCCTTGGCGGAGCCGGCGATGTCCTCTGTCTCGTTGCCTGCTGGTGGCGCCTCGGCGGAGCGGGGGAAATACTCCCCCTCATTGCTGGCAGGGTGGGGCCTCGGTAGAGCCGGTGGTGTCCTCTGCCTCGTTGTTGGCGTCGCGGGGCCTCGACAGAGCCGGCGATGTCCTCTGCCTCGTTCTTGGCGCCGCGGGGCCTCGGCGGAGCAGGGCCTCGTCGATGCGAGCGGAGCGGGGACTCCTCGGAGCCAGCATTGTCCTCTGCCTCGTCCTCGGTCTCGCCAAACAGCACCTCGCCTGCTTCATCGCCTCTTTGTAGGCTGCCGCGGCCTCCACCACCCGCATGCGGTACCGCCAGCGCTCGAGGCGGCCCTCGCGGGCGGAGTGGTATGAGTCGAGCAGCGCCTCCTACTCCGCCCGCTCTGCGGCGATCTGCTCCTCTGCCTGCAAGTGCTCCTGGAGGAGATGGTGGTTGTAGGCGGCGTCGGCCTGCGCCTCCCGGAACTGCTCATCACGCTTCTGCCTCACCGTGTCTGTATATTGGGCACAGGCCTCGCCAATGGTCATGGTGCAATGCACCGACGAGGATGGCACAGAGGAGGGGGTTGGTGCCGGATCGTCGACTACCATGTTCTCCATTGGGATGTCGTCATCCTCCGGCTGCCTGCCGGCCAGCCAGTCGAAAGCAATGGCTGCCATCTCCTTCTGGTCCGTCGTCCACCCGTCCCGAAGAGCGCTGGAGCGCGAGGAAGCCATGGTGGGCAGTAGTAGTGTGGACGGGAGAAAGGGAACGGATGCGGATGACTGCAACTATGGACGGCGCGGCAGTTTATATAGCAATAGTGGGCGGCGGAGGGACAGACGTGTGTCGCCGGAGTAGCCGCCTCGGCAACCATGTATCATTAATGTGGGCGGCAGAAGGACAGTCAGACGGCACTTGTGATGTTTGATGGCGAAGCAATTGCCTGCACCGGGAAGCGGGGCGGGCAGCGCTAAACGTTTCGGATGGAAAGCGCGCACGGGCGAGGGAGGCGGTCTGGGTGGGCCAGGGCAGTCAGACTCGTGCTTGGCAGCGGGTCGGTCCAGTAGCCGGACATCCTGGCTCGCCAGCTAGCTTGCCGAGCTGAGCGACGACAATCCGACGATGGACGTAGTTTCCGACCAGGAGCCGGCGACACTATCCAAGCCGGTTCATGTCGTGTTCACCATAGAGCACGTGCGGCCGCACTTTGACACCCTAATGGCGGAAGAGCTACCAATGCAGGAGGACCTGTGCTGCAACCTCCGTCTCCTCGACGAGCACCGGTGAACAAGCGAACGATAATGCCATCGCGGACATGTGGCCCTATGATCCTGGCTTCTCGAATGAGCAGCGGGCACTGTATCAGACCATCCGTAGGGCCCGCGAGGCCCTCTCCGTCGTCCTTCGAGTTGTTGCACTCGCCATGGCGCCGTCGCCTCGCGTTGTCAACATGGTCAACGGACATGAGGATGAGGAGATGACTTTACTTGGAGAGGATGACAGTGGGAACCCACCAGGGCCATAGCCGCACGTACGCAAGTGCCTCCTTATTAGTATATAAAACTATATTTTTTTGCTTCCTCTTGGTTTCCTGACATCATGGTCCCACACCATTGTCAACATATGTAGTCAATAAACGAGGAATACCCAGGCAAGGTCAAGTTGTTATTCTCCGCCCCGTTGGGCTGCAAATCTTTCCTAGGAGGGATGCATTAGGCTTAACAAGAAAATGGGCTCTAAGAAATAATAAATGGGATGTAATTATAAAAACTGGGCAGTAACTATAAAAAATGCACCAAACACGTAATTACTTTATAAAATATTATTTTTGGATATTGAAATTTTTAATTTCATTAATTGTTGCGAGCTCAATGTTTCGTTGGATTTTTACGTAATATAAATTTATATTGAAATTGTATTTAATCTGACTAGAAATTTCAGGATCAAAATATTTCGGATCCCATCAAAATGTGTGAAATTTTATTGAATGCTGTTTTGAACGGTTGGTTGAAATGGGTTGTACTTTTAACAAACTATAAATGGGCTGTAGTAAATTCCATTAGAATTCAAAAATTGGCTGCACATTCTTACAAATCTCAAATGGGCTATAAGTTCTCTGCCATACACTTGTGGCCTTACTAAGTTGACACGTCCCCTCAAAAAAAAGAGTTGGCGCGTATGCAAGGCTTTGTCAACTTATAGTCAACACACGGTTCTAGCAGCAGTGGCCGTTGGATGTCCATCCAACGGATGTCGTGCTTCTTCTTCAATCTCGAATATTCTAGCTTCACCCGCCCAAAAAATAATTCCTCCCCCTGACATCTGGGGCGCACCGTTTCGGAAGCTGACCTGTGGGCCTACTAAGTTGATGCGTACCAAGGGCTTTGTCAACTTAGTCAATATAGACGATTCTAGCTGAAGTGACCGTACGATGTCCATCCAACGGTCGTCGTGCTTCTTCAACCTCTGGTCTTCTTGCTCCAGCCGCCCAAAGTAGCGCCGGTCGTGCCGCCTGCTCCTGCCTCCCATGGCCGGTTGTGCTGCCGCGGAGGCCTCACCGCCCCCTACTACTCCCACCGCTGGCCATGCCATCCCTCCACTCACCCACACCCCCTGTTATTCTGCGGCGATGGTAGCCTCACACCGCAGCCAAACCAGTGAACCCTCGTACTCCTCTCCGTGTGGGTATCCACTGCCGCGTCTTCCCCAGCTCCGCGTCGTCCCCTTCCTAGGCCTCGCTGTCGTCCACCGCCGTGGTACTCTCGGCGCGGCGTGGTCAATGTGGTCAATGACCGACTTCCATCGGAAGAATACTGTATGTGGAGAGGCTGACAGCTGGGTCCACGGCAGCCGCAAGGAAGTGCCTCCTTATTACGCGCAAAATAATTATTCCTCTACCTGACAGCGGGGATCCACCGGACGGGCCACTGTATTTCACAAAAAAACGTTTCCCCCTGACTGCTGGGACCCACCAGCTACATCCTCGCACGCAAGGAAGTGCGTCTGGGCAAAAAAACGATTCACCCCCCTGACTGCTGGGACCCACCAGCTATATCTTCACACGCAAGGAAGTGCCTGTCAGTCGGGACCCACCTGGTCGAAGCGTATGTAGCGTTGTCATTCTGGTCGCAAACGTGTACGTACATACTGGTCGATGTAGAGGCGCGCACGTGTCGTAGTAGAGGCGCGCACGTAGCATGTACACGTACGTACAGCGGCCAGTGTGCAAGAAAGAAAATACGGCCACGTACGTACATACGGGCAAGGTCTCGAATGCCTACTCGCACATACGTATGGCCAGGGCTCGTGTACATGGCTGGGTCAGAATGTGTAGGATTGAAAGTATGTCTAGAGGGGGGGTGATTAGACTACTTGACCAAATAAAAACTTAACCTTTTCCCAATTTTAGTTCTTGGCAGATTTCAGCTATTTTAGGACAAGTCAAGCAATCATCACACAATTCAAGCAAGCATGCAAAGAGTTTATGGGCAGCGGAAAGTAAAGCATGCAACTTGCAAGAATATAAAGGGAAGGGTTTGGAGAATTCAAACGCTATTGGAGACACGGATGTTTTTCCCGTGGTTCGGATAGGTGGTGCTATCCTACATCCACGTTGATGGAGACTTCAACCCACGAAGGGTAATGGTTGCGCGAGTCCACACAGGGCTCCACCCAAGGGCAACGGTTGCGTGAGTCCACGAAGGGCTCCACCCAAGAAGGGTCCACGAAGAAGCAACCACCCACAAAGGGTCCATGAAGAAGCAACCTTGTCTATCCCACCATGGCCATCGCCCACGAAGGACTTGCCTCACTAGCGGTAGATCTTCACGAAGTAGGCGATCTCCTTGCCCTTACAAACTCCTTGGTTCAACTCCACAATCTTGTCGGAGGCTCCCAAGTGACACCTAGCCAATCTAGGAGACACCACTCTCCAAGAAGTAACAAATGGTGTGTAGGTAATGAACTCCTTGCTCTTGTGCTTCAAATGATAGTCTCCCCAACACTCAAATCTCTCTCATGGGATTTGGATTTGGTGGAAAGAAGATTTGAGTGGAAAGCAACTTGGGAAGGCTAGAGATCAAGATTCATATGGTAGGAATGGAATGTCTTGGTCTCAACACATGAGTAGGTGGTTCTCTCTCAGAACAAATGAGTTGGAATGATATGTGTGTTCTGATGGCTCTCTCACCGAATGAGAAAGAGGTGGAGGGGTATATATAGCCTCCACACAAAATCCAACCGTTACACAGTTTTCCAATCTCGGTGGGACCGAATCAATAAACTCGGTCGGACCGAAAATGTAAACCTAGTGACGGTTAGTGATTTTGGTGGGACTGACATGCAACTCGGTAGGACTGATTCAGTTAGGGTTTGGGCATAACGTAATCTCGGTGAGACCGATTACACAAACTCGGTGAGACCGAGTTTGGTAATTAGCTAACCAGACAGTTGGTCAGGCAAACTCGGTGGGACCGATTTGCTCTTTCGGTGAGACCGAGTGGAACTCGGTGAGACCGAAAAGTTACAAAGGGGAAACACTGAGTTTACATTGCAATCTCGGTGGGACCGATTCGCTCTTTTGGTGGGACCGAAAAGTTATGAAAGGGAAACAGAGAGTTTGCAACCCCATCTCGGTGTGGGACCGAGATCCTTATCGGTAGAACCGAATTGCTAGGGTTTGGCAGTGGCTAATGACAAGTGAAACTCGGTGGCGCCGGATAGGAAGAATCGGTAGGATCGAGTTTGGCTTGGAGTTTAGGTCATGTGTGGATATGGGAAAGTAGTTGAGGATTTTGGAGCATATCACTAAGCACATGAAGTAAGAGGCTCATTAAGCAACACCTCATCCCTCCTTAATAGTATTGGCTTTTGCTATGGACTCAATGTGATCTTGGATCACTAAAATATAAAATGAAGAGTCTTGAGCTTTTGAGCTTGAGCCAATCCTTTGTCCTTAGCATTTTGAGGGTTCCACTTTCACATCCATGCCATGCCAATCATTGAGCTTTCCTGAAATAATCATCTTGGAATAGCATTAGCTCAATGAGCTATATGTTGTTATGAATTACCAAAACCACCTAGGGATAGTTGCACTTTCAATCTCCCCCTTTTTGGTAATTGATGACAACATATAGATCAAAGCTTCGACAAATGATAATAAGCATGAAATAGATCGTCGCTTTGAGAAGTATGTGATAAGTAAGAGCTCCCCCTAAATTTGTGCATATTTAAAATTTTGCTTTGGACTGCAAATGCACAAAGAGTTAGAGTCATGGGTTACTCTTCCATGTCACATACATCTTGGTGGAGCGCTCAAAATGATAAGAATGAAATACATGCACTCATCACCAAGAATAGTGAATGATCACAAAGGATAGATAGAATGATAATATTTAAGCAAGCATCAAGCAAACATTAAGTGTAGCTTATGATCAAACACATGCATATACTCTCTCTCTCTCTCGAAGGACGTAGTATCTCACACACAAAAGCAGAAAAGGTTCGAAAAAACCACCAAATAAAACAAGAGAGAAAAGCAACACTCTCTCTCTCGAAGCCTATGATCTATACATCTTCTCCCCCTTTGGCAACAAGTTACCAAAAAGTTCCTAGAAAATGCATAGTGCTAAGTCGTCGCTCAGGCTTGATCTTCAGGTGGTGGTGGAGTCCGGATCACTCCAAGGACGAAGGCTTCTGTAGATGTTGAAGTAGTCGCTGGAGTTGGAGCTGAAGTAGATGCTGGAGCGGAGGCTGTAGCTGGTGCTGAGGTGGTGGCTCTGGTGTCAGCAACTGGCAGTGCAGACGACCTCGGGCCTCGTGGCACTCTAGAAAAAGCATGAGTGGTAGTCCTTCCTCTCCTTTCATTCATGTCCTCCTGGAGCTGCTCCACTGCAGACTGAACTTCTGTTACCTTGACATCCAAGTCATAGAACTTCTGTTCCATGATCCTCTCTAGGCTCTGCTGATTCTTAGTGAGGTTGGCCAGACTTTGCTCAATTCTCAGCGTGGATGCAATCAAGTAACCGAGCTGCTCTTGTTTGGTCTTCAAGAAGTACTCAGATGCCTCCGCTTGAGTAGGCATCCTGGCAGCTTTCTCCTTCCTCGCCTTCTCCTTCTTTGCATATGCTTGTGCAGACGATGGCTCATTCTCTGTCATCACAACTTCATTGTTCTCAAAATCTGGACGGATGGGCAGGTGTTCCTTATCCAACAAATATACGCCCGTGCCCATCTTGGAGTTGATGAGCTCCTGAATCTGAGGGGCATATCCACAGCTCCTCTTCTGATCTGCAGCTGTCCTTTTAACGGTTTCCACAATGAGACTCATCACCTTGAACTTCTGAGGCACATCAAACACATGTAGCAAGTTGATAGCATGGCCTCTGATCATCTTGTGATCTCCTGACTTAGGCAACAGAGTGTGCCTTAGTATCCAATTGATAGTGGGCAATCCTGATAGCAGATAATGCACTGAGCCAAACTTGAATGTGTCGAGAGCTTCATTGGGAATTTCCTTGTACATGTTGGACATGGAGTTATGGTCCATCTTCTTCTTGGCATAGATATCCAAGTCCTCATCGTGCTCTTCTGTGCCCACTCAGCCACTGTAGATTGGTACCTTGTACCCTCAGACATCCATGTAATCCTCCCATCTGGATAAAAGTGAGCTTTGGAGTAGAACCGCATGATGAGTTCCTCGTTCCACTTTGTGAGTGCCCAACAAAGTCCTCTACTCCACATGCTCTGAAGCTGTCCTGAACTCCTGGGTAGTACTCTTCATTCTCCTTGATGTAGGTCCAGTCGACCCATCTCATGTCACAAACGATTGGCTTCTTGTCAAGCAAAACAGTCTCATAAAAATCTTGTTGCTCCTTTGTATGAAACATGTAATCCACGGCAGTCCTTCTCCTAGAAGCATACGGATCTGCTTCTCTCCACTTCCTCAGCCCTGAATCTCTCCTGAGCTTCATGTCCTCAGCCACAGGATGAGCATCGTTGTGATCTAGGATCTTGGGCTTGAGCTTCCGGAGGACACTCTCTTCCTCTTCTTCAGTAGCTTCAGGCACTGGGGCCTTGTTCTTTTCTGCGGCAGGTATACTCCTTGTGTTTCTCTTTGGTGCTGTCTTAGGCTTAGATGTAGCCTTGGGTGCTTCCTTGGGCTTGGATGCAGCTGTTCCTGACCTTATGGAATCTCCCATAAGTTTGGCTGCCTTGGGCGCTGGTGCAGCTGCCTCTTCTTCCTCCTCCTCCTCTACCATGATGGAGGCTCTCCCAAGCACTTTGGCTACAATCTTCTTTACTCACTCCTTCCTCTTCTTGCCCTCAGCAGCAATGGGCTCAATGGGAGCAGGTGCAGGTTTCTCAGTTGAGGCTCTAGCCTTTGACATGGGCTGCCTGCCTGCTGGCCTCTTGACTTTCAGGCCTGGCTTTGAGCCTTGAGCTGGCTCAGCTCTCTTGGAAGTGGCCTCTTCCTCTTCCACATAGTCCTCATCTTCAGAATCAGACGTTCTCTTCTTCCTTTGACGTGTGGCAGCCTTAGGCAGATTGCTGGGGGTGCTCCTGCTGCCTTCATCAGATGAACTGGAGGGACTAGTGCCCTCACTCATGACCACTTGCTGCTCTGAGAGGTTTTGGCCGTCACTTTGATCAGACATGTTGCAAACTGACTGCTGACCCTGTGAATAGATTATGGATGAGATAGAGTGGATGAGCATCACAAAAAGCAGAGATTTTTGCAAAAGATTAATTCAAAAACTTAGTTTTAGTTTTCCACAGAAAGCATCTCGGATCTACCGATTTTCAAACTCGGTGACACCGAAGCAGTTTTGGCACCAGAACTGGTTAACTCGGTCAGACCGAGTCACAGTTCGGTGGCACCGAGACTGCTAGGGTTTCACAGAATTCCAAAATCGGTCGCACCGATAAGTTATTCTCGGTCAGACCGAGTTTCACTTGTGCAATGGCAAAAGCTAGATCGGTGGGACCGAGTTTTTCAACTCGGTGGGTCCGAGATGGTTTCGGCGGAAACCTAACCCTAAAATTTTTGAATTAAGCCTAATCTATGAGTTCATTGACTGGACAGGAGTGTTTCAATCGTGGCAAGAATCATGATGATCACAATGTGCTAGGAATCGGAGTGGAGAATAGCACAAAGATCGAGTCCATACCCTAGTTCGGCGGAGACTCGCTACGGCGGCAACGGCGGGGCAGAATTCCGTTGACGGCGGTGGAGACCAGCGACTGGAGGCTACTGGCGGCGAGAAGACGATCCGGAGACCACGAAGGCAGAGCAGGCTATCGCGCGGGCGAGGAGGTTTCGGAGAAATTTCCAAAATTCTGCCCGTCACTATATATAGCCCGACCCTGTCGGTGTGACCGAGTGGAACAACTCGGTGGCACCGAGATGCAAAACTGTGTGCAGTTATTGCAACTCGGTGTGACCGAATGTAGGATCTAGAAGTAGATGTGTCTAAAAGGGGGGGTGATTAGACACTTAGTGCCAAAGTTGCAATTTTTAATCTTTTCGGTTTAAGTGGGTTTTAGGCACAATTTCAGCACACCCAATACATATCAAGCAAGCATGCAAAGAGTATATGAGCAGCGGAATGTAAAGCATGCAACTTGCAAGAATATAAAGGGAAAGGGTTTGGAGAGATCAAACGCAATTGGAGACACGGATGTTTTTCCCATGGTTCGGATAGGTGGTGCTATCCTACATCCACGTTGGTGGAGACTTGAACCCACGAAGGGTAACGGTTGCGCGAGTCCACACAGGGCTCCACCCAAGGGCAACGGTTGCGCGAGTCAACGAAGGGCTCCACCCATGAAGGGTCCACGAAGAAGCAACCACCCACAAAGGGTCCACGAAGAAGCAACCTTGTCTATCCCACCATGGCCATCGCCCACGAAGGACTTGCCTCACTAGCGGTAGATCTTCACGAAGTAGGCGATCTCCTTGCCCTTACAAACTCCTTGGTTCAACTCCACAATCTTGTCGGAGGCTCCCAAGTGACACCTAGCCAATCTAGGAGACACCACTCTCCAAGAAGTAACAAATGGTGTGTAGGTAATGAAATCCTTGCTCTTGTGCTTCAAATGATAGTCTCCCCAACACTCAACTCTCTCTCATAGGATTTGGATTTGGTGGAAAGAAGATTTGAGTGGAAAGCAACTTGGGAAGGCTAGAGATCAAGATTCATATGGTAGGAATGGAATGTCTTGGTCTCAACACATGAGTAGGTGGTTCTCTCTCAGAACATATGAGTTGGAATGGTGTGTGTGTTCTGATGGCTCTCTCACTGAATGAGAAAGAGGTGGAGGGGTATATATAGCCTCCACACAAAATCCAACAGTTACACAGTTTTCCAATCTCGGTGGGACCGAATAAATGAACTTGGTCGGACCGAAAATGTAAACCTAGTGACCGTTAGTGATTTCGGTGGGACTGACATGCAACTCGGTAGGACTGATTCGGTTAGGGTTTCGGCATAACGTAATCTCGGTGAGACCGATTACACAAACTCAGTGAGACCGAATTTGGTAATTAGCTAACCAGAGAGTTGGTCAGGCAAACTCGGTGGGACCGATTTGCTCTTTTGGTGAGACCGAGTGGAACTCGGTGAGACCGAAAAGTTACAAAGGGGAAACACTGAGTTTACATTGCAATCTCGGTGGGACCGATTGCATATTTTGGTGGGACCGATAATATTGCAATGGGTAACAGAGAGTTTGCAACCCCATCTCGATGAGACCGAGATTCTTATCGGTAGAACCGAATTACTAGGGTTTGGTAGTGGCTAATGACAAGTGAAACTCGGTGGCGCCGGATAGGAAGAATCGGTAGGACCGAGTTTGGCTTAGGGTTTAGGTCAAATGTGGGTATGGGAAAGTGGTTGAGGATTTTGGAGCATATCATTAAGCACATGAAGCAAGCGGCTCATTAAGCAACACCTCATCCCTCCTTGATAGTATTGGCTTTTCCTATGGACTCAATGTGATCTTGGATCACTAAAATGTAAAATGAAGAGTCTTGAGCTTGAAGCTTTAGCCAATCCTTTGTCCTTAGCATCTTGAAGGAGTTCCCACAACCTTTAGTACATGCCACTCCATTGTTGAACTTATCTAAAACATGCTAGATAGAAGTGTTAGTCCAACAAGAGATATGTTGTCATGAATTATCAAAACCACCTAGGGAGCACTTGTGCTTTCAATCTCCCCTTTTTGGTAATTGATGGCAACATACATCAAAGCTTTTAGATAAAGATATACAGAACAGCAAGTAAAGATTTGGAAGAACATGTAGCAAGCATAGGCTCCCCCTACATGTATGCACTCATGTAAATATGAAATATAGAGGCATGTGAGAGCATAATCATGACAGAGTAGGCAATGTGTTACATGTATCTTGGCCATATGCATCAGAGAAAAAGATTATTAAGGAAAATACCTTCATGCTCATGAGTCCTTCTTGCAAATAGTATGTACATAAGCAAGAACTCCTCATACTCATGATTTTGATGCATATACTTACCTTGTGGTCTCGAGTTGGCTTAGGATGGAATGAACCTGCAAACAAGGTTAGATAACACAGGTACGTCCACTAGCCAGAGCAAACAAAAGAAACCACAAGAATGCCAAGACTGGGATGACATGTAGAGAGTGATATCATTGGATTCAACATGTCCCCAATAATAAAGATATGCAATGAATTTGGCTGATTTCTTTTCCCTTAGGTGTCTTGCTCCCCCTGAATCTTACATGGGATATTGGGAGAAGATAGGAAACAGAAAATCAGAGCAGAAGGATAAGAATAGAACTTAATTCAAATGAGTTCATATGAACATGTCTTTCCCCCAAAAAGACATGTGGCATCTCTCCTCTTGAACATCAAGCATCTGGGATCCTTGAGTATTTTTCTCTCAAAGGAGATCTCTCTCTCTCCCCCTTAACACAACATCTGGGATCCTTGAGACTTTCTCTCCCCCTTAATACTTTTTCTCTCTTGGTGTGATCTCTCTTTCCTACAAACTTTGATGTGATCTCTCTCTCCCCCTTTGACATCAATTTCCAAGAAGGTTTTTCCTGGAATCCGTCGGATTGGTTTGGTCCTTGTTATTCAGCACAAAGCAGAGGATAAAATTGTGATGCTTGTGGAGGACAAGATTCATTGAGTGGAGCTGGATCATAAGAAATGTAGAACAAGTGGCAGACTATTTTTCTGATTGCAAAGTCGGTGGCACCGAGTGGCACATTTCGGTGGTACCGAAAAGATTCGGTTGGACCGAAATTTGCAATTCGGTGAAACCGAGTTTACACAGAGAAAAACACTTGTCACCTCAGCTCACTAGTCAAGTAAGATCTCACAAAGATTTGCAATGAATTTGATGCAGAAATATGCAGAACAAAACAAACAGGAAAAAGTAAAAGTTTCTAGATGAAGTTTTTTTTGTTTTTTTTGTTTTGTTTGAGAGAGAAGGAAACAAATATGCAAGGAACAAATGCAATTACTCAGAAAAGGACACAGGAGAACTTCATCTAGAATTGGGTGGTGACATAGTCACCTATGTTAGAGTATATTGACTTAGGAGTCAAGTGAGGACACTTGATCATAGGTCATACTCATCGTTTAAGCTTAAAATGGGGTTACCATTTTTCGTTTAAGCATCTTGATGTATTCACATCTTGTTGAGTTGCTTTGACTCATGTCTTGAAGTAAAGCTTCTCTAAGATGGAATGACATACCTTGGGTGGTGATGTGGTTCTTGCTCATGTAGTTGAACTTGTGTGGGTGCTCAGGGTTGATGTAGTTCATCAAGAGTTGGGAGCACCACTTGGAGTTTGAGTTCATCTACCTACATGGGTTAGTTCTTGCAAGGAAGAGCACTTGTGTATCCAAAAATGACAATCATGAACTTAACATAGAATTTGTCAAAGGATATGTTTGAAGGGTTTTGTGCTTCCTTGTCTTCAACCACTATTGTGTAGAGTCTTGGTGATGTAGAGATTGCTCAAGATATGAGTGAGTCGCAATCTCATGGAATTAGATTCAACCAAGCACCTACATGGGTTAGACAACATGCAAGGTGCAAATATATCCAAGACATAAGATAGTTATCATAAGAGATACATCATGGATTAGTTATACGCTCATGTCTTGCATGTATCCAATGGAGTTTCTACTCCAAGTTCGAGGCATCAATGATGTTCAATTCTCCTCTCAACCTGCAAAACAATTTCTCATCAAGCGGTTTAGTGAATATATCCGCTAATTGCTTATCGGTGCGAACATGCTTAAGATTGATGTCACCCTTAGCAACATGATCTCGAATGAAATGATGACGAACTTCAATATGCTTAGTTTGAGAATGTTGTACAGGATTATGACCAATTTTGATAGCACTTTCATTGTCACAAAGCAGTGGAACATGTTTCACATAAATCCCATAATCTTTAAGAGTTTGGGTCATCCAAAGTAATTGAGCACAACATGAACCAGCGGCAATGTATTCCACTTCGGCGGTGGATAAGGATACCGAGTTTTGTTTCTTGGAATACCAAGACACAAGAGATCTACCAAGAAATTGACAAGTACCCGAAGTGGACTTTCTATCAACCTTGTCTCCGGCATAATCTGAGTCGGAGTAGCCAACAAGATCAAAAGAAGACCTCTTAGGATACCAAATGCCAAAATTTGGTGTATGGATTAAATATCTCACTATCCTTTTCACAGCCTTAAGATGACAATCTTTAGGAGCAGCTTGATATCGAGCACACATGCACACACTTAGCATAATATCGGGACGTGAAGCACATAGGTATAACAATGAACCAATCATAGAGCGATAAACCTTTTGATCAACAGGTTCACCATCTTTGGTCAAATCATTATGTCCACTAGTGGGCATGGGTGTAGACATACCTTTGCATTCTTGCATATTGAACTTCTTGAATAAGTCCTTGGTGTACTTTGTTTGAGAGACAAATGTACCTTCCTTAGTTTGCTTGATTTGCAACCCGAGAAAGAATTTGAGTTCACTCGTCATAGACATCTCAAACTTCTCTGACATTAGCTTTCAAACTTTTCACTAAAGAGAGGGTTAGTTGAACCAAATATGATGTCATCAACATAAATTTGGCATACAAATAGTTCTCCATTAACCCTTTTAGTAAAAAGAGTAGAATCAATTTTACCAATTTCAAAACCACTTGTAGTAAGCAACTTGGTCAAGCATTTGTACCATGCTCTAGGAGCTTGTTTAAGACCATAAAGAGCTTTGTGAAGTTTGTAAACATGATTTGGTTTCTTAGGATTGACAAAGCCGGGAGGTTGTTTGACATAAACTTCCTCCTCTATTTCTCCATTTAGAAAAGCACTTTTAATGTCCATTTGGTACAAGGTGATATTATGGTGATTAGCATAGGCAAGTAAGATGCGAATGGACTCAAGTCTAGCAACGGGAGCATACATCTCACCATAGTCCATACCTTCGACTTGTGTGTATCCTTGGGCGACGAGACGTGCTTTGTTGCGGACCACTTGTCCATCTTCATCTTTCTTGTTGCGAAACACCCATTTGGTACCAATGATGTTGTGGTTGTTGTCGGGCTTCTCAACCAATGTCCAAACTTGGTTTCTCTCAAAGTTATGTAGCTCTTCATGCATAGCGTTTATCCAATCCGGATCTTCCAATGCTTCTTCAACCTTCATTGGTTCAATGCTAGAGATGAATGAATAGTTTTCACAAAAGTTAGCTAAACGAGTTTTTGAGCAAGTGATTCTCCCGGTTTGTATATCATTGAGGATTTTCTCGACGGGATGATCTTTGGCAATTCTTGCTCGGACTCGTGAGAGCTTTTGCTTGGGTCTTTGTTGAGCATCTTCTTCATCTTGTTCTTCTTCCTGGCCTTCTTCATTGTTGACGTCGTCGTTCTCTTGTCGTGGTGGAGAAGGAGGTTGTTGATGTTCATCTTGACGTAGTTCCTCGTTTTCTTCATCTTGGTGTGGCCCACTTGTGGATGCTTCTGTGTCGATTCTTGGTTCACCTTGTCGTGAAGTAGAAGCTTCCACTTGGACGGATGAAGTACTCTCCTTCACCTCCGTTGGACGAATTTTGCCAATGGACAAATCTTGAATTGCTTCTGAAGGGTCTTTGTCTCCTACATCAATTGGAAATTGCTCTACTTGTGAGCCATTAGATTCATCAAACTTCACATCTACCGTCTCTTCAACCTTTCGGGTGAAATTGTTGTAGACACAGTAAGTGTGAGAGTTTGAGCCATAACCAAGTAGAAAACCTTCATGAGATTTAGGAGCAAACTTTGAATGACGATGCTTATCAAGAATGTAGCACTTTGAGCCAAATACTCGAAAGTATCCAACTTGAGGCTTGTTACCGGTGAGGAGCTCGTATGCCGTCTTGCCGAGTAGCTTGTGAAGATATAAGCGATTTGTTGCATGACAAGCTGTCTCAACCGCTTCTGCCCAAAATTGCTTTGGCGTCTTGTATTCATCAAGCATTGTTCTTGCCATTTCGATGAGCGTCCGGTTCTTCCTCTCAACAACTCCATTTTGTTGAGGTGTGTATGTAGCCGAAAACTCGTGTGAAATCCCTTCTTCGTCAAGAAAGGTGTCCACATTTGCATTCTTGAACTCCGTTCTGTTGTCACTCCGAACCTTCTTGATCTTCACATCAAACTGATTTTGGGCTTTCCTAGCGAAGTTTCTGAAGATCTTCTGGACCTGCGATTTGTCATTAAGAAAGAACACCCACGTAAATCTTGAAAAATCATCAACTATAACTAGACCAAAAGAATTTCCACCGAGACTCTTGTAGGCATTGGGACCAAAAAGATCCATGTGAAGCAGCTCGAGTGGCCTCCTTGTGGTCATGATGTTCTTCACGGGATGTCTTCCTCCAACCTGTTTACCTGCTTGACAAGCACTGCAAAGTCTATCCTTATCAAATATGACATCGTTAACTCCAAGGATATGATTTCCTTTAATAAGCTTGTCAAGGTTTCTCATGCCAACGTGACCTAGTCGTCTATGCCACAACCAGCCTTTTGAGGATTTAGCAAAAAAGCAAGTTTTAGGTTGTGCCTTTTTAGAGAAATCGACAATGTAAGATCACCTCTACGCATACCCGTAAAGACCATTTTATGATTGTCTCGACGAAATACTTGGCAATCTACCTCCGTAAATAGGACATTCAAACCGAAATCAGCAAGTCTAGATACTGAAAGTAAGTTGTAGCCAAGAGATTCAACAAGCATGACATTTTGAATGGAACTATCATGTGAGATGGCCACCTTACCAAGGCCAACCACTTTACCCTTTGAATTATCACCAAAGGTGACATATTTTCGAGGGCCATTGTTTTCAGGAAGCTCACGGAACATCTCTTCATCTCCGGTCATATGATCGGTGCATCCACTATCAAGAACCCATTCCTTTCCACCTAATTCATATCCCCAAAGATTTGCCATAAAACCAAAATGTCTCATTGCATCATCAAGATCGGAGTCACTATCATCATCATCATAATATTCATGTTCATCATGATCTTGTGACTCATCATTTCCTAGAGAGGGTAATTCATTAGATAAATGATCAAAGTGGTTACTTTTATGAATTCTTATAGCTTTGAGTATGACATCATTAATGATTCCAACATCTCCTTTAGCATGCGTAAGATTGGCAAGTTCAAGAAGACATTTACCAAAACTAGGATCACTAGAGTTCATCTTACTCAAGGCAATAGATTTATGGAGAATTTCATCCAAAGTTTTCAAGGAGTGATTGGGAAACCGTCCCTCAAGAAATTTCCATATAGTATAGGCGCAATCTTGAGTAGGCAAACTAGCAATCAAATCTTTGGGCAATCCTCTAATGATGAGCTCAACAGTTCTAAGATTGTGAATCATGTCAATATCTTCGTCTAGGGTAGGATGAAAGGGATCAATATGGGGTGCACAAGGGCTAGCAATATACTTGTTCAAATGATATTGATTGAAGATTACAAGCATCTCATTTTTCCACTCATGAAAATACTTTCCATCAAGAATGGGCGCTCTATGTCTAAGACTCCCTAAAGTAGACACATCCATATTCCTCCAATGGTGATTAAACCAAGGCAATGGAGACCAAAGCTCTGATACCACTTGTAGGATCTAGAAGTAGATGTGTCTAAAAGGGGGGGTGATTAGACACTTAGTGCCAAAGTTGCAATTTTTAATCTTTTCGGTTTAAGTGGGTTTTAGGCACAATTTCAGCACACCCAATACATATCAAGCAAGCATGCAAAGAGTATATGAGCAGCGGAATGTAAAGCATGCAACTTGCAAGAATATAAAGGGAAAGGGTTTGGAGAGATCAAACGCAATTGGAGACACGGATGTTTTTCCCGTGGTTCGGATAGGTGGTGCTATCCTACATCCACGTTGATGGAGACTTCAACCCACGAAGGGTAACGGTTGCGCGAGTCCACACAGGGCTCCACCCAAGGGCAACGGTTGCGCGAGTCCACGAAGGGCTCCACCCACGAAGGGTCCACGAAGAAGCAACCACCCACAAAGGGTCCACGAAGAAGCAACCTTGTCTATCCCACCATAGCCATCGCCCACGAAGGACTTGCCTCACTAGCGGTAGATCTTCACGAAGTAGGCGATCTCCTTGCCCTTACAAACTCCTTGGTTCAACTCCACAATCTTGTCAGAGGCTCCCAAGTGACACCTAGCCAATCTAGGAGACACCACTCTCCAAGAAGTAACAAATGGTGTGTAGGTAATGAACTCCTTGCTCTTGTGCTTCAAATGATAGTCTCCCCAACACTCAACTCTCTCTCATAGGATTTGGATTTGGTGGAAAGAAGATTTGAGTGGAAAGCAACTTGGGAAGGCTAGAGATCAAGATTCATATGGTAGGAATGGAATGTCCTGGTCTCAACACATGAGTAGGTGGTTCTCTCTTAGAACAAATGAGTTGGAATGATATGTGTGTTCTGATGGCTCTCTCACTGAATGAGAAAGAGGTGGAGGGGTATATATAGCCTCCACACAAAATCCAACCGTTACACAGTTTTCCAATCTCGGTGGGACTGAATCAATAAACTCGGTCGGACCAAAAATGTAAACCTAGTGACCGTTAGTGATTTCGGTGGGACTGACATGCATCTCGGTAGGACCGATTCGGTTAGGGTTTGGGCATAACATAATCTCGGTGAGACCGATTACACAACCTCGGTGAGACCGAGTTTGGTAATTAGCTAACCAGAGAGTTGGTCAGGCAAACTCGGTCGGACCGATTTGCTCTTTCGGTGAGACCGAGTGGAACTCGGTGAGACCGAAAAGTTACAAAGGGGAAACACTGAGTTTACATTGCAATCTCGGTGGGACCGATTGCATATCTCGGTGGGACCGATAATATTGCAATGGGTAATAGAGAGTTTGCAACCCCATCTCGGTGAGACCGAGATTCTTATCGGTAGAACCGAATTGCTAGGGTTTGGTAGTGGCTAATGACAAGTGAAACTCGGTGGCGCCGGATAGGAAGAATCGGTAGGACCGAGTTTGGCTTAGGGTTTAGGTAAAATGTGGGTATGGGAAAGTGGTTGAGGATTTTGGAGCATATCATTAAGCACATGAAGCAAGAGGCTCATTAAGCAACACCTCATCCCTCCTTGATAGTATTGGCTTTTCCTATGGACTCAATGTGATCTTGGATCACTAAAATGTAAAATGAAGAGTCTTGAGCTTGAAGCTTTAGCCAATCCTTTGTCCTTAGCATCTTGAAGGAGTTCCCACAACCTTTAGTACATGCCACTCCATTGTTGAACTTATCTGAAACATGCTAGATAGAAGTGTTAGTCCAACAAGAGATATGTTGTCATCAATTATCAAAACCACCGAGGGAGCACTTGTGCTTTCACTGAAACGTTCAAATCGGTTGCACCGAGATCGAAAACCTAGATCAACTTAATGAACTCGGTAGGACCAAAATGGAGTATCGGTCAGACCGAGATTCATAAAGAGGTTTTGGAAGTTTAAGTCTATGATGAATCGGGGACTCCGAGCGCTCCTCACACAGAGTGGTTCGAATCTGACTTGATCAAATTTTGTGATGCAGCATGAATAGAGTTTGAGACGAGAAAAGCATTGATAGCTAGAGGAGGTTCTTAGGCATTCTTTTCCATCCACTTGGCAAAAGAAGATAAAGCCAAACAATCAAAACAACAAGTGGATGTCCTCGAATGAGTAAAGTATGCAATCAGCATGCTCACACAATAAGATAGCAAATGAAATATGTGGCAAAGCATGCACAACCAATTCTACCATCTATCAAGCAATTTGCGATGACTAGGTCATCTATATATGAGTATATTGACTTAGGAGTCAAGTGAGAACACTTGATCGTAGGTCATACTCATCGTTTAAGCTCAAGTGGGGTTACCACTTTTACATAAAGCACTGTTTTGTTCACATCTTTAGAGTTGCTTTACCTCAAGTCTTAGAGTAAAGCTCCCCCTAGATGTGATATCCCCCCTAAGAGGGATGAACTAACCTTGGGTTTTGTCGATGATGACTTCATGTAGATATTAAAGATGTGGATGCTCAATGTTGATGTAGATCTCTTGGAGCTATCCATTTGAATGAATTGCACTTTCAATACCTACATGGGTTAGTCCCACAAGGAACAAACAAGGATATCCATAGACATAGAGTGATGCACACAAAAGATGATGTCCATGAAAACTTTTAGGTTACCTTGTCCCTTGTCTTACCAACAAGAGGGTTTGTGACTCCTTGAACTAGTGCAAGATGTGGAAGTTTATTGCACTTGTTCTTGACAAAATGATAAGAGTGAAGTATGTTGGCGGAGTCACCCTCAAGAACTCTCTAGTTATTCTTCTTTTGGATCCACATCATCTTGATGGGAATCCTTGGAGTTGTAGTCGTACTTGATGAAGTGAAATTTGAAGAAGTCTTGGGAATCCACTTGACTAAGGTCTTAGGAGCTTCTTCAAATGCATCAATTTCCTCTTGAAGCTTGTCCTTGCCTTTTTGCTCGCAGTCTTGTGGTGGAAGATCATCTTGAGCTTGTGTCCCCTTGAAAGAAGTATACTTCTCTTGTTGAGGGACAAACTTTGTCTTGGGGTATTGATCTTCTTCCCACTCAACTCCATTGGCATTGAACTTTCGTTCAAAACCAACACCTTGATTCTTCCGGTGCATTCCTTGCTTGCGCACAATTTCCTCGAATTGCTTACTCCCGGCAAGGCTTTTGTACACTCCTTTCTCTATAATTCCCTTCAATAAGCTATTTTCTTGCTCAAGTGTAACTTGGCTAAGAGAATCATTAGTGGAATCAAGAGAACTACTAGAAGCAACAATATTGGATTTAGCATGATCATTGTTACTACTAGAGGAAGAATCTTTCTTGTTAGACGTGACTTGAGGCATGTAAGTGGATAAGAGTAAACGCTTGGCAATGTAAGAAGAACTTTTCTTGCAGAGATCATCATTGATTGCCTTTAAGAACTCATGCTCTTGCTCAAGATTGAGCTTTTCAAAGCGTAGCTTCTCATGAGCCCTTAAAAGTTCTCGATGATCTTCGAAGATTGTGTCATGAGCTAACTTAAGAGTTTTTAGTTCTTTAGTTAGAGCCTCAATCTTCTCCTTATCATTGTCATTCATTTTATCTTGATTAGCATGATTGATTGGTCTTTCATCATAGTATTCATCACTAGAGTTGTCACCAATCAAATCATCACCTAACAAGTCATCTTCATCACTATTGAAATCAACATACTCGGGGTGTGTTACCTTAGGACCTTTGGCCATGAAGCATCTTCCAATTCCTTCATTTGGTGAGTCAAATATGTCGTAGGAGTTGGTTGACACAAGTGCTAGACCGGCAACACCTTCATCTTGAGTATCTTCGGAGTCGGAGTGATAACTTCTCTCGGAGTGGCTGTCAGAGTCGGAGCCGGATACCCATTCACCAACATGAGCTTGATGTCTTCGTCTTGTGTAGCTCCTTGATGATTTTTCCTTCCTTTCCAAATCCTTGCTTCTCCGTGAGTATCTTCGTTCATAACGATCATCTCTACTCCTTCTCTCTCTTGGTGGTGATCCTTTGCTTCTTCTTTTTGGAGAGTCTTCTCTTCTCTTGTAGGGAGCCGTACACTCATTGGAATAGTGTCCGGGTCTTCCACAATTGTAACAGTTTCGCTCTCGACTAGAAGATCTTTTGTCATTGTAAGACCTTCTATCTTTGCTTCTACTCTTGTAGAACTTGTTGAAGTTCTTCACCACTAAGCTCAATTCTTCATTGAAGTCTTGTTTCTCACTTGATGATGTAGGGGCTTCACATGAGGCTTTGTAGGCACCACTTGATTTGTTGTGAAGTTCCTCTTTATCCTTAAGTGACATCTCATGAGCAACAATTCTTCCAATCACCTCCGTTGGCTTGAGATCTTTGTAATTGGGCATCATTTGGATCAACGTGCACACGGTATCATATTTTCCATCCAAGGCTCTTAGGATCTTCTTGATGATGAATCTATCGGTCATCTCTTCACTTCCTAAGCCGGCAATCTCATTTGTGATGAGAGCAAGCCTAGAGTACATTTCAGCGACACCTTCACCATCCTTCATCTTGAACTTGTCAAGTTGGCTTTGAAGCACATCCAACTTGGATTCCTTGACGGAGTCAGTAACTTCGTGCATATCAATCAAAGTGTCCCAAATTTCCTTTGCATTCTCAAGGCGGCTGATTTTGTTGAATTCTTCAGGGCACAATCCGTTGAAGAGAATATCACAAGCTTGAGCATTGTATTGCAACATCTTCAACTCATCCGCGGTAGCTTCACGGTTTGGTTCTCTCCCGTCAAAGAAGTCACCTTGCAAACCAACACACACAATAGCCCAAACGGCGGGGTTATGTCCAAGAATATGCATTTTCATTTTATGCTTCCAACTAGCAAAATTAGTACCATCAAAGTAAGGACCTCTACGGTGATAATTTCCCTTGCTAGACGCCATACTCTCCTAGGTTGTGAAACCAAGGCTATGACCACCAAAAGCTATGGAGATCAAGCAAATGGAGACCAAAGCTCTGATACCACTTGTAGGATCGAAAGTATGTCTAGAGGGGGGGGTGATTAGACTACTTGACCAAATAAAAACTTAACCTTTTCCCAATTTTAGTTCTTGGCAGATTTCAGCTATTTTAGGACAAGTCAAGCAATCATCACACAATTCAAGCAAGCATGCAAAGAGTTTATGGGCAGTGGAAAGTAAAGCATGCAACTTGCAAGAATATAAAGGGAAGGGTTTGGAGAATTAAAACGCTATTGGAGACACGGATGTTTTTCCCGTGGTTCGGATAGGTGTTGCTATCCTACATCCACGTTGATGGAGACTTCAACCCACGAAGGGTAACGGTTGCGCGAGTCCACATAGGGCTCCACCCAAGGGCAACGGTTGCGCGAGTCCACGAAGGGCTCCACCCACGAAGGGTCCACGAAGAAGCAACCACCCACAAAGGGTCCACGAAGAAGCAACCTTGTCTATCCCACCATGGCCATCGCCCATGAAGGACTTGCCTCACTAGCGGTAGATCTTCACGAAGTAGGCGATCTCCTTGCCCTTACAAACTCCTTGGTTCAACTCCACAATCTTGTCGGAGGCTCCCAAGTGACACCTAGCCAATCTAGGAGACACCACTCTCCAAGAAGTAACAAATGGTGTGTAGGTAATGAACTCCTTGCTCTTGTGCTTCAAATGATAGTCTCCCCAACACTCAACTCTCTCTCATAGGATTTGGATTTGGTGGAAAGAAGATTTAAGTGGAAAGCAACTTGGGAAGGCTAGAGATCAAGATTCATATGGTAGGAATGGAATGTCTTGGTTTCAACACATGAGTAGGTGGTTCTCTCTCAGAACAAATGAGTTGGAATGATATGTGTGTTCTGATGGCTCTCTCACTGAATGAGAAAGAGGTGGAGGGGTATATATAGCCTCCACACAAAATCCATCCGTTACACAGTTTTCCAATCTCGGTCGGACCGAATCAATAAACTCGGTCGGACGAAAAATGTAAACCTAGTGACCGTTAGTGATTTCGGTGGGACTGACATGCAACTCGGTAGGACCGATTCGGTTAGGGTTTGGGCATAACGTAATCTCGGTGAGACCGATTACACAAACTCAGTGAGATCGAGTTTGGTAATTAGCTAACCAGAGAGTTGGTCAGGCAAACTCGGTGGGACCGATTTGCTCTTTCGGTGAGACCGAGTGGAACTCGGTGAGACCGAAAAGTTACAAAGGGGAAACACTGAGTTTACATTGCAATCTCGGTGGGACCGATTCGCTCTTTCGGTGGGACCGAAAAGTTATGAAAGGGAAACGGAGAGTTTGCAACCCCATCTCGGTGGGACCGAGATCCTTATCGGTAGAACCGAATTGCTAGGGTTTGGCAGTGGCTAATGACAAGTGAAACTCGGTGGCGCCGGATAGGAAGAATCGGTAGGATCGAGTTTGGCTTAGAGTTCAGGTCATGTGTGGATATGGGAAAGTAGTTGAGGATTTTGGAGCATATCACTAAGCACATGAAGAAAGAGGCTCATTAAGCAACACCTCATCCCTCCTTAATAGTATTGGCTTTTCCTATGGACTCAATGTGATCTTGGATCACTAAAATATAAAATGAAGAGTCTTGAGCTTTTGAGCTTGAGCCAATCCTTTGTCCTTAGCATTTTGAGGGTTCCACTTTCGCATCCATGTCATGCCAATCATTGAGCTTTCCTGAAATAATCATCTTGGAATAGCATTAGCTCAATGAGCTATATGTTGTTATGAATTACCAAAACCACCTAGGGATAGTTGCACTTTCAGAATGGAGAAACAACATCGTCGTCATGTTCGTGGGGAGCCAACTGGCTGGGTAGGAATGGAATGCATTGTCGTGTTCATCGGGAGGGCTTGTACGGAACAGCCGATGGAAACGAGGCCTGGCGTACCGCAGAACGGAGGAAACGGCCTTGTGTTCGACCAGCCACGGTCGAAACGGGAACCTGTTCATCGGGAGGGGTCTGACGTACCGCAAACGAAGGAAACGGACCTCCTACGGTCGAAACGGGGGTCATGTTCATCGGGAGGTGTGTGGCATACCGCAAAACAGAGGAAGCGGACTTGTTTTGGAGCGCTACTGTCGAAACAAGGGTCCTGTTCATCGGGAGGGGTGTGGCGTACCGCAAAGCGGGACTCTGCGGGATACTGTTCATCTCCACTGTCGACCCCCTCCAGCCTCCACGGGCTACTGTTCATCCACCGTCGACCTCCTCCAGCCTCCACCTGCGACTGTTCATCCACGGGCTCCTGTTCATCCAGCCTCCACCGCGCGCTACTCCACCGGCTACTGTTCAACCAGCCCTCTCCACACAGGCTCCTGTTCAACCACCCCTCCACGGGTTACTGTTCATCCAGCCCTCCACCGTCTACTGTTCATCCAGCCCTCCACGGGGTCGTCCTGTTCATCCAGCCCTCCACGGGGTCATGTTCATCTAGCCCCAACCGGCTCGATCGATTTGGGTCCTATTCATCCAGAGGCAACACCAAGGGGTCCTGTTCATCCACCCCCACCAGGAACTGTTCATCCAACCCCCCCCCCCAGCAACACTCATTGTTCATCCAGAGGCAGCATCGATCGGCTTCAGTTAGCCGCAATAGCGAAGGAATCACTCGATCGGGTTCGGTTAACAGCCATCGATCGATCGCTCGGGTCCAGTAACGCGTAGCCTGCAGTGCAATCGCTCGGGTTCAGTAGGCGAACGCCTTGCTCGGGTTCCGCTAGAGCCCAACGCCTCACACCCACGCGCGTGCGTGTACGAGAGAAACGTGCATCGCTCGGCCCCGACCACCCACCGTAACCGGGAACACCCCGATATTTTCCTCGCCCTCGCTTCTACCATGGTTTTTTGCGTCATGGACGGCCCAAAGAATGTCATGCAGCTGCGTCTCCTGCCCGCCCAGGACAGAAAGACCATTTTCTATCATGATTTTTTTATAGAAGTAGGAGCCCACCACATCTATGATGATACTAGGTTTTGTCACAATTATCATCATAGAAGTGTCATAAGTATGACAGAAAAAAATTTCGTTCGGCCCAAAATGTCACGGATGTGTCTTTTTTTGTAGTGCTTCCTTATTGCTATGTAGCCTAGGATTGCATATTTAGACATTAAGTACAGTGCATGTTGCTATGTACCCTCAGATATATTACATATGGCCCTAGTTAACCTAACGATAAATGGGTTGTAGATATATTCAGTTAAAAGTCCGATTCACCGATTAGCCCCTTATCAGTCGCCGGCCTATATGGTACCAGCTACCAATATCCTGAACAGTGAGCAGATATAAGCCATTGGATGAAACTAACCTCGATGGAAAACATCAATCGTTCCCAAAATTGTCCTTTGTAGGTACATCGAGAAGCATGTTAAGCACAACAGTTCATACTTGCACATATAGAACAAGGCATACTACGAACAACATAAGATAGCAATTGAAACTGGAAATATGCTAACTACAAACAACCGAACAATCAAAAAACTTTAAAAGAGGCATATGCTAGCTATAACAGGCTTAACAACAAGCAAATATATGCATTCCTATCGGTATCTTTAAAACGGGATTGATGAAATATACTGCATAGTAAATAATTGCACATATAGAGCATCACATTGTGAACAACTGAAATAAACAAGGCATACTACAAACAACCAGATATAGCAATTAAAACTGCACATATTCTCACTACACTACAGAAGGGACTCGACAAAACAAATCATGGGTTTCCCCCTGTGAAGAGGCACGGCAACACAAATCATGGGTTTCCTCACTTGTCACAGATTGGCTTGTTCCCGTGGGAAGAGCACGGACCCTGGATGCGCTCCATGTTGTCGCAGATGGGCTCATTCCCCTTGGAAGAGCACGGCTGTAGGGTGCCCTCCCTGATGTCGTAGACGGGCGCTTTCCCCTTGGAAGAGCAGATGGGCTCTTTCCCCTTGGAAGAGCCGAGAAGTTGCCCTCCTCGTGGTCGCCGTCGATGAGGTCTGACTTGGAAGCTGTGGATCCCAAGCCAGCATCGTAGAACATGTCCTTCGGAAATGAGAAAAGGGGCTCGATGGCGATGTAGAATGGCAAATTGTTGACACCGAGCAAGAGGAGATCAGCGGTGGGGCCATGGATGAGATCGACGGCGGTTGAACCCGAGGGGTTGGGTGTGGGCCACTTAACCTGTGACATAGCCCGCCTCAGGCCGTCGTTGTCGATGACCTCGATGTCGTAGCCAGTGGACGAGACATGCCCGCATACTCTAGCTCGCTGCTTGAGTGCCTGCCACCAGTAATGGTTGTCAGCTTCCTCGGCAACGTCGGGTGAAGAGACCGCTATACACCTCTTTTGGGCCAATCGCTCCTCGAGCTCCACGAGAAGCGTAGCTGGGCTTAGGCTGCGACGCTCTGGAGTGGGGGATGAGGATGGGGATCTGTGGGAAAGGGGGCGTTTGGCAGGTGTCATCTAAGAAACTCAGGGCGGCCTGGGTATGGAGATCGGTGGGTAAGCTCCATGCGCAAACTGTTAGATGTTGACAATGGAGGCCTTGCGGAGGCGGCGGTGGTGGGGAACTTGCTAGGGTTTCGAGCGAGGGAGGGTGTGTGTGTGTGTGCGCGCGCGCACGCCCAAGAAGGTTTTGGTGTGTGTGTGTGTGTAGGGGCGCGAGTACTAAAAATTTTACTACGCGGGATTGAAATGCCGAGCTATTGAAAATTTTGATGATAGTGCATCACACACGGTCTGGAGATAACAACTGTGTGTTATGAAACATAAAAACCCTCGAGGCGGGCAGATATTTTTGAGAGGGGGGCTTCATGGAGCCCAATGTACTGTGCGGATGTGTGCGTGACAAGTGCACTGGCGTGGCACACAGTTAGTTTGAGTGAACCGTGTCTGTTGCGTCATCCGACTTATCTAATGTTCATAAATTTGGCGAAAAATGACGCGGGAGAGGGTCAGAACACGAACACACTTGCATGTGGACCAAATTTATGTATCAAAAAGTGGTTTGATTTTCAAATACCAAATGCAACTTCGATGTGGCACCTCTCTTGCAAAGCGCACAGTACTGCTTGCCCCCACCCCCACCCCTCATGTCGGCACGGAAGGAATCCTAAGCTATGAATGCATGCCCCCTCCCCTCCCCCAACCGAGGTTCACCCTAGCAAAGTGCGAAGTAGCTAGCAGCCCCCCTCCTCCCTCGTGTCGGCACGAAGGGAATCCTAAGCCATGAATGCTTCCCCCCCCCCAACCAAGGTTCATTCACCTAGCAAAGTGTGAAGTAGCTAGCAGTCCTCCCTCCCTTGTGTCGGCACGAAGGGAATCCTAAGCTATGAATGCATGCCCCCCCCAACTGAGGTTCACCTAGCAAAGTGTGAAGTAGCTAGCAGCCCCCTCCCTCGTGCCAACACGAAGGGAATCCTAAGCTATGAATGCATGCCCCCCCCCAACCGAGGTTCACCCTAGCAAAGTGCGAAGTAGCTAGCAGCCCCCCTCCCTCATGTCGGCAAAGGGAATCCTAAGCTATGAATGCATACCCCCCCAACCGAGGTTCACCTAGCAAAGTGTGAAGTAGCTAGCACCCCCCCCCTCATGTCGGCACGAAGGGATTCCTAAGCTATGAATGCCCCCCCCCAACCGAGGTTCACCTAGCAAAGTGTGAAGTAGCTAGCAGCCCCCTCCCTCGTGCCAACACGAAGGGAATCCTAAGCTATGAATGCATGCCCCCCAACCGAGGTTCACCCTAGCAAAGTGCAAAGTAGCTAGCAGCCACCCCTCCCTCATGTCAGCACGAAGGGAATCCTAAGCTATGAATGCCCCCCCTCGACCGAGGTTCACCTAGCAAAGTGCGAAGTAGCTAGCAGCCCCCCTCTCGTGTCGGCACGAAGGGAATCCTAAGCTATGAATGCATGCCCCCTCCCCCACCCCCCAACCGAGGTTCCCCTAGCAAATTGTGAAGTACCTAGCAGCCCCCCACCCCCCTCGTGTCGCCACGAAGGGAATCATATGCTATGCTATGAATGCATGCCCCCCCAACCGATGTTCACCTATCAAAGTGTGAAGTAGCATCCCCCCACACCCAAACACACTTACAGTCGGCGGGCCAGAGAGGCATATATCTCACCAACATGGATCATAAAACGTACCAAGAATAATCCACCTTGGTCGTACAACCTCTCTCTTGTTGTTGGTCAAAGTGATGGCCGTCCATGCGACCCTGGAGATGGGCTAGCTCGCCAATAATCACGCAAGTATCTAGTCCCCGAAGACAACCACTGCATGCGTGTGGCCCAAACATATGTATGGAGAGGTGTGATTTTGAGTAACAACGGAACAACTTTGATGTGGCACTACTACCTCTTGAGTATGTGTTGGTTTTCCCTTGAAGAGGAAAGGGTGATGCAGCAAAGTAGCGTAAGTATTTCCCTCAGTTTTTGAGAACCAAGGTATCAATACAGTAGGAGACTACACGCAATTCACCTAGTACCTGCACAAACAAACAAGAACCTCGCAATCAACGCGATAAAGGGGTTCTCAATCCCTTCACAGTCTCTTACGAAAGTGAGATCTAATAGAGATAATAAGATAAATATTTTTGGTATTTTTTGTTGTATAGATTGAAAAGTAAAGATTGCAAAATAAACAGCGACAGAAATAGCTAGTTAACAGGAAAATAATACGATGTAAAGTAGACCCGGGGGCCATAGGTTTCACTAGTGGCTTCTCTCAAGATAGCGTATATTACGGTGGGTGAAGAAATTACTACCGAGCAATTGATAGAAAAGCGCATAGTTATGATGATATCTAGGCATGATCATGAACATAGGCATCACGTCCGTGTGAAGTAGACCGAAATGATTCTGCATCTACTACTATTACTCCACACATCAACTGCTATCCAGCATGCATCTAGAGTATTAAGTTCAAAAGAACAGAGTAATGCATTAGGCAAGATGACATGATGTAGAGGGATAAACTCAAGCAATATGATATAAACCCCATCTTTTTATCCTTGATGGAAACAATACAATACCTGTCGGTTCCCTTTCTTTCACTGGGATCGAGCACCGCAAGATTGAACCCAAAGCTAAGCACTTCTCCCATTGCAACAAAAATCAATCTAGTAGGCCAAACCAAATTGATAATTCGAAGAGACTTGGAAAGATATCAAATCATCCATATAAGAATTCAGAGAAGAATCAAATATTGTTCATAGATAATCTTAATCATAAACCCACGATTCATCGGATCTCAGCAAACACACAGCAAAAAGAACTACATCGAATAGATCTCCAAGAATATCGAGGAGAACTTTGTATTGAGATCCAAAGGGAGAGAAGAAGCCATCTAGCTAGTAACTATGGACCCGAAGGTCTGTGGTAAACTATTCATACATCATCGAAGAGGCTATGGTGTTGATGTAGAAGCCCTCCGTGGTCGAATCCCCCTCTAGCAGATCGCCGAAAAAGGTCCCCAGATGGGATCTCACGGGTACAGAAGGTTGCGGCGATGGAAAAGTGGTTTCGTGGCTCCCTTGGATGTTTTCAGGGTATAAGGGTATATATAGGCGAAAGAAGTAGGTCGGTGGAGCCGCGAGGGGCCGACGAGGGTGGGGGCATGCCTGGCCCCCCTGGGCGCGCTACCCTACCTCGTGGCCGCCTCGCTGCTTCTTGACATCCACTCCAAGTCTCTTGGATTGCATTTGTTCCAAAAAATATCCTCGCGAAGTTTCATTCCGTTTGGATTCCGTTTGATATTCCTTTCCTGCGAAACACCGAAATAGGCAAAAAAACAGCAATTTGCACTAGGTTTTCGGTTAATAGGTTAGTCCCAAAAATAATATAAAAGTGTATAATAAAGCCCATAAACATTCAAAACAGATAATATAATAGCATTGAACAATAAAAAATTATAGATACGTTGGAGATGTATCAAGCATCCCCAAGCTCAATTCCTGCTCGTCCTCGAGTAGGTAAATGATAAAAACAGAATTTTTGATGTGGAATGCTACCTAACATAATTTTCAATGTATTTCTGTTTATTGTGGCATGAATGTTTAGATCTGAAAGATTCAAGACAAAAGTTTAATATTGCAATAAAAATAATAATACTTCAAGCAATGGTAACCAAGAAATCATGTCTTATCAAAATAACATAGCCAAAGAAAGCTTATCCCTACAAAGTCATATAGTTTGGCCATGCTTCATTTTCGTCACACAAAATGCTCCCATCATGCACAACCTCGATGACAAGCCAAGCAATTTTTTCATACTTTAGTCTTTTCAAACTCTTTCAACTTTCACGCAATATATGAGCGCGAGCGATGGATATAGCACTATGGGTGGAATAGAATATGATGATGGAGGTTGTGTAAGAAGACAAAAAAGGAGAAAGTCTCACATTGACGTGGCTAATCAACGGTCTATGGAGATGCCCATCAATTGATGTCAACGCAAGGAGTAGGGATTGCCATGCAACGGATGCACTAGAGCTATAAATATATGAAATCTCAACAAAAGTAACTAAGTGGGTGTGCATCCAACTTGCTTGCTCACGAAGACCTAGGGCATTTTGAGGAAGCCCGTTGTTGGAATATACAAGCCAAGTTCTATAATGAAAATTTTCCACTAGTATATGAAAGTGACAATATAAGAGACTCTCTATCATGAAGATCATGGTGCTACTTTGAAGCACATGTGTGGAAAAAGGATAGTAACATTGCACCTTCTCTCTTTTTCTCTCATTTTTTGGGCCTCTTTTTTTATTACAGCCTTTCTTTTTCCTCGAAGAACTTTCCTCACATGGTACAATGCTCTAATAATGAAAATCATCACACTTTTATTTACTTTACAACTCAAGAATTACAACTCGATACTTAGAACAAAATATGACTCTATGTGAATGCCTCCGGCGGTGTACCGGGATATGCAATGAATCAAGAGTGAAATGTATGAAAGAATTATGAAGGTGGCTTTGCCACAAATATGATGTCAACTACATGATCATGCAAGGCAATATGACAATGATGGAGCGTGTCATAATAAATGGAACGGTGGAAAGTTGCTGGCAATATATCTCGGAATGGCTATGCAAATGCCATAATAGGTAGTTATGGTGGCTGTTTTGAGCAAGATATAAGGAGGTTTATGTGTGATAGAGAATATCATATCACGGGGTTTGGATGCACCGGCGAAGTTTGCACCAACTCTCGAGGTGAGAAAGGGCAATGCACGGTACCGAAGAGGCTAGCAATGATAGAAGGGTGAGAGTGCGTATAATCCATGGACTCAACATTAGTCATAAAGAACTCATATATTTATTGCAAAAATCTACAAGTCATCAAAACCAAGCACTACGCGCATGCTCCTAGGGGGTAGATTGGTAGGAAAATACCATCGCTCGTCCCCGACCACCACTCATAAGGAAAGCAATCAAAGAACACCCCATGCTTCAAATTTGTCACACAACGTTTACCATACGTGCATGCTACGGGACTTGCCAACTTCAAAACAAGTATTTCTCAATTCCATAATTACTCAACTAGCACAACTCTAATATTACCACCTTTATATATCAAAACAACTATCAAGAATCAAACTTCTCATAACATTTAATGCACTCTATATGAAAGTTTTTATGATACCCATCCCGGATGTCTATCATATTAGGACTAATTTCATAACCAAAGAAAATTGCCATGTTATTCTAAAAGACTCTCAAAATAATAAAAGTGAAGCATGAGATATCAATAATTTCTATAAAATAAAACCACCACCGTGCTCTAAAAAGATATAAGCGACGCACTAGAGCAAAATTATCTAGCTCAAAAGATACAAGTGAAGCACATGGAGTATTCTAACAAATTCTGATTCATGTGTGTCTCACCCAAAAGGTGTGTACATCAAGGATAATTGTGGTAAACTAAAAAGCAAAGACTCAAATCATACAAGATGCTCCAAGCAAAACACATATCATGTGGTGAATAAAAATATAGCCTCAAGTAAAGTTACCGATAGATGAAGACGAAAGTGGGGATGCCTTTCGGGGCATCCCCAAGCTTAGGCTTTTGGTTTTCCTTGAATTTTACCTTGGGGTTCCTTGGGAATCCCCAAGCTTAGGCTCTTTCCACTCCTTGTTCCCAAATCCACCAAATCTTTACCAAAAAACTTGAAAACTTCACAACACAAAACTCAACAGAAAATCTCATGAGCTCTGTTAGTATAAGAAAATAAACCACCACTTTAAGGTACTGTAATAAACTCATTATTTATTTATATTGGTGTTAAACCTATTGTATTCCAACTTCTCTATGGTTTATACCCCCCTATACTAGCCATTGATTCATCAAAATAAGCAAACAACACACGAAAACAGAATCTGTCAAAAACAGAACAGTATGTAGCAATCTGTAGGTTTCTAATACTTCTGTAACTCCAAAAATCCTGAGACATTAGGACATCCTAAATAATTTGTATATTGATCTACTACAGTTGGAATCAGTATTTTATCGCTCTCTGGTTAAAATGAAAATTATTCTCGTGAGCACATACTTTCTGTTTTTTTCAGCAAGATCAAATTACAATCATCCAAGAAGATCCTAAAGGCTTTACTTGACACAAACACTAATTAAAACATAAAAACACAATCATAATAGATAATATATGATTTATTTATTACTAAACAGGAACAAAAATAAAATTGGGTTGCCTCCCAACAAGCGCTATTGTTTAACACCCCTAGTTAGGCATAAAAACAAGAATAGATCTAGGTATTGTCGTCTTTGGTATGCAATTCTTCAATTGAACACTTATATCCCTTAGAAGGTTCTTTATTTTTGCAAATTATTAAAATCCTAGGTAGGAAATCAAGAAATTCACTTGTAGCAAAAGGTTCCTTAACGATATCTAAAAAGTTGGGGTGAACACTCATTGATTTGAGATCTTCATTTTCTTACTAGAAGATTCACCCTTATTCTTAGGAACATAGATAAATTTGGCAACTTTGGTAGGAGGAGGATTGGTGGTGGTTTTAATGGCATAAAAAGTGGACCCCAAGTTGGTAATAATCTCCTCGAGTTTATCGATTCGAGTGGAATCTTGATCTATCTTTTCATTAACTATGGGTTCCTTTTCCTTAAGATTTTTCTGAGTAACTCCTACCTTAGATCCATATTGAGTAATTTGATTGTGGATCTTTTTAACCAGATTTTCAATTAGCTCAATAGTGGCAATTTTATTTTCAATAATATCAAGCCTTTGCATCACATGCTCCAAAGTTAAAATAGTTCCATTGACCAAAAGAGGTGGTGGGCCTAACAGATGTATCATAGCATTATAAGAATCAAAAGTATGGCTTCCCAAGAAATTCCCTCCGGTGATGGTGTCAAGAACATATCTATACCAAGGAGTGATGCCTACGTAAAAATTGCGAAGAAGAACGGAAGTAGATTGCTTTTCAATAGATCTATTTTGAGCATTCCAAATTCTATACCAAGAATCTTTTAAGTTTTCTCCCTACCTTTATTTTAAATTAAGAACTTCATTATCGGGAGTGTTAACAATGATAGGAGAACTAGCCATGAGGGCAAAATAAACGATCTAACACACAGACACACAGGAGGCAAGCGAAAGAAGACGAACGGAAGAAGGGCGAAGAGAAAAGAGGAACATAAAACGGAAAGGGTGAAGTGGGGGAGAGGAAAACGAGAGGCGAATGGCAAATAATGTAATGCGAGGGATAACAGTTTGTGATGTGTACTTGGTATGTCTTGACTTGGTGTAGATCTCCCCGGCATCGGCGCTAGAAATCCTTCTTGCTACCTCTTGAGCATGCGTTGGTTTTCCCTTGAAGAGGAAAGGGTGATGCCACAAAGTAGCATAAGTATTTCGCTCAGTTTTTGAGAACCAAGGTATCAATCCAGTAGGAGACCACACGCAAGTCACCTAGTACATGCACAAACAAACAAGAACCTCGCAACCAACGCGATAAAGGGGTTGTCAATCCCTTCACGGTCACTTACGAAAGTGAGATCTCATAGAGATAATAAGATAAATATTTTTGGTGTTTTTTGTTATATAGATTGAAAAGTAAAGATTGCAAAAATAAACGGTGACAGAAATAGCTAGTTAACAGGAAAATAATATGATGTAAAGTAGACCCGGGGGCCATAGGTTTCACTAGTGGCTTCTCTCAAGATAGCATGTATTACGGTGGGTGAACAAATTACTGCCGAGCAATTGATAGAAAAGTGCATAGTTATGATGATATCTAGGCATGATCATGAACATAGGCATCACGTCTGTGTCAAGTAGACCGAAACGATTCTGCATCTACTACTATTACTCCACACATCGACCGCTATCCAGCATGCATCTAGAGTATTAAGTTCAAAAGAACAGAGTAATGCTTTAGGCAAGATGACATGATGTAGAGGGATAAACTCAAGCAATATGATATAAACCCCATCTTTTTATCCTCGATGGCAAAAATACAATACGTGTCGGTTGCCTTTCTGTCACTAGGATCGAGCACGGCAAGATTGAACCCAAAGCTAGGCACTTATCCCATTGCAAGAAAGATCAATCTAGTAGGCCAAACCAAATTGATAATTCAAAGAGACTTGCAAAGATATCAAATCATGCATATAAGAATTCAAAGAAGAATCAAATACTATTAATAGATAATCTTAATCATAAACCCACAATTTATCAGATCTCGGCAAACACACCGCAAAAATAATTACATCAAATAGATCTCCAAGAACATCGAGGAGACCTTTGTATTGAGATCCAAAGAGAGAGAAGAAGCCATCTAGCTAATAAATATGGACCCGAAGGTCTGTGGTAAACTACTCACACATCATCGGAGAGGCTATGGTGTTGATGTAGAAGCCCTTTGTGATCGAATCCCTCTCTGGCAGATCGCTGGAAAAGGTCCCCAGATGGGATCTCACGGGTACAGAAGGTTGCGGCGGTGGAAAAGTGGTTTCGTGGCTCCCCTGGATTTTTTCAGGGTATAAGGGTATATATAGGAAAAAGAAGTAGGTAGGTGGAGCCGCGAGGGGCCCATGAGCGTGGGGCGTGCTTGGGCCCCCTGGGCGCACCGCCCTACCTCATGGCCGCCTCGTTGCTTCCTTGACGTCCACTCCAAGTCTCCTGGATTGCGTTTGTTCAAAAAAAGATCCTCGTGAAGGTTTCATTCCGTTTGGATTCCGTTTGATATTCCTTTTCTGCGAAACACTGAAATAGGCAAAAAAATAGCAATTTGCATTGGGCTTTCGGTTAATAGGTTGGTCCCAAAAATAATATAAAAGTGTATAATAAAGCCCATAAACATCCAAAACAGATAATATAATAGCATGGAACAATCAAAAATTATAGATACGTTGGAGACATATCAGGCACCGTGATTTCGAACTAGAAATCCCCAGACTGAGTGAGAGTTAGGGTGACGATGCATATGTATGTTACACCACACATCAAGCCAACGACGGGGATTCATGCATGCATGCGTGCATAGTATATGCGCTGAAACTTAATTAGGTCTGAATCTCACCATGACCTGTACTACGATAACACGAACCAAATGAAGAATCCGGCATGGTAACTTATCTTGTTGTTGATCAGGTGATCATGGATGCCCACGCAGGCCCATGAATATATAGGCTTGTCACCGATAACCACGCGAGGGAGTGTACCGTTCGAAGGCAACCACTACATGCATATGTATGGAGGTGATGCGTGCATGCATCTTTGAATACACAACATTGATGTGTCACGTGTGTCAAAATCGTACATTATCTCCCCACACAAAGCGAGATCGGTTCATGATGTGTCATTGTACTAGCCTCTTCGACTTGATGGGAGGGATTCATGCGTACACATGCATGCGTGTGTGCTCAAGCTATATCATGCATGTCATCCCAGAGCAAAAATAATAATCCCCTCCTAAGTCAAATTAACCTCTCTTGTTGTCAGGAAAAAAGTAGTGATGGACCAAGCGGGCCCACAAATGGAAAGCATCGATATCGCTGATAACTGCTTAAGTGGGTGCGAGAGGACAACCACCACCGCTTTGCATTTGGGCCAAACATATGTATGTTGGATACCCAAAATACACAACTTTGATGTGCCACATGCCTCAAAAACCGTAAACCATGCACCCATACAGAGCGAGGTTCATATCAAGCATACTACATATGATGGTCCCCTTCCCCCCTCTTCACCGCATACTATATGCTCCTGCCGTAATATATGTAACCCAAAAGAATCCTCATCGATGGTGAAATTAATTAACCTCTCCTGATGTATATCAAAGTGATGCATGCATGCATCGACGATGGCCTCGTGGGCCCACAGATGGAAGCGTCACACGTGAGTGTCCTAGCTAGGATATGCATGTGGGCCAAAAAGGTGTTGTGTGATGTTTGAATAACCAATTTCACAATTTTGATGTGGCACGTGCCTCAGAAACCAAAAAGTCCCGACACTGAGTGAGGTGTACTTGTTCACGGACGCGTACGTATAGTATATATGCTAGTCCCCTCCTACCTCTTCGACGCGTACTATATATCACCATAACCCAAACAAAAAAGATTCCACCTTGCTGGTCAAATTAACCTCATTGCTGGTTGTTCGTCAAAGTGATGGACGACGACCTCGTGGCCCCACAGAAAGCGTCACACACGAGTATCGAGTGTCGTGTAGGACAACCATCGACTGCATGTGGCCAAAACATTTATGTATGACAGGGTTGTGTAATATTTTAAATAACAAGTCCATGACTCTGATGTGGCACCGGCCTGCCTAACAAAACGGCCAACCCACACGGTGGCTCACAACTCCTAGTGTACTGCGAGCCACCCGCCACCCCTAGACGTACACACACACACACACACACCGCGAATCTACTGCAACTAGGATGCATGTTATATTAATTATCCCGTGGTGAACATAAATGTTACCAAATGAGGGATGTTTTAATTTCAAAAAAATCACAAAGATCATTAAGACGTTTTAGTACATTGATTGATTGATTTTCTACGGGTATAATGTGCAAAAATAAAATTTGAGCTACATGCACACGTGATAGTGCACCTAAATGGATTGCAAAAGCACATGTGTCTCACTGGGTGCATGTTTACTCCCCGTGCAACAAATTTCAAACATTGATACTCTTGATTTTTAAATTCTAGTACATCCAAAACTTATTTGAAGTTCATGAAACTTATCGTGTTGTCATATCGACACCAATACAATGTGGCATTGTACTTTTTTGGTCAAATTTGAGACCAGTTTTGATGTAATCTTTATCTAATTACAGATGGGAGATTATTAATAATTGGGAACCAATATCCCAAATGGATTATTTATTCGAACCATGAGCGTTAGACCAACAATGGATATGTGCCATGCTTCGGTTAAGCAATAAAGCGGCATCATTAATCATCCAAAAAGAAAAACAATATACGTGCCGCCGCACAACTAGTGTGGCGTGCGAGCAGGCGTGAGTTGACGGGACGCGTCTGCCGTGCAGGCAGACGGGGAGGCGTGCATGCAGGTGTGTCAATTGATGGAGGCGTGCTCGCTGCGCAGTGTCATCGGGAGGCGTGCGAGTAGCTGTGTGATACTTTGGTAGGCATGCAAGTAGTCCGGTGCACAGGCTCACCGGGAGGCGAGCCATCGGTTTGACTGCCGCCCGCCTCTCTCCCACTACTCCATATTAATGGTGCGCCCGAGCGGCCGCACCCCCCATCCTCTCTACGCACACACAATCCTCTCTCTCCGCTTGCATTCTCGACGCCGCTCTCAATCCTCAAAGCCGTCAGTGTATGAGGATGCCGCTGAAGCGCCTCATCGGAGGGAGTGGCGATGCCGGGGCTGCTAAAGCACTAGAGCACGGCGTGGATATGGAGACAAGGTTGTTGTCACCGCTGGCGAGTTATCACTGCACCCTGACATCGTCGACGGCGTCGAGATTCCACAGCCGGAGGCGGAGTTCCATACCGACTCCGACGACGACGGACAGCTGGTTAGTCATCTATACCCATTTATGTGTCAAATAGATCATAGGGTTTCTCTGGTTACTCGTGCCTCCCCCTTTTTGGAATAGAAATCATATGGTTATGTTCTCCCAATCCATGAAATCTGAGTAAGTTTAGTTAGATTCGTGTATTGTATTGATTGTTTGAATGGTGCAGGTGATAAGTGATTAGTTGTTTCATCTGTATAAATGATTTCTACTAGTAATCCAACTAGGGTTAGTGTTCATGCTAATAATTCCTAGCCAGGGCTTGACAATTGATTTTCAATGACCTAGATATGTGTGTGCCATTATTTTCTTCAAGATTGGTCTGTACATAGACGACTGCGCTTAAAAATCGAACCATAATCTCTGAATATGTATAAATAAATAGCCATAAATTCCTAATCCTACTTCACGGTATGTAATCATTGATTTGATGCCAAATTTGTTTTACTATTTGTATAGGTGCTGTCTGACAATGTGGACAGCGAGGATGAAGATGTCCAGACGAGGTACAACAGGCAAATCCTGAGGGAGCTTTATGCGGGAATGCATAATAGGCGTATTAGGACCTGAAACGATGGCTATGGATGCCCATTTTGCAACAAAAAGCTTCATGACGCGTATCTAAGTGTTCTGGCGCATGCAAGAGGACGGGTCGTTGGCTCGTTCAAGTAGAAGTATCCTCGCAGGGTGACGCACGACGCGTATGCCGAGTACCTGGAGAAGCTTCAGGATCGTGCCGGCCTGTGAGATGAGATGTGGAATCGATGGAACAATATATGTACGCTTGAGTATGCTTAATACGTTTGAACTATGTACTACTTATGGTTGAACTATGCTTATCTACGTGTACGCTTATTATCTATGTCTGAGTATGTTAAATATTTTGCCAAATTTTGGTAAAAATTACAATGGGGGACCAATAAAACAGGACGGAGGTAGTACGCCAATCACACACGGTTCCCAAAATTGGAACCGTGTGCAATGACTTTCATTTTGCCTGTTGTGTCAATCACACATGGTTCGCTCTAGCAAACCGTCTCCCCCAAAACTATTTGTGGGACACACAACCCTCACCACCCAATTTAAAAAAAGAAAAAAGAAAACCCTCACCATCCCCACGTAAGAAAAACCCTCACCCCTCCCGCCACCACCTCGGCCCCTTCGGTACGTTCCCCATTCACACCTGCACAAGCTCCTCCGCGTCTATGCCATGGCACCGCCTATCGTGGCGGTAAACACTTAGCTCGATGCCTGCCATTGCCGCCAGGCTGCCGGCAAAGCCCACCGCATTTTGCCACTTCCGCCTGCCGCCGCTTATCACCATCGACTTTCTCGACGCTGCTCGCGGTCGACCCAACTCCGCTCGGTTGGGGAATCTGCCGTACTGAGGGTTATTTATCATGGACGACAAGGTAACTAGTTTAACGAGATATTATATCATCTCTTATCCCAGTTCATCTGCCTCCTTTAATCACCCGACAGAAATCCCCATGAATTCATTTTTATTCGAGCTTATTTGAGGGTTTTCTTTCACTCATAGAATGTACAGTGCGCCGACACTTCAAGACTTGGCGACCGCCGCTAGAGATTCCATCTCATCGTACCAGATAACTTGAGGACGCACGCGGTATGTTCAATCTAACCCTAAATCGGTAGGCATGGCCTATTTTCTTGAAAATATTCTAAATATTGCTACATTTGGATAAAAGGTGCCACATGCACCATATACGTCAAAGGGGATTTTCCCCCTCTTCTTTCTATACTAGGCAAATTAATGATTTATTGTTCTTTCAATTACTCTCATATTTCCATGACATCATGTTTACCCTATGTGTTTAATTACAGACTTTTGTCCTTCGATTTCAACTACTGTATAGTTCTTTCAATTTGGGCCCATATTTGCATGTTACCATATTTTCTTTAACAATCCTACCATTTTCTACAGGACATCCCTCGCTATGCAATAGATTATCTAGTGCACAATTTTTCCCTTTACATACATCAAGGCTCCACGAATGTCATACTGCACACAAACCATGGATTTACAATCGTTGCTACTGTAAGACTTGATGAACATGGTGACTCCTATTTTGGCACTGGCTTTTGGAATGAAATTGCAAAGTTTTATGTACTAAAAGTTGGCACTAAAATTGCACTACACATAGAAGGGCCTGATCATGAGATATATGCTAACTTCCCCGACAAAATCATCCGTCCAGACTTTGTTCGAAGTAAGTTTTATTTTCAACTATCTGCATATGTTGACTTACCCAGCAATGTCAAATGAATTGTGTAGTATTTAAGCAACCAATTGTTATTCCCTTTTCTTACTATATTCCTACCTAATAACTTCTAGTTACCAATACACTTTTCTATTTCCCTGTTTTAACTAAATATTCCCTTTACTCAAATTTTATCAGAAAGCACCACTGACAAGGAGACTCCTGAGGTGGAGAACGGGGCTGCCAACAAGTGGAGGCAGGGCGAGCTAGAACCGCAAGCGACTCCAGCAGGCCTAGACTCCAGCAAGCCCCAATCAAATATGGGGCGCGGACAACCCTCCTTTCCTGGCGGTGGTGCCCCCTATGGAAATCCAGCCCTCTCGACCTCATCGACACCCACGAGCTCTGCCATGGCTATCGCAAAAGCTTGGACGCGTTCTCCAAGATCCTCGGCAGTCACATTGGCCCAACCAAAGGCCTTAGAATGGGCAAGTTCCGTTCCAACAACAAGGACCGAGCCAAGCTTGACGACTGGTTCCGATCCCCCACCCTAGATCAGCTCGAGGAGCTCACTTTTGATGATGGGCATATGCGGTCGCTGCCAACGTCCGCACTCCACCTCGCTCACACGCTGCGTGTCGCCAAGTTCAGGAAGTGCCATTTCCCGCCCCTTAATGACGCGCCCGCTCTTATTCTACCATGATTGAAGCACCTCGAGCTCGTCGCCGTCTGCCTCTCAAAGGGTGACATGGAGCGCCTGCTCCGTGGCTATACTACACTAGAGTACCTTCGTCTTCAGGCAATGGGTTGAGTACCTTCCACACCACCTCCATGACTCTCCGGACTATTTATGTGTGTTGCTGGTGCGGCAGGAAGACATCACAAAAGGTGCACCACGGTATGGTCATCCAGGACACACCTGCACTTGAGAGATTACTTGTAGTTGATCAAGAAGGTCCAACAAGAATCAATGTCATTTCTGCACTGAAATTGACAGTGGTGGGCTACTCGTCTGACAAATACTCCGAACTTGTTATTGGATCCACACCCGTTCACGTACAACCGCCGCCTTCTACCTCTCCTTCTACAAATTAACATTATTTCTAATTTTGAAGATGTTTTTTCGTCTGTCATTTAAAAATGATTCCGACAAGCTTGACCCCGAAACTGCACTCAGTGAAGGTCTTGGCACTAGAATCTATCAGGCCCGACCTGGAGCAAGTTGTCAGTTTCCTGAGATGCTTTCCGTGCTTGGAGAAGCTATATATAGAGGTGATGTTCCTTTCCTGTTAAATGTTAACCATAAGGGAGTTCAATTTGTGAAATCTTTTTCCAAGTGTACAATGACAATGTACTACGATTTCTGAAGGTTCTTTTGGAGGATTTCAGTACATACATGCCCCCCCATATTGGTTGCTTGATCCATATGGTTACAATCAATAAGCATTTCTCCTTTGGATTCATCTGTACTAGTTTTCTTAGGGAACTTCTCCTCCACTCCAACCTCTTGTGAAGAAGGCTACATTTTTCTAGAATGTAATCAAATGCCCATGTTAATCATGATCGAAGATGGCATGTTAGTGCATTTTACAAATCCTGCAAACCAAATAGCTAGGCCTGTAGTAATGTTCAAAACTGCATGTAGGCACTAACATGTTTTCTTCTTTTGCAGATAATATTAGGCCCAGTGATGGATAATGTGATACACTATAACAATCACGTCGAATGCCTAGATATGCATATCTCAGAAATTACTTTGAACTCCGACCGAGGGACCTTACCGGAGATTATATTCGCCAGGTTCTTTGTTTTCAGAGCAAGGGTGCTGAAGGAAATGAGGTTTTCCCTACATTTATTTCGCAAAAATGAATGTTGTTGATCAGCGCCGGCGCCTACGGCACAATGGAGTAGGCTCCAAAAATGCTGAATTTCATTTTGGAACTTCATATGACAGAGTAATTGGAAGTCATTGGGTCAACCCCATAAATGACTTCTCAGTGGCTGACCCCTTTGCAAAAATTGTGAGGTTTTGAAGCCAGACTTAGAAGCGGTGATATTAGTTTGAACCTCTCTGATATCCATGTTCAGTGCATCGGCGCAAGCGTTTGCAGCTAATGAGTTGAATTTCATTTCTAATATCAGTTTGAACCTTGTAATCTTCGAATTTGAGCCATATAACTCGGGAATTTGAACCTTGTAACTGTCGGATTTCGGGTTCCGGCAGACCCTTGAGGTTCGAACACTGGGGTGCGCACGGAGATCTCTCCCCTACCTATCTACGTCCGATCCTCTCGTGTGAACTAAGATGAAAATGATGAACAACACAAGAGACACGAGGTTTATACTGGTTCGGGCCACCGTTGTGGTGTAATACCCTACTCCAGTGTGTGGTGTGATGGATTGCCTCTGGGGCTGATGATGGACAGTACAAGGGAAGAACAGCATCGCGAGGGGTGTTCTTGAGCTGGTGCGGTGTGTTCTACTTAGTCTCTACTGGGTTTCCTCCTTCCTCTCTCCTTCTGCTGCTCCCTCTTTACTGGGTTTCTCCCTTCCTCTCTCCTTCTGCTGCTGCCCCTCTTTTTTCCCTCCCTCTCCTTTGTGGAGGCTAGCCCTATTTATAGAGGCACTGGGCCTCTCCCCGAATAATTGAGTGGGAAGGGCGCCAACAATTGACCATTTTGAAGGGGAACATCTAGTACAAGTTATCCTGACCAAAGGTGGTCTTCGGCTGCCAAAAGCACTGGTGATGACGCCATCTTGGGCTCCACGGTGACCTCCGTCCGGCCGTCCGGCTGGTCTTGGTCTCGTTGCACCGTAATGGTAACCTTTGCCTAATACCTTGGCATGTGCTTGCCCCCTTTGCACCAAAGGGGAAACAAGGACCCTGCGCAGGCCGGCGCCCGCCTGGCCTTGATCGTCATGGCTTGTGTCATGGGATCCTCGTGAGGTACCCTTGCATTGATCTCTCCGCCTCCTTGCGAGCCTGTCTGATGAGGCCGCTCTTGTGGAAGCTCCCTGTCGTCCGCCCGTGAGGCTTGGCCCCTCGCGAGGGTCTTGAGCTTGGGCTGATGAAGATGGGCCGCGCTGGGCCCCCACTTGAGCCACGTCGCAGGCCGCAGGCAGGCAAGTCTGGGGAACCCCGTTCCCAGAACGCCGACAGTAGCCCCCGGGCCCAAGGCGTGCGCGGGCTTGGCTTAGCAGAGAAGCGAAGGGGCAAGCGCGAAGCGCCGCGGGTCCTAACAGCCTGCGGCCTTGGGCGCCGCGTGGCGGTTGATTGGGTGTGGGCGTCTGCACTTCCCATGACGCCTCGGCAACCACACTACATGACAAGTTCCTGCATGCAGAGATATGGGTCATGATTACCTGAGGTCATGGTGCTTGGCGGTTGGCCTTCCCCTTTCAGTACGGGGCTGCGTGAGCTCCGCCACTTCACCCCTTTCAGTTACTCCTCCTCTTCTTCCTCCTCATCCTTGCTTCCTCTTGCACCAATGGCACCGATCTGCCAGTTTTCAACTCAAGAGAAGGGAAAGGCCCCCAGAGAGGGTCCTGACCCCCTCCCGCCGAAAAAACGGCCAATCCTCTTTCGTCGGGACAAAGGCGCCTGGCAGGAGGTGTCGAGGTCATGGTACGAGCGGCAGCCGCCTGGGTTTCCGCTGCCCTTGTATGCCCGTGTCGTAGGCCACAGGGTGGAGGGCACCGAGCAACACCGACAGTGTCGCCGCTGACACCGGTGAGTCACAGTGGTGCGCGTCGTCCCCCATGGAGTCCACGCGGAGTGCTCCTCTCGTGAGCTTGTGCTCCACGCCGCCATGCCTCCAACTTCGTGGATCCGCCTTCCTCCCTCCTTCGCCTTAGAGATGCCACCGAGCGGGGCCCTGGAGCTCTGGCTGCAGCACGCCGACTATGGCAGCCCTGCAACCGGAGCGGAGGTCGCGGTCGTCGCTCCGGGCAAGGTCTTCATGACCCAGGGCTGGGGTGAGATTGCCCGGGTCTGTCGCACGGACGGCGCCTTGGTGATCCATCTTGAATACGACGGTGCCTCCTTGATGTTCTTCAAGGTCTTTGATGCAAAAGGACGCCGGCTGGAATGCTGCCCTAAGGGAAGCAGTAGGGGTGACAAACTGGCGAGGACCAGCCCCACCCGTTGCTCCTCCTGCAGCTCCTCAGGCAGCTGCGGAGGGACTGAGGGCTTCAGCGGCTCCCCCGAACTCCTCGCGACCCCAACGCCGACTTCGACAGCCTGCTGGAGCCCATGAGCGGCGACCGTGCCGCTGCTGCCGCTGAGGCCGTGAGAGGCCGAGCCGAGGTTTTGCTGGGCAAGTTTCGCTCCCCCAGCGTCCTGCCCAGGCGGGTGCCGTCGGCCTCGCGACCTCGAGAGGCGAAGCCGTCCAGCGTGACTCCACCACTGGTGACGGCGTTACTGGGGAGTGATCCCTTCGCGACTTCCATCAAGTTTTATTCCTGCACATGCACCATGCCTCACGGAGGCGTTTAAACTTGTGTTTGGTGTTGTGGAACAATCTTATGGCTTGTAATATTTGCTTTGAATTTCCTGGAATTTGCATTTTCCTCTCCTACTTGCTTACGCTCTGCGTCGGCAGGGCCAGGCCCCGCGCGTACCTCAGCCAGCGTTAGCCTCGACCAGAAACCATGGACGGGACTAAGGAGTGAGGGGCTACGTGTCAAGTTAGGCTCCTGAGTCGCGATGCTCAGGAGTCCCCCTTGACGAGCAAGCAACAAGTAGGGAAGGGGGGAGCGAGGAGTGGCAGGGCCCGGCCCCGTGCATACCTCACCCAGCATTAGCCCCGACCGGAAACCATGGACGGGACTAAGGAGTGAGGGGCTGCGTGGCAAGTTAGGCTCCCGAGTCGCGATGCTCGGGAGTGCCCCTTGACGCTCAAACGGGTTTCGTACCTTGGCTCCGCTCGAGGAGTGGGACCTGGCTGGGTGGCATGCGCTCGGGCGAGGCCCGGGCGTAGCCCCCGTGTCCAGCCCCCTCATGCGGCACTCCCGAGGGGAGGCGTTGCGATGATGCCGGACACTGAGCTCTGGGCTCCCTGAGGTTGGTACGGCCGTGGTCCGCCCTCAGTTGTTTATCACCAGCGCGGAGCATAGCGCTTCCGTATGTGTACGGGCATAGCCGCTCCTCGGCAGTGTCGTCAGCCAGCGCGGAGCATGGTGCTTCCACTGGTGCGTGGGAGGGGGCTCCCCTCTGGGAGGAGCCCCCGGGGCATGTACAGCCCCGCCCTGACACGTGGCCGGCACGGTAGGGCTAGGAGAGGTATCTGGGCACCCGTGAGCCAGCGCGGGACTCACGAGGCCCTACCTCGAGGCGGGTTGCGCCTGGCTCTGGGCCTTTATCAATTGGTGTGTTCCTGCAGGGTTGTTAGAATGCAAATGCTCTACGTCCTCAGGTCCCGGCCCTCGAGCGAGCTCAGCCGCCGCTGGTATGACAGGTCGCCATGCCGTGGGTCAAGGCCAGGGGGTGAGGGCTGGAGAGCCAGTAGGAGCCCATGAGTCGCGATGCTCAGGTACCCCCTTTTAATGTGCAAGCGCTTTGCATGACGACAAGCAGTAGGTGATAATTATGGGAATCAGATTAAGCGTGAAAGAATAACTTCAACCTAAGGTAAATGCTGGGAAAGCAACCGCCGCTGGGTCGGGCCCGAGTGGCGTGGGGATTGTCGGGGGTTAGGTGCGACATATGCCAAAGGATGGCTTATCATGGTGGGGGCGAGTAGAACGTCGTCGATGCCTGGAAACGGGATGAGGCGAAGACATGCACGCCGGCGAATCTTACCCAGCTTCAGGGCTCTCCGGGGAGATAATACCCCTACTGCTGCTCTGCGGGGTCTCCGCATGATCACTATGGCAAAGTGTTTACAAGGTTGCTCCTTGAGCTGTTTCCTGGAGATAGGAGAGGGCAAGGCTAGCTCTCTCCCTCCTATATGATCTGGTCTAGAGCTAAGATGGGTTCCAACCCTTTGCATGGGTGCCCTGGGGGTTTATATAGGCCTACCCCCAGGGGTACAATGGTAATCCGGCTGGACGCGGGCCCAGCCATCAGCACCTCTGGCCTCCGTCTTCCCCACCTGCCCCTGGGGCCCGCCGACTGGTGGGCCCCGCCAACTGGCCTGGTACGGAGCCGACAGGCCGCGTCCGCCGCGGGCGGGTCTTGCCGACTGCTGATTACTTTAGTCGTGCTTCTGATGACGCAGGCTTGATCATGAGGTCGTGGCAATAGCCCCGCCGCCTGGCGGGCGATCACTATTGCCACTCTCCATCACATCTTGATTAATGGTGCATGGGCCCCGGGGGAGGGCTCGGCCGAGTCCCCGGGGCCGACTCTCGACGGGTCTGACTGGTGGTCTTCTTGCCGTCTCCTGGGGTTTCACTGACTGGTGGGACCCGCTGCCTCTGGGCCGCACAGACAAACCGTCGTGGGTGCAGGATTCGGTCCTGCGGTGCTGATGTCAGGGCCGGCACGGCAACAGTGCCATGCCGCACGGAGATCTTCCGGGGTACGGCGCGATGTGGCCATGCCTGCCCTTGGTAAGGGGCGGGAGTGGGTTTCATTGTAGCCACTCCCCTGCCCCGTCCCACTTGATGAGGTCATGGGGTTTGTTGGAGTCGCAGGCCGACCCCCCAAAGTTGGCTTCTCTGGAAGTCGCCAGTCAGGAGTGGGCTTTCTCTGAAGTCGTCCCTGGGACTCGGCCGTGAGTGGTCAGTCGGCCATCTTGTCGTCGACTTCTCGAAGGCGGCTCTTCGTCCTGGGGTCTTGAGGGGCACAGCCTGCCCCGATGTCTTGAAAGGTTCTGGGCCTCGGGTTGCCCTACCCGTGGCCCATTACTCCGACAGTAGTCCCCGAAGCTGGTGAGGCGCCGCGGACGATCGGCCGAGAAGCCTCAGTAGTTTCTCTTTCCGGGTGCTCAACACATGGCTCTTGGTGGACTTCCGCCGGGCCGGCTAGAAGGAGTCGGACTCGCCCAACTCTGACTCGCACAATATTTCTAACATCGCGACGGGATCCAAGTAGCGTGCTTGCAAAGCCTCCGGGCCGCCGCCCGTTCTAGGCCTGTCATGCGATGACACATGGCTGGGCCATTCTGCCAGCCTACGCGTACGACGGGACAGGCCCATAGGCGGGGCCCGCCACTACCGCGCCTCGGCGCCCGAGCGGATCCGCCGCGGCCCCGGCGGACGGTTGGGATTCCCGTGCAGTTACTGCACGTAGTAACTTTGTCATGGAATGTGGGGGTCGTGGGGCCGTGGGCGCAGTAAATCCCACGACCTCCTCCACAGCTTCGCATCCCACGAGGCTATAAGTAGGGGAAAGAGGGGGGCACGCGCGCTCCTCCTTCCCACCACTCCTTGCTCTCCTCCTTCTCACTACTCCTTGCTCTCCTCCTTCTTCTTCTTCTTCTTCGCTCCGCCGCGCGCCCAAGCTCCGACAAACGCCGCGGCGATCAGCTCGCGATGAGTTCTTCCTCCGCCGCCTCGCCTCCCCCGGTGCGCTCCGGCACTTGGGACGGCTCCCAAGTTCACGACGACCACATTGAGTTCCTCCGCAAGACTCGTCGGCTCCCCGGCGAGGATCACGTGCGGGTGCGTCTTGCGCAGAAGGGGGAGATTTCCCCCGCGCCACAGGAGGGCGAGCGGGTCATCTTCCGCTCGCACTGCTTGCGCGGGTTGGGGCTGCCGGCGAGCAGTTTCTTCCGATCCTTCCTGGAGTTCTACGGCCTCCAGCCGCACCACCTCACCCCCAACACGGTGGTGCTGTTGTCCACCTTCGTGGCCTTGTGCGAAGGCTTCCTCGGAGTCCTCCCCACCCTCGAGCTCTGGGGGGAGTTCTTCTTCTCCAAGCTCGGCAACCAGGCTGTAGGAGTGCCGGCCCAATGTGGCGCTTTCATCGCCGTGCGAAGGTCCGGGGCCGACAACCCCTTCCCGTCCATCTCGCTGATAAAGTCGGTGAAGATGTGGCAGAGATCGTACTTCTACGTCAGGAGCATCTCCGCGAGGGGCGACTGGGTCAACCTGCCGGCTTTCGAAGTCGGCCCGCCGGCTGGGAGACTGCCCAACTGGTCGTACCGGGTCAAGTCGCTGACGCCTGCTGGAGCCGGCGCCATCGCGCGACTCTGAGTGCTGACGCGGTCGGAGGGCTTGACTGATCCAGACCTGCTAGCCGCCTTCGTGGCACGCCGAGTTCTCCCGCTCCAAGGCCGCCCCCATATGATATGCCAAATGAGCGGGCACCGCGACCCGAGTCGGATGTTCACCAAGGACATGCCTCACGAGGAGGTGGCCTTCATGGTGAACTACCTCTCGGACAGCAAGCTCCTGGAGGATTGGCGGTTCGGCAAGGAGCCTTACTCCCGCGCCAACCCCCCGCCCGTGGTTAGTTGCCTTTCCTTTCTTTCTTTGGATTGTCTTCTTTCTCGCCGAGTTTGTTTTGACCAGTCGGCTTTGGTCAGAATCCCCTCCTCCACCCGCCAGCTGGCACCTCGGGGCCGGCCTGCGAGTTCCTCGCCGACCGGCGGAGAGCGACGTCGACGACCCCGATCTGGGGGCGGCGGCTCTGGAGGACGACGCCGAGGGAGGAGGAGGAGCAGCAGGCGACTTCAGGCCTTTGGCCACTTTCGCCGACTGGCCTGACGACGACACCGAGGGAGAAGTCGCCCCCCGCCATCGGCCAGGAGCGAGCCAGCCTGGCACGGGCTCTTCTGCCGTGCCGGGTGCTCCAGGCGGCGGGAAGAAGCGCAGGGCCGTGCCGACCTTGTTCGGTAGTCGGCTGAAGAAACCCAAGGGTTCGGCTGCGGTGACCCGGCGGGATGAGGCGGCTGCGAAGGCCATCCGCTTCCGTAAGGAAGTGAAGAAGCCGCCATTGGTCTCCGCGTGAGTATTCTGTCTCAATGCTTTATTCTTTCTTTGTGGCTTTGCCTGAGTCTTTTGCTTGCTTCCCTTACTTCAAGGCTCCCCTCACTCTTGAGAGGGTCACCGCCGCCTCCGTCATGGGGTCAGCGGAGACGTCCGCCACCACTTGGCGGATTGACCCCGCTGCTGACCTCCGGGAGGTGACAGAGCGGAATGCGCAGGAGAAGCGCAACAAAGAAGAGGCCGTTCGCCTGGAGAAGGCGGAGGCCGATAGGGCGGAGGCCTCCGCCAAGAAAAAACTGGCGGAGGTCGAAGCCGCCGCCGCGACGAAGCGGCGGGCTGAGGAGGCCGCACGCTGCCAATCAGCGGTGTTCGTCACCCCGCTAAACTCTACGCCGCCGCCTCCGGAGTTCACTGGGCAGACTGGGGAAGCCGGCGGCAAGAACCCCGTCGTGGAGAGGGAAGGCGGCGACCCCTCTACGCCGGACGTGATCGTTCCGCTGCCGCCTCCTCCGCCGTCTGAGAGCACGCAAGGCAAGCAGCCAGCGGACCCTCCGGTGCCGCCGACCGAAGACGAGGCCATGGCGAGGTTACTCCTCCAAGTCGGCTCGCCGACGTGCCGCCGTCTGGAGAAGGCGACTTTGGCACCCCGCCCCCTGGAGGCCGGCACCGCCAGCTCGGCGATCCCAGACGCCGAAGCGACGAGCGCCGAGCCCATTGGGTGGGTGCGAGGAGGCGGCACAGGGCCGCTGAACCAGGTGCTTCTGGACGTCCACGCGAAGCTTCGTGCTGAGGGCGACGCTCTCTAGAATTGCACCAAGGCGTACCTGGCGTCGCGGGCAGCCGTCCGGGTATGTTTTTTCCTTTGGTCCTTGTTTCCTTGTTCCTCTCTATGGGGGCGCGCCAGCGCACCCACTGGGTGTAGTCCCCGAGTTTCAGGTTGGCTGCTGAGCAGGCGGCCCGGAACTCCAATTGATGAACTCTGGGTATTAACTTTTTGTCTGAAATGCTCGACGCAGGACTACCACAACCTCCGTGTCACTGCCTTCAACCGTAACGTTGAAGAGCTGGGCAAGCGGACCACCGATTTGTCTGAGAGCCAGAGTAAGTCCTTTTTCTTCTTTGCGGGGGCGCGCTGGCGCACCCGCGGGCTGTAGACCCCGAGATTCGGGCCGACTGATGAGCAGTCGGGCCGGATCTCCCCGGCGATCTTCTTTATTGATGAGTTAACGCCTTCTTTCTTCCTTCTTTTCAGGAGCCAACGCTGCTCTTCAACAGCAGCTGAGCGAAGCCAACTCCGCGTTGCGCGCCAAAGGGGAGGAGTGCAGCAAGCTCACCATAGAGCACGATCTGCTGGCCACTCAATTGGCGGAGCAGAAGGAGCTGCTTGTGAAGACACAGAGGGAGGCGGAAGAGACGGAAACCGCCCTCTTGGCCGAGTTCGTGAGCGAGCACTCCTCCTGGTCTGACAAGGAGGCAATGCTGGCCTCCGGCTTCCATGAGATTGAAGACATCGTCGATGGTGAGTTTCTTTACTTTCTTTCTTCGAGCTGCCGATTATAAGTTGTGCCGACTCCTGGTTTTTGACTTGCTTCTTCGTTTCTTCCGTCTTGGCAGACTTCTTTCCTGGGCACTTGTAGGCCGCCATCCAAGCCATCGAGGCTGACCGTGAAGGTCGGAGGGCGGAGGGCGCAGAGATCACCGCCGATGCCACCCGAACCCTTGACGAGCACATCCTGAGCATCGAGGCTCACCTTCGGCCGACTCACCGGATGCTGCGCCTGCTTCAGCGTGTCGGTGCCCAGGCGATTGCCGCCCTATGGCCGGACATGCAGGCTCCGCGCACCCCCTGCCTGACAGCCGACTGGCTAGAGGTCACGGCTGGTCGTCTTGAGGCCTGGAAGGGTTCTTCGGCCCGAGCTGGAGCACGCCGGGCCTTGGAGTTCGTCAAGGCGTGGTATCCGGGGCTGGATCTAGACTGGCTGGCCACACTTCGGTCAGAGGCCCAGCCAGAGCTCGAAGCTGCGGAAGACGCCCTCGTCAAGCGTGTTGCGGCGATCGCCGAGTACACCGACACCAACATCTTCGTCCCCGAGCGGTCTGAAGACGGCGAGGAGGTACCGCCAGAGTGGTTTGGGATGAACCCAGACTACGGCGAAGACTCGGCGGAGGTGATTGGCTCCAGCGTCGAGGACGAAGGCGAGGCGGAGGACGGAGGCGAGACGGAAGACGGAGCAGGCGGCCAGCCTCAGCTCGACCGCGCCTCCAGCAACGAGTCGCGTGTGACTGACCCAACTGCCGCCGGCGGCAATGAAGCCGAGACTACCCAGCCGGCCGCCCCGACGCCTGACGCTGCCGCCTCCTCCGACCCTCCGAATCCGTCTGCTGCTTCCTAAGTTTCCGCCTTATCTTTATTTTACCTGCTTTAGTAGTGTTTGAAGAACTTATTAATTCGCACAATTCCACCCGCGGGGTGTATTTTGAACTTCTGCTCGAATATTCGGCCAAGGGCCTACGTTATGTAAATGAGTTCTATCTTTTCTTGCTCATTGCTCATTTGGCTTTTTCCCTTTGCCGCTTTCTCTTAGTTGCCTGCCTTGCCAATCGGACAGCCGCTCTGCGGACTGCCGCTGGATCAAATGCTTGGCTACTTTGGGCAGGCAAGTACTTAGCCGTTTTTTCAGAGTTTTTGAGCAAGTTGAATAGAAGGCGGCAATCCAACTACTCGAGAGTCGGTTTGCAAAAAGGCTGGAAGCCGTCTTGAACTATGCTTTATGCTTTGAGTCCTTAGCCATTTTTCATGCGAATGCACATTCTACCTTACTTCTGCCCACCGTACAGTCGCTCTGCGAGCTGCGGCTTCTGACAGGAGACGGTTTAGGCGTTTACACACTACTTGTCCGACTGCAGAAAGCATTTCATAGTGCAAGGCGGCAAGTCCCCAGGCTGACTTGTCGAGCCCGGTGCCAAACGGTATAACAAAGAGTAACATACTTGTAGGCATAATTTTTATCATACAGAAAAAAGAGGGCAGTCCCCGAGCTCGTCTCGGGGGGCCCAATGTCTTGGTACTTTAATACAAAAGGTAGCATGGTACATACTTCATCAACTGTAAAATCTTCGGAGGAGATTTGCATTCCATGGCCGCTCTGTCTCCTTGCCGGAGTCGTCCCTCTTGCGTGCTCGGGGCTTCTGAGCGTCAATTAGGTAGTAGGAGTTGTTACCCAGTACTTTGCTGATGATGAAAGGGCCTTCCCAAGGCGCCGACAGCTTGTGCTGGCCGGCTGTTCGCTGGATCAGCCGGAGCACAAGGTCGCCCTGTTGGAAAGATCTTGGCTTGACCTTCCTGTTGTGGTATCGGCGCAGGCTCTGCTGGTAGATGCTGGACCGGTTGAGTGCTAACAGCCGGCCCTCTTCCAGCAGATCGACGCCGTCTTGTCGTGCTTCTTCTGCTTCCTCCTTGGTGTACATGGTGACTCGTGGGGAGTCGAACTCTATGTCCTTTGGGATGACGGCTTCGGCACCGTAGACGAGGAAGAAAGGCGTGAAGCCGGTTGACTTGTTTGGAGTCGTGCGCAGACTCCAGAGGACGGCTAGTAGCTCGTTGAGCCAGTAGCCAGCCGAGCGCTCCAGAGGCTCGATCAGCCGGGGTTTGATGCCGGACAGGATGAGGCCGTTTGCTCGCTCCACCTGGCCGTTTGACTGTGGGTGGGCGATGGACGCTAGGTCCAGTCGGATGCCCTGTGTTGCGCAAAAACGGGCCAAGGCGCCTTTGGAAAAATTTGTGTCGTTGTCGGTGATGATGCTGTGTGGTATGCCATATCGAATTGTGATATCAGAGATGAAAGTTACGGCAGTTGGACTGTTCAGCTTCTTGATTGGCTTTGCTTCTATCCACTTGGTGAACTTGTCCACTGCGACGAGTAAGTGAGTTAGGTCACCTCGTGCTGTCTTGAATGGCCCCACCATGTATAGACCCCAAACTGCGAAAGGCCAGGCAATGGGGATGGTCTTGAGTGCAGAAGCCGGCTGGTGCGGCTTGGAGCTGAACTTCTGTCACCCTTTGCATTTTTGGACCAATTCCTTGGCTTCTTCTAAGGCAGTCGGCCAGAAGAAACCGTGTCGAAAGGCTTTTGCGAGAAGCGCTCTTGAAGCCGCATGGTGGCCGCACTCGCCTTGATGGATGTCTTTGAGAATTGCTTGGCCTTGCTCTGGCTCTATGCAGCGCTGGTAGACACCAGTGACGCTGCGCCTGACCAGCTCTCTCTTGAATATGGTGTAGGCTGCCGCCCGGCGTTGTACTTGCCGAGTTGAGGTCTCATCAGTCGGCAGCTCTTTGCTCACCAGGAATTTGAGGATGGGCTGGGCCCATGAGGGTGCTGCTATTTCTTCGACTGCCAGAACTACGACTTGGACGAGGGCGGTTGGGCTGGGAGGCGGCGGGTTGGAGTCAACAACCGCTTGCTGGGTTAATGAAGTCCCCAGGCCGGCTGGCGCGGCCCTTGGGTCGAGTTCTGGAGTCTTCGAGTTCGCCGCTGCAGTCCCTGGGCCGGGCTCGACTGTGGCGGCTTTGGAGCTATCTGCCAAAATCCCCGTACCGACTGCCGGGGCTCTGGAGTCGGATCCGACGTCTTCGGGAGGAGCCGGCACAAAAATGGAGTCTGATTCTGGTGAAGGCTTGACAGACGGCTTGAGGAGGCGTTGAAGGGCAACCCCGGATGGTATTGCTTGGCGGGTAGAGCCGATTCGTGCCAAGGCGTCTGCTTGGTCGTTGTCATTTCTTGGCACATGGAGGAACTCGCACCCTTTGAAATACCCGCTGAGTTGCTGCACGAGGAAACGGTAACTCGCCATGTTTGCATCTTTCGCATCCCAGTCGCCAGATGACTGCTAGACCACTAAGTCCGAGTCGCCATAACACAAGATCCGGCGGATGCCAAGTTCTTTGGCAAGCCGGAGCCCGTGAATGAGCGCCTCGTACTCGACGACGTTGTTGGAGGCAGCAAAATGGATTTGCAGTGCGTATTTGAGCTTGTCGCCTTTAGGAGAGGTGAGGACGACACCGGCTCCCAAGCAGGTGCGCATCTTGGAGCCATCGAAATGCATCCGCCAATGGGTGGAGTCAGGTGCTGGAGGTAGGTACTGGGTCTCGGCCAGTCGACGAGGAAGTCGGCCAATGCTTGTGACTTGATAGCGGTGCGGGGCTGGTAGTGGATGGTGTAGGGAGCCAGCTCTATGGCCCACTTGGCCACTCGGCCAGAAGCATCTCGGCTACCAATGATCTCGGCAAGCGGGGCCGTGCAGACCACCGTGATTGGATGCTCTTGAAAGTAAGGCTTCAATTTCTTGGCAGTAAAGTGTATGCCATAGCACATTTTCTGGTAGTGGGGGTAGTTCTCTTGGAGGTCGACAGTACTTCTCTCAGGTAATATACCGGTCTCTGGATAGGTAGTGCCTTGCCTTCCTCCTTGCGTTCCACTACAATGACCGTGCTGACCACCCGGCTGGTGGCGGCGATGTACAGGAGCATAGGTTCCTTGGGAGTCGGAGCCGCCAGGACGGGTGGAGTAGTTAGCATCTTATTCAACTGGAGAAAAGCTTCGTCTGCCTTATGGTTCCACTCGAAAAAAGTGGTCTTCTTCATGAGTTGGTATAAGGGGAGAGCTTTCTCGCCCAGCCGACTGATGAATCGGCTTATGGACGCCAAGCAGCCGGTGAACTTTTGCACATCCAGCAGTCGGCTGGGTACCTCGATTCTCTCAATGGCCTTGATCTTTACTGGGTTGCATTCTATGCCGCGTTCAGAGACCAGGAAGCCAAGGAGCTGGACGGCTGGTACTCCAAAGACACACTTCTCGGGATTGAGCTTGATCTGGAATCGGCGTAGGTTCTCAAAAGTCTCCTTGAGGTCTTCCAGCAGTGTTCCACGCTTTTCCGTCTTCACCACCACGTCGTCTATGTAGACGTGGGCGTTCCTGCTGAGCTGCTTGAGGAGGCACTTCTGCATGCAACGCTGAAAGGTGGCGCCGGCATTCCTTAAGCCGAACGTCATGGTGAGGTAGCAGAAGGCTCCAAACGGTGTGATGAAGGCGGTCTTCAGTCTGTCAGCCGGGTTCAGCTTGATCTGGTGATATCCTGAGTATGCATCCAAAAAACTCAACAGCTCGCATCCGGCTGTGGAGTCTATCACCTGATCGATTCTTGGTAGAGCAAATGGGTCCTTGGGGCAGGCCTTGTTGAGGCTCGTGTAGTCAATACACATTCGCCACTGCTTGTTCTTCAGTACCAGGACCGGATTTGCTAGCCATTCCGGAAAGAACACTTCCATAATGAAGCCGGCTGCTAGGAGTCGGGCTATCTCTTCTCCGACAACTCTTCTCTTCTCTTCTGATAGGCGGCGCAGGGGCTGCCTGACCGACTTTGCATCAGATCGGACATGTAACTTGTGCTCGGCGAATTCCGTCGGTACACCTGGCATGTCTTTGGGGGACCATGCGAAGATGTCCCGATTGTCACGGAGGAAATCGATGAGCTCGCCTTCCTATTTGTTGTCGAGGTTTGCACCTACGACAGCGTACCTCTCTGGGTGCTCCAGATCCAAGGGTATCTTCTTTGTCTCTTTGGCCGGCTTGAACGAACCCTCAGCCTCCGACTCCTTTGGGTTGGGCGATACCTCAAGCTGCTTGCTGGCCATCGCCACAACTCGCTCAAGGAGCCGCTTCTCGGCCGCGATTACCAGGGACTCGGCCAGCCGACTGCTCTTAGCCGCACAGGCAGACGACTTCCGATAGTCGCCGGCTATAGTCAGAATTCCCCTGGAACTGGGCATCTTCATCTTGAGGTAGGCGTAGTGGGGGACCGCCATGAACTTGGACAAGGCGGGTCGGCCGAGTAGCGCATGGTATGGGCTCTCGAGGTCCACCACCTCAAACCAAACAGACTCTCGGCGGAAGTGATCTTTGTCTCCAAAGAGGACGTCCATCAGGATCTTGCCGATTGGTGAGCAGGAAAGGCCAGGAACAATGTCGTCGAACACAGTCCGGCTGTTCTGAAGCTGTCTTTGCTTGATTCCTAACTTCTCCATGGTGTCCTTGTCCAGGATATTGATGCTGCTGCCTCCGTCTATCAGAACTCGCGAGAAACGCGCGGCTCGTCTATCCATAGCAAAGGTGGCGTCCAAGACCAAGGCATAGGAGCCCGGACTTGGCATCACCTCTGGGTGGTCAGCCCTGCTCCAGCTGATGGGCTTCTCGGACCAGTGCATGAACTCTGGCGTCTCTGATGCTACTGCATTCACCTCTTGTCGCTGCAGCCGCCTGCTGCGTCGATCATCAGCCATACTGGTAAACACCATGTAGGCTCCGTGTTCTTCAGGGTATTCGTCTTGTACTGCGCCGACTGGCCTGACAGCCAGCTGCTGGGGCAGAGGCGGAGGCGGCTGCCCAGCAGGCGGGGGTGGCAGGAGGCCGTCTCCCTTGGCGATCCTGGTGAGCCAGTGGCACTTCCGGGTGGTGTGATTCGACGGCTTCGCACCATTATGGAACTTGCAAGGTCCATCCAGGGTCTGTTCATAGGAGAAGGCCGGCAACCAGTTTGGCTTGCCGCCTTTCTATCGCTTGGGTGGAAGCTTCTCATCCGGCTGCTGGGCTTCAACGGTCGCGACCTGCCGGCTGCTGGAAGCCGGCTGCGGGGCCTTGCGCTTGTGGTCGCCCTGCTGTTGTCGCCGGTTGGCGTCTGCCGCCGAAGTTCTTGGATCTTGAGGGGCCACTTTGCCAGTTGTGCTGATTTGAATCTCCGCCTTCATGGAAGAGTCGGCCGTGGCGTACTTGTCCGCTATGGTCACCAGCTCGTCGAGGGTTTCTGGCTCGTCGCAGAGGAGCTTGTGCTTGAGGGTGCCTTCTCTACACCCGGTTGTGAAGTACTCGATGGCCTGCACCTCGTGCACGCCCTCGCAGGAGTTCCGAAGCTTGGCCCAACGCGTGAGGTAATCGCGAGTCGACTCGTCGGGGCCTTGCACGCACAAGGAGAACTGACGAGGCTTGGGAGGACGCTTGTACGTGATGGTGAAGTTGCGGATGAACGCTTCGGTGAAGTCGACCCAGCTGTTGATGCTGCGGGGCTTCAGGCTGTTCAGCCATGTCCGGGCCGTGCCCTGGAGCATGAGCGGAACGTACTTTACGGCGACACGCTTGTTGCCGTTTGCTATGCTGACAGCCGTGGAGTAGTCGACTAGCCAGTCTTCCGGCTTCACGGAGCCGGTATACTTGGGCGTGTCTCTTGGGAGCATGAACCCTCTGGGAAAGGGCTCGTCTCGAATGCGGGGCCCGAAACAAGGCGGACCCAACTCGTCTTCTTCTTCTAGCGCAAGGGATCGGTGAAGTTGGTCGATCCGGTGGCGGGCGTCATTCTCTCCAACTCCCTCTCAGCGGCCAAGGCGGTCGCCGAGAGTCGGATGGTCAACAGGCGGCGGGGAGACTCGCATCTCCTTGCGAGGAGGGCGAGGCGGACAGTCGTCCCGTCGTTCCACTACTATCGGGGGGCCGTCTCGGTCGCGCTCTATGGTAATGCGAGTCCGACTGTGGCTGACAGCCGGATCCTTGTCTCGGGTGCTGCCAGTCGGAGTCCGAGACATCGCACCTTGATCTCGGCGAAGGTCGTCGTTTTGCCGCTGCGGCGCCTCCGTGCGGCAGCCGGCCTCGTTCTGCGCGGCAGCCGCGTCGAGGAGCTGCTGGACTCGCTCCATCATGAGGCGGCGTTCTTCGCCCTCGAAATTGTCCAGCTCGTCCGCTGCTGCCTGGGCGGCTCGGATGTTCTCCGCTGGTGTAGCGTACAGAGGGCGGCTTGCCCCAAACAGGTTGGCGATGGCTACGCCGCGCTGCTGGACCGCGCCAAGGCGGCTAGGCCCCGCCGGGGCCGGCGAGCCACCGACGGCGCGATCCATCTCCCGCTGGTAGGCTTCTGATAAGCATCTCATGCTAGCCAGCTTCTTCGCGCCTTCAACGAGCTGATGGCGGCGCGCCTCCAACGTCTCCGTGTCAGCGTCTTCCGGAATGGGCGCAGTTAGGTCTTGTAGCGCCGCGCCGAGTGAGTCGTGCGCTCCTCCGCCGGGGAGCTCGTGATGACTGATGACGAGCACCTCGGTGACGGTGCTTCCGTTGCTCTCCGCGCGAGGGAGAGGTTCGTCGTAGACCACCACATTGGTGGGGAACGCGTCAAGCGACGTGGTGTCGGAGTCGACCAGCATCGGGTCGGTGGAGCCTACAGACTCTAAGTCTACGGCAGGCTCGTCAGAAACGTGGAGTTGATCGAGGAGGCCCGCGAGGAGGCTCTCGGAGCTGCCCGTACCTGCGTTGGATGTAGGTTCGTCGGAGAGGCGAACCTCGCCGACAAGTTTGGCCAGGCAGCTGGCTGCGCAGGCGATCTCAACGCCGCGCAGCGCGTCGGTGCAAACTCCGTCTGGCGTGCCTGTCTGGCTGCGCTCGCCAGGGAGAAAAAGGTTTCCCATCCAGAACAGGTCTCCGGACGGCGGTGCAACATGCCCCATGGTGGGCGCCAAATGTCAGGGGTTAGGTGCGACATATGCCAAAGGTTGGCTTATCATGGTGGGGGCGAGTAGAACGTCGCCGGTGCCTGGAAACGGGATGAGGCGAAGACATGCACGCCGGCGAATCTTACCCAGCTTCAGGGCTCTCCGGGGAGATAATACCCCTACTGCTGCTCTGCGGGGTCTCCGCATGATCACTATGGCAAAGTGTTTACACGGTTGCTCCTTGAGCTATTTCCAGGAGATAGGAGAGGGCAAGGCTAGCTCTCTCCCTCCTATATGATCTAGTCTAGAGCTAAGATGGGTTCCAACCCTTTGCATGGGTGCCCTGGGGGGTTTATATAGGCCTACCCCCCGGGGGTACAATGGTAATCTGGCTGGACGCGGGCCCAGCCGTCAGTGCCTCTGGCCTCCGTCTTCCCTGCTGACCGCTAGGGCCCGCCGACTGGTGGGCCCCGCCGACTGGCCTGGTACGGAGCCGACAGGCCGCGTCCGCCGCGGGCGGGTCTTGCCGGCTGCTGATTACTGTAGCCGTGCTTCTGATGACGCTGGCTTGATCATGAGGTCGTGGCAATAGCCCCGCCGCCTGGCGGGCGATCACTATTGCCACTCTCCATCACATCTTGATTAATGGTGCGTGGACCCCGGGGGAGGGCTCGGCCGACTCCCCGGGGCCGACTCTCGACGGGTCTGACTGGTGGTCCTCTTGCCGTCTCGTGGGGTCTCACTGACTGGTGGGACCCGCTGCCTCTGGGCCGCACAGACAAACCGTCGTGGGTGCCGGATTCGTTCCTGCGGTGCTGATGTCAGGGCCGGCACGGCAACAGTGCCACGCCGCACGGAGATCTTCCGGGGTACGGCGCGCTGTGGCCATGCCTGCCCTTGGTAAGGGGCAGGAGTGGGCTTCATTGTAGCCACTCCCCTGCCCCGTCCCACTTGATGAGGTCATGGGGTTTGTTGGAGTCGCAGGCCGACTCCCCCAAAGCTGGCTTCTCTGGAAGTCGCCAGTCAGCAGTCGGCTTTCCCTGAAGTCGTCCCTGGGACTCAGCCGTGAGTGGTCAGTCGGCCATCTTGCCGTCGACTTCTCGAAGGCGGCTCTTCGCCCTAGGGTCTTGAGAGGCGCAGCCTGCCCCGATGTCTTGAAAGGTTCTGGGCCTCGGGTTGGCCGACCCGTGGCCCATTACTCCGACAGGGATGATGCAGCCGGAGGAGCGCCCCCAACAAGGTAAGTAAAGAGCATAACCAAAATGGATACATACCGCGGGGACGGACCCACGCGGCCTGGGAATGGTGCAGCCCTGTGGGCGCTCCTGGCTGAAAGTAGAACGCTGAAAGATGTCACCTGGTGCTATTTAAGATGAAGTGATGCTGAGGAAGTGAGCGATGCACGGTGAAGACGTCGGCCCTCGTGAGCCCCCAGGCCCAGGGGCCTCGGGAGGCTCCGGTGGGACGTGCAGGTCTTCGGGGGCCATCGCCACCTCCGCCAGGACCGCGCGATGCCTGGCCTCCTGAGCCTCCAGAATGCTCCTCAATAGGCGCTGATGTGCGGCGACCGCGCTCGGCAGGCCGAAGGGCATGCGAACGTAGCTGTGAGGTGGTCCCTAGTAGCGCCCTATGGCCAAAGGCCATAGGCGCTCCTGGGACGCAGCTCGGTTGAGCCCTGGTACGTCGACGCAGACGCGCAGTCCTCCATCCTCACCTGGATGCGGGGCCACGGCAGGTAAGCGGCGGCTGCCGCGCATGACTCTGGACTCTTGTAGCTCATGGGTGTTCCTTGCGATGAACTCCTGAGGGTTTGGTCTCCTTTGACTTGTACCTTTCTGAGGGAAGCGTGCTTGAAAGCACCCCTCCAAGTGGTGCCCGAGCGCCTCCCCCGCGACCTTGGCAAGGTCAGCGGCTCTCCAAGAGAGAGCCCCCAAGCCCTGCCTGAGGAGGGCGCTGGGCACGCCTTCCTATGCATGAGAGGGTGGCGCTCCCTGATCAAGCGTGAATCCTGACGCAGTACCTCCGGAGGTGCCTGCCTCCTTGTGGCTCGGGCCAGGTGAGGTCTTCTTCTTCTTGAGGGTCGCCTCAGGAGGCCTCCCGCTCCCGTGATCTGGGTCTTTGATTGCTACGGCTTGGAGCGCACGCTCAAGCGAGCACACTGCATCCCTTTCTTCACAGGGTACGGTGATGACTCCACCGCTTCCTGGCATCTTGAGGACATTGTAACCATGGTGAGTCACTGCCATAAATTGGCTAGGGTTGGGTACCCGAGGATGGCGTTGTACGGCAGGCGGATGTGAGCGACGTCGAAGTCGATGAGCTCGGTGCGGTAGTTGCTGCGTTGCCCGTAGGTGACCGGAAGGCGAACCTGCCCAATTGGAACAGTGGAATCATCGGTGACTCCTGAGAAGGGCTTGGTCGGCTGAAGCTGGTCGTACGGCACTTGGAGATTGTCGAACGTCTCGACAGACAGGACGTTGAGTCCTGCCCCGCCATCGATGAGGGTCCTGGTGACCTGCACGTTGCTGATGACTGGGGAGCAAAGCATCAGGAGGAATCCGACCGTTGCCGCACACTTGAGCTGGTCTGCGGAACTGAATGTGATCACACACGAAGACCACCTGAGAGGGCGCGTGGCCTCAAGCTTGGGAAGGACTGCATTCACCTCGCGAGCAAACTGCTTGAAGATGCGCTGTGAGGCTGGGGCCTGGGCGCCACCCAAGATGCAAGCAATTGCACGCGGCTCTTGGAAGCCCCCAGCCCCATCGTCTTGGTGTTGGTCTTCGTTCCTCCTCGATGGAGGCGGCAGAAGAGGAAGGCCTGTGTTGCCATGTGGGTGGCCCTCACGAGGCTGGTCCCTCCAGCCTCCCTCGCGAGGCTGGTCCTACCAGCGGTCCTCGCGAGGGCGGTCACGCCATCCCTGGCGAAGGCCACGGTCTTCCCATCATCCGCCACCTCTTCCTCTTCCTCGGCCATAGCCCCTGTCGTTGCACTCTGGGCGTTGGCCGATTTGCCCATCTCGCACGGCTCTGAGCTCTTGACACTCGTTGGTGTTGTGGGTGTGGAGGTCGTGGTACACGCAGTACCGTCCTCCCTTGGATGACTCGGGCTGATCCCTGCCTCGCTTGGTGTCCGGTCCCGCTGCTAGCACGGCAGCCCCCTTGCGCTTCACGTCTTTGGCCTTGAGCTTCTTTTCTTCCAGGTTGGCTGCCGGGAGCTCGAGGAGGGAGAGACACCCTTCCTCAGCCCTCGTGCACTTGGTCGCCAAGCTGAATAGCTCCAAGGATGTGCACAGGTCTTCATGGATTGCTAGCTCTTCCTTCATCTTGACGTCGCGCATGCCGTCTGAGAAGGCTGAGATGATAGCTTCTTCAGTCACCTTGGGGATCTTGAGGCGAGCGTAGTTGAAGCGCTGGATGTACTTCTGCAGGGTTTCTCCTGGCTGTTGCTTGATGCGGCGCAGGTCGCTCACGGCCGGGGGCCGGTCGCGAGTGCCCTGGAAGTTGGCGATGAAGCGGGTGCGCATCTCGCTCCAGAAGGAGATCGTGCCGGGAGCCAGGTTCAGGAGCCAGGTGTGGGCGCCGTCCTTGAGCGCCATGGGGAACCAATTTGCCATGACCTCTTCGTCTCCGTTGGCGGCTACGATGCCCAGCTCGTAGAGATGCAGGAACTCCACGGGGTCCGCTGTGCCATCGTAGCAGGGAGGGAGGTCAGGCTTGAATTTGCCTGGCCATGCTGTGGCGCCGCGCAGCTCGGGGGTGAAGGCGAGGCAGCCCGCCGTGGCCACCGGTGCCCTTTGCTGGTGCTGGACTTGTTCTTGCGGGTCACCATGCACCGCCACTGGGAGCAGCGCGGGGTCTTGTCGTGGAGGTGCTTAGGCGCAATCTCGGCGCGCCGGCGCTGGGAGCGCGCGAGCACCTTCCCGGGGACGTGGGATCTCTTGGCAGCTCCCTTCTTGATGCGCAGGCGCCGGACGTGGAGGGTCCCGCCTGGGGACTGCGCGCCTTGGAGCCAAGGCACCTTCTTGGGGAGGAGGCGGCGGAGGCGCCTCCTGATCCTCGCGCCCTGCACGGGACGGAGGGCGAGGCAGCGAGAGGGACCGCAAGGGGGAGCCCCCTGCGGCACTGATGAGCTTGGTGATGCGGGCGAGCCAGTCCTCGTAGAGGTTGTCGACGGGGCGATAGTGCAGGAGCTCCCGCGCCAAGAGCAGTGAGGCATGCGCATCCATGGGTGCGCGACGGGCGTGGGACGACGAGCCAGCTGGAGTCAGCGACGGGGTGGCGGTGCGGCCATCCCGCCGCACCGAAGGATGCTGAGACGAGGCCTGCTGCTCGTTCCCCGCCGGGCCCGTGGCGGCGTTGGCGGCGGGTGACGGGGAACGACGAGGGGGGCCATCGATGGGCGCTGTCTGGGCGACGCGAGTGGCGCGAGCAGCCCGGCGTGAGCCCGACAAGCGACAACCATGGACACGACGGAAGATCACACGCGAACAGCCGAAGAAAGATTCCGGCGCACCCCTACCTGGCGCGCCAAATGTCGGATTTCGGGTTCCGGAAGACCCTTGAGGTTCGAACACTGGGGTGCGCGCGGAGATCTCTCCCCTACCGATCTACGTCCGATCCTCTCGTGCGAACTAAGATGAAAATGATGAACAACACAAGAGACACGAGGTTTATACTGGTTCGGGCCACCGTTGTGGTGTAATACCCTACTCTAGTGTGTGGTGTGATGGATTGCCTCTGGGGCTGATGATGGACAGTACAAGGGAAGAACAGCCTCGCGAGGGGTGTTCTTGAGCTAGTGCGGTGTGTTCTACTTAGTCTCTACTGGGTTTGCTCCTTCCTCTCTCCTTCTACTACTCCCTCTTTACTGGGTTTCTCCCTTCCTCTCTCCTTCTGCTGCTGCCCCTCTTTTTTCCCTCCCTCTCCTTTGTGGAGGCTAGCTCAATTTATAGAGGCCCTGGGCCTCTCCCCGAATAATTGAGCGGGAAGGGCGCCAACAATTGGCCATTTTGAAGGGGAACATCTAGTACAAGTTATCCTGACCAAAGGTGGTCTTCGGCTGCCAAAAGCCCTGGTGATGACGTCGTCTTGGGCTCCACGGTGACCTCCGTCCGGCCGTCCGGCTGGTCTTGGTCTCGTTGCACCGGAATGGTAACCTTTGCCTAATACCTTGGCCTGTGCTTGCCCCCTTTGCACCAAAGGGGAAACAAGGACCCTGCGCAGGCCGGCGCCCACCTGGCGCCCGCCTGGCCTTGATCGTCATGGCTTGCATCATGGGATCCTCGCGAGGTACCCTTGCATTGATCTCTTCGCCTCCTCGCGAGCCTGCCTGATGAGGCCGCTCTTGAGGAAGCTTCCTATCATCCGCCCCGCGAGGCTTGGCCCCTCGCGAGGGTCTTGAGCTTGGGCTGATGAAGATGGGCTGCGCTGGGCCCCCACTTGAGCCACGCCGCAGGCCGTAGGCAGGCAAGTCTGGGGACCCCCGTTCCCAGAATGCCGACAGTAACATTTCGAGCTTTTGAGGTACAATCGTTGAAATGGCATCGTATGAGACTCGTATATTGCTAGCACTATTTTGACCTTAATATGCAATGGTCTTAGATTTTATTAACCATTCTTGAATCAGTTTACCTTGTCGATCTCACAGCACACGATCTGTATAGCTAACTCGATTGCGTTCTTCGACATTATTGCACACAGTTGGTTTCTTCCACCGTGTGCACTATAGAGCGCAGAATTAATTACTGCACTCGAGTGTCCATCATCACCCTTCTGTGTAACTTTGACCTCATCACCCAAGGGTAAACTTGACCAATGTCATTCCACACACTTCGTTTTTACAAAGTTTTTTGCCAATAAACACCCACGATTTGTCCCTCTTCTAGCCAACGCATGGCCAAACTACCCGGGCAGGAAGCTTGTGCAGTAAGCATCGCGGTAGCGTGGGAGCAGGCTCACCGACGATACATTTGGCGCCTCTTCGAGCCCACGCCTAGGGCGCGATGTTGTCAAGCGTGCACTGGATTCTAGAATCCTCTGCTATGAACGTTGTGACAAGACGTGATGATTACAGGCCGGCCGGCCCCATTTATTACAGCGGCCATTTAACCTACCCTTGTGTCTCTTCAACCTTTCGGTCGCGCCCCACCATTGCAAGAAGCACATCCACCATGAGAAATTCTTAGAGAGTATCCTGCGTGGCTCCAATGGCACTCCGAGCGGCTGCCGACGACGAGCAGCAGTTCACCATGCGTGCCGTGGTGGACACCCACAGAAGGTTCATGGACCTCTCGGTGGTGTACACCAACGACCCGGTCTGGGCGGAGCACTCCATCCACATCATGGAGCTGTTGCTTGCCGAGGAGAAGTACAAGGTGGTCGGGTTTGACCTCGAGTACACCCGCGCTCATGTCGGGTCTCGTCCCAAGGTCGTCGTTGCCCAGATGTGTGTGCGCCACCACGTCCTCGTCTACCACTACTGCATGGGCACAAGTCCTTGCTTGCGTTTCGCCAGGTTTGTCAACAGCCCCCACTACATGTTCGCTACGGTGGACATCACCAACGATGTAAAGGCGCTCGAGAATTCAGGCATCGCCTGCTAGAATCTTGTCGACATCCAGGGCCAATACAAAATCAGGGGCAGGAAAGAGCATGAGAAGGACTCACTGTTCACCTCGTCGAGGCCATCATTGACCCCTACTACAGAGACATGAAAGATTTGTGCAACAAGGACAAGCGTGCTTGGCACTCGGCCTGGATGGAGAAACTCAACAAAGCTCACGTCGTGTACGCGGCCAAGGAGGCATACACGAGCTACGACATGTATAGGCGGATCGTTGACATGAGGAAGTCCCTCCTTCCCCAAAATGGCTAGGGATCCATCCGGAAGCAGAGCAATGGCAAGCGTCGTCGCAACAATAAGTAGATGATTAGATCCTCGTTTCTCCTACTTTAGTATGCATGTAATTGCTTTCTTTGGTGTGGTGAAAATGTTATGTGTGTAGTCACTTGTGTAATTGTATGCTTAATTTGGTTATGCAATGTTGTCCTTTTAAGTATATATGTTGATGCTCTGTAGATAGAGCATAGATGTTGTGCGGACAAAGAAAATCACATCGCACACAGACTAAACAATGGAACCCATCGGTGATGTTTTCACGAATCACTCACAATTGTATACCAGCAATCGTTTGCTCACAACACACACGGCTTGTTAGCAGTAATCGTTATGTTGTTATCGGTCTTTGCAAACGTTTCTTATTACAGACCTGTTTGCCTCGTATCACACACATCTTGTTCATTTGAACCGTTTCTGTTCTCATGTCTCAACGCAAACAGTTCATCCGAGTGAACCGCATGCCGTATATCGCACACACCTTTGATCTGGCTGACTGTTTCTTTTCTGTTGCCTAATCACAAACAGTTCATCCGAGTGAACCGTATGATGTACATCGCATACACCTTCATTTGATTGCCCGTTTCTTTTGGTCTTCCTCATCGCAAATGGTTAATTGAGCTGAACTGTATGCCCTGCATCGCACACGCAACTAAAATCTGAACCGTGTTTGATGCATCCTCCATCGCAAACGTTTTGCACATTTTTACGGTTATTTTACACCACCGTTTGCGATTATGGCACCGCACACAGTTTCATCGAAGGGTCTCTGATCATAGTGTCGCGTTAGCAGCATCCCGCAGTAGTGCACGAAGTTCCAGTAACTTGGTGATAGTGACTAGAGAACTCTGTCAATCACTATCTTATCTGGAAGATTAACTCCCACTTGATTCAAGAGATTGAAGTACCCAGACATTCTGAGCACATGCTCACTGGTTAAGCTATTCTCCTCCATCTTGTAGGCAAAGTACTTGTTAGAGGTCTCATACCTCTCGACACGGGCATGAGTCTGAAATACTAATTTCAACTCTGGGAACATCTCATATGCTCCACAATGTTCAAAACATTTTCGAAGTCCCGATTCTAAGCCGTAAAGCATGGTGCACTAAACTATCAAGTAGTCATCATATCGAGCTTGCAAAACGTTCATAACGTTTGCATCTGCTCCTTCAATAGGTCTGTCACCTAGCGGTGCATTAAGGACATAATTCTTCTGTATAGCAATGAGGATAATCCTCAGATCATGGACCCAGTCCGCATCATTGCTACTATCATCTTTCAACTTTAGTTCTCTCTAGTAACATATCAAAAATAAAACAGGGGAGCTATACGCGAGCTATTGGTCTACAACATAGATATGCAATTACTATCAGGACTAAGTTCATGATAAATTAAGTTCAATTAATCATATTACTTAAGAACTCTCACTTAGATAGACATCCCTCGAGTCATCTAAATGATTACGTGATCCAAATCAACTAAACCATGTCCGGTCATCACGTGAGATGGAGCAGTCTTCAATGGTGAACATCTCTATGTTGATCATATCTACTATATGATTCACGTTTGACCTTTCGGTCTCCAGTGTTTCGAGGCCATGTCTGTACATGCTAGGCTCGTCAAGTTTAACCCAAGTATTTCGCACGTGCAAAACTGTCTTGCACCCGTTGTATGTGAACATAGAGCTTATCACACCCGATCATCACGTGGTGTCTCGGCATGCCGAACTGTCGCAACGGTGCATACTTAGGGATAACACTTGTACCTTGAAATTTTAGTGAGGGATCATCTTATAATGTTACCGCCATACTAAGAAAAATAAGATGCATAAAAGATAAACATCACATGCAATCAAAATACGTGACATGATATGGCCATCATCATCTTGTGCCTTTGATCTCCATCTCCAAAGCACCGTCATGATTTCTGTCGTCACCGGCTTGACACCTTGATCTCTATCGTAGCGTTGTTGTCGTCTCGCCAACTATTGCTTCTACAACTATCGCTAATGCATAGTGATAAGGTAAAGCAATTACATGGCGATTGCATCTCATACAATAACGTATATCACATCATGTCTTGACCATATCACATCACAACATGCCCTGCAAAAACAAGTTAGACGTCCTCTACTTTGTTGTTGCAAGTTTTACGTGGCTGCTACGGGCTTCTAGTAAGAATCGTTCTTACCTACGCATCAAAACCACAACGATGTTTCATCAAGTTTGTTGTTTTAACCTTCAATAAGGACTGGCCGTAGTCAAATTCGATTCAACTAAAGTTGGAGAAACAGACACCCGCCAGCCACCTTTATGCAAAACAAGTTGCATGTCTGTCGGTGGAACCGGTCTCATGAACATGGTCATGTAAGGTTGGTCCGGGCCGCTTCATCCAACAAAACCGCCGAATCAAAATAAGACGTTGGTGGTAAGCAGTATGACTATCATGGCCCACAACTCTTTGTGTTCTACTCCTACATATCATCTACACATAGACCTGGCTCGGATGCCACTATTGGGGAATGTAGCATGCAATTTAAAAAAAATCATACGATTACGCAAAATCTATCTAGGAGATGCATATCAACAAGAGGGGGAGAGTGTGTCCACGTACCCTCGTAGACTGAAAGCGGAAGCGTTTGACAAGGCGGTTGATGTAGTCAAACTTCTTCTTGTCCCGACCGATCAAGCACCGAGCGTATGGCACCTTCGAGTACTGCACACGTTCATCTCGATGATGTCCCTTGGACTCTTGATCCAGCAAAGTGTCGAGGGAGTGTTTCGTCGGCACGACAGCGTGGTGACAGTGATGGTGGAGTGATCCGCTCAGGGCTTCGCCTAAGCACTACGTGAATATGACGGGAGGCGTAAACTGTGGAGGGGGAGTGCCGTAGACGGCTAACAATTGTTGATGTGTATTCTAGCGGTGCCCCCATGCATATATATGTTGGAGGGGAGGAGAGGCAGCCAAGGGGCTCCCCAAGTAGGAGGAATCCTACTTGGGGTCCTCCCAATTCGGCCTCCCCCTTTCCTATTCCTATTCGGAGTAGGAAGGGAAGAGGGGGAAGGGGGAATCCTATTGCCTTTTTCCTTTCCTTCTCCAATTTGGCCAACCCATATGGGGGGTGCACCAGCCCCTTTGTGGCTGGTGTGTTTCCCCTCTTGGCCCATAAGGCTCATATCTTTTGTCGGGGGTGCCCAGAACCCCTTCTGATGACCCAATAAGTACCCGGTGCATCCCGAAACACTTCCGGTGTCCGAATACCATTGTCCTATATATCAATCTTTACTTCTTGACCATTTCGAGACTCCTCGTCATGTCCATGATCTCATCCGGGACTACGAACAACATTCGGTCACCAAATCACATAACTCATATAATACAAAATCTTCATCGAACGTTAAGCGTGCGGACCCTACGGGTTCGAGAACTATGTAGACATGACCAAGACACCTCTCTGGTTAATAACCAATAGCGGAACCTGGATGCTCATATTGGTTCCTACATATTCTATGAAGATCTTTATCGGACGAACCATAATGACAACATACGTTATTCCCTTTGTCATCGGTATGTTGCTTGCCCGAGATTCGATCGTCGGTATCTTCATACCTAGTTCAATCTCATTACCGGCAAGTCTCTTTACTCGTTCTGTAATGCATCATCCCGCAACTAACTCTTTAGTCACATTACTTGCAAGGCTTATTATGATGTGCATTACCGAGAGGGCCTAGAGATACCTCTCCAATACTTGGAGTGACAAATCCTAATCTCGATATATGCCAACCCAACAAACACCTTCGGAGATACCTATAGATCATATTTGTAATCACCCAGTTACGTTGTGGCCTTTGATAGCACACAAGGCATTCCTCCGGTATCCAGGAGTTGCATAATCTCATAGTCAAAGGAATATGTATATGACATGAAGAAAGTAATAGCAACAAAACTGAACGATCAACATGCTAAGCTAACAAATGGGTCTTGTCCATCACATTATTATCCTAATAATGTGATCCCATTCATCAAATGACAACACATGTCTATGGTTAGGAAACTTAACCATATTTGATTAACGAGCTAGTCTAGTAGAGGCTTATTAGGGACACGGTGTTTTGCCTATGTATCCACACATGTATCAAGTTTCCGGTTAATACAATTCTAGCATGAATAATAAACATTTGTCATGATATAAGGAAATATAAAATAACAACTTTATTATTGCCTCTAGGGCATATTTCCTTCATCCTAGTCTTGCCTCTAGGACTAGCTCAAGTGTTGTTGGTGATCACGTTTTCCAGATCTAATCGCTAAGTGTTAAATGATAGTCCTAAAACAACATTGAGAGTATGATGTTGGTAGAACGATCATATTGAATCGACCCAATCATGTTTGTTATGAATTGAGTTAATATCGTGTGGAACCAATTGTAATAACACGGAGTGTTAACGTGTGATTTTGCTCCTTAGACCATGAGCGTATCGTAGTCACTTCTTACCATACTATGGGCTTTGCGGTTGCTCAAACGTCGCCTGTAACACGGTCATCATAATGAAAACTTACATGTTCATCGGGAAGTTTGACAAGGGACTACATATCTCGAGAGTGGGATTTTCTCCTCCGACGATGGAGAGATATTCTTAGGGCGCTCTCAGTGCGATGACATCCGTCCTCGTCTAGTCAAAGATAGGTGAATTCGTGACAGGGATGCCAGAACACGATAACGAGAAACAAAACCGGTAATGAGGATAACGGTATAGTGAGCATGTGATGACTTAGGAGGATACTAATGCATCCCTGGTTTTCTTGAAGTATCGCCAAGCAAAGGGAACATCACATGATAATGAAAGGTTCACTCGAATATCATTCGTGTGCTCATACGGATCGATATGGACATCCACGGTTCCGCTGTCGGTCATTGAAAGAAGGGGTTTCGTTCATGTCTATTAGTTACCAAACCTACGGAGTCACAAGCTTAATGTATTCACGATCTTTTGAGTGTTAGTAGGACGGGAGTGATGAGAACATATTTGTGAAATTATTTCATTAATATTCAAATAGTTTCGAGAAGGTCTGGAAGCATTTCGGGGTCACCAGAAGGCTTTCATAAAGTGTCGGGTATTACCGATAAATAATATATAGGTGGAAAATGTTTCTGATGCTATTAAATTATATATAAAAGGGGTCTAAAAATATTTAGAACACTTTTATATTTAATTTAATATCAACGGGCCTAAAAGGGCCAAGTGATGGAAGGCAACTTGGGCCACCAAGACCCAAGCGGGGAGGCACCCCCATAGCCATGGAAGGAGGCAGAATTGGAGAGGGGAGGACTCCTCCTCCCCACCCTTGGTCGGCCCAAGTAGGGCTTTTTGCTCTATTGGATATACAAGTTTTGGAGACTCCTTTAGTTCTTCTAGTTCTAGTTCTAGTTGGTCCTAATTGACTAATTAGAGCTAGGTCTAGTTTCTCTAATCCTCATAATTAGAAGTCCAGTGTGGTTCTAATCTCCTCACTCTAATTTTCTGACGATGATTAGCTGTCGACGGCGAAGTGCTGCCGGATCGTGAAGGTCGCACGCTTGCAACCAAGTACAGAGGTCGTGCTTCCGGTCTTTGATTCGAGGGACTATTCGTGGGCTGTTCACGGGATCGTTCATCGACTGTTCGAGGGACTCCAAGTACGATCTACACCGACGTGTTCTTCTTCTGTTGCAACTTGGTGATGCTATCGATCATGATCCCAACCCATTATGCATCATCATTTGATCACGGGTGTGCGTAGGCGCAAAATTTTGTGTTTTCTACTATGTTTCCCAACATAAGACCCTACCTATCTACAAGCCGGATTCACGGCACTAGAAATCCACTCCCCGCCACCGGCCGCCGGAGCGGCAAGCAGAGGAGAGGCGAATCCACGGACTCGCTAGTGAAGATCGAGGGGGATAAAGACTTTCCCTAGTCGCCTTGCGAGAGGGGAAAGAAACTCATATAAAAGGGCATTCTTGTAATAAATAAAAACTATCATGTTACTGATAACAAAATGACATGCTCTTAAAATAACAAAACTATAATAAAAACCCATGAATTGCCATGCTACCTATAATAAAATGCACAAGGCAAATTTAGGGGGGAATATCCCCTCTAAAAAATGTGGATTTTTGTTCTTCCAAAAATGGAAAAATATTGGGATTTTTAGAAGAAAATATTAAATGAAAAAATGAATTTAAGAAAAACAGTTCAATATATAAAAAGACACAACTGTTAACAAAACTTAGCTTCAACCCTGTGGTGAGTGTGCTTGCTATTACTGTGGAGAACACGAGTTCGATGCTCCTGGTTTTTTGAAATGGAAAGGAAATGTTCGCCAGAGATCCGTTCACAACTAACAAATCCAGATAGCTGACATGGCGTTCGCCTTGCGTCAAGATCCGTGTGACGGTACGAAAGGCGTTCGCGAGAGTTGCGAGTTAAACTCCTGGCGAATGTTCGACAAATAGTATTTCCATAAATAAATGTTTACAAAATCCAGCCCCTGATTTACCTATCTAAATAAAAACTACTTATTTGCTAAGAACTTTTTTTGGCCTCAAACACAAGTTATATAGAGGGGACGTGCGCCGGGACTTAGAGGTCGCGTCATAGATCTGTATCACGACATTGGATCTCGTCGAACATGTTGATTACCCCGTGTATTCACGCGCGATGTGAGCGTGTTGACGTCCTATTCGACTGAGTGTCCACGTGCATTGTTTCCTGCCATACAGTGAACGAACACGGATGAAGACGGGCGCATCACAAAGACAGAATATAGCGGTTGCTACTAAATTTGGAACGCGATCTGATAATGCCAAGATTGGCCTTGCCGCTGAATGAACCAAGATTTCACATGCTCGGATTTCAGAACAGTGGTCCCATAAGTAGACCGCGACTGTGTGGTGCTAAGAATATGCCACAGGAATAACATGACCCATCCCCTATGATTGCATACGGGGACGACGCACGCAGCTCTGGGCCCTATTATCTTTTAGCCTTTATATTTCCATGCCCTACCATGTCCATTATTGAACCTTGTCGTTGGATCTTGGGTCAGGCAGTACACAGAAGTCCAAAAACTGTTGCTGCTGTGTTGTACTGCAGATAATAGGATTATCAGTGGAGCACCTCAAACCTGTCTCAAACGTCTGGACGGAAGGCCGGTCACTGACCGGTTGCAAAAGTTCGATCCAGACGGTCTCCTTAAAGAATCCTCAAACGTCCAGACTGATCGGTACCCCTCATATTCAGCCCAAATATGGGGCGGATATGAGGGCGCCAGGGCATGCTCGGGCGCGCCCGCCACGTCGGACCTGACAGCGTACCTCATTGCAAATTGCACCAAATCCGCCAAACCCTTCCTCCTCCTCCCGCCACCCTCCTACCTTTCCCGCGCCCGAGCCCTCGTCGCCCGCCACCCTTGCTCCCCATCCTCACCACCAGTCCCGATCCGCCGCCCTAGATGTTGTCCGGCCCACCCCCGACCGCCGCGACGGAGACTGGGTCCGCCTCGTCGGATTGCGCTGTCGGACCGCGTTGGGACAAAGGAGGATCCGTCGGCCTGTTAGGGCATGTTCATTTAGGAGGTATTATTGTCGGACATGATCAAGTGGCTTGCGGCGAAGAAGAAGGAGATCTATGAGCGTAGGAAGTACGAGGCGGCGAGGGCGGTTGCGTTAGCAGC